>NC_133393.1:87563278-88188278 GCF_047511655.1 Castor canadensis | reverse complement strand
TTTCATTTCTAATTAGCAATGTGGGGTTTGGAGTACATGATTTAGTGGTATTGTCCTTGTTAACTCAGGATGAGATGTCTTCTCTTTGGGGCTCACAACTAGGGGAAGGGACATTGTGTATGGCCATGTACAAGCACATTCATATACATACCAAATAAACTCTAGCACACTACAAATGCAATACACCAAACCTACATAGTTATCATAGGAACTGCAGTGAGGCCCGCTTATTAGCATGTCTCCATCCCTGTCCTCAAGACTGGCTAAACTTTTTTAGCCACATGAAAAGTATAAACTAGAACAAAGGGTACATACATATGAAGGCCATTATATGGACGAGTACTCAGTGCAAGGAGGGAGATACATCATAGAACAGAAAGCTTCACAGAGCAATGCTTGTATTTATCCTTGTTAGCTGTGGGACACGTGGCCCAAGAGAACAATTCTCCACTCAGCCAAGTTCTCTGCTTCCTGAGGCATCATCATCACAGTTAGGGCAAAGGTAACCTGCAGGCATCTGATGCCTTTCTGGCTCTAAGGAACAGCTAGGGCCTTAGCAATCTAGTTCACCTATCAGAGGGCTGCCAGCAACAAAGATCCTGAGTCTATCTGCTATAACAGTTACTGGCTTGTAACTGTCTCCAGAATCTACACCCTAGATCTTAACTGTTTTGGCATCTAAAACTACCTAACTTTCTCATTTCTAGCTGACTTCAATGGCCTTAAACTCTTGCCTGCTTGAACCTCTTAATCTCTTGGATCTATGTATCTCTTCTAAATCAGGCTTAATGGTACTGAGGTTAGAACTCAGGGCCTTCTGCTTACGAGGCAGGCACTCTACCACTTGAGCCATGCCTCCGGTCCTTTTTTGCATTAGTTACTTTTTGAATAAGGTCTTGTATTTATGCCCAGGCCAACTTGGACTGTTGTCTTTCTATTGATGCTTCCAGCATAGCTAGGATGACCAGGCACACACCATAATGCCCAGCTTTTATTGGTTAAGAACTTTTTGCCCAAGGTTGACATCAAACCACAATCCTACCAATCTCTGCCTCCCAAGTAGCTAGTGATAGGTAGCAGTTAGGTATAAGCAGTGGCCACAAGAGGAAGAGAGCAAAAAAAAAATCATTGAAATTCAACTTCCCAACTCCACTAATCTCTATTAAGATCATGTAGCCAGAGTGCAGGAGTTATCACAGGATGCATTGAAGTTAGCCACTACCCTAACTTCAAAGAGCTTAATCTACTCTTTACTTATGAATCAATCAACTTATAATGAATAATATATAAATATATTTATATATACATATTGTGATTATATATTTATTCATTAATGAATAATTTGTAAATGTATCAATTAATTAATTAATTGTAATACACATCCTAAACATCAACTAAGTCTGGCACAGGGAGGTTTTCACAAGTAAATTTAACAAAACAAAAACCTAAACCTAAGAACTAGATAGAGCAGAGGTTAGGAATTTCAAACAGAAATTCTCTATCAATTACAGCAGGAACTAGTAGATTACACAATGCCTCTCTTAAGAAGACAATGACCCAAACTCAGGAAATTACCCCAGAGGCTAAAAGGACCCAAAGCTAAGTTTCTCAATAAATATTCCAACCTTAAAATCTGACCTGTTGTTGTCTCCCCTGAGATGACCCACTTTCAGTCTGTTGAATAATAAACTTTACTACTACTTTTACTCTAATCTTTGCATCTTGATTGAAATCTTCTGCTGGTGCACCTAAGAATCCCAAGAACCAAGGTATTTATCAGTGCTATGTTTCTATTAACAGCTGAGAGTGCAGACGTGGCTACTTCCCCTAGCTGGCATTCACTTCTGAGTAATTATGTATATAGCCAATATGGCAAGCAACAAATAAATGTCCTTTCAGAAATTCCTTGTTTTAGCTGGGTATTGTGATGCATGCCTGTAACCCCAGGATTTGGGAGGCCGAGGCAGGAAGACTGCATGTTCAAAGCCATTCTGGGCAACATACCCACACGTCATCTTAAAAAAAAAAATTCTTATTTTAAAAAAAGAAAACATAAAGCAAAATCTAAACAGATTCTACATCAAGCCATGAAGCTGTTCAGAAATAAATGAGCTGGCAAGTCAAAATGACTATATCACGTTGAAGAATCTTGATGTCTTAATGCTCAATCATCTGCCTAGTGGATCCCTCAAGTGAAATCACAAAAGTATATCACCTCAGTGTGACCCAGGAAGTCTCCCACAAAAGCGTAAGTGGGCTGTATTTCCAAGAGTACCTGTGTTCTGAACTAAAGCAGGACATGAGGACTCAGGCAAAACACTTTTTCTTGATTTGTATTTCTGTTTGAACTGTATGAGTATTTAGAGCTCTTATCTTCCAAGTTTCTATTCTGCTACACTGTGAACCAAATGAGAAATCTCATATTTAAAAAAAAAAATCCTCTTACCTGTGCACCTATTTGAAGACCTTATAACATAATATGCAATGTTTGTTAACATTTACTATGTGGCAGACATCTTATTATGGTGTTTTGTTCAATAACTGTATCACAGCAACCACTCTATAAGGCAAGTACTATTTTACAGATGATAAAATTAAGGAAGACAGGTTAAATAACTTGCCCAGGATCACAGTTAGTTAAGTTGGGAAGCTTAGAACTGAAACGAGACAGTCTAGTTTTACTTATCACTCCACAACTGTGATGCAAAAACACCAAGGAAAAAACCTTTGAAACAATTATCAAATCCACTCTTCACTGTACAAACAAGAAGCCAAGTATAGAGGGCTCTGCCTCAGCTACAGTCACAGAGTGAGGGAGCAGGAGGAGCAGCAAGAGAGTTGTTACTAGGGTCCAGATTTCCTGGCTTTCTGGCACAACTCAAATCTCTCACCCACCAGGTCATCTAGTCCAACCCTCAGATCAATGAAGGAATCTAGTCTACTTAAATCCTTTTAATGTTCACAAAAAGAAAAGCCTCAGCCTGTGCCTCAGGGAGCACAGCAGATGTTTATGGTCTTTTTTCCCCCGGTTAGGCTGAATGAAGATAATGGTAGCATCACATCTACCTGTGGCTGTTCATTGTCCAGGTGCTTCTGCATACACTTCCTCATATTGACCTTGTAACCCCATGTCCTCCAACCCACATTTGGAGCAGCTGACACTCTTCCTGAGACATCCTGGTCACAGGAAGCCACACCTGGAAGAACAGCAGTATCATTTACCTATTTCATTGCTGAGCTAGCCCAATGCAACTCCTTGAGGCAGGGAAAGTCTGAACCTCTTCCATGGCCATTCTTCCTCACTGTCTTTCCCCTTTACCCTCTTAAGGTGTATGGACTGCAGCCACTCAAAGACAGAGCAAAATCAGGCTTATTATATAAAGCATATTAACCTCTCTACTGAGTTCATATTCTAGAATCTATTCTCACTCTCCTGTCGCTCAGAAAGCAACAGAAGAGATGGCTGAGGATATGAGGCCAGAGACCTGGATCCAATGCTTAGCTCTGTTAGCTATCATGCTCTTAGGCAACTTACTTCAGATTGCTAAGGCTCAGTTTTCTTATTGATTAAAATAGGGATAATGACTGATAGCACCTACTTTATCAGGCTGCTGTGAGGATTCAATGAAAGGTCACAAAAAACCCTTAATGCAGGGCTGGCACAGAATAAACACTCACTAGATATAACTTTTCTGCTGCTGCTATCACACTCAGCTGCCACTTCCACTCTTTGGCTCCAAACATGGGTGGCTGCTAGCAGCTCTAAGGGTAGCATTCATGTTAACTAGTGCAAGCCAGCAGGCCATTATACACAGCCAGAACATAAGTGCAGATGATCTGGGAGGCCCCCTGCAAGGCTGCACTGGTGCATAATGGGTCCCAGAGGTTATTTCAGACCTGGGAACTCTGAAACGAGGAGAAAATAAAACCTGCTCAATACGCATTCATGGGAATCTCCAACCTACCTCTCCAACTTTATCTCCTTTTACCAAACCATACCTATGCCCACAATCAAGCCTTCCCATCTCTCAGCCTTTACACACACTGTTCTATCTCTAATACTCTTTCTCCTCTTCTCCAACAGAAAAAAAATTAACCATATTTCAATTCTTTTTTTTTTCTTTTATTATTCATATGTGCATACAAGGCTTGGGTCATTTCTCCCCCTTGCCCCCACCCCCTCCCTCATATTTTAATTCTTTAAGGTAAAGTTCAAATACTACTTCTTATGCAAACCACTGAGATTCCATCTTACCCCAGTCAGAATAGCTATCATCAAGAAAACAACAAATGCTGGGGCGGGGGACAGAGCAGGAAAGCCTTATATACAGTTGGTAGAAATGTAATTTAGACTATGGAAATCAGTATGGAGGTTCCCAAAACACTAAACATAGAACTATCATCTGACCCTGACCCTGCCATACTACTGCTGGGTATATACCTGAAAGAATCAAAGATATCTGCACACATACACAGTACTATTCATATTAGCAAGTTATGGAATCAGCCTAGGTGCCCACCAACAGATGAATGGATAAAGAAAACGTACATATACATAATGGAGTATTGTACAGCCATAAAGAAGAACAAAATTATGTCATTTGCAGGAAAATGGCTGGAACTGGAGATCATATTAAGCAAACTAAGCCAGACTCAAATACAAATATTGCATGTTTTCTCTCATATGCAAAAATCTAGATTTTTTTTTTTAAAAGAAGACATGAAGTAGAAGGGGAATTATTTGGGAAGAGGAAGGAGACCAGCAGGAGTGGGTAGAGGGGAAAAGACAGGATAATTTCGGAGATGAGTATGATCAAATTACATTATATACATGTATGAAAATGTCATAATGAAACCCATTAAGATGTAAAAGAAAATACCACTTCCTTTCTGAAGGCAGCCCTACTCAACTCTCCCAAGCAGAATTACTCTTTTCTCTTATGTGTCCCCACAACATTTGTACTTACTTCTATTAGACCAGCTAACACAGAATACTGTCATTTTTATTTACATATAAGTATCTCACTGAACCCTGAGAACAGTAAAGGGAGAGGTCTATCTTCTATCTACTGTGATTTTGTCAGCTCAGCAAATAGAGTACATGAGGCCCATTTAATACAAGGAAAAGTGTTCATATATGCTTGTTAAATGTATGAAGGAGTCTTTTAGACATTAAAAAATGATATAGCTAAGATCAACTAACCTATAACTACATCCAGCTTTTTGTTAGAACTATATGGTCACCTTTTCTACCCTTAGCTCATCCACCCATAAAAACTTCATTAATTTCAACTTGAAAAGTCTTCTCATCTTTTCCATGCCTCACGTACCATGGTGAAGATATGGGATGAAACAAATGCACTTAAAAAGCCAACACATTAACTTCCTAATGAGGAAATACAAAACAACAGAAGATGCCATAAAAATGACAGCAGAAATCCAAAACAAAGTATCTTTTTTCTTTTCTTTTTTTTGAAGTCAGCCATCCGCAAGCCAAGGAGAAGCCTCAGAAGAAATCAACCCTGCCAACACCTTGATCTTGGACTTCTGGTATCCATAATTACAAGAAAAATAAATCTCTGTTGTTTGAGATACACACACAAAATATCTTTCTGCAATATATTCTACAGAGATAGCAGAACATGGAAAAAGACCACAAATGTTAAATTCACAGATCCCTGGGACTGAACCTGACTCTACTACATACCAGCTGAAGGAACTTGAACAAGTAAGCATGAACCATGCTTACATTTAAAAATGCATCATTATACTGACATCTTGGTGATCCTCGGGGATTACAGAAAATCGGGGAATCAATAATGATATCTAGAATTTTCAATGGGGATATCAGATAATAAGAGGTTTAAGGGGAGAAAATGAGTTCCATTTTGAGCATGCTGGATCACTCATGGGAAACAAATCCCAACAGATGTAACTGGGAAGGTGAATATTGGAGGAACATCCCAGATGTCAGCAGTCAGGAGGCCTCTCAGGTACTGACAGCCAGGATAAAATCACACAGGAGAGTGCTGAATGAAAGGAATATGGGCCAAGGAAGGAACACTGGGGAAAGCAACACTAAAGGGAAAGGTACAGGGAATGAAAGAGAAAGAAAAGAAAAAGAGCCTGAGATATAAGGGAATTTAGGCCAAGGAAGCAAAGATTGGCAAGAATCAGGGAGTCAACAATGGTGTCAAGTACAACAGAGAAGTTCAGTGAAGTAAAATCCTAGACAATACATTACACTTGACCATATGAGATCTTACCTTCTTTGGAAGACTTTACCCTGGGAACATGATGAGAGAAGGGAAGAAACAGAGTCAGGTTGAGATGACGGAGGAGTGGGAGGTAGGTGGGAAGGAGGTGAGCGAAGGATCCTCTACACAATTTTTGAGGGCATGAGAAGTGACTGGACCAGCTGGGGATATAAAATCATGAGGACAGAAGAAGCTTTGCATATGTTTGTAGACTGGGGGAAAGACGGAAAGATCTGGAGGAGTTTTTTGTTAAATTTGATTCCACAAGCCACACTATGCAGTCTCAATAGTGTCTGGAATAGGACTGTATCTTCAGAGCTTGCACCAAAAATTCTACTACTAGAATCAGAGTTGCCCAAACTGCCACATAATGGGGTAATCCTAATCTTGTGTCAAATGGGGTTATATAAAAAGAACCACTTTCAACTCTTAGGTAAAGTTGCAAACAATTAGTAAGAGCAGCCTCCCTCTGTGTAAGGATGAGTCTCACTTCCCTTGACTAGGGAAGGACTTAAAATAGTAAATTACTGTCAGAAAGTGATCAATATCATCATAATCTTGAGACATTCTCCAATATTTAAATGGTTACTTTTAAATAACTCTACTCAACAGGTTATTTTTTTTATTAAGATTTTATAACTCACATCTTGGAGAAGCCAACAGAAACTAGTTTCTAAAACTACCCACCAGTGGATCAGACCTTCTTTATTTCATGGCTAGTTTCTCTGTCCCAGTTCTCTTTCTGTTTAGCCCATTCTTCTTACTGCTGCCACATTCACTTCCCTATAGTTGGCTACAATCAGGTTCCAGCTCTCCATTCCCCATCTTTTCTTCTACTGCTCCTCAGTCATTCCTCACATTCTGATCAAATAAGACAGCCTGACATTTTCTCTTACATACTGTGCCCTTTTCCTATTGTGCTGTCTGCCTAGAACGTTTTATTTAGTCCATCCCTCATTTCTAAGCTCCAAAGCCTAATTCAAATACTACTAATGCTATGAAATTGTCCCAAGGCCCCCCTTGTCAAATGTGGTATCATACTGTATTCTACCACATTACAGGCTACTTTAAGGTAAAGAATGGACTTTACTAAATTGTTTCCTTCAAGAGAACTGAATGCCTCACTCATGAAGTACTTATTGAATGAATTGATCACATTATATGGGAGGCCATCTGAACTGGTACATATTTCACATCAGTTTCTCTCACTTCCTTTATAGTCAGTTAATGGAGGAAATATTGCTCATGAGTTGTTCTACTGCCTATTCACCATGAACCTACATGCTGCATTCTGTTTTAAATAAAAAATGCATATTAATGTGGCCATTGGATCAAGGGCAAACACAACAATGGGATTGGACTATGAGCACATGATAAAAGCGAAAGCACACAAGGGAGGGGTGAGGACAGGTAAGACACCTAAAATATTAGCTAGCATTTGTTGCCCTTAACGCAGAGAAACTAAAGCAGATACCGTAAAAGCAACTGAGGCCAATAGGAAAAGGGGAACAGGAACTAGAGAAAAGGTTAGATCAAAAAGAATTAACCTAGAAGGAAATCAATGTGAGTCAATGCCCTGTATAGCTATCCTTATCTCAACCAGCAAAAACCCTTGTTCCTTCCTATTATTGCTTATACTCTCTCTACAACAAAATTAGAGATAAGGGCAAAATAGTTTCTGCTGGGTATTGAGGGGGTGGGGGGGAGAGGGAGGGGGCAGAGTGGGTGGTAAGGGAGGGGGTGGGGGCAGGGGGGAGAAATGACCCAAGCCTTGTATGCATATATGAATAATAAAAGAAAGAAAATACATATTAAAAAACATAAAAAATACATTTTTGCCACAGAAACAGCAAAACACAATGAGGGTGGGAATGACAGAAGGTTTGTGTAATACACACTTGTATTAACATGTGTTAATACAAGATTTAAGCAGGAAGATGTTACCTGATGACCTTTTATAAAGTTTTTTCTAATTCTAAGGTTCTAGAAGAGGAGTGGTAAACCTGGTGGCACTTAACAGTGATCCAGCCCTCTGAAAATCGATCTAAAACATCAGCAAATCTTTTTCCTAATCCACCTCCTTAGTCCTAACCAAAACCAATTCTTCAAGAAAGAAGGAAACATACTGGTAATTGGTCTTTTATTTCTCAGAGTTTAATTCATTTTGGAAGATGCAAACATTTTTCATTAGGAAAAAAAGTCCTAATAGCCACAGCACGTAGAAAAGAACATAGTGTTTTCACATGCACTGTCTCACAAGGTTAATTCATTCATTCAACATTTTTTTTCCTTTTTTTGTGGTACTGGGGCTTGAACTCAGGGCCTTTACCTTGAGCCACTCCACCAGCCCTTTTTTGGTATTGGGTTTTTTCAAGGGGTGGGGGGAGCTGGGGAATCGCTCGAACTATTTTCCCTGGCTGGCTTCAAACCTCGATCCTCCTGATCTCTGCTTCCTGAGTAGCTAGGATTACAGGTGTGAGCCACCAGCTCTAAACCTCATTCAACAAAAAAATGATTGAATGATTTACTAGAGAGCAGGCACTGCTCCAGCTGATGAGGATATAAGAAGATGAACAATTTACAAGCATACCACATACCAGGTGTTAAGAGCTATGAAGAAAATGAGGAACGGTCAGGGCAACAGGTTGTTTTATTTTATATAGGATAATCAAGAAATGAGCTTTACAACAACTCTGTAAAATAGATGAGCTCTTCCTATAATTTTAATTTTCTAGATTGGGAAAAGACTCTGAATAGTTAAATGACATGCTCAAGATTAGGTGGAATTAGATTAGATGGGAATGGGATGAGAAATAAGATTTCCCAACTTTTGGCCTATGGCTAAAGCTATAAGAGAAGAATCTGATTTAGGAATGTTTACTCAAGTTCCCTTCCCCCTACATAACCATACTTTGGTAGTGAATAAGAACTCCATATATGTCCATCATTCATCCATCACCCTGAGGATGCCCCCTTCTCACTGGCTCACAAGCATTTGCCTCAATTTGATTTCATGAATAAAGTTAATTAAAATACCCCTTTGTTTTCTTATATTGTTTGAGGAAAAAAAAACATTTCTTCTTTTGTGGTACTTGGGTTTGAACTCAGGGCAGTGTGCTTGCTAGGCAAGCACTCTACTGCTTGAGCCATGCCTGCAGCCTGTGGGGAAAAATTTAGCAGCAAAATAAGTCAAAGTTTTAAAAATATGTAGTTTTACCTTAAAGCAGAAAACAGCATCTAGGTTTATTATGAAGCAGGCAATACAACTCATTAGCAGTATTTCAAATACCTAATGGACATAAATCTTCCCTTAATAGCTGTGCTCTGCTCTGCTCACCTGTTTGAAAATGTGCAAAAACAGACTAGCAAAGAGTTTCTGCCAGGAGATCATGGGGGAGAGAGAGAGAGAGAGAGAGAGAGAGAGAGAGAGAGAGAGTGAGTGTGTGTGTGTGTAGCAAAGAGTTTCTGCCAGGAGATCATGGGGGAGAGAGTGTGTGTGTGTGTGTGTGTGTGTGTGTGTGTGTGTAGCAAAGAGTTTCTGCCAGGAGATCATGGGAGTATGTGTGTGTGTGTGTGTAGCAAAGAGTTTCTGCCAGGAGATCATGGGACTCTGTGTGTGTGTGTGTGTGTGTGTGTGTGTGTGATTTAGAATTTTCATTTGAAGAAGTTGATGGTGCTAATTATAAAGATTATTGAGAACAAAGGGATCCTTCATTCCTAAACTGACTGGAACTTGAAACCACCTTCTCTTCCAAAGTGGGCTAAAGGTCTGAATATAACATAAAAATTCAGGAGAAGGAATCAGTTCTGGTGTAGGAACATCAAAATAGGCTGTAAGGAAGAAGAGAACTCTGGGCTTGGCCTGGACGAACAAGTAGAATTCCAAAAGGTAAAGTTAGAAGAATACAGTAAGATGAAGAGATGAAGACCAGATAGTGAAAACACACTAAGGGAACAGAAAGTAATTTGCCACACCTAAAACACAAAGGCAAAGGTGTAAAAGGAGAGGCAGATATAGGTCCATGTTATTGTGCCTACATTGTAGATAAAGGAAGCTGAAGCCCAGCAAATTTAAATGATTTGGCCAAGGGCAAACAAGAGGCAAAGCTGCAACTAAAACCAAGGTTTTGTATTTCCAACTAGGTTCTCTTTCTAGTGCACCATTCAGGTAGGCTGGGGATAGACTGTGGTGAGTGGGAGCTAACCTTCCTTTAACAAGTAACAGTAGGTGGAGACATTAAGTAAACTGTTTCAAGATCGTATGTCCATGTGAGCAATTGCAGTGATGTTGATTATGAGCCAGGTCTCTGGAAGAGTTTTGTGTTCAGCTGCTAGCTGGGGCTAGACGGGCTAATATGAACACCAACCTTCTCCCAGACGCATGGCTTGTAGCCCTGTACTTTTAGGAGCCATTCTAAGAAGGATACCTAAAATAATTTTAAAAATAAAAAAATAAACCACAGAAATTAGTAGAGATGTACATGGAATTTTTCTTTCTCTGTATTTATTCATCCAGCTTCATAAGAACTGAGTCAATTGAGGCTAAAGATCAAATACTAAAAAATTTTAAAAATGGGAAACTAGAAATATGTTATAATGACTGGAGAATTAGAGGTATAAGTTCTTGTATCAGTTTGACCATGAACAGTGGTGCTGGTTTTTGACAAAGTACTTTGTAAAATTTATAAAATCTGAGGAGACTGAACTAGGTGATGTCTAAGGCCAGCAGATTATAATTTTCTATGACATTAAGTAGACCCCACTTTGCACGAAAAGGAAAAAACATGAAGAGTTGAAGGTGATCTGAACTTTGGGAAGCCATATATAATTTTTTAACACATTAAACAATCCTAAAATTTGACTTTTGTTTATAGAACTTTCTTGTAACAGGGCACAATAATTAAACAAAACGGACACACCAATTATCAGTAAAAAGTGGGGAAAAAGGTAAGAACCAACTGGGAAAGCCTTCTTTTATCCACAGAGGTGTTTTGTTTGAGTTTTTTTGTTTTGGGGTGTGTGTGTGTGTGTGTGTGTGTTTGAGTTTTTTTGTTTTGGTGTGTGTATGTGTGTGTGTGTGTGTGTGTGTGTTTTGGAGACAGGGTCTCACTATGTATCCTAGGCTACCTCTGCCTCCTGAGTGTGAGCCACCATGGATGGTGTTCTAATCCATAGATTTTCTTACTACCTATTTAAGGTAGTTACCAGAAATACATATGGCCATTCAAAATCCAACAAATTATTATAAGCATTACAACTTTTTTTAAATTGAAGACAGAGAGACACTTTGAGTAGTGGAAAAGAAATCCTTGATTTGATTCACTAAAAAAAAGTGGAGGAAATGAATTGAGAACTGATATTGATAAAAGTTAAGATTCAATAGCATAGAAAAAGGGAAAACAGATAATAAAATTAAGAACTTTTTTTTCTTTTGTGGTCCTGGAGTTTTAACTTAGGGTCTTGCACTTATGAGGCAAGCACTCTGCCACTTGAGCCATGGCCCTAGCCCACAAAATCAATGCTTTAACAGGTTTAAGAAAACAGTAGGAAGAACAAATAAAACAAAACAAGAAAGACCAAAGGTGTTTAACAGACCTCAAGTTCCTGAAAATACACATTTGCTTTGGCTTGCATATACACAAAGAAACTCTGGAAGACACTGCTATCATGTGCAGGGAGATAAGAAAGTGGGCAGATGAGGGATAGACATGAAAAGAGACTACTTTTTACCAGGTAGACTTTCTTAACCATGTACATATATTATCTATTTTGAAAATGAAATAAATAACATTTAAATATTTCCTAAATTTAACTATTGGTAGCTAAAAACCAAGAAAGCCAAAGAAAGGAGACATTAGAACAGAGTACCAAGAGACAGAGAAAATGTGAAGGTATAGCATGGGGAGGTATGAGGCAATTCAAAGAGAGGAAGATCCAAGTTGTTTGCAAGGACCAGCTGGTGTCAGTGTAAAATCCAACAAGAACTCCAGAAGTTATGACAGCTAAGCCAGCACCAGGCTGGAACAAAGAACAGCACTTTGAAAATGTGATACACAGCTGGCAGAATGGCTCAAGTGACAGAGTACCTGCGTAGAAACGGTGAGAACCTGAGTTCAAGTCCCACTTCTAGGAAAAAAGAAAAGAAAATGTGATACACAACTTTTAGGACCCTTGATTCCTTGGGAAGTATGAAATCCACTATGGGATGAAACCAGAACTTTACTACAAGAAAGAAGGAAGAAAGAAAGAAGGAAGTAAGAAAGAAAAAAGTTTCTATAAGAATCACAAAGATAATGAGTCACTTAGGAAAAGATAAAGGATTCCATTTGTATCATTTAGCAGAAAAAAGAGATTATATTTTGCCAAGAATTATATAAGGCAGACCTTGAAAAGCAAATGGAAAGGAATGTCCTCTTAAAGTAATTTCCACCCTTATGATTTTTTGATTTTTGTGTTAATTCTCAGTGTGTTTCTATGCAAGGGAGGCCCTGCTAATTTAACCTAGTGCAAGGCCTACTTAGTAAGAAATGTTAGTAATGCCAGTGAGGATTTGCAAATAAACTGAGCAAGCATATTATTTTTAATTAACATGAAAAATTCCTCATTTAAAAGTATAATGAATATTTCTGAAGTGCTGGCAATGCTCTTTCTTGACACGGTGTTTGTTTGTTTGTTTATAGTAATCAAGCTATATTTGTGTGTGTGTGTGTGTGTGTGTGTGTGTTTCTTTTTGCAGTAATGGGGATCGAATTCAGGACATTGTACTTGCTACCACTTCAGCCACACCCCCAATTCCTGTATTTATGTTTTATAAACTTTTCTGTAGTTAGTATATAAAAAATGTTTTAAAGACTACCAAAAATATAATTAATGTTATCCTTTCCAGGAACAATTTACCCTTATATAGAGGTCAAAGGCTGAAGTCAGACTTTCTATCATGATGAGCTTTATCATGATGGAGCTCAGTCAACTATCTGACCTATCCAAGGAAAGACACCCATTAGGGCCAGACACCAGCTCTCTTTGGAAAGTCCTCAGTCACAAGTCAGGCCACTGAAATCTATCATACTTGGAAAAGAAAGAGTGATAGGGCAGGCCCAAGGGAAAAAGGTAGGCAAAGGAAAACTGGGCTCTGACAACTAATAAGTCTATATATTTTTCATACCTTAAGTTAGGTTTAGGAAAATGAAATTTAATTTTCATATGAGCTGGAAAAATAAATAGTTCTGGGATAGAGAGATAAAGTAACTTGCTAAGAGTCATGAATTCCTTTTGGGAAATTTGTTTTTCTTCATTTTATTTCTTTTTCTCTTATAAATTATTTGTGGTAGTTCAGACAACGTATATATGTGCTAAAAATAGAAAAATGTAGATAATAAATAGTCTACTGTCCTTTATATCATATCACACGTTATTCCTTAAATTTAATAAGATTTAGACTATTGGTTCCACTTTTTCCTATTATATAGCTGTTCTGAGCTGCAACAGAAGTACATCAGTGAAGGACCACTTTGTGTAGATAATGTTTTAACTGTTTTTGTCATCCTGGACTAAAAATGCCTCTATAACCACAGCTAGGTCTCTCTGTCCCAATATCAAGCTAAAGAAGCTAAAATTTCTTCCAAAACTGAAAGTCTACAAGGTAATTTAGTTAAGGACAGTTTTGTTAACAAAACAGTTTAGTTAAGCTTTATATTTGCAAATATGTAATTACAAAAAGAGTCATTTCTCCCCTCATCTAAAAAACCTTATCAATCTAATTCTTAAAAACATCTATTAAATGGTATCTGATATCATTCTTAGGACTCAATGGTTAATTACTTGGCTGGTGAATCACCCAGGAGGCTTTGCTTCTGCACTTGTTGCCTTGTTTCAGAAGATAATCATGAGAAAGAAACTCAAGGTTTGGTCAAATATTTGTTTGGGAAGTCTGAGCCCCTTAGCCAAATGAAGACTGGCCTTTCTCACCTGTCCACAGGAAATGCAGAACTGCCTTTGCTACAAGAGTCCAACCTTGAACTGTATATCAAGAACAAAGACCTGAGTTTTCCTCTTTGGCTCAGTATGCTTTATTCTGTTCCTGTCCCCAACAGCAATATTCTATTGTCACAAGAGGACTGAACAAGAAAGAAAAGTCATCAGCTATACTATATTAACCACAGGCTTGGCTGATGTTCTAACAGCAGTAACATCATTATTATATTGAAAGATAGAATTTCAAATGTGCGAGTCAGGGAGATTCCACAAAGCTGTACTATGTCTTCTTTTTAGGACTAAATAATCCTGTTTCATTTAAGTTCTCTGTTCCCTTTGTTGCTGTTATTTCTTTTTTGTAATGCTGGGGATAGTACATAGGGCCTTACATACCATTGAGCTACAGCCCCACCCCCAATGTCTTCTTTTTCTGTTCTGGCCTGGAGCCCAAACCAGAAGTCTTATTAACAGAGTTGACAAGCAGAAAGACCCACAACTGATGCTTAGTAGCAACTAAATGGAAAAATCATCCCCGAAAACCAAACCTGAAACAAAAGCCAACAATTTCCCCTGCTCTGGCAGAGACACAGCTTTCTCCCATCTCTTGCAGCCTGCTAGGAAAGGGGCATCTGCAGCTGTGCCTGCTCCAACTCACTTTCTGCGTCAAATAGTATGGGTCAAAGTCCTCCAGGGGAACTGCAACCAGGCCTTGGGGGATGTCCCCATAGATGAAAGGCAAACTCTTCCCTGCTTCCAGGTCACTGTTTGGCTTGGGCTTGCTGTCCTCATCGTCTTCCCGATGACTGCCATCGGCCTTTGGTGGCTTCTTGAGCTTGCTCTCAGCAATGCGTCTCTCAATGTTTGCCAGTGACTCAGGGGTAAAAGGCTTGAAACTATCAGGGCCTGGTGGTGCGAGCAGCCGTGCTGCCATCTTCTCATCCTGCAGCAGCTTCCTTAGTTATGCTGCGTCCAGGACAGGTCAGCTCTAGAAAAAACAGCAACACAGACAGCATTAATTAATCACTGCTCTAAAAGAGGCCAGACTAAATCACCTCACTCTCAACCTTTATTCACAGCCTTTGCAACCACGGATTCTCCTCCATGACATGGTTCTTTCTCCTTCATAAAATCTGTGGTGTGAAGAGGACCAGCAACATTCATAACCACTCCTGCCAGGGAGATGGGAAGACAGGAATCTCCTGAATTGCCAACATTTGTTATATTTGCTTATATCTAACTCACTGTTAAGAACCACATATAACAAGAGAGAGATGTACTCTATCTTCTCCAAGAAGTTCTAGTCTAAACCAGAAAGATATAACCAACATTCCCTAGGGCATGCATTAGCTTTGGTGTCCTTATATGTTCAAGTCACTTTGTTCCTGGATCTCTACTCCCCCAAAGAAATAGTCTTCCTTGAAGGGCAACACAAGAGTAAATTGTCCCTCTTCTCAAATTTCACTTTCTAAAAATAAAATTAACCCTTTAAAACTTTGCAGGCACAAAATACTGATAAAATAACTTCCATCTGCTTTCATCCATCCATTTCAAGTTAGTTTTCGATTCACTAACTTGTTTAAAATCGATCCAGTATGAAAGTCCCAAAGCATCTTCAAGTATCAATCTCATGCCAGGACAAACAAAAAGTGCAGGGTTTCTGTGGAGAGGGCACATGCTGCTCTCAAAACCTCCTCCTCCTCCCCAGGAGAAAAAGAGAGTGGAAACAGAATCCCAGAAAATGTCCTATGATCCAACAGCAGTGCAGGCCCAAGAAAGCCAGGCTGGCAGAGGCAACTGTCTGTGGCTCCCAAGAGTGGTTCGAACGAGAAGACGGGTGAGAAAGAGTAAGAAACCAATTTCCTTCTTTAAAAAACAAAAAACACAAAACAGACATAAAGACCAGTGGAACAGAATAGAGGATCCAGATATGAAGCCACACAACTATAAGCAACTTATCTTTGACAAAGGAGCTAAAAATATACGATGGAGAAATAGCAGCCTCTTCAACAAAAACTGCTGGGAAAACTGGTTAGCAGCCTGCAAAAAACTGAAACTAGATCCATGTATATCACCCTATACCAAGATTAACTCAAAATGGATCAAGGATCTTAATATCAGACCCCAAACTCTTAAGTTGATACAAGAAAGAGTAGGAAATACTCTGGAGTTAGTAGGTATAGGTAAGAACTTTCTCAATGAAACCCCAGCAGCACAGCAACTAAGAGATAGCATAGATAAATGGGACCTCATAAAACTAAAAAGCTTCTGTTCATCAAAAGAAATGGTCTCTAAACTGAAGAGAACACCCACAGAGTGGGAGAAAATATTTGCCAGCTACACATCAGACAAAGGACTGATAACCAGAATATAGGGAACTTAAAAAACTAAATTCTCCCAAAACTAATGAACCAATAAAGAAATGGGCAAGTGAACTAAACAGAACTTTCTCAAAAGAAGAAATTCAAATGGCCAGAAAACACATGAAAAAATGCTCACCATCTCTAGCAATAAAGGAAATGCAAATTAAAACCACACTAAGATTCCACCTCACCCCTGTTAGAATAGCCATCATCAGCAACACCACCAACAACAGGTGTTGGCGAGGATGCGGGGAAAAAGGAACCCTCTTACACTGTTGGTGGGAATGTAGACTAGTACAACCACTCTGGAAAAATATTTGGAGGCTACTTAAAAAGCTGGACATCGATCTACCATTTGATCCAGCAATACCACTCTTGGGGATATACCCAAAAGACTATTACTCCAGAGGCACCTGCACATCCATGTTTATTGCGGCACTATTCACAATAGCCAAGTTATGGAAACAGCCAAGATGCCCCAGCACTGACGAATGGATTAAGAAAATGTGGTATCTATACACAATGGAATTTTATGCAGCCATGAAGAAGAATGAAATGTTATCATTCGCTGGTAAATGGATGGAATTGGAGAACATCATTCTGAGTGAGGTTAGCCTGGCTCAAAAAACCAAAAATCGTATGTTCTCCCTCATATGTGGACATTAGATCAAGGGCAAACACAACAATGGGATTGGACTATGAGCACATGATAAAAGCGAGAACACACAAAGGAGGGGTGAGGATAGGTAAGACACCTAAAAAACTAGCTAGCATTTGTTGCCCTTAACGCAGAGAAACTAAAGCAGATACCTTAAAGCAACTGAGGCCAATAGAAGAAGGGGACCAGGAACTAGAGAAAAGGTTAGATCAAAAAGAATTAACCTAGAAGGTAACACCCATGTACAGGAAATCAATGTGAGTCAATGCCCTGTATAGCTATCCTTATCTCAACCAGCAAAAACCCTTGTTCCTTCCTATTATTGCTTATACTCTCTCTACAACAAAATTAGAAATAAGGGCAAAATAGTTTCTGCTGGGTATTGAAGGGGGGCAGAGGGAGGGGGCGGAGTGGGTGGTAAGGGAGGGGGTGGGGGCAGGGGGGAGAAATGAACCAAGCCTTGTATGCACATATGAATAATAAAAGAAAAATGAAAAAAAAAATTCAAAAGCCATTTCCAAAAGAATTATACTGACAATTATCTATAAAAAAAAAATAATAATAATAAAAAAAAAAAACTGCAGTAAGTCCATGTAGGAGCCAGTAATTTCTAAGGACCATATCTGAAAAGTCCGTTTCCACTTATGTTTGTATGGAGTCCTGGGTTATTTCCAAACGAGCCTTGAAATGAAGGACTCCTGGTGGTGAAAGCAACTGTGCTCAGCTGTTGCTTGGAAAGGACATGGTGGAGGAGACTCAAGCTTTCCTGACAGTTCACCTAGCACTCACAGTGCCACTTTCTTCCTGCAGCTTTGTGAGCACCACAAGGACAACTCAGGAAATTTTTTTAAAGGCTAAAGATTGTTCTTTCCCCTCCTACTTAGCCCTCAGGGTCCACTTCAAGGCAAGTATTCATAAAACGTGAGGCTTCTCAAGAGAATGGTAAACTCTAAGTAATTTGGGAGCTCAGTTCCTGAAGGCTTCTTTCATAAATCCACCTGCCCAGGCTCAGCTCTTTCCTGTCTCATTGCTTAGCACCGCCTGGCAGCCTGGAGTATCTGGCTGTGGCCAGACAGCTCAATAGCTTATAGCACAGGGTTGAAGTGGACAGAACCAAGCATTTGCCCGACAGACCAGTTAGCTTCACAATGTGCTCCTCCCCAAAAAAATCAGAACCAAAACCAAAAACTAGACTGTTTCACAGATGAGGACTGAGAGAAATGATTTGCCTTGTAAGAATCTCAGGAGTGCTGAGCTGCAAGACATTGCACATGTGCAGCCCAGGCCATTTCACAGAGGAGGGAACTTGGGGTCCTAAGAGATTGGACAATATGCCCAAAGCCACAGGGCCAGAACAAAGATCATAACCCAAAAATCCAACTTCTTTCATTGTAGCAAATAATTAGTTGCCATTCCTATCTGTCCTAGCCTACCTCCCACTAGTCCCCAGTGGGAATAATCTGGTTCATTAAGGAAACTGCACAGAAATGGTATGGCTTTACTAATCCAAGACTTTATTTACAACCAAGAATTACTTTCCCTCTATTTATTTTCTTCCTGTAGAACACTGCACTGCCCCCAAAAGTCCCTCCCTCTCCACAGAGCCTTCCTGACAATTCCAACTCTGCTCATTCCTCTTCTCTCATACTCCTACAACACTCCATCATGAGCTGTACTGACACAAGTCACAGGCTACAACCTGCTTGTATTAACTCATCTAATCTCCAGAACAGTACATGAGGTAGATATTATCATCACCATTTAGCAGATTAAAACAAACAAAAAACCCCCAGAGGCTTAGAGAACTAATACGGTTTGGCCAAAATCACACAGACAGAAAATGTCAAAGTCAGGACTCAAAATAACCTATAGTCACTTGTTTTGTCACTCAATCACTGCTGAAGGGTACCACATGAGTGTGAATTCCCAGAGGACTAAAACTTCTTTTGTAGCCTTTTTACAAAGAATAGAATTATGCTTGGAACCCACAATGAGCCCATAATCCTGGCTCCTATATCCTGTAGTCACTCTCTGTTCCTACTCAGACGACAAAGAACACTGCAAGAATAAGTCACTTATGATGCTGACAAACTCTTGTGATCTCAGTGAACGCAGCTGGGCTCCTCACAGCTGTCCTGGACTAGGTCCTCTGCCTTTGCTCTCAGATCATTTTCTCCTGCCTTCTCCAGGACTACGTCCCCTCAACTTTCCCTTTCCTTCCTGGACCCACCCACTCACTCTTCCTTTGACCTAAGTGAGACCACCTTATTCTGGCTCTAGTCACAGCTGTGGTCTCCTTTCCCCCTGCAGCCTCTTCTCTCACTAAGGGCTGGCTTCTGAAATTCCAGTTACATCTCTCCTTTAGGAATTGAAACAATCTGCACATGGGTGACTTTCAGATTTCTGTCACCAGCCCTGGCTGCTCTTCTGAGTTCCACAGTTGTCTCAAGGAGACCTGCCACCATTTTAAATCTAAAGCATTTAAAACTACTCTTAATTCTCACAAGTATTCAGTTCATTTCGTTACAAGGACCATCATTTTTCCAGCTATCTAACATGAATCTGAGTCACCTCTGCCCAGTGCTTCCTTGCTGTCTAACCAGCCAGTCAGCAACTTTCTCAATCCCTCTGCAGAGGTTCCATTTTCAGGTCTTGCCCTAACCAAGTCATCCTGAAATGGCCTCCCCACTGGTGGACCAGCCCTCCGTCCACAAGTACACCTCCAAAGATCTTCTTCCCTAAAAATGTGCTTTCAGTGTGTCATTTCCCTCCCAGCAGCCTACCAGAGTTAATGGGACAGATTCCAAACTTTTGCCATGTCACTGCCTTTGGTAACTATGCTCCTGAAACATTCTTTACTATTGCTGTCCTCAGAGAATGTCTGCCCTGGTGACTTGTTTGTTTTCTAGTTTGTTAATGCTTCTTTTAACAGCAAATATAATTCAATAAGGTGCACAAACTTGCAGAACACTGTACACATGTTACATATCTGTGTAACCACTAAAGATATAGGCAGTTTACTTCCAACATCCCAAAGGACTTTCTTGAGCTCCTTGTCAATAACCACCCCCCAGCAAAGACCATTCTGACAGCTATCACCACAGATTAGTTTTGCTGCTTCTTGAACCTCATGTGAGTAAAATAGAAAAACACTTCGGGGTCTGGTTTCTTTCCAACCTTATTTCTGTGAAATTCACCTTTGTTGTGAGTATAGCAGTTCTTTCTTTCATTGCTGTGTAGTATTCTGTGTATGAATAAATTGTAGCACAACTTATTTACCCATTCTACTTTGACAGACATGTAGGTTGTTGTTTTAAGCTATTGTGAATAAAAGCTGCTAAGAGCCTCCCTGTTCAATCTTTTGGTGGTCACTTCTCAGCACATAGCAAGGGGAGGAATGCCAACTCAGAAGAAGGCACTATGCAGCTGTAGCGTGAGTGACAATTCCTTCCAACAGCATAAGAGGCTTCCAGTGGCTCCATGTCCTCACCAACACTAAGAAACAGCAGTTTTCACTCATGCTGGTGGTTGGATAGTAGCATCTCATAGGTTTTTGTTTTTTTTATTTATTGAAGTAAATTTTACATTAACAAAATTCACCATTTTAAAGTGAATGATTTAATGGCAATTGGTACATCTGCAACCACCATGGGTGGTTCCAAACATTTCCATCACTCCAAAATAAAACCCCTTATTCATCAAGCAGTTTCTCTTCATCACCCAGGAGCCCGAGCTCCTGGTAACCGACTGATGTATCTATTCTGGATATTTCATATAAATGGAAGCACACAATGTGTGACCTTTTGTGTCTGGCTTTCACTTAGCACAATAGTTCCAAGGGTCATTCACACCGCTGTATGTATCCATACTTCATTCCTTTCCACGGATAAATAACTTTTCATTACATATGCACATGCCACAATTTGTGCATTTATTCATCACTAATGGACATCTGGGTTCATTTCACCTTTTGGCTGTTTTGAACAGTATATGCACACGTATTTGTTTAGTACCAATTTTCGATTCTTTAGCATCCATACCTAGGAGTGGACCTGCAGGGTCATATGGTAATTCTGTGTTTAATATTTTGTGTAGAACTGCCAAACTGTTGTCCATAACAGTGAAGCCATTTTGCATTCCCACTAGCAAAGTGAGAAGGTTACAATTTATCCACATCCTTGCCTATACTTGTTATTTTCCCCTCTTTTTTGTTTTTTAAATTGTGGCCAACCTGGTGGGTATGAAATTGTACTTTACTGTATTTTGATCTGCATTTTCCTAACGACAATAATACATTTTTCATCAGTTTGCTGGCTAAGTACAGTTTTACTTTGCAATGTCTGAATATTGAATACCTTTCCATAGTTTATTGGCTATTTAGGTATATTTTTTTGTGATATGCTGGTTTCAGTCTTTGCTCACCTTTTTGTTTTGAATCACCTATATTTTTCTTACTGATTTATAGGAGTTTTTTATATATTCTCCATACAAGTCATCTGTCAGATAGAGTTAAAGTATTTTCTCCCTTTGTATTTCCTTAGTAATGTCTTGCTTTTACTGAAATCTAACCTATCAATCCTTTCTTCCAAGTTAGTGGCTTATTTATTTTAATTTATTTTTACTTATTTGTTTTGAGACATGGTCTCCCTATGTGCCCCAGGCTGGTCTTGAACTCATGATCCACCTGCCTCAGCCTTCTGAGTGCTAGGATTACAGAAGTGAAACACCACAGCTGGCTGGTGCTTTTTTGCACTTTTTTCTTTTTTTAAGAAATCTTTGCCTATCCCAAGATCATGCAGATATTCTCCTATTTTCTTCTAGAAGCTTTATTGCTTTACTTTTCTCATTTAGATCTGCAAACCATTTAGAATCAATTTTTATACATGCGATGAGATAGAAGTCAAGGTCCATTTTTTCTTACATGTACATGGCTATCCAATCAACCCAGCATCATTTAAAAATGTCTGGTCACTGTTACTTTCACTGGCTACTAAGTATGCTTTCATTTTCTGGTTCTAACCCTTCTGAAATCTTTCTACCTTCTTTTAACTTAAATTATATTCATCCATTAAATCCCTCCTCTTTCAGAGGAAACCATCTTGCAAAAGCAATAAGCTTTCTAGATGTAGAATGAACTCAGAGACAATGCAGTCTAACTTTCCTTATCTGTAAATTAAGCAAGATAAGCTGGGTGGTCTAACTGCCAATTAGCACAGATGCAAAGCTAGAACTAAGTTTCTTGGGCTCCAAAACACAGTTGAGCCTTGAAAAACATGGGCTTGACTTGAAAAGGTCTGCTATATGCAGATTTTTTTTTTTTTTGGAGATTTGTGACAATTTAAAAAAACCACACACACAGATAAACTGAACAGGCAGAAATATAAAAAAATCAAGAGAAAGTTAGGAGTGTGTTGAATGCATAAAATATATGTGGTTAGCAGTCTATTTGACCATTCACTACTATACAACATATACAAACCTGCCTGAGCTGGTGGTATAGTGGTGAGCATAGTTGCCTTCCAACATATATAAACCTATTACAAAAGGTAAAACTTATCAAAACAGAAAGCACACTTAAGCCACACATAGTTGTTACTTGCAGCCTGGAGAAATTTAGTAAACGTAAAGATCTAGTATTAAATTATGACTGCATACAGTTCTCTGTAGCACGCACTATGCAGTGGTAATGATTTTGTAGCCACCTCCTGTGGCTATTGTAGTGAGCTCCTGGTACGCAACTCATCATCTCAGCATGAGCAATCTGTGTATCTCAGTAAAAAGTTATCTCTCACCATTGTGTATTTTCACCCATAGACAATACATAAAACATATAAAATATACATCAAAGTGACTGTGGTCAGTCAATAGCAGAAGATAAGTTATATGTGGATTTTGCCTACACAAGGGGGCCCCCACATTGTTCAAAGGTCAGTGAGAATGCTCTTTGATAGAACCCCAGTCTCTCGGTCAATGCCCCGTGTCCATCATGCCACCACCATTTCAGCTGGTCATCTTCCTGCACTGCTAAGGAGGGTGTGGCCAGCCCAGATGATGAAGGAACAACAAAAGCAACTTCTGGCTCTGAGAATTTCAAAAAGGACTGAACTGGACTCAAAACGGGCAGCAACTGATGGCTAAGACTCTTCTCTTGGTTATACAGAAGGACTAAGACCTTAAAATGTTACTTGTGGCTGGACACACCTAAATAAAGAGGAACCCACATTAACAGTTATGGTGGAAGTCAGAAAGAAACTGGCATCAGGTGTAACAGGTATGAAAATAGAACAGTCATTTGGAAGAGCTGCTGGAGGAACACTCTAGGCAAGGTGCACAGAAAGATACTGAGTGGTGGATCAAATAAAATCAGAAGTGGTTCTAGGAACTCCTCTCAGGGGCTGGGGTGTGGCTCAGTGGTATAGCACTTGCCTAGCAAGGGTCAGATCCCCAGCCCCACAAAAACCCAAACAAAACTTGTCTCAGACTTGTAAAAGAACAAGGCTGGTGGGCTCACACTTCCTGTTATCAAAACAAATACACAGTAATTAAAAAAACATAAAGACATACATATGGATCAGAGGAACAGAGAGCCCAGCGATAAACACACACATTTTGGTCAAATGATTTTCAACAAGGATGCCACAACTGTACAATGGAGGAAAAGACACCTTCAATAAATAAACACTGTATAATCCACATGCAAAAGAATGAAACTGAACGCTTATTTAATGAACTCAAAATGGATCAAAGACCTAAATATAAGAGCTAAAACTTCAGCAAAAACCACAAGACTTGGCAATGATTTCTTGCATATGACTCCAAAGCACAGGCAACAAAAGAAAAAAAGATAGATAAACTGAACTTCATAAAATTTTAAAACTCTCATGTATTAAACGAATCTATCAAGAGAGGTTTGAAATCCTAACTACTAGAGAGGCTGAAGTCAGGAAGATCACAGTTTGAAGCCAGCCAGGTGTGTGTATGGGGGGTGGGATTCATGAGACCCCCCATCTCAACCAAAGGAACAAAAACTGGGCATAGTGGTGCCATTACAAAGGCAGTGTAAAGAGGAGGCTCGCAGTCCAGCATTAATGTGAGCCCTATTCAAAAAACAACTAAAGGGAAAGGGCTGGAGCATGGCAAGAGGTAGAACACCTGCCTGGCAAGCACAAGGCCCTGAGTGCAAACCCCAGTTTTGCCAGAGAGAGAGAGAAAGAGCAGGCAACTTGCAAAATGGGATAAAATATTTGCAAATCGTTTATCTGGCAAGGAATTAGTACCCAAACATACAAAGAACTTTAACTCAACAATAACAATTTTAAAAACAAATTAAAGTCTTGAACAGACATTTCTCCAAAGAAGACGTACAAATGGCCAATAAACACACGAAAAGACATTCAACATTAATCATTTGATAAACGCAAATCAAAGTCACAAGGAAAGACCATTTCACATACATTAGGGTGGATATTATGTTTTTAAAAAACCAAAAAAACAGACAATAACAAGTGTTGATAAGCATGTCAATAAACTGGAAGTCTAAGTACACTGCAATGGGACTATTACAGAAAAGTAGACAGTACTTCCCCCAAATGTTAAGCACAGAATTACCACGCCATCCATCAATTCCACTCTTTAGTATATACTCAAAACAAGTGAAAGCAGGGACTTGAACAGATAATCCTAGCAACATTACAACTGCCAAAAGGTGGTAACCATCCAAATGTCCATGTATGGATAAAATGTGGCATATAGATAGAATGGAATACTATGCAGCCTTAAAAATTTTTTAACATATGCTACAACATGGATGAACCTTGAAAATATCATGATAAGGAAATAAACCAGGCACAAAAGGACAAGTACTATATGATTTTACTTATATGAAATGCCTAGAAAAGTTAAATACATAGAAAGTAGAATTGTGGTTATCAGGAACTAGGAGAGGGGAGCAAAGGGAGTTACTGTTTAATTGGTACAGAGTGTCAGCTGAGGATGATGAAAGATTCCAGACATGGACAGTAGAGGTAAGAGCACAACAATGTGAATGTAACTTAATGCCACTGAATTATATATTTAAAAGTGCTTAAAACAGTAACTTTTATGTTATGTATACATTATCATAATTTTTTTTGGTGGCACTGGGGTTTGAACTCAGGGCCTCATACTTGCTAGGTAGGCACTCTACCTCTTGAGCCACTCCACCAGCCTTATCCCTATCATAGTTCTTTTAAAGGAAGAAAAATTTTTTACTATATCCCATCTCATGCCAGAAACTACACTCTGATGACCAAGATTGCTCGCTCCTGCCAGAAGGGACCTTGTTATCTTCTGGGGCAGAAAGACAAGTAACAAGGCAAACTACAGCATGATAAATCCCCTCAATAAAGTAAGATAGGCTCTTACAGAAGCATACAAGCAGGACACACAAGCAGGACACTCAACCTAGCATCAAGAAAGGCTTCCTGGAGAAAGTGGTATTGTAGCAAAAGCTTAAAGGATGGACTGATGGAGTGTGGGATGGCAAGGAAATGCACAGAGCTCTGTAGGAAGAACTAGATACTCAACAGGCCACAGCAGGGAGCTCATACTACAAGGGTATTGCAAACAGTCCAGTAAGTGGGCCTCAGAAAAATCAACCACGAGGTTAGCTAGCCCATGCCACATCAGGACGGCAAAGCCCTGCTATCACAAGGAGATATGATTTTTATCCTGAAAGCAGTAAGGAGATATTGAAGGCTTTTCCACAGAGAACGATGATCTATGTTAAATTTTAGCAAAGTTCCACCCATAGTGCTTAGGATAAGTGGGAAAAGATGGCGAAGAGGGGGGCAGAGCAAGATCAGAGTGAAGAATGCCAGCCCAAGACTATTGGAGCCATTCAGCTGAGGGACAGTGATGGCCTGGACCAGGTAGCAGCAGGAGAGATGACAGGTTGAAAGACGGTCCTGCAAATAGGTAAAGAAACTGTCAAAATAGCCCTATTTGCATACGACATGATCCTATACCTTAAAGACCCAAAAAACTCTACTCAGAAGCTTCTAGACATCATCAATAGCTATAGCAAGGTAGCAGGATATAAAATCAACATAGAAAAATTATTAGCATTTCTATATACTAACAATGAGCAAACTGAAAAAGAATGTATGAAAACAATTCCAGTTACAATAGCCTCAAAAAAAATCAAATACCTAGGTGTAAACCTAACAAAAGATGTGAAAGGATACTCCCCAAAGTAATCTACATGTTTAATGCAATTCCCATCAAAATTCCAATGACATTCATTAAAGAGATTGAAAAATCTACTGTTAAATTTATATGGAAACACAAGAGGCCACGAATAGCCAAGGCAATACTCAGTCAAAAGAACAATGCAGGAGGTATCACAATACCTGACTTCAAACTATATTACAAAGCAATAACAATAAAAACAGCATGGTACTGGCACAAAAACAGACATGAAGACCAGTGGAACAGAATAGAGGATCCAGATATGAAGCCACACAACTATGAGCAACTTATCTTTGACAAAGGAGCTAAAAATATACGATGGAGAAATAGCAGCCTCTTCAACAAAAACTGCTGGGAAAACTGGTTAGCAGTCTGCAAAAAACTGAAACTAGATCCATGTATATCACCCTATACCAAGATTAACTCAAAATGGATCAAGGATCTTAATATCAGACCCCAAACTCTTAAGTTGATACAAGAAAGAGTAGGAAATACTCTGGAGTTAGTAGGTATAGGTAAGAACTTTCTCAATGAAACCCCAGCAGCACAGCAACTAAGAGATAGCATAGATAAATGGGACCTCATAAAACTAAAAAGCTTCTGTTCATCAAAAGAAATGGTCTCTAAACTGAAGAGAACACCCACAGAGTGGGAGAAAATATTTGCCAATTATACATCAGACAAAGGACTGATAACCAGAATATACAGGGAACTTAAAAAACTAAATTCTCCCAAAACTAATGAACCAATAAAGAAATGGGCAAGTGAACTAAACAGAACTTTCTCAAAAGAAGAAATTCAAATGGCCAGAAAACACATGAAAAAATGCTCACCATCTCTAGCAATAAAGGAAATGCAAATTAAAACCACGCTAAGATTCCACCTCACCCCTGTTAGAATAGCCATCATCAGCAACACCGCCAACAACAGGTGTTGGCGAGGATGCGGGGAAAAAGGAACCCTCTTACACTGTTGGTGGGAATGTAAACTAGTACAACCACTCTGGAAAAAAATTTGGAGGCTACTTAAAAAGCTGGACATCGATCTACCATTTGATCCAGTAATACCACTCTTGGGGATATACCCAAAAGACTGTTACTCCAGAGGCACCTGCACATCCATGTTTATTGCGGCACTATTCACAATAGCCAAGTTATGGAAACAGCCAAGATGCCCCAGCACAGACGAATGGATTAAGAAAATGTGGTATCTATACACAATGGAATTCTATGCAGCCATGAAGAAGAATGAAATGTTATCATTCGCTGGTAAATGGATGGAACTGGAGAACATCATTCTGAGTGAGGTTAGCCTGGCCCAAAAGACCAAAAATCGTATGTTCTCCCTCATATGTGGACATTAGATCAAGGGCAAACACAACAAGTGGATTGGACTATGAGCACATGATAAACGCGAGAGCACACAAGGGAGGGGTGAGGATAGGTAAGACACCTAAAAAACTAGCTAGCATTTGTTGCCCTTAATGCAGAGAAACTAAAGCAGATACCTTAAAAGCAACTGAGGCCAATAGGAAAAGGGGAACAGGTACTAGAGAAAAGGTTAGATCAAAAAGAATTAACCTAGAAGGTAACACCCACGCACAGGAAATCAATGTGAGTCAATGCCCTGTATAGCTATCCTTATCTCAACCAGCAAAACCCCTTGTTCCTTCCTATTAATGCTTATACTGTCTCTACAACAAAATTAGAGATAAGGGGAAAATAGTTTCTGCTGGGTATTGAGGGGGGGGGAGCGGGAGGGGGTGGAGTGGGTGGTAAGGGAGGGGGTGGGGGCAGGGGGGAGAAATGAACCAAGCCTTGTATGCACATATGAATAATAAAAGAAAAAAAAAATCAGTGGAGGGGTAGGGGCATGACTCAAGGGTTAGAGGGCCTACCTAGCAAGCACAAAGCCCTGAGATCAAACCCCAGTACTGCCCAAAAAATAAACATTCAATAAAAAAAAAAAAAAAAAAAAAAGATGTGAAAGACCTCTACAAGGAAAACCATACACTTCTGAAGAAAGAGACTGAGGAAGACTATAGAAAGTGGAGAGATCTCCCATGCTCATGGATTGGTAGAATCAACATAGTAAAAATGTTGATACTCCCAAAAGTAATCTACATGTTTAATGCAATTCCCATCAAAATTCCAATGACATTCATTAAAGACATCGAAAAATCTACCGTGAAATTTATATGGAAACACAGGAAGCCACGAATAGCCAAGGCAATACTCAGTCAAAAGAACAGTGCTGGAGGTATCACAATACCTGACTTCAAACTATATTACAAAGCAATAACAATAAAAACAGCATGGTACTGGCACAAAAACAGACATGAAGACCAGTGGAACAGAATAGAGGACCCAGATATGAAACCAAACAACTATAACCAACTTGTCTTTGACAAAGGAGCTAAAAATATACAATGGAGAAAAGACAGCCTCTTCAACAAAAACTGCTGGGAAAACTGGTTAGCAGTCTGCAAAAAACTGAAACTAGATCCATGTATATCACCCTATACCAAGATTAACTCAAAATGGATCAAGGATCTTAACATCAGACCCCAAACTCTAAAGTTGATACAAGAAAGAGTAGGAAATACTCTGGAATTAGTAGGTATAGGTAAGAACTTTCTCAATGAAACCCCAGCAGCACAGCAACTAAGAGATAGCATAGATAAATGGGACCTCATAAAGCTAAAAAGCTTCTGTTCATCAAAAGAAATGGTCTCTAAACTGAAGAGAACACCCACAGAGTGGGAGAAAATATTTGCCAGCTACACATCAGACAAAGGACTGATAACCAGAATATAGGGAACTTAAAAAACTAAATTCTCCCAAAACTAATGAACCAATAAAGAAATGGGCAAGTGAACTAAACAGAACTTTCTCAAAAGAAGAAATTCAAATGGCCAAAAAACACATGAAAAAATGCTCACCATCTCTAGCAATAAAGGAAATGCAATTTAAAACCACGCTAAGATTCCACCTCACCCCTGTTAGAATAGCCATCATCAGCAACACCACCAACAACAGGTGTTGGCGAGGATGTGGGGAAAAAGGAACCCTCTTACACTGTTGGTGGGAATGTAGACTAGTACAACCACTCTGGAAAAAAATTTGGAGGCTACTTAAAAAGCTAAACATTGATCTACCATTTGATCCAGCAATACCACTCTTGGGGATATACCCAAAAGACTGTGACACAGGTTACTCCAGAGGCACCTGCATACCCATGTTTATTGCAGCACTATTCACAATAGCCAAGTTATGGAAACAGCCAAGATGCCCCACTACTGATGAATGGATTAAGAAAATGTGGTATCTATACACAATGGAATTTTATGCAGCCATGAAGAAGAACAAAATGTTATCATTCGCTGATAAATGGATGGAATTAGAGAACATCATTCTGAGTGAGGTTAGCCTGGCCCAAAAGACCAAAAATCGTATGTTCTCCCTCATATGTGGACATTAGATCAAGGGCAAACACAACAATGGGATTAGACTTTGAGCACATGATAAAAGCAAGAGCACACAAGGGAGGGGTGAGGATAGCTAAGACACCTAAAAAATTAGCTAGCATTTGTTGCCCTTAACGCAGAAAAACTAAAGCAGATACTTTAAAAGCAACTGAGGCCAATAGGAAAAGGGGACCAGGAACTAGAGAAAAGGTTAGATCAAAAAGAATTAACCTAGAAGGTAACACACACGCACAGGAAATTAATGTGAGTCAACTCCCTGTATAGCTATCCTTATCTCAACTAGCAAAAACCCTTGTTCCTTCCTATTATGGCTTATACTCTCTCTACAACAAAATTAGAAATAAGGGCAAAATAGTTTCTGCTGGGTATTGAGGGGGTAGGGGGGAGAGGAAGGGGGTGAAGTGGGTGGTAAGGCAGGGGTTGGGGGCAGGGGGGAGAAATGAACCAAGCCTTGTATGCACATATGAATAAAAAAAAAAAAAGACTGAGGGTGGGAAGAAAGGCAAAAGGAAAATCAAGGAAAATGTCCCAATTTCTGTCATAGGCAAATGTATGTAAGGCAGTGAAACTCATGGAGACAGAATAAAATGTGCTGTGCAGCTCTGGGGTTCAGATGACTGCACTCTTGAACACACTGCATCTGAGGGGCTTTGGTATATCTAAGTGGAGATACCATATAGGTGTCAGGATATATAGTTCTGAAGCTTCAAAACAAAGGTTGAATAAAAGAACCAAAAGAAGAAAAGTCTACAGCTAGAGTCCCAGGCTAGTAAGCCAGTTCTTTGAATTGGCCAGAGGAGCAGCTCTGTGCTGGGAGGAAGGTGGGTGGCTCTTACCATAGAAGAGCAAAATGCAGGCAGATGGATAGTTTACACTGTCCCCACTCCTTGAGCGCCTCCTCCCTCCCATGACAACTCGATGTCAGGCTGCCAATTTCCTACTTTGTGTCTTACAGATTTCATTTTAGAAAATCTTCAACTGTTCTAGAATTCAAAATAAAACAATTTTGTCAAACCTAAATTTTAATCATTTTTAACCTGAAAATTTGCAGTCTTAAGCTTCTCTTGATAACAGCAAGACCCAGCTCTCCCTCCCACCAGCTTCATGGCCCATCCTTATGCTGGTAAAAGGCATCATGCAGGCTGAGTCACCTATGCATTCTTGTCTCACTGGCCTTCCACCTAGGGAGGCCACGCCTGCAGTATGATCTTCCTAAACCTCACACCCACCAAACTTCCCCAAAGCTGACCCATCTGCCTCTGACTCTCAATAACTGGTGTCTCTGTAATTCTTTTAAGACAGTTACTCTGAGTTGACTTAAAATATGTCTTCTTATAGAACCTCTGCAAAGGTTCTGTTTACAGAAGACTTTGAAAAAGTCTTAATACAGATATAACCAGAGTAACCATAACAAGTAACTCTATCAGGAGGTACTTATAAAGTACTTATACTTTCAGTACTTGGATATTATGACTTAAAACTGCTAAGAAAAACTGTTAAGACTTGTGGGAGGGGGAGGGGGAATGAAGGAGATAAGGTGAGGGAATATAGTTGATGGGCTTCATATACATATATGAAACAGAATAACGAAACCTCTTGCAATTGCTTTAAGTGGCAGGGAAGGGTTTGGGTGTGGGGGGTAGATGGTGGGGGCAATCCAACCAGTGTACAATGTAAGGCTATTCAGAATTGTCCCTCGTGTACAATGAATATATCCTATTAAAAATGGAAAGAAAAAAAAGACAAACCAGCCAGTAATTTGAAGGATTTTATGCTGTGTTTTGTACTTTTTTTTTTTTTTTTTATGTTGCTCAGGTGGTCTGGAACTTCTGGGCTCAAGTGATCCTGCCTTAACCTCCAGAGTAGCTGGGCCTACAGGTATGCATTAGAATGGTTTTAAATGTATCTACAAGTTTCAGCCCCAAATGAAGGGAAGTTTCTACTTTATGTATCCATATGCTATAGTTTGGATCTTGAAGCCCATGTGTTAAACACTTGGTCCCCCAGGTATTATCACTGGGAGATGGTGGAATCTTTAAGAGGTGAGACCTAGTGGGAGGTTTTGGGTTACTTGGGGCTTCTGAAGGGGACAGTGGAACCTCTGGGTCCCTTTCTCTGTTTCTCATTTGCTTTCTGGCTTTGAGGTGAGTGACTGACATAGTCTCAAAGCAACAGGGCCAACTGATCATAGACTGTAACCTTTAAAACAGACAGTCAAAGTCAAGAATAATAGTGCAAGCCTGTAATCCCAGCTACTTGAAAGGGCGAGGTAGTAGGATTGGGAGTTTGAGGCTACTACAGAACAATACCCCATTTCATTGAAAAAAGTAGAAAGAGAGGGAGGAAGGAAGGGAGGGAAGGAAGGAAGGAGGAAAGAAGGAGGGAAGGAGAGAGGGAAGAAGAGAGGGAAGGAGGGAGGGAGAGAGGGAAGACGGAAGGAAAGAAGGAAGGAAGGAAGGGGAGAGGTAGAGAAAGAGGGAGAAAAAAAAGAAACTACAGCTGTGAGCAACTTTAAAACTGAGCTTCCCAGGTACTTTGCTGTAGTGATGGGAAGCTGACTAACACACCATACGACTACCAAACTACGCTTCTGCTTCCCAGCATACAGCCCAATCAAGATGTCATTAGACTTGCCTTTCCCTGCCATGGAGACACCACAAGTCCAAACTGTTCTTTATTGTGCCACCCATCCCCAGTCAATAATTTTCTTCTCTTCAAATTTTACTTGCTTTTCTTGTGTTTTGATGTCTTCCTCAGGGCATGGGAGCCCTTTCCCTCACATCTTACACATCAACCCTTATAGACTCCCACCGCTTCCACATCTTTCTCACTTTTTCACTAGTTGCAATTCAAGTAATGCAAACAACTTTATTTACCCAGTGTTTTAAAATTGAAAATGTTTTCATTTTTTTCTATAAAATATTTGTGATTTGGAAAAATATACATGATATAGGGCTGGAGGCATGGCTCAAGTGGTAGAGCTCCTGCCTAGCAAGTGTGGGGCCCTGAGTTCAACCCAGTACCTCAACCCCCTCACACACAGTAGAAAATTTACCATTTTAGCCATTTCTAAGTCTATAGATCTGTGCCATTAAGTAACTCTCATTGTCCAACCATTAGCACCATCAATCTCCAGAACTTTTTCACCATCCTGTACTGAAATTCCTTAAATGAAATCTTACTGGTGCACAGCCTCGTGCATTTGTTCACTTACTGTCTATGACGCTTTTGTGCTAAGTTGGGCAGTTGAGTAGCTAAAACAGCCTGTCTGGTAAAACAGTGACCATCTGAGTCTTTTCAGAAAAAGCCTATCTACGTCTATCCTTGTCCCTTCTCGTAAAGTTGCCACAGCAACCATCTAACTGGACTCATCTTCATTTTCTTTCAGTCCATCTACCCCAAGAGTAATTTTTCTGAGACACAATTCTGTTCAATTAACTCTCTTGGTTAAAAACATTAATAGGATCTCACAAGCTAATGTAGTATGTATCATAGTGTGTTCCTGTGAACACCAGCCCCAGACAAACACTAGTTAATAAAGGTTCTGCAAAGTCCCACAGAAAAGAAACCGCCAAGCACTGGTAAGTCCAGTAGAAAAGGGTTTCCTTTTATTTTATTATTATTATTATTATTATTATTTAGACTGGGGTTTGAACTCAGAGTTTCGTGCTTGCAAAGCAGGTACTCTACCACTTGAGCCACACCTCCAGTCAATTTTGCTATGGTTAAATAGGGTCTCATGAACTATTTGCCCAGGCTGGTCTTGAACAGAGATCCTCCCTAAGAGATAGGATTACAGGCATGAGCCACTGTGTCCAGCTGAAAAGGATTTTCTTTATGTGATGTTGGCTCTCTATTTCTTTTTGCCTGTCTCAAATGTTCTACCATAACACCAGCCCTTGGTTTTTTGAGACAAGGTCTCACAATAGATTTCAACGTCAATTTCCTATGCATTCCTTTTGTAGTAATATTAAGACTCCCTCTCTACCTATTTGGTCCTGTCCTCCCACCCCATGTAATCGCAGCAAAGGCTGTCTTATTTTATACTAGATTGTTTCTGTGTTTTCCAAAGAACTAAACTATTGGCATAGATTTAACACCTAGAAAAAAAATGTCAATTAATAGGTGCCTTGCTCCTAAGAGGACTAAAACATTTCATTAAATATCTAAAGATGGCTTCCTAGGTGCTACTCCAGAATCTGAGACTCTCACATCATATGTTCTCCTATAGGCATTCATTGCACATGGTGGGGATAAGAAAAATTTCTATTATGAAAAATGGTTGGGAGGAAGGGAGGGAAAAATGATAAAATTCCTAATTATAACTGAGGCAAAAGAAACCCAAACATCTAGTACTTCATGTTGCCCTTTTTCTTTACAATTGGATATAGTTAATCAGCTTAAGTCCATTGAGCATATGATTTGGGTTAGAGACTCACTGCTTCTGACCAAAATCCAATGGTTTCTAATTTTGCCTGAATTATAGAAAGACCTACTCAAATGATGGAGAAAGTACAGAGTTTGACAGTGTCTATCATGTAGAAAATGCATGGTAAATATTAGTTTTTAGTATTACCTGTACTAGCAGTTTAATTTTTCCCATCCTACTTAATCTTTATAAAGTAATAACGAGCTACAAATAATTACATAAATACTGATGAACAAAGAAGACATCATTATGGCTTTTTTTTTTTTTTTTGCAGTGCTAGGGATGGAACCCAGGGCCTTGTACATGTTAGGCAAATGTTCTACCATTGAGCCATAGCACCAGCCCTTGGTTTTTTTGAGACAAGGTCTCACTATGTAGCCCAGGCTAGCCTCGAACGCTCTATCCTCCTGCGTCAGACTCAAGTGCTGAGATTACAGGTGTGTGCCACCATGCCCAGTGGTAATAAATTTTGACAGATAGTGACACTAAACACTTAATATAAAAATGTTCATTTTCCAAGTGATATAAAAAATCCAAGTGTGAGTATAATAGATAGCTAAGGAGTATCAATATACCATGTATAAGGAAGACATATGCAGGCAAAATATGGCTCTTGATGATAATAACTATGAGGTTTCTGTTTTCCATGATTTGCAAGACCCTAGCCCAACTACTTCTACAAGGCTTGACAATTTCTAATAACAATGATGGTTTGAGGTGACTGTTCTCACCTTTGCTACAAAATTTTTTAAAATTTAAGATAGAAGATCAAGCCATCTTTACTATACCCCTAAAAGAACAATTCTAGGCCATGATTGAGAAACCAGTATTATAGTTCAGACATTACTTATGACCAGCTGTGTAGCCCTTCATAAATCAATCCATCTACCCAAACCTTGGTCTATTTACAAAAGGATCGAGGTAGGTAAAATGACCTTGGGTAAATTACATAAATTTATGGAGCCTCCAATTCCTTATCTGAGGGTTTAAATGAGATGATGCATATAAAATAGGTCTTGATAAATAATGATGGCCAGGTATGGTGGTACACACCTATAATCCCAGCACTAGGTAGGGGGAGGCAGTAGGATGTCAAGTTGGACACAAGCCTATACTAAATAGCAAGTTCCAGGCCAGCTGGGACTATATAATACTTCCAACAATAATAAACATTATGGAGCACTAACTATACGGTAGGCACAGTTATAAGAACTTTCTATATAATTCTTTTCATCCTTCTAACAATCCTCTGAAGTAGTTATTGTCATTATCTGATATTACTGATGAGAAAACTGAGGCACAAAGAAGTTAAGTAGTTTAAGATCACACATTGGGATTTAACCCCAAGCTTTTGGCTCCAGGGTTTGTGTTCTGTTTCAGTATACTACTTTCCCTGTGTCCCTTCTATAAGTTCAGCTCTGTAAGTCCTTAAAACTAAACTACTACCCTAGACTCTGACAGACTAAGAAAAGTTGGCTTCTCCAAGAAGATTATCAAATTTCACAATGCATAGAAGCATAAATTAGACAGTAATGTCTTGATTCAAAATCTATCATCAAAACAATTGTGTATTGAATTAAGGAATGAATACACACACACAAACATCTAGCATTGTACAGCTGACCCTTATACAACTATGACCAAGAACTCAGTCCTTCAACAAGAATTTCTTAGTATCTACTATGTGCCAATATTGGAAAACTTAGAATTTGGGGACTGGTGTTAGGACACATTCTTCTAAATCATCATGTGTCAGTCATATTGTAAAGTAGATTTCGTACTAGACAATACAAAGTTGTATTCAAACTTTAAAGCTTTGTTGTTTTCCATCAGTGGGTCTTTCTCAAATGAAATCTTATACAAAAGGTGAAAATATAAAACAGACGGAAGCATTTCTGCTCTGAGAGAAGTAGGCACTTAGCCTAAAACCACCTCATTCCTCTTAGAAAGCCTGGAAACCATGCACCAAGATTCTGGAAACCGTCACACAAAATCATCACAAAGTAGGATCTCTCAACTCCATAATTCAACAAGAAACTCTTACAGAATGGATCTGTCACTGACTACTGATAATGTCCTCTTGAAAAGGACATGCAAAAACACATGAAGGTGGTTACAGGCCTGCCTGCAAAGTGGTGTAGAACCTGTGAAGACTACAATAATACGCACAGTCAGGCATTTTACAAACAGTACTGCTGATCCTCACAACAACCTACTGAAGTAAGTAGGTACTGGCTGTTTCATTTTACAAGGGAAGAAAAACTCAGAATTCCCAAGGCCCCAGAAGAAGCAGCCCCCACCCCACTTCCAAAGCCCACGTGCTTTCCCTACACTATGATGGCACTGACGATGACTAAGATCAAGAACTTGCCTACACTGGAGGAGCTCCATGAACAAGACTGAGACTCATATGAACCTATGAGAATTAACAGTTCACATAGAATTTTGCTTCTCAAATAAAATCTGCAAGGCCACCCAGCTTTTGGTGTGACTAAGAGGTCCGGATTCAGGCGCCACAAAGTCCACCTAGATTGTATGGTTTTGCTGTTCACTTGGTGAATCAGTCACTATGGACTACAGGGCAGATCCACGAGATGGTGAGTAAAGGATATCCTACTGACCACATTGGAAAGTGCTTCCCACACTTCTGAGCTTGTATAGTGGAAGAGAAGATAGGTCATCCACGTAGCTGCCATGGCACTCAAGGTGATTTACAGGGGAGACAAAAACTATACAAAGGTATGAGGTACAGCTTCAACAATCAGGGTAATAAAATTCTTCTCCCCATATGTTACTGTAAGGAGCAGACGAAAGATTATTTGTCAGGAGCTCAGCAAAGTATTATACAAATATAAATACAAAAATACACAATATATGCATTACTAGGAAATCATAGCCGTAAGTAATTCAGTGTGGTTGGCCATGATTAGCAACAGGGTAGATCTTTCCTGAACAAGATTTTAGTCTTACTAGGATTTTAGGAGATTGAACTGACAGAATGACAAACTCTGCAAACAGTTGCTAAGACTACAAATTAATGCAACATCATATTTGCACAGTACTTTAACATTTACAGAGCTTTTTTTTTAATCCTTTACCTCATCTCATTCTCACTTGTGAGTCTAAAGGAGCAAATATTGCTAGATCCAAACTTCACAGAAAAGGTGTTTGAGATAAAAGAGGTGAACTGACATGCCTTGTATCAAACAGGCAGTGACACAGGGAAAAAACATTAAGTCGTCTCCTATTTTCTAAGGAGGGAGAACTCCTTTCTCGGTGAGATTAGATAAAGAGAACATGGGTAGAAAGAGAAAGTAGAAAACGTTCTAAATAATAATAATTATGGTGATAATGACAGCAGCGATAAAGAACTGAGGAAGGAAAATCTAGGAATGGGTCGATGCGGGGCAGCATGGTGAGAGGCTTGGGGACCCAAAGAGGAGACAGCACAACTATTACATGGTGACGTTAAAAAGTATCTTAGGAAAACTAAGTATTGTGTCCAGGATATCTTCTCCTTAAGACTGATCTAGTAAAGATCTGCATCATTCATTTTCACTAAGTCTTTTGGAATTTAATTCAAGTGTGTGTGTTGTTTCAGTTGTTGTTGCTATTCTGTTATGTTTTAAGAGTGCCTTAAAACAAAAGCAGGCAGTTCACAAAGTCCAAGTTACACCTGAGTAACACTGAGTGGCAAGGTGTGGGCTGTAATCCAGTGTTTCTACTTTCTATCACATTGCCTTTCTGTAACGCATTGCCTCTGAGCACTGTGAATGTGAGGCAGGATATGCTCTAGTCTTTCCAGAGGCATCCATAAACACTGTCAACAATGCCTGTAAAAAACATCCTTTACAAATATCAAACAAAGTAACATGCATCCCAACACTATTAGTAAAGCTTTCACAGCTATTTTCCACCTGGCAATCTTAAACTACCATTTGACAGGCTCAAACAGGGTAAGTGAGTTGCTTGGAGTCAAAAAAAATAGCAGTAGTAGAGCCAGAACTTAAACTCAGGATTTGACTCTACTCTGTGTGCTTTTCTGTACAACATGATATTTCTAATCAGGAAAAGTGTTAAAAATGAGACAAGTGGTAGTAAGTAGAGAAATATATCTCTAATCTCATTCATAATGTGAGATTAGAACTCTGAGATGTTTACAGCTCTCTTACCTACTCAGAAAAGGCTGGACTAGCAAGACCATCTAGGAAAAATTAAAGTAGAAAACTGTCCATGATTGCTATGGTGCCATAACTACTGTTAATCACTTACTAATAAGAAATGAATTTTACTACTCCACAAAGCTGGAACAACCCATGCAAATCTCCAGGGCAGTAAACTTTACTTGTGTATACAACTAGAAACTAGCATGAAGTTGAGGTTTGATGGTCTTGGCTCCCTTCTGCTCAAAAAACCTCAGACTCTACCGCATGTTGAATAGTCTCAAATCCTTAAATGAGCACTCACAGCCCTTCTCAGCCTATTAATATTCTCTGCTTATACCTTATGCTTCAGAAAACCATTCCCACTCCTACTGTACTTTTCCACTCCTACACTTCGGCTGTGCTGTTCTTCTGCCTGGAATGCTCTTACCCATCCCAGCTTGGGATAGCTGTTCCTACTCCCCTCCCCCAGTCAAGAAAATCTCTCCCTCCCCCTCAGTATTTTATATCACCTTTAAGATATGGCTTTAATATATAGTTTTATGCTTACATGTTTCATTTTCAGTACCTGATCATAATTAAGGGCAAAAAATAAACTTATTAGCTGCTGCATACTCCAAAATATCTTGCCTTGTACCATGCTTTGCTCAAAAGAAATGTAACAAACCATATTCCTCATATTGTTCTGTGAAATTTGGATAATTATTTATGGCATAAATGGAAGAATGGTATCCAGCTATTAAATAAGACAATGGCTTTACAAGGAATCAAATGAACTCCAGTATGTCTTAAATAATACATCCAGCAGTTTTGAGATCTTCTATATCCAAGAGAACCAGGGCTTACTTCAACTATATAAATACATTTCCATTCTTCACCTTCCCACAAGCCCGTAAGATCTCTATGATGAAAGTTAAATGATGACTTGGGAGCGTGACATCTGTTATCAATAAAGTGGAGCAATCCCTCCTGGACAGAAGTTGTCATGCCATCATTTAGATACCAAGTTAGGCCCAACAAGCTGACTTACTCCTGATATGAATAGAGGTATGATAGGTTGAGGCATTCTACAAAAAGTGGGTTTAAAAAAAATATCTAGGACAATAGTTATTTGTGGGGAAAGTAGAGGGTAGAGGAGAAGCTGGGTGCTGGTGGCTCATGCCTGTAATCCTAACTACACAGGAGATAGAGATAAGGAGGATCACGGTTTAAAGGCAGCCCTGGGCAAATAGTACAGGAGACCCTAACTCAAAAACACCCATCACAAAAAAAAGGGTTGGCAGAGTGGCTCAAGTGGTAAGAGTGCCTGCCTAACAAGCGTGTGGCCCTGAGTTCAAACTCCAGTGCCGCTAAAAAAAAAAGTAGAGAAGCTTTTTGGGTTACTGTTCACCGTATATAAAGAATTGGGGGGGAGGGCTCAAGTGGTAGAGTACCTGTTTAATAAACAAGCAGGAAGCCTTGAGTAAGAAAGGAGGGAGGGAAGGAGAAGAGAGGGAGGGAAGGAAGGAAGGAAGAAAGGAAGGAGGGAGGGAGGGACGGAGGAGAAAGAGAAAGAAAAGAAAAAAGAAATCAGGAACTGGTAGTGTAGTTCAATGGCAGAGCCACTGAACATGCAAGAATCTGTGGGTCCAACTACCAGCACAAAAGAAAAAAGAAGAGAATTCATATCATTTAAAACACGATTTAAAGATAACACTTAAAATCAGATAAAATGAAGGAAAAGCAACATCAACTTCCTGAAGTCATTATTTATCTCAATCTCGGATATACTGTCTTCACTTCCACACTTCCTCATTCATTATTTCCAGTAAGGCACTGGCATTTAAAGTTGCTTTTCATTTCTCCACTTAAAGGGTTCCAGAGAGAATTACTCACATCTTATTACTCAACCTAATTACCTTTCCTTTACCAGTGAATGGAAAACCTACTTTAAAATTTCCTATTAAATGACTCAGTTTCCAGAATGTCCCCTTCAAGCTGTGATTTTTTCACTCATTCATTTGTTCATTCATCCAAGAATCATTTACCAGTGTGTTCTATATGGCAGGCACTGTGCTAAAGTACTAGGGACTGATTCAACAGTGTACAAAACATCTGCATCCATCCTTATGGAGCTTAAACTCCAGGAGAGGCAAATTACCAGCCAATTACAATACAGTGACACACAGCATTAAGGATTAGAGAGTCCCATAAACCAGAATGAGGGGCAGAGGGGTGTATATGAGTGAGTGAGTGAGTGAGTGAGTGTGTGTGTGTGTGTGTATGTGTATGTGTTGGGAGGGGAAGGGATAGTTTTCTATAAAAGTGATAACCTACACTGAGAAGAAAAAAGAAGTCTGTACTATGAATATGTAAAATGTGTGAAATTCTACAAATAAGACAAACAGAAATTAACAAATTAGAACTTATTTCCCAGCAGTTTTATCCAGTGATAATTTCTTCTTACTAGGAAATGGTTAACTTGTAAACCATGCTGCTAGTCTTTGAAACTCATTACTTTTTTTTTTTTTTTTTTGAGGTACCAAGGATTGAACTCAGGGCTTACACCTTGAGCCACTCCACCAGCCCTTTTTTGTGTTAGGTATTTCTGAGATAGGATCTCACGAACTATTTGCCAGGCTGGCTTCAAACCACGATCCTGCTGATCTCTGCCTCCTGAGTAGCTAGGTGTGAGCCACCAGCGCCCGGCCTCATTACTTATCTTAATATGATTTTACATAACACCAAATAGTATTCTCTGACTTTAAAAATACTAACAGCTCTTCCCTGTAAGCCTATTTAAAAAAATTTTTTTTAAACAAAGAGAAGAGTAAAACACCCACCAATTAAAGTACTTGAAGATTGTAACTAGTTAAGGTAATTATTTCTCAGATCCCTTCTCAAGGTTCCCTCTTGAGTTTTCTCAATAGGGAAAACTCTGATTAGCTATCAGTACTATTTCACTGTTTAATTTTGATGTTTTCTAAACTCTTTAAAAAAACTACCATTCTTCCTGGTTATAAAAATAATATACAGGGGGAGATAGGGGAGACTGGTGGAGGGTGTGAATTCAAGGATGATATACTTGATATATTGTAAGAACTTTTGTTAAATCCCACACCCATTTTGTAAATGTATCCCCTTTCAGCACAATAAAAAAATACATATTTCATTGTAGAAAACCTGAAAAATACAAAAAAAAAAACCCAAAAACCAAAAACAAAACCCTCTACCTTTGGGCCTAACACATAGAGAACTACTGCTAAATTCCACCATGTTCTTTCATTTGCCTCTAATTTTTAAAAACTGTGATTATATTCCATATGTTCTAAATCTTTTTATTATAGTTGATTTATGACATGTTCAAGCATAAAAAAAAGCACAGTGACAGAACTTCACAGATCCAACTGTATATCCTTTTCCAAATACTTCTTCTCTATTCTCCTGAAAAGCAACCAATATCCAAAATTAGGTATTTCTCATTCTCTTGCTTTAATATTATTACCATATAAACAGTACATCCAATACAAGATAAAAGGTTGTTTTTTATGTTTTGAAACTTTTTTTTTTTTTTGAGATGAGGTCTTGTTTCATAGCCCATACCGGCCTCAAACTCCTGGGCCCAAACAATCCTCCTGCCTCAGCCTCCTGAATGTAGGAATTACAGACAAGGACTGCCACACTCAGCTGAAATTTTATGTAAATACAAAATACTGCTATATCCTGAAACTTGCATTTTTCTGCTACATATTTTGCTTGTCATTTATTTCTTTTGACACATTTTCCTCTAATTCATGCATTTTCACATGCTAGCAGCTCACTAATTTATCCACTTTCCTGTTGATGAACCTGTCTCCAACAACTATGTGCTATTATCAACAATGCTAGCATAAACATTCTTGTCTAGGTTGCCATGTGCCCACTGAAGTAAGTTTCTTTTGAGCAGATACCTAGGAGTGTAAGTTCTGGGTTCAAGAGTATAACAGGCATTTTTAACTTCCTATTAATTTAATCTTTTAAAAGATTTCTTCTTGGATCCTAAACATTTTAAACAATAAAACCAAAGAGTTCTTAAATCCAATTATGTAGGAATATCTTCACCAAAGTATCCCTTCTCTAGTCTAGCCAGAGCACCACAATTACATAAAATACAAATGATTAAGTAACTATGGAGTGCTAAGAGACAGTGATCAGCAACCAGGATGTCTACAGAGAACCTATAAATAGTGGTACAGAAACAGTTGACAGATTCTTGGCTTAACCTAAACTTTAGTCTTCTGAATTTTCTGCTGGGTTCATGTGTGCACTTCCCTATAAAACTAGTTTCAGCAAAAAACAAACAAAAAAAATCCTACTCAGTCAATTTAGGAACTCCCTATCCTCACTCTGATCATCCTTGATATGGCTGGATTCCTCAGCCTCCAGTTCCCCCAGGTGATGTCCAATCACTCTGGCCTGTCTTTGGCAAGAATCCTATTAAAGGTGCTGATGGAGTGGCTCACGCATTAGAGTATCTGCCTAGCAAGCATGAGGCCCTGAGTTCAAACCCCAGTACCACTAAAAAAAAAAAGAAAACAAAACAAAAAGAATCCTATTAGGTTGGTTAGCCAGAATCCCCATTACTCCTGCTATGTTCTAGTAATTTTCTGTCCACCAACCCCCACACTTCTCCTTGGCTATAATCTCTCTCCCCCACTGCAAGACACTATTGCAGTGGTCCTCTGCCTACTACAGTGGTCCTGAATAAAGTCTTCCTTACATGCTTTAACATGAACAAACCATGACTACAGCTGACTGTCTTCAGTTTAATATGCTACAAAGAAATATTAAGGCATCCGTATAGCTTACACAGCAAGAGAAGTCTCTTTAGTTTCCATGCAGTGGGAAAGCCAAGAGAGAAAGACATAGTCTGAGCTAAGAAAGGACTGGTGGCAGGAATTTTGTGAAGCACATCTTTTAAAAGCAAACTTCCTTAGTCAAATAGTTGACTGAGATTCTTTAAAAATCTGAACTTTGAGCAGACATGATAAAACTGATTTGCAAAATGGCCATCCCAGTGCAAAACCATGAGGGAGATAGACTATGTCAGAAAATAAACACAGAACCTTGAAAATGATGGAAGGGAATCTAAATAGAGATGATTTTCCTTGGTCCCTACCTTCAAAGTACAGTATTTCTAACTTTTCCATGTGTACAATGCACGCACACACACAATCTGTCTCTCTCTCTCTCTCTCTCTCTCTCTCTCTCTCTCTCTCTCTCTGTCTCTCTCTCTCTCTCTCTGTCAGAGGCAGGTAGATATGAGAGAAGCTTGAGAAAGCCCCTGAGGTTGCTATCTACCACTTCCTCCGTAGCCCTACCTGCCATCCCCCTCTCCCACTGCCTGGAAAACACTGCTGTTGTTCTCTGTACAGATGATGGGTGTATCATGTAACACAGAGCTTTACAAAGTACTTCCACATATATTACCACATTTGATTCTCAAAATAACAGGGCAGGCAGGTGTTGTTACTATTCTCATTTTAGAAATGAGAAATATAAAGCTCAGAGAGGTGAAACAATTTGCCCAAGGTCACAGTGAGGGGCAGGAAGCAGGGCAGTGAAAACACTTGAGGAAACAGAGAATGAGTATAGGTCAAGGAAGGTAGGCCTCCTACAGGGAAACCAAGTATTCTGTGCCTTAGAAAAAAAAAAAGGTTTGTTCAAATGTAGGGGACACAGAACCTCCAGGCTTCAAATATTCCTGTAATTATTTTTTTCTCAATAAAAGAAAGATCCCATTATTCCCTATACTTTTCTGTATGCTTAAAATATTTCATAATACAAATAAAAGAATTCTGTGAGCAAAGTTTAGAGATGCCACCACATATTGAGGTTCAGATGTCAGTGAAAAGAACGAGGTTATGATGTAAATGTAGGGTATCTATCATACTGGAGGCCTAGATAGAAAACAGTCTCTCTTAGACATCAGAAGAGGTGAAAGGTACAAATTGAAGTTAGAGTAGGAATCCTGCAGCCAAGGTTGGGCAGTTATGCAAACACTAAACCAAAGGGGAACTAGGGAGGCCCAAGAAACCAGCAACACCTGACACTGGGTCAAGCTGATTTCAGTAACCAAGATCACATATCCAGGACTAACTTATTCTGAAAATTGTTTTTCTGAACTATTTTCCCTCTTAGCAGATACATCTTTAGTACTTTTTTTAAACAGATAAATGTAACCAAAGCACATGTAGTGAGGACTGTGGAAGAGGCATTACAGGTTTGAAAAAAAACAAAGACTAGAAATGCCAGGTTTAACTTTGAAGGAGAATGTCCTCCCTATTTTACCAGTGGAGGCCATGGCAAGTTACTTAGCCATGGCCAGCCACGGGGACAGGGGTTTGGGAGCCTGTTTCCTTACAATCTCAACAGAAAAAAAAAAAATCTGTCTTCTTGATTTTACTTATTTCCCTGATCCTTCCATCTTAACACGGTGGAAGAGGGAGAGCTGTGTCTTGCTGAAGGTGCAGCTGGGCCAAGACTAGAACTCCAGCATCCTGTCTCTCGGCTCAGTTCTGGACTATGCTACTTCAGAAGGAGCATTTGAAAATAGTAATTCTCTCCCACCTTGCCACCAAGCTGCGCACAAGCAATGACCAGTGAATGAGGCTGGCTCAGTGACTCAGCACTAGGCTGGCTCTCCTGTGAGTCAGGGCCAGGATCCTGAGTGGCTGGAGCAGCCAATTTAAATAGGACTTTGAAACCAGGGTTTTTACCATCCAAGATCACAGAAAGACTTACTTTATTTTGTTTGAGCAAGGGTCAAAATCATCACCTCTAATGTTTCAGACATGAAACAATTCTGAGTAATTTATATTACCCATATTTTCATTGATGCTTTCTTTGTATTCTATGGGCTGCTTCAGGTGTGAATGTAGAGGTACAGAAAGACAAGAACATACACAGGACAGTCAATAACTAGCTAGACCACAGAATAAAATCAACATCTTAGGATCACATCTGCATCCTTTCCTCTTTCCTATAGAAAAAGACCCCCAAGGAAGGCTTTCTCTCTTTCCTCTGAAGGATAACAATTGTACATACAGCTTGGGGGCATACTGGTAAGCTGCCCCCACCTGACTGTGTCAATAGCCACTGGTTGTGACCACCTGCTCCCAGCAGGGAAGAAACCAGCACCTGAGCAATGACCCCTGTGACAGATGGCACAGCACAAAAAGAAAAGGGCCAGCCAAAAATCCACCTGCCCACAAAGGGAGGGAGCCTGGGTGTTTAAACGTAGGAGTCAAAGGAAAAAAGCAATGAAATTCACCAAGTGTATCTAAAACTTGCTACCAATAGGATTTTGAATGACAGATGAATCAAAATCCTGGATGATGGGACCTAAGGACCCTGAATTCAGCAAGCTGCTATTAGCAAGGTTTTGGAACAAATTATCTTAGGGAAAAATGTGACAGTGAGATTCAGTGAAGGGTTCCTAGAGCCACTGCAGAGAACCTGCCCAACTACTGCAATGTTAGAATAAACTTGAATTTCCACAGAGATTGCCCAACCTTGGAAATAAAACAGTTTGGAAAACACTGATTATAAAATATCAGTCTTCGAATGAACTTGAATTGGTGGGGGTGTAGGGAGAGGTGAGGAGTGGGAATCCATTAGTCTAACTTGGGTTTGATTACCTATACTAGGAAGGAAATATAAAAGAAGCAAAAATGCAAAAACTGGCATTAAAAAAAAAAAAGGTAAGGAGAGTGCCCAGCACTCTGTAAGCAACTGCCATGATCCTTCGAAGGGAACATTATTGTTTTGTCAAATCAAAGCACTACAGCAGCATTATTCATAAAGTGCCAAAAAAGTGCCCATGGACAGATAACAAAATGTGGTATACGCATACAACAGATCATTGGGCAGTAAAAAGAAGGAAATCCTGACACATGCCACAGTATGGAGGACCCTAAAAAACATGTTGCTTAAGTAAAATAAACCAGTCACAAGAAGACGAAGACAAATACTGTAGGACTCCTCTTCTATGAGGCTCAAATTTATAAAAACACCAAGTAGAATGGTAGGGGTGGAGTGGTAGAGAGGAGTTAGTGTTTAATGAATACAGGGTTTCTAATAGGGAAGATGAAAAGATTTTGGAGCTGTATAATGGAGGATGATTGCAAAGCAATGTGAATACACTTAATGCACTAAACTATACATTTCAATGGTTTAAATGATAAATTTTACATTGTATATAATTTACCATTAAAAAATTTTTTTAAACAAAGCATTGTGAGGTTAAGGACACTTGGTGAGGTTACAACTTGGAAATGAAAGACTCCGTGATGTAACCATGATGAGAGCTTACAATTTCCTCCTGGCACTCCTTCCTCCTTCACCACAGAACTGCACAGGCTGTGGGGAGGAGAACAAGGAGAGTCATCAGGAACAGAAAAAAGAACCTCAAATTCAGCCTTACCACACCTGGACATACTACAAATGACAAACCCACATCTCCCACCTTCATCCCTTTACACTAGTCATTCCAGGTGTCTTTATTCAAACCACATCTAATCTGACCTTCATCTCTCAGCCCTCTCCCAAGAGCAAGCCATGGGAACGTCCTATATATTCCAAGCATACTAATGTCACTCAAAATGTCAGCCCAGAAATGCCCTTGAATTGGAAGGTAACAGAATACCATCATCCCAATTATGTAGGTCCATTCTAATTTGCTAATAAAATTTATACCTTACCTGAAATGCTTGGGACCAAAAGTGTTTCAAATTTCAGACGTTTTTGGATTTTAGAACATTTGCATAGAAATTTATTGCTTAAGCATCTCTAAACCAAAAAAATCAGAAATCCAAAATGTTCTTTAACCCATTGACCCTAATGCTAGTTCTCGAAGTCAAACAGTAAATCAAATCCCTGTCCCACAAGGCAGAACTTAAGAAATCAGAAGACAGCTACCACATATTATACACATACTAATTCATTAGACAATAAATGTTTCTATGCTAACCTAGGTTTAAGAGTCTTGGACTGAAATTAAAGAGCAAATACCTTGTATTGCCTTGCTCATCAGTAAAAATACCAGACAGACTAATATAGAACTAGAACTTACTAATAAATAACTGGGTTGATGGTGAGCATGAAAGAGGTAGATACCTGCTGCTAAGATGTGGATACAGATAAGGCCCATGTGCTGGAAGCTTAGTCCCCCAAGTAGTAATGTTAAGAGGTAGTAGGACTTTTACAAGGTGAGGCCAGTGGGAAGTCATTAAATCACTGGGGATGTGCCCTTGGAAGAGGACTCCAGCCTTTTCCTGGCTTCCTGTCTTGCCATCTGATCTCTCTTTTTCACATGTGCTCCCATCATGAGGAGATGGAGCCATGGGGGCACTTACCTGAACTAGTGCCATGATGTTTGGACTTACAGCCTCCAAAACTGAGCAAAATAAACTTCTTTTGAAAAAATAAGCTACCCAGTCTCATGTATTTCATTAAAGTGACAAAACAGACTAATATACCTGGGGAGAAATGCCAAATCACTAGCCCACACAAACACAGGCCTGATAATATCAATACTTAACTCTTCTTTCCTCTTGAAACAGCCTCCACCAAACACCAACAGCAGGGGCCAGCATGTAGTCACTGTAATCTACCCCATCCTACTCAATTTGTGAGAATTCCTACACAGTAAAGCATTCTCTTTATCTTCCAGAAGGAAAGTAACCCAAACTTTGGCACAACTCTATAAATGGTTGCAAATTTCTGTCTTACCTGCTTATCTGAACTACAAAACTGCTAAAAAGCCTCTGACACTCTATATGGAAATCAGCAGCATAAGAGATTACTTCCCAGAAGCAAAGGGCTTTGTAAACAAGAAGTCTCCACCTTGAAAAGCTAACCTACAGAGTAACAATGACTCACTTCTGAACAAAGTTTGCAGGTCATTTGCTTGACTCTGATAAATATGAATAGCTTCAATTTTAAAATTATTCCTAAAGCCTCATCAACTTGACCTTTACTTTCTGTCAGTCATTCACTTTTCATATGTCAATTTTATTCCTCCAGCTGGTATATTGTCCTTGTTTCCCAAACTAAACCTACACTGCCTTGTGGGCTATATCAGAATTGCCTTCAAACTTTCCATCAAGTCTTTTTTTTATTCATTTCATTCCACCACGACCTCTCCCAGTCAATTTCTCATTCACTTGCATATAGTCTGCTTTAGAATTAGTCCACAAAGGAATTATTTGGGACACTCAACAAATGTCAATAAATCAACAAATAGTGAGTATCTATAATATGCTTAGCACCCTAGGTTTTGTAAGAGCTAGAAGATATTCTTCAGTTTCTGTCCTTGAAGTGCAAAGACTAAATTGTTTTAAAAAAAAATTCCAAATATAAGAAAGCACATAATTACCAAATTATAGTTATAAATTATAAATACTAGAAATGTTCAGAAAAGAGGATCAAGGTCTCTCAGTTTTCATTTCTTGGAAATGAAATGAAATATTAAAAACCAAAGAAAAAAGTGATACATTTCAATCCCTCTATATGTTCTGAGTTTTATATTCAAAGCGTACTTTACAGCTGTACTACACTTTGTCTTACATTTATCATTTCATTTCATCTTTAAAAATAATATATGATAGAACAAGTTGCAATCATGAACTAAATTCTCTAAATGAGGTATCTGAAGCTTTAGAAAAAAACACATCTTCCCAAAATGTATATGTGTAACAACAAAACCAACCTAAGAATAAATCTCCTGGCTCCTGGTCCCCAGTCTGTCCTCACAGCCTGTAATATTCCTCCACAGCCCCTAAACTACCCACTCCTCAGCACTCCCCCATTACTGATTATTAGAAGTAATAGTAAAAAGTTAAGACAACCAACAAAATGAAAGTTTTCTGAGTTTTAAGACTACCTGCCATAGATTCTTAAAAGAAAATCCGTCCATCACATACTTTTGCATATGTTTTTCAAGACTGAAAACTTAAGTCCATAATCTAACCTTCTGTAAATCTAAAATTATATGCAGAAAACAACTACAGCATGTGAATGATGGGTGTGGAGGTGAAGGGAGCTAGGAAATACAAAGCAAAAAGAGAGTATGTTTTTTTCTTAACTATTAATTCTACTCAGTTATCTACTTGATTAAAACCTGTATCTTCAGAGACTAGAAAGTGCCTGAACATGGTAGATGTTCAATAAATGTCTGCTTAATGAGTCTAACACATCATGAGACCCTTGAGGGCAAAGACATCTCTCTAGACTTTTGCACCTCTATTTCAAGGCAAGCAGTCAATAATGCATTGAATTAAATTATTTAACTGATAGAAAGGGAAAGTTTTGTGGGGAAAGGGGGAAGGCTGTGTTGGTGTTGTGCTTTCTTAGATTCTGTATTTATCTATTTGGCTTCATTGCGCACAGAGCGAAATTCATGGCCAAAGGTATTTGCACCTTCACAAGAGCCGGTCCATATTCTGAGCCACTTCTGCCGTCTAATTCTCACATACCAAGCTACTATTTCCTCTGCCCTAAATAAAACCAGGGCCAGGGCCTACTGGAATTATTCAAGCAGCTGATCCCAAACTGCTTCCCTGCCCTGCCTTGCCTTTCCCAAGAAAAACATATAACAGGCTCTGGGCCATGCTTTTCCCTCCCTGCTCCTTCTTCTTGACTAAACGTGGTATGTCCTCTGTGCACCTGCAAGGTAAGCATAGCATGTCCTTTCTTTTGGGAAATGTAAGTAATAAATTTTTCTTTCAGAGATATTGACCACTCCATGTTGTCATTCAGTCATCTTTATAAATGAAGACTCGGGCACAAATCAGCCACTTGACACAATGAACTAGAACTAACCCACCTTAATCCTAAATGTTGTCTTACACCACTGCTTGTAAAATCTTACCTCTTCTATGAGAAAGGAAACACCAAGGTCATTTCTTTGTATCTACTACTGGCCAAATTTAATAGTACATACACAGCAGTCACTTCATAGGCTGAATTTTACAAATATAAGTAAGTATTAGTTCATGTTTTTATATTCTCATCAACTATTTAATTATCCTTTCTGTCCTCAAAAAATAAAGGGTGATTAAACTCAAATGCTACATACACAATTTAGCAGTTTCCTATCAAGTTAAATACAAACTTAGAATATGACCAACAATCACAAACCAAGGTATTTCCCAAAACAATCTTAATAAAAACCTATATACAAATGTTTTAACAGCTTTAGCTTATAAACATCCAAACCTAGGAGCAACCAAGATGTATTTCAACAGGTAAATGAACAAACTGTGGTATATCCATACAATGGAATATTACCATGACAAAAAGGAATATGCGACTGATTCATACAATAGCATGGATGAATCTTACATGTGTTTTGCTAAGCAGAAGACTACAAACATTGTATGATTCCGTTCATGTTACATTGTGGAAAAGGCAAAACTACAGGGATGGAAAACAGATTAGTAGTTACCAGAGTTTGCAGGAGGAGACAGCTGACTACAAAGGGATGCACAGGGAAACTTTGAGAGTGATGGAACTATTCTATAGTTCTAGCGGGATGTATACCTGACCATAGAACTTACACCATAGCATCTCACAAAGAGTGAGCTTTAACATATGCATTTTTTGAGAGTTAACCAGGATGTTGGAGGATCCTATGAAGACTGTCACAAAAGAATCTAACATATTATAAATGAACGACATACACTCATTGAAGGGGGTAACCTTGGAAAATGGCATTGTGACTAGCAATCATAAGGTTACAGACAAAAGGATCTGTATATAAATGCTGTACTCTACCTGGCAAATTCACTGCTCACAGGGGTACAAATTAGCAATTCTGAACCTACTTCACATGTATATGGGTTTGAATACTAAGTAAACCCCATCATGAGATTTCTCATTGTCAGAGAATAAAATGCAGACAAGCAAAGAGGGAAGGCTAGACTAAAATCTGTGGTGTCAGGGTACAGTCAAATAGTACAAACCCATGTTTACCTTAATATGTATACAAATCAACAGATGAAGAAGTAATTATAAATATGTATGTATACAGGGTTAGTATATCTAAAGATCTAAAATGCTCCAAACCCTAAAACTTTAAGGGCTAACATTATGCCATAGTAGAAATTTCCATGTCTGACCTCATGTAATGGGTCACAGCCAACACACAAGTGCACTAAAAATATTATATAAACTTACCTTCAAGCCAGGCACTGATGGCTCACAATTATAATCCTAGCTACTCAAGAGGCAGAGATTAGGAGATCACAGTTCTAAACCAGCCTGGGCAAATAGGTCGTGAGACCCTATCTCAAAAAAACCATCACAAAAAAGGGCTGGTAGAGTGGCTCAAGGTGTAGGCCCTGAGTTCAAACCCCAGTACAGCAATAAATAAATAAATAAACACCTTCAAGCTATGTGCAAAAAAAGGGGGAGTCTATATCAAGTATACATGTAATTTGATTTTTAGACTTGGGTCCCATCTCCAAGATATCTCATTACATATATGCAAATACTCCATATTCAAAAAAAGCCCTAAATCCTCAGCACTTCTGGTTCCATGCATTTCAAATGAGGGAAACAATATAAATAGCATAGTATTATAATATTATAACCCAAAGTTTAAAATAAGTACATAAGCCTACACTGATATAAATTAATGAGATGATAGATAAACATATGGACAGAAGAGCCAAATCTTCCTTTACAGGGGAATTCCAAATAAAAGTAAATAATACCTCCTCCAAGAGGTAGAGATTAATCCTCACCCCTTTTCCCCCAAGTAGAAGATGGACTTAGTGACTCATTTCCAAAAAATTCAGTATGGGAAGGGGTCAAACAGTAACTTTATAGTGGAGAAACCCGGCAAATACTAACTTAAATGATCAGGGTTAGCATCACCAGTGATGTCAATGTTAATACCACATCCCCTCTCAGTATGATGTGATAAGGAGAGCATTCACCTCTGGGTATTCTTCCCAAAACCCCACAGCCCCAATCTAAGCATAAGAAAGGCATCAGACACACCTAAATTGGGGGACATTCTATAGACTACTTCACCAGTACCTCTCAAATTTAACAGGGAAAGGTTGAGAAACCATTATAGACCAAAGATGGGGAAACAGATGATTAAATGCAATGTAGTACCTGGGACTAGATCCCAGAACAGGAAACAGGCATCAGTGTGAAACTGGTAAAATCCAAATAACACTGGAATTTGGTTAACAGTAATGTACTGGTGTTAGTTTTTTAGTTTTGACAAATATACCATGGTAATATGTTAACATTAAGGGAAACTGGGTAAGGCTTATATAGGAATTCTCTGTATTGTTTGCATTTGTCTATAAACCTAAGATTACTCCAAAATAAAAAATTGGTTTAAAAAAATCTAATGCTATGAGCTGAGGGTGTAGTTCCCAAAGCTTGCCTAGGAGAGTGCTTGCCTAGCCTGTGTAAGGTCTTAGATTCAATCTTCCACACTGAAAAAAAAAATTACTAGTAGGGTCAAGTTAGTGAAAAAAATTAAATCTACTGTAATGATGCTTCTGTGAATGAAGAAAACAGATGTGCACAGCATAAGTCAAAGATGCTCCTTTACCAGAGGTAGAAATAATCCCTAAACACAGGACTGCACATTCTTCCTTTGATGAAGACTCTTTCCTTTCTACGCACATCTCCAGATGATACAACCTGGGCTTCTCTGGCCATTTTCCTACAAAACACTTTATCCTCTTCTGGATCCCTTGCTTTGTCTGGTCAGGACTCTGGCCCGCCCGAAGAGGCCTATAGTTATAGCTGAGCCACCGTCCCTTTCTTCTTACTACTGCTTACTGCTTATAATACAGAACTACAGAAATCTGTACTGTCCCAGGCTCTCCACATCCAGATTAAAGTTTTCCTAGAATCATCACTGTGTATATGAACTGATAATGTAATAGCAGCATCCTAGTCTACAGCCAAATACCCGCATGGACTCTGCATAAGACATTAGAACTAATGGTAACACTGGACATCCAGCCCTACTATTAAGTTTTTTGACACTGCATTTTCCAAAAGCCTGAGTGTATTGTATTTGTGACAAATTTGGATAAATGAAAATTTAGCACTATTTTTTAAGCAACGATTTAAAATTCTAAGAATTTTTTGTCCATCTCCTGGTAAAGATGTACCGACCATATAAACCCCAATTGCTAAATCCAAATTCAGTAAGTAACATTCAAAAGAGAATTTCTAGACTCAGAGCAACACAGTAAGTTGAAAGTTGCCAAGAGCCACACATGCTCAGAACCAAGCACAAATCAGTGTCCATGCTCTTGGACCTCCAGAACTGTGAGTTAAAGAAGCCTCTTTTCACTGGGTGCCAGTGGCTCATGCCTGTAATCCTAGCTACTCAGGAGGCAGAGATCAGGCGAATCGCAGTTCAAAGCCAGCCCAGGCAAATACTTGGTGAGATCATATTTCGAAAAACCCTATCATGAAAAACTGGGCTGGTGGAGTGGCTCAAGGTGAAGGGCCTGAATTTAAGCCCCAGTACCACCAAAAAAAAAAAAGCCTGTTTTCTTTACAAATTACCCAGCCTCAGCTATTTTGCTATTGCTAGAAAACCCAAAAAATGGACTAGTACAGCACGTCAGCAATAGACAACTTAATAGTGTTTCCTCTATTGCATTTCTCTATAGAGCCATTATCTGAGGAACAACCAAAGGTAACTCTGTCTGGGTATAGTTCAGTAAGCCTTCATCACACCAAGCCATTACAAGAACCATCTTATTTCACCTTCTCAGTGTGCCCCATAGGATTAGCTATCCTACAGAGCCTTTTTTTTTTTTTAACTGATATGGAACAGGTTCAGTGGGCAAATTCAAACAAGAAATTCCAAGAATGTTTTGTGCAATAACTGCTTTGTTGCAATAAGTACACAGCCTTCAAGACAGCTACTCTTCCTTCTTTTGTATTTTTGTTACATTGTATTTCTTCACAAAACTAATAAATGCTCATCTCAATTTTTCAAATAACATAGGGTTATGTAAAGATGATTATTCGAAAAACCACCAGAACCAGTTTTATTACTTAAAAGTCTATCCAAGCAAGGTCCCCTTGAAAGAACACACCATTCACATTAAAATAATCTTTTTAAGATTAATTTTATAGCTAGCTTTACTTCAGATTTATTAAAAATCAATTGAAGGACATACCAATACAATCACAGGAAAGTAAAATTATAAAGATCTACTGTTTTGATTTTTGGTCCCAAGGATAGTGTCAAAAAGGACTATTATCAGGAAAATGCTCTATTGTATTTCATATCTTCTAAGACAGCCTTGATTTCAAATAAGCACCATAAACCATCAAAACAACACTAAATGACACTGCTTTGGCTTCTGTGAAATTAAATATTTTCTCAAGACAGCTTCTTTTACAAAACTTTGTATATTACATGTGTGGAGCTGGATCAGAAAAAAAAAAAGTGACCATTACTTTTACAGAGCTTATTCTACCATCAGCATAGTAAATGGCAGCTTTCCCCTGCTTCTATACTGACATAGATATGGCTGCATAAATGAGAACACATGACAGACAAGTGTTCTTGAAACAATTAGTTCAAATCAACACCCAAGAATTAGGAATTGACTGCCCAACCAATTGGTCATCCAAATTCTCTTGATTGTCATGTCCTTCCCTTTTTGGGTATTTTATAATTATTTTCACAGATGGTTGGCATATCTCTTGTTAGAATTAGAAGGAGGAAAGAAGTCAAATGTCAACTAATCCATTTTTCTCACACACATCATTTTGGTAAAAGATTTGCCAGAACCAGAGCTAGAGGTTAACCAGAGTTAAACATTTAAGACTGTATGAACCAGGCTGGAAGTCTGGCTCAAGTGGTAGAGGGCCTGCCCATCAAGTGGGAGGCCCTAATTCAAACCCAATACTGCCAAAAAAATTTTTAATGAAGATTTCTATTACCTATTCCAAAATTCCTTACCCTATCAAGACCTAAAAGCTGATGGATTACTGGCAGTCATACAAAATAATACATCAATATGAGTCAGGCTAGAATTACAGAAAGTTTGGGACCCACAGAAAAAATATTACATCTCAGATTAACCATGCTCTGACTCAGGGCCCACCCTCACCTGACCTGGGAACTACCCATTCCCCTCCCCACTTACTGAATGGGAATTACCTGCTTCTGCCCTTCCCATGGGTTAGCACAGGTTTTAAGGTCACCTGAAAAAGAGAAGCATGCTCTCTCAGCCTCCAGATTCCACCTGGGCCCCACCATGCTCCCCTTTGTATTTTCCTTTCCTAACTTTCAATAAACTCCATTTATACCCACATGTCCTGCGATGGATTCTTCCTGCAAAACACAAAGAACTTAGAAGTCTTCTGATCACAGATTCTACCATCAGCCAACAACATTTGCAGCAAGCCAACCAGGAGCTAAAGGGTAAGATGCTATGTCTATTGATTTGTTTTCTTCTAACCCATCCCTCCCTGTCCATTGGCCCTGTACCCCTCTTGTACCAGGACTCGGTCTTGCCCCAAGGCCCTGGGGACGCAAGCCCTGGGGGACAAACCATGTTAACAAGTGGTACCCCTCCCTTGACAAGTGGGCCTCTCACAGTGCATCAGCAATCTCGCCCAGAGCATGCTGCTGGAAGATGCTGGGATGCACTGCATTAGCTCACCCCCATGTGGCACAAGCCATGCGAGGCAACGTGCCTCCACAAGCTGCAACTGTGGCCCACCCCAGTAGATATGCAGCCAGGGAAGGCAGAAATACAGGGGTGACCAGTGCCACAGAGCGCAAGTTCGCCATCTGGTCCAGATGGAGAATGCAGTCCAGACCTGCATGAGGCCTTAAGTGCCAGCCGTGGTAGCTGCTGCCCCAGGCCTCATACCAAACCCCTCTTTCCTGCAGCTGCCATGTGTCTGCACTCTCTTCTCTTCCTCCCCTGACCTTAGCTCTCCCTCATCCCTCCCCCCCCCCAGCCATGCATGCCACAGGCATGCCCAGTGCTCTAGGTCTCTGCAGCCAGCAGCCTATAGGCTCACTCTGTCAAAAATGCACTGTGTGGAGAGCATGCACCAGAGTCTCTTACCACCAGGCCCAGGCCACCACGTGGCCTATGAGGCATGCTAGCCATGGCAACCATCGGCCATGGCAACAGTCTCCCCAGCCACTTGGGCTGCATTCATCTAACCTGTCCCATGCTATGAACTGCCAGGTGGGGCCTTGGAAGGTGAGTGAGGGGCACGTGTGCCCCAACCAACCGGCCCCAAGCCTTGAACTGCCTTCAGATGTGCTCCTTGATGGTTCTCGCCTACAGCAGGAGAAGATTCATTGAAAGTAGTTTGCTGGAAAAGGAATCACTTTCAGCAGACTGAAAGCGGGTTTCTCTACAATGAGAGCAATGGTTTCAGGTTTTAATGTTGAAGTACTTATTTAAAAAAAAAAAAAAACAAACTCTTAGCTTTGGGTCCTTTTGGCCTCTGGTGAGTTTGGGTCATTGTCTTGTTAAGAAAGACATTGAGTGATCTACAGATTCCTGCTCTAATTGGTAGAGAATTTGTTTGAGATTCCTAGCCTTTGTTCTGTGTAGCTCTTAGGTTTGGGTCTTTGTTTTATGAAATTTACTTGTGAAAACCTTCCCACGCCAGACATAGCTGATGTTAGGATGTGGATTACTCTTGGGTAGAGAGTGAACTAAGCTTTAGGGCAGTGGCTAACTTTAGAACTTCTTGTGATACTCTCTGGGCTCTGGCTACCTGATCTTAGAGATTAGTGAAGTTGTAAAGTTAAATTAAAATGACTTCTTCCTGTGGCCACCGTTTATGCCTACCTGCTAACTATCAGAGGTGTGCCATCTATCAGTGCCAGTCTGGGAGCATCAGCTTAGAGGCTGCCTCTGCAGGTGCCAGTGCCCAGGAAGCTAAAGGCACCAGCTCTTGGGGCCATGCCCGCACCTCAGGCCAGACCACTGTTTCCTGCAGCTGCCCACCTCTGGCCTTCTTCCTCCTCCCCCTCTGTCCCGCCCCCTCACCTGCCTACCCACTATGTCTGTTTGCCCTGGACACCTAGTCTCAACTCTCTCCCATTCTCTCCTTGTCCCCAGAGTCTGCAGGAGTTTCAGAGGTGCACACCCTGAGGTCATATTTCCCTGTCCCAGGGACACATGCCCCAGGTCTGTCAGTAAGTGGCTGGCACCCTTCACTGATGGGATTAATGAGATTATTTGCCAAATTCTAAAGATAGTTTCTAAGTCTCCTTTCCTTAAGGAAGCTAACAAGGACTTGCCTGCCTAGCAAATGTGAGACCATGAGTTTAAATCCCTTAGTGTGCTTCGATTATTTGGTCTTTTCATTAGGATAACTAACTCATATGGGCACTAACACCTGTCCTCAGAGGGAGATCTTTTATTTTTATAACACATTACTATTTTGAGCCTGTATGTTGCATGTACATATCTTTGTGTTCTATTTGAGAGAAACCATGTGTTCTATTTGGAAAGACCATGTGGTCACAGGAAATGCTGCCATAATGATGAAGCTACCATGTATCCAGTATCATCTTGCCACTCCCTAGGGATAGGAAACTCACAAGTGATGCCATCTTGCCATCCTGTAGGAATATTATAACTAACCTGTGGTTAAAATTATCTAAATTAATATAGTTTTAATACATTAACCTGCTTAGGACTGGACAAAGAATAGTGTATTTATGTTAAAGATCTGTTATAAACTACTTAAGAATATAGCTGGCTAACCTAGTACACTCTAAATTAATGTGATTGTTTTGTGTGTCATTGTGTTTTCTATGTATGTCTTAGTCTGTCTCCTACCAACTGTGTCCATTTAATTTTTAGTTTTTTGAGCTCATACATGCGCACTTAAACTGGCATTTTTTGGCATGCCTAGATCAAAACATATGTGTGTGTATAGATGTCTTTAGGATGGTTCCTAAGCTACTTTTATAAAGTTAATGTGCACAACTGTCTCAAAAGTTATCTAAAGTTCTAATCCCAACCAGGGCTAACATCCTCTGCCTGAGGACAAAAGAAAATTCATGGACAATAATCTCAATCTGTTTAATTCTATCATGAATGCAATACATTTAACTCTTTCATAATTAGGTTTATTAACTCATGAGTTCTTGTAGATTATTATTATAAAAAAGATCATTTAATTTAATTTTCTTCCTAAGTCTTTTAAGGAATAAGGTTGCTAAGAGTTTTATTAATAACAGTGTTATCTAAATTCAGGTTTTTTACAAAGGTTGTTTCAGAATACAAATTAAGGTCTTAAAGCTTATAAATTTATGTGTGTGTGACTGGGTTGGCTATAGTTTAAAGTTTGCCTAGAGCATTTTCTAAGATCAAAATTTAAGGTAATAACAAATGTGTATTTTAAAATGTGCTTCTGTTTTATCAAAATAACTGTAGGGGATTTGATGCTATAGGCTGATACAAAATTTTACCAAAATCAAACAAAAGTTCACCCTTCAGATGGGATGATGAAACCTTAAGTTTTTGTTGGGGTCTACTAAAAGGTGATTAATCCTAAAATACTAAATTATGTGTGTCATTAACTCTCAATGATTGAGCCTGTTATTCTTGGTCTCTAGGGGCCGTATGCAGGTTAACAATACCCTGCTGTGTGTCCCAAGCCATTCTGTTAACATCAGTAGTCTAGGATGTGATTTCTTATCGATATTCAAGCCATGACTCTCAGTAATTGGGTTTCCTAACTTTATGCTTATTCCCTTATCTCTGTTTCTGTATCTAATCATTTGAGACATTAATCTTGTCAGTTTATTATCTTCTTAAAAAAATGTACTTGATCCCCCAAAAGGATTTTCTATTACTACTTGTACTAATACTCCAAAACTATTCATTTTTTTTTGCACTGAGAAACTGTTTCCCCATTATTGACTCCTAACATCCCCATCAGCCAAGTTTACCTTAGTGCAATTTGGATTTGGTAGTTAATTCTGTACTGGTTACAAAAGTTCATATTAAGATGTTTCCCTTTTAACACTCAACAGATTGTTTTCCTTTATATTGTTATCTTTTCATTTTACCAGTTCCTTTTGGTATCAGCCTCTTTGCCCAGTGCATATGCTCTAATAGTTGTGTTAGCATACAGTCAGCATGACATTTAAGAACCCTTGTGCAAAATGACCCAAGCCTTGTATGCACATATAAATAATAAAACAATAAAAAAAAAAAACCCTCGTGCAGGGGTGTAAGGCATTGGCCATTCGGAGAACGGTAGGAAGTCAGGGTAGCCCACTGCTTGTTCACGCAGATATCTGGTAGAGGCCTTTTTAGGCAAGCTAGGTCTAGAGGACCTGCAACTGAGACTTCCAAGATGTAAGAGGGACCCCTTGAGGATCTTGGACTGATCTCACCCTCTCTCAAAGGGCAACCTTCCCCCTTCCCTTTCCCTCTCTCTTTCCACCAGCCAGCATAGGGGAAGCCAACATTCATTTGGCTGTATCCTTAAATACTGGGAGTGCTTTGATCCTGCTAACCAAAAAAAGATGACATAGCCCATTTGAAATTATTTACTATTCTTTGCATTTATTTACTATTTACTATTCTTTGACTACCTAATTAGTCTCCTGGCAGACACAAAAACCCTAAGGTATTTTTCTGGTAACACTGTGGAAACTAAGTAAAAATTCTTTTAAATGGTTCTAATACTGGTAGTGCTTTGCATATATATCTAAATGTTATAAAATCATTTACAGAGTCAAAAGTGTATACATGTAGACTGCTATCATTCTTTTATCTAAGGTACATTCTATCCTAATAAGGCCTTTGACATTTCTGCTAAAAGTTCTGCCATTTAAGTCTCACATCTGTTCATCAGATAAACATTGGTTTATCTGACATTGGCTAGATAAGCATTGTTTTACATATATTACATGCAACTGAGCATTAAAACAGGGACTATTTGAAATTATTGACACTGCCTTCCCCTAACCATTGGAAAATTTAGGGTTTTTAACAGTACTGACAACCACTAACTTGTTACTTTACCTAACCAAAATTCAAGGTTTAAACTGAGATGCTGCTGCTGGGTCCTTTATATGTTAGGTGTCTTTGTGTTCCTCAAGAATATAAGCCTTCTAAAATAGAGTTATAAAAAGACATGGTGAGCTGGAGGTGTGGCTTAAGTAGTAGAGTGCCTGCCTAGTAAGCACAAAGCCCTGAGTTCAAACCCCAGTACTGCCAAAAATAAAAATAAAAAAAGAAAGACATGGTACCAAGTTGGTGTCTTAACTCCTTTTATAAGTTTGTGTGTATGTTCCCAATTGTAGTAAGAGAGGTTTAGTAATACTATACTATTCTTTTAATTGCTAAACTATTAACCATGGTTACTTTAAGTATTTGTCATCACAGCTCTGATCCTTCAGGAGCATTTACAGCCAAACCCATAAAAAAATGACTCTGACAAGTGCTCATCTATCAACCAGGACAGACATTCTTAAGTTTTGGGGTCATTTTGTATTTTCCTTGTAAAAACTTTATAACTGTTGTCTGCTGACACTTTACAGCAATTTAAAGTGTCAGTACATCCCCTACGGGACAATTAGATTTAATTAAGCCCAGCCTAAGAGCCATTTTTTAATAATTCTCTTTGTTGCTTAATTTGGCCAGAAAGGTCACATTGGCACTGACTTCTGATCTGTTCAATGTGTTACTCCCTCTCCTATGTTGAACAAAATCTGACTTTCTGGAAGAAGCTATGACTTTCCAGGAAAAGCTACTCATGTTCTAGGGAACAAAACCGCCAAACTGATAGAAATCTTCAAAGACAACTGTTCAGAGAAACAGGGACCCTCAAGCTGTTGGCATCCCTGAACCTCTTAGAGGAACAAGTGGTGTTCAGCCACCCAAGATAGTTCAAAAGGACTACACAAATTGACTCCAGATCCAGATGGAGTCAATTGTGCCAGACCTCTAAAAATAACGAAAGTGAGAGATTTTTAAAAGGAGCTCTTATGCATGTGCTCTAATATTTAAGCCTTCTAGGCTTCTGACAAAAGGCAAACTCATGTCTTTGGCCAAGGCCTTCTGTTTAAGCAAAGGCAATATAACTTTAAATGGTATCTAACTTCTGCTTAGGTACACTGTGAATCTTCTTTCTGTACAGAACTGACTCTTACTGATGTTTACCCTCTAACTGGACTGGCACCTGCCCCTGGTATACCTGGCCCCTAATGTAGATACTGCCCCAAACAATCAGTCCTTAACCACACCCTACAGTGGTAGTCCAAACAGAGGGCCATCCACGGGTTAAAAATAGCTACAGGTATAAACACCTATAGGAAAAGTAACCATAAGACAATCTATCACTTTTCAAAATGAAAAGTTAGATTCTTTATCCTTCCTGCTACACCTGGCAAGGCCCCTTTTGATGCTCCTATGATTGTTCATGTTCAGGTTGTACCTTCTAAATCAGATTTATATCTTCCAGAATAAAAGCCTTTAGGGACCCAAATCATAAGGCAACAGGGCTACCAATCTCTGCAGATGAATGAGATCTCCATGAGCAATCCAGATCTCCATGAGTAACCTTGACTATGATGGACAATAATTCAGATACCTTGTGTTCAAATGAGCCCCAAAGGAAAGAAACAGGAGAGACAATTTCCCCTTGTAGGTAGGGTCTGCTGCCCCTCATCAGCTCAAAGCAGATACTGAAGATGGACTGCTCCCCCTTCAGCAACTCCCTCCCGAAAAAAGAATTTTTTGAAATACTGTCTCTCAGAGGGAATTTGAGGCAGGCTAGAATGAGGGAAAGTTTGGGACTCACAAAAAAATATTACATCTCAGATTAACCATGGCCTGGCTCGGGACCCACCCTTACCTGGCCTAGGAACCACCCACTCTCCTCCCCGCTCATTGATTATTGGATGGGAATTACCTGGTCCCGCCCTTCCCATGGGCTAGCATAGGTTTTAAATGCACCTGAAAAAAGAAGCATGCTCTCTCGGCCTCCAGATTCCACCTGGGCCCCACCATGTTCCCTTTGTATTTTCCTTTTAATAAACTGCATTTACACCCATGTCCTGCAATGTACTCTTCTAGTGGGACACAAAGAAGTCTTCTGATCAGACTCCACCATCAGCCAACAACAGTTATGAGCAATGTAAGAGGGACACACATCTTTAGCCCAACAATTCCACTCCTAGGTAGCTGTTACGCAAATATAGTCTCACATATGTACAATGTGAATACAAGGATATTTTATACAACTTTCCTGGAATAAGGATTGCACTGATGGAATAAATGCTTACTTACTTAATAAATATGCATTTGTTGATGGGATAAATGTCCATAAAAAAAGGGACTTATAAAATCAACGATAGTGAATCCATTTAATGGTATTCTGAACAGGTGCTCTAAAAAAAATGAGACCCTCTATAGACACTGATACAGAAAAATTTCTAGGACACAGTAAGTAAGTAAAAAAGCAAGGCATAGAACAGTTTGTATGGTAAGTCACAGTTTCTGTAATGTGCAGAGTATCTCTGTATGGACATGTGAGAAACTGGCAAGTGGCTGCCTGCAGGGAAAGGAACTGGGTAGCTAGGGAACAGATAAATAAGGAAGATTAACCTCATTCACTTAGTTCCCTGTATATCTTTCAGATTTGGTATTAAGTGCTGATATCTATTCAAATAATTTTTCATTTAAATTTAACACTGGAGTCCTTCCTTGGATATCCCCTCCACTAGAGAGCCTGAGGCCTGTCAGTCCAGTCACTTCATCTCAGTGTTGATAACCTGCATCAAAGCTACCACCTTTCTCACCCTGCTAGACTTATTATTCCTCTCTGAGCAAACGTTTAATAAAGAATAAAAGTTTCTGATTCCAAATGAGAAGAAGTAAGGTTACTACTGAATTCAACTAAAATTAACTGATGAATGAAAAGTAACTGATACCAGGTAGACTGGGAAGAGAAACCAAAACTCAAAGTATCATGAAACCAACAATTTCTCCTTTGTTTTGTTTTGTTTTCCCTTCTATTATCTCTTGGCCTGGAGTCAAAGTTAGCCCAATCTCAGAACTGTGTGCCAGATGCAGACAGAAAAAACTCCAAGAGTAGACCTCCACTGTTGGTCCAAGAAACAGGAAAGGGAACCCCTAAATACCCAGGGAATTATAGGAAATCCCCATAGTTCCTGTCCTTCAGTTCTCTCCTGTCCTGCCCTGCCCTGAGGCAGCAGTGTCAGTGACACAGCAGCAGTGGTAGCCAAATGAGAAAAGTTGTTCCCTGCCTAGGGGATCTGGATCCCAAGAGCATAGGGAGAGTCTATACAGCTTTCTGTTCCCATCCTCTTGCCATTTGGTTCCCAAAGAAGTTGTGATCACAGGAAGTACAAGAAAGAAGTGACAAACTGAAGTTCCAGATTTCTAGGCAAAGGAGCAGGAAGATGAAATCTGAAAAGAGTTCAATAAAGCTGTGTGAACTCTGGGGCTCAGCCCCAGGCTGCACATGCATCTGAGCTAAAGAGCATGCCAAAGGTTCTGACAACTGATCCTACACTATACCACTGTCCAGGTCTGAGAAGGGCCACGGCTGGTACATGGGACAGTCAGAAGCAGCATGGCAAATACTTCAAAACCTGAACTGATACTGGTGGAAAAGAAGTTACAGTCAAACCAACAAACAAACAAACAAAACAGAAACATTCTCTATTTTAACAAGACCAAAGTCTCATAACAATAATCAAAATGTGCGGGATACAAATCCAAACTAACAAAGAAAACTTGAAAATCTCAAAATCTCACCAGAGAAATAGACAACCAACAGACATTGATCTCAACAAAGAAAAAGAACATTTGAAAAAAAAAAAAAAAGTCAGGCATGGTGGTATAGGCCTGTCATTCTAGCACTCAGGAGGATGAGGCTGAAAATTCCAGCCTGACCCACATAGCAAGACCCTGTCTCAAAAACAAAAAAGAAAGAAAGAAAAGGAAAAGAACTTAATGTCTTTTTTAACCCTAGGATTAATCCACAGGACCAGAAAAATAAAAATAAAAAATTTAAATTAGAAAATACAGTAGAAAATTTTGAATGTAATAGAGACAATAGAAGAGTCAGTGACCTAACAGAAATTATCCAACCTGAAAAACATAAAAAAAAAAAAAATTTTTTTTTAAATGAACAGAGGGCTGATTCAAGTGGCAGAGCACCTGCCAACAGGCTCAAGGCTCTGAGTTCAAAGTCCAGTACTGCCAAAAAAAAAAAAAACCAAACAGCAGGGTGGAGATGCCTACCATGCACACCACAGAGAATTTTTTTTTTTTTATAAAAACAGCAGAGTCTCAAGGACTTGTCCTATCATGGGACAATACCAAAAGGCCTAACACTGGTATCAAAAGTCAAAAAGTAAGAAGAAAAGCTGTAGTATAGCTTTTGAAAAAATAATGGCTAATAACTTTCCAATTCTGGTAAAAGATACAAACTTACAGACTTATAAATCTCAGTGAATAACAAAAAAGCTAAACTTAAAAAAAAAAAATCCTTCCCCAAATACAGTACATCATAATCAAACCAATTTAAACTAAAAGAAAAAATCTTGAAAGCACAGGGAACAATTATTTCAATGACTGGATTTCTCATCAGAAACCGGAACAAAAGGCAGTAGAATGTTTTTTAAATATGACGGAGGAGGGGGTGTTGTTGCAGAGAAACAACTATCAATCCAGAACTCTGTCCAGTGGCAATGTCCTTAAAAACGGCAACAAAATAAAGAAATTCTCAGGTGAAGAAAACCAAGATAGTTCATCAGCAGGAGACTGTTCTTAAAGAAATGTTGAAGAAACCTCTGTGGATGGAAGGAAAATGATACTACAGAGAACTGACAACATCCAGAAAGGAAGAACAACAGAAGTAGAAGACATCTGGGTGTATGTAGGAGCCTATTCCCCTCCTCTATTAACTTCTCTTAAGTTCCTTAAAATATGAATGATCAACAGTTGTTGATGGGGTTTTCAATACATGTAGATATGTATGACAATTACAACGTAAAAGAAAGAGGTAAAAACATCTAATGTGGTACTAACATTTCTACATTCTACTTCAAGTGGTAAAATATTAATTTTAAGCAGACTGAACACTTACGAATATTGTAATTCCTAGTATAACACTAAAACATTTACACAAAGGGATATAGTAAGCTGGGAGTAGGGTTCACACATGTAATCCCAGCACTTGGGAGACTGAGCCAGAATTGAGAGTTCAAGACCAGCATGAGTTATATAGGAAGACCTTATCTCAACAAACAGATAAAAAAACTGTACACACACACACACACACACACACACACACAAGGATATAGTTTTAAAAAAAGAGAAAATACCATCATTCATAAAATAGAATACTAAAAATACATGTATAAATACTTCAAAAGAAGGCAAGGAAAACAAACATGAAACAGAGGGAACATATCAATAATTACATTAAGTGTAAATGTTCTAAACACACCAATTAGAATAGAGATTGTCATGGGACAATGGACATAGAGCTTTGGTTAAGCAAGATGAATAAATTCTAGAGATATGCTATACAATATTGCATCTGTACTCAACACATATAGTCATACACTTAAAATTTGTTAGGAGGGTAGAGCTCATGTAAAGTATAGGTATCACATTAAAGAGGGAAAGAAAAATAGGGATACAATTGATTTAAAAAGTAAAAGGACATTCTACATGTTGTCTACCACAACCCACATTAAATATAATTATATATATAAAACATATATATGTTAAATATATATACATATATGTTAAAAAATAAAAGGATGATAAATCCAATATGGTTGCCTAGACTAGATCCTAGGATAGAAAAAGGACATTAGTAGTAAACCTGATGAAATGCAAACAAAGTCTGCAGCTTACTTAATAGAACACTACATCAATGTAAATGTCTTAGTTTTGATAAATAAATCATGGTCTTATACACATATATACACATATACACATACATATATATAAGACATTAGGAAAAACTGGTTGAAGAGTATACAGGAACTCTACTGTTTTTGCAACTCTCCTATGAATCTGAAATTACTTCAAAATAAAAATATTTAAGTAAAAAGAGGAAAAAATAAACGCCATGAAGATATGAATCATCAGAAAACTGGAGTGGCTATATTAATATCAGATAGGAGAGTCAATACTGATAAAAGTTCAATTCATTAAAGTATAAGAAACAATCCTAAACATGCATGTATCTAACAAAAGAAATCTCAAAATATATGAAGCAAAGACTGATAAAACTCAAGGGGAAATGAACAAATCCACAACTATAGTGAGACTTCAATTTTCCTTTCTCAGAATCATTAAAACAAGTAGAAAATAACCAAGGAAACAGAATTCAAAAAATACATAAATCCACTAAATATGACTGATGTTATAACACAAATGGAACAGTCAATAAAACAGACCATATCTTGGGTCATAAAACAAACCTTAATAAATTTTAAATACTGAAATCGAACAAAGTATATTCTTTATTCAGAATTAAATTAGATATTAGTAAAATAAAAAACACTAAAGAATCTCCCAACACTTCAAACAACACACATTTAAATAATCCATAGATTCAAGAAGTGTCAAGAAAAATAAAAATTCAACATATAAAAATTTATTAAATGTAGCCATAGCAGTGCTTAGACACAAATTTAAAGCATTAAAAACTTGTATTACTGAGGTAGGAGGATCATGAGTTTGAGGCCAGCCTACCAAGACCAGAGGCAGAGATCAGGAGGATGGTGACTCAAGGCTTGTCTGGGCACAGAGTTAGTGAGACTACATCTCAATAAGCCAGGTGTGGTGGTAGATACCTGTGATCTCAGCTACTCAGGAGGCAGTAGGTAAAAGGATTGCAGACTGAGGCCAACTGGGCAAAAAACAAAACCCTACCTAAAAATAACTAAAGCAAAAAAAGGATGGAGGTGTGGCTCAAGTAGTAGAGTACCTTAGCAAGTACAAGGCCTTTTAGCAGTACAAAAGACAGTGTTAAGAAAAAAGTAGCCAGGCACTGGTGACTCACACCTATAATCCCCAGTACTGCCACAAAAAAAAAAAAAAAAAAAATCCCAAGAAATTTATAAGAAAACTCCTAGAACCAACAAGTGAGTTCAATAAGGTTGTAAGCTACAATTTCTCATACAAAAACCAAACATATTTCTACATACAAGAAATAAATTAGAAACTAAAACCTATTATGAAAACATTTACAGTAGCTCAAACAAATACTTAGGTATAAATCTAAAAAATGCAGAATTTGTGTGTGAAAACTACAAAATGCAGATGAAAGAAATCAGCTATAACCCAAACAAATGAAGAAATATATCACTTTCATTGACAAGAAGACTCAGTATTAACTAGTATCAGTTCTTTAATTGATCTATAGATTTAATGCAGTTCCAACCAAAATGCCAGTTTTTGTAGATATATGCAAGCTGATTGTGAAATTTATACAGAAAGAACTAGAATAGCCAGACAACTTTTAAAAAACAACAAAGTTGGAAAGCTCACCTACCCAACCTTAAGGCTTGCTATAAAGCTATAATAATCAAGACAGCATGGTGCTGATGAAGGAACAGACATATAAATCACTGGAACAGAAGAAGGCAAGAAATAGACCCACACACATGCAACCAACTGACTTTTGACAAAAGTGCAACATCAATTCAATGAAGAAAGGGCAATCTTTTCAACAACAATGATGCTGGAACAACTGCACAGCTGTCTACAAAATAAAAAGATGAATCTAAATCTCACACCATATATAAATAGTAACTTGAATGGATTATAGATCTGAATGTAAAACTCTAAAAGAAAACAAAGAACATGTAGGTTAGACCTCCAGTCTTATATATATCATTAAATATATGATCCATAAAAGAAAATAGTTGACAAGTTGGAATTCATCGAAATTTAAAATTTTAGCAGTACAAAAGACACTGTTAAGAAAAAGGTAGCTGGGCACTGGTGACTCACACCTAGCTACTCAGGAGGCAGAAATCAGGAGGATCGAAGTTCAAAGCCAGGCCCTCGCAAATAGTTCAGGGACCCTATCTCAAAAATACTTAACACAAAAAAGGCTGGTAGAGTGGCTCAAGGTGTAGGCCCTGAATTGAAGCCCCAGTACTGCAAAAAAAAAAAAAAAAAAGGAAAGAAAGAAAGAAAAAGAGAAGAAAAGAAAAAGGAAAACTACACACTGGGGAAAAAATATTTCCAAGTAAATCATCTGATGAAAGAAAGACAAGACTTGTATCAAAAATATGATTAAATAGGACAGGCATGGTGTTTCATTTCTATAATCCCAGCTACTTGAGAGGCAGAGAGGATCGAAGTTTGTGGCCAGCCCAGGCAAAAAAGTTAGTGAAAACCCATCTCAATAAATAAGCCGGGTGTGATGGCACACATCTAAATACCCGCTACATAGGAGGCCACAGCTAAGGAGAATCATGGTCCAAAGCTGGCCCCAGGCAAAAATGCAGATGCTATCTGAAAGAAAACTAAAGCAAAAAGGGCAGGGGTAGAGAAGCATGGCTCAAACTATAGATTCTCTGCCTAGCATGCTTGAAGCCCTGAGTTTAAACTCCAGTACTGCCACACCAAAAAAAAAAAAAAAAAAGAAAGAATAAAAACAATATTCTAAACTCAGAGTAAGAAAGCAAAAAATTCCAGTATTGTTTTAAATGGGCAAAACATTTGGCTACACACTTTACCACAGACACACAGATGCAAATAAGCATGTGAAAAGATGCTCAATATCATTGCCCACTAGAGAAACAGACAATGAAATGACACTATCCATCAATTAAAATGGCTTAAAAAAAACATGATACCAATCACTAGTGATGATAACAGAGCTCCTGAACTCCCAAGCATTGCTAGAAAGATGAAAAATGGTATGACTTCTTCTAGAGGTAAATACATACTTTTACTGTATTACCCAGGAATACCTTTAAGAAATGTAAATTAGGTTCACATAAAGCCTACACATGAGTGTTTATAGCAGCCATTATTCACAACCACCAGAAAATGGGCAAATTCCAGATGAATAAACAAACTGTTAAATACAATGTTATACACAATGAAAGTTGCAGACAGTGAAATACTACTCAACAATAAAAAAAAATTGATCAATACGACATGAATGCACCTCCAAAATATCATGCCGAGCAAAAGACACCAGTCTCAAAAAGTTATCCTATGATTCCATTTATATGACATTCCGGAAGAGGCAAAGCACCAGGATGAAGAACTAAGTAGGGGTTGCCAGTTAGGGAGCAAAGAGAGTTTGACTGCAAAGGGGCTACTGAGCCAGTTTAGGCATATGAAATTCTGGCTGGAAAAGTGACAGGGATACTTTCCATGCTTTCTGGAAGCATTATTCTTTAAAAAGAAAAAAGAAAAAAAAAAAAGCCAGGGGCTGGTGGACCACACCTGTAATCTAGCAAAGACCAGAAGAACCACAGTTTGAGGCTAGTCCAAGCAGAAAAAAAAATTTAAAAAGTGAGACCATATCTCAAAAATACCCAACACAAAAAAATGCTTTTTCTGAACACCTTCCTAGGCAAAGCCCAAATGAAGCATATAAGTCACACTCCCTTGTTTACAATGCCTCACAACTGGAAACCAGCAAGGCAGCCTACAGAGGAGTGGGAGGTGAAAGATGTGGTAATCTAGGGACAAAATAAACCAAAGAAAGACACTAATGACCAGGAAGACACATGGGCCAGGAACAAAGCACCAAGGTCAGGCTGGATGTACTCTAATAAAAATTAAAGATTAATTAATATTATTGTTGATAGCCACTCATCCAAAGATAAAAATGGACTTTGTCCTATATAACTTTTCAGAAATTTTTAATGCTAAGAGTCTACATTAAGATAAACCCTTGCTGTATGTGGTGATGCACATCTATAGCCCCAGCTACTTGAGAGGCAGAGATCCAGAGGATCCATGTTCAAGGTCAGCGTGAGCAAAAAAGTTGGTGATGATCTTACCCCCAAAAAACAACCTGGTAGGCTGGTATGGAGTATTACCATGCCAGCTTGAAATTATGCCATTTTCAGGAAAATGTATAGAACTGGTTCATATTGGGTAAAATAAACCAAGCTCAAAAAGGCAAATGTGGCAAGTTTTCACTCATACGTGAAATCTAGGCCTAAAACAATAATAAAAAAAAAAAACAATAAAGAAACTTGAATGTAAAACTGATATGGGAGGGATGGGAAGGGGAGGGGAAATGGAGAGGGTACTAGGAGTAGAGTGAGGAGAATCAAAGTATGTTACATATATACATATGAAGATAGCCTAAAGAAACCCACCATATATTGTTTTTAAAAGGGAGGGGGAGACTGGAGGTGTGGCTCAAGCAGTATAGTACTTGCTTTGCAAGTGCAAAACCCTGAGTTCAAACCCCAGTCCTACCAAAAAAAAAAAAAGGATAAAAGGGAGAGAGGGTTAAGGGAATATAATAGAGGGAGTGAGTGAACTTGCTCAAAATACACTGCATGCATATATGGAATTTTCACATGAAGCCCCCTTATACTATTAAAGAATCCTAAATTAAAAAAAAAAAGTCTAAGAAACTTAAAAAAAAAATACCTAGCTTAGCCAGGTTTAAAAAAAAAAGCTGGATAAAGTGGCACCTACCTGTAATCCCAAATATTTGGGAGGCATGTCCCAAAGAAAAAACATAAGACCCTAGCTACAAAGGAGGCAGAGATCAGAGAATGGTGGTTTGAAGCCAGACTGGGCAAAATAGCTCATGAGACTCTATCTCAAAAAATAATAAAAAACAAAACAAAAACAAAAACAAAAAAAGGGCTAGTGGAGTGGCTCAAGGTGTAGGCCCTGAGTTCAAACCCCAGCACTGCAAAAAAAAAAAAATCCTAAAACAAAAAAGGGCTAGGGGCATGGCTTAAATGGTAGAGCACCTGCTTAGCAAGTTACTGGGCCTTCAGTTCAAACCCCAGTACTGCCCCACCCCCCCAAAAAAAGATATCCATAAAAAAAATTCGGACACTTATAGCTGATATTTCCTGTAAAAATTAGGAAAGAAAGTAGGCCTTGTGAGATAAGTGAAAAACTATGTGATCACTGCACTTCTTTCCTACTACACTGAATACTAAAATCTGTGTATTCGGTAAAACTATCTCAGGTTTTACCCTTTTCTAAGACAAGGAAGAAAAAACATTACAAATAGTGAGGAAACTAAAAATAAGAAAAAATTGCTAAAATATTCTTTGCACCAGAACACCCAGATTAACACAACAGACTGCCACTGTTCAGTTAAGTGGTCTTTGTGGACTTTCTTCTCCTAGGCTACCTTCAGAGTGTCTTCCCAGGGCACTACTGTTCAGTCACTGTCTGAGCATTCAAACTAGGAGGAAGAAACAAACTCACAATGTGACTACATGGAGAATCTAATGCAATCACTGTAAGGTTATTTTGCATCCCTAGATGGAGTGCAAAATTCACTAACATCTTGCACACGAACTCTCCTGCTTTACTAGTTATACAGCAAACCATGGGGACTTCTGCCAACTGTCTGAGTACAAACTGTGATAAATCAAATTTACAATTCAGCAGCTCTAGTGGCTTAAAAGAAAATAATCTTAACAAATTAAGACTTTTAGTGCATTAAGTTATATTTTGATGTGCTTTTCTCTTGATGTATTATTTTAATGTGTACTTTCTGATGTTTCAATCACTCAAGTTTTTCCTATTTAAAGATCTTTGCTAACAAGAAAAGGTAAAAAACAGAGCTGAGCTCCCAGGCCTTGCCTCTGCAGTAAAATTACCACTGAATACTGAAGTTCTATGTTAGGGCACACTGACCAATGTCTTGTACCTCAGCTACAGCAGGGAGATTCTTATAAGTCAAGTCCGACTCTTTTCATCCAAAGCCCAAGATTTAGTACATGAAGTAGAAGGCAACAGCACTGGCCAAATAAGGCCTCTTCCTCTTTCCCTCTGCCTTTACCTATTAGATTCCTTCCAGCTGCTAGCTTAAATTCAGCCTACAATTTCAAACACCATAGCTTACGTGAAGCAATGTAATATAAGCAAATGATCAAAAAAGAAATCCACTGAGTTTCAAGAAAGACACAACAGTCATCCACCAGGTCTATGAAAAGGTACATAATTACTTATATAATTATTATTTATCCTCCAAATTGCGATTTTTCCTTGAGAAAAGGAAAAAGATGACCAGTTAAGTGTCTATAAATAGAAAGACCCCCAAATATGAGCAGAAACCCATAAAGATTGAACAATCTTTCTCAGTGACCACGTAGAGAATAAAGAAGTTCAGAAGATAGGTTTTCCTAAAAGAAATAAATAACATTCCTATGGGGGAGGGAACCTCTGCAAAGACATCATTAAAAAATCAGAAACAAAGGGGGCTTGCTAAACAAAGCACCGTGGACTAGACTGCCAACATGTACTACAGAACATACTTCCCAGCTTCTCAAAATAGGAACTTCTGTCTCTAAACCTTCAAACAACAAAATATCTCTAACTACCTTTTCCCTTTTGCCCCAGAAGTTATTCACTAAGGTCTACTGAGTCTTCCTAAACTAAATGACACTTAAGTACACACATCCATGTGACATACATATTTAAAATTAACATTTAGATCTGCTTTTATAAAGTTTTATTGAAAAAAAAATTAACAGTTACTTGTCTTTCTTTCCCATCCTTAGCAGCACTGCTCTAGTGTAATCATTCATCAGTATACAACCAAATCAAATAACCAACCAACTGGATGTCCATTCCTTGTTCTATTCCATCCAATTAGCTATTGCTACCTGAGTTTCCTAAGCCACTACATCACAGCTCTATGTGTCATTCTGTACTCCCTCAAAAACCTACTTTGTTTTGCATTGTCAAGAATGCAGCTGCAAAAAGTCCTTAATGTTTGGCTACCTAGCCACTATTTTTGCAGGTTTATCAGCCACTAAGGGATTCTACCCCAGCCCAACTGGTTTGCTCACTGCTCCCCCAAATGAGTTCATACGTACTTTGGCTACACCATCCATCTGAACCATTCTGTAAAGCCCAGCTCAAATCATACTTCTTCTATCAACCTGTCTCTGATCATACCAGTTTGAAGCTTTCCTAAAAAAAAATCTAATGATCCCATTTAATTGGCAATTAAACCTTTTTCCATTGTTTAATCTAAAACCATTATGAAAACCTTTACTTAATATTTACTTATTTAGCCAAATAAATGAGTTCCTAGAACACAAAATGTTATCTTTAATATTCCTCTCAATACTTGTCACACACCCCTCTCACCCTTAGTTGCTACTCACTAAATATGTGTTGACTGGTGTGGTCAGGATAGATGACATATTTCCCCATGGGAAGCAACAGGAATTCTCAAGACCACAACTTCCTCTACATTTTATTTTTCACAGAAAATTCTCTAATGGAAACCCTGAAAAAGCAATGCAAGTGATGGAAACTTTTTTCATTAAATAGGCCAAGAAATTAAAATATACATTTCACTAAGAAAAGTAAAACATAGGAGAAGTATGTATATTGTAAGGAAAAGGGGAAAATAATTGATCTAAGATGATCTAGATGAGAGTTCAAATCTCCAAACTATTTCAGTAGTCTCTCTTAAAGACAATGGAATTAACTGGGTAGGGGCACATAATTGATGTACATATGTCCTGTGTAGGATGGAAAATTTACAAAAGAAATTGGTAATCTTAGTCGCCTTTATGGAGTACATACTGGGTGATTACCAGGCAGTAAAAGAAGATAAATTTGAACCTACTGATTTTTTAATCCTCTACCTCTGTAAAGCATTCAAATGAATAAATGTAAAGATATGGCATGATATCTTTAGAAAGGAAGAGATACCACCGACAGCACCTTTATGAAAAAGGTTTTTATATTAAATGACTATCCTTAAAAAGGAGAGGGGAAATAAAAGAAACATTTAAGAATGCTACTATATAGCAAGAAAATATGCTCCAGTTTTCCCAATGCAGAGACAAAGCAATTTACAGAAAAATTCTAGCAGAGTTAAGGATAAAATTGAATTTAAAAACAAAACAAATGAACAAAAGCCCCCACCTGTGTAAGGTTCTGTGCCCTGTCCAGAAGATCAGGACCACTCTGCCTCAGAAATGAGCCCAGAAATGGAGTCAGCACCTTGTCTTAAAATACCCACAAGTCCCCCTAATCACAAGGCATCACGTTCTTTAGTTGACACCAAAGAAACCTGACTGAGAACTTTGTAGCAAATAAGATTTCTGTATATTCTGACCTCCAAGAAAGCTCTACGAGTCTCATATGCAGCACCCTTAATTTTCCTCTGCAATGTAATACTAATGCATTAATTTGTTTTTATGTAAAAGCATTTTATTCAGCTTTTTGACGAGGCAAAAAAGACACTCGTGAATGTGACACAAAAGCCCACTGCATTATCCTTAATTGAAAAAGAATTTCTCCTGAAATAAGGAGCTAACCATATAATAAATTAAGTCCTAATTGTTTATAGGGCTGTTGCTTAACAAAATGAAGGGAAAATGCTATTTCACAGTGGCTTGCAATGGCCAGTAAGCTTATGGGGGCTTAGCATTTAATTGTCTGTACTATTAAAATAAGGAAAGAATAAAGTGAAAAACAAATTGCTTTTTCATTGATAAAGTAGTTGCAATCTCTTGCATTATCAATTATTATCTAAAAATTAAAAGTAGCATTTTAATTTTGACTTTTTCTCCCTTCCCAAGTTCATTCTGGTGGAAATGCTAACAACCAGTTAAATTCCCAAAATGCAGGGAAAAAATGAGGAAAACCAATGACTGTACATTTCACAACTTCTCTAATGTTCTTACTCTCCAGGAACTCAAAAGATTTTATAGCATGAAAACCACACTCATCAACTGAACATGAAAGGAGCCTGTTAATAGGACTTCTGAGGGCTTTAGTGCTTCCATTCCCAGACCCGGGGATAAACCCAGTGAACACAGGAGGCCCCCTATCCCCAACAGTGCATATAAAAGCACTTGCAATCTCCCCGCCTAACCCTTTATTCACCCCATCCCAATCAATTCCCTCCAGGACCAGCAGAGCTTTAGTCCTACCCTAAAGAGAATCTCTTAGAACCTCAGGTCCCGCCTTTTATTTCATTCTCTTTTCCTCAACATGACACTGCTTCACATACCTAAGGAAAATCTTGACTATTATCCTCTTTCACCTTTGCTCTTCTAGCCCCAAGGCTCCTAGCAAGCCCCAGCATCCTCTGTTCTCAGTTCTACACCAACTTCGACCTTGCATAAGCAATCATGTCCAGATGACAGTTCTGGTTATAACTTAGGTTGGCAATGTGAACATTTATGAGTAGCCAAGTATGTGTATTTATGTGCAGGAGATATGGAGAAAGGTAAGAGACACCAAGATAGGACAGCTTTTTCAAAAGCAGCTAGGATGGCTACAGAACAAGTGTGTTACTTTAATGCTTTATTTTCATCCATATTCTACTTATTGATACATCTTCAGTTCATTTTCCCTCATTCTTCCTCTTCCAAAAGGCTCTCCTTCAAAGGTACTTTTGCCCTCCCTCTGCCTATCCCAGAATCTTTCATTATGCCCACTCACTAAGATATGTTTAGCTACCTAGGATAATGATAATTTCTTAAAATAAACCAAAATTGTTCACGTTACTTAGTTATATGAACATCAGAATATAGCGCCATTTAATGGGAAAAAAAATCTTTAAGCATGAGTCAAGCAACCCGAGTACTAGTCTGCACTCCACCATCAAGATAGTCTTTAGGTTTGGACAACTCATTTACTCTTTTAGATACTCAGTCTCCTCAACTACTACATGGGTAAAGTAAGATTTGCCTTACCTAACTCCAACAATCACCTGAAAGATTTTTAAAGTTTTGATATCAGACAGGCATAGAGTAATAATTACAAAGATGGGTGGTCACCTGTGAGACCTAAATGTATGAGATCCACTCAAACAAAGCAATTCAAAGACTACACAGTGGGGAAACCTGAAAAGATAGACATAAGCAACTCCAAACTCGCATACTCACTTGCCACAACTAAAATGTCCAGAATAAAGGCAGGCCCTTAGTCTTTAAGCCAATTCCACCTTTGGACCCCGGGCTATGGTTAAAAATAGCTCAGTCACCTACCCTGGTGAATGGCAAAGCATTCCTTTATGGGTGAAGAGTCCTAGTCTAGCTGGGAATGAATAAGAGACAGGGAAGATTGCTTTGGTAAATGCATTTGCACTGTGGTGGTGGAAGCCAGTGCAGCAACTGCAGAACAGATCTTTTCTCCTTTTAGACTAGCAATGTCCATCAAGTTTAGGAGCCTGCAGATTATGCCTTCTACATTAGAATGAAGATGAAGCCACTGTCTGCATTTCAGAATACTGAAATTTAAGACATCACATATACTATATCGAATACACATATAAATACACACTAAGCTGCTAAATCCCTAGAGAGAAAGGAGCTAATATATACTGTGCACAACATTTCAGAAACCACAAAGAGACGAAGATTTCATTTAATCCCCATAAACACCTTGCAATGCAGGTATTAGTATTTCCTTTTTTTTTTGGAGTGGTGGTGGTAGTGGAGGTAGTACTGAGTTTTGAACTTAGGACCTTGTTCTTGCTCTTGCTAGAAAACATTCTACTACCTGAGCCATGCCCTCAGCCCTACTGTTCCTATTTTTGTACATAAAAACACTGAAGCCCAGATAGATTAAATAACTTGCCCAAGGTCATAAAGCAAGTAAGTAGTGGAGTCAGGATTTGAACTAGTTTTGTGTGACTCCAAAGCCTACACTGCTCCTGACTTCTCTTTTTTGGGGGGCTATGGGACTGGGATATGAACTCAGGGCTTCACACTTACAAAGCAGGTGCTCTACCACTGAAGCCATTCCTCCAGTCTATTTTGCTCTGGTTATTTTGGAGACAGGGGTCTTGTGAACTATTTGCCTAGGATGGCCTCGAACCAATCCTCCAGATCTCAGCCTTCCAAGCAGCAGGCACCAACCTGACTTTTCTTTCAATGGTATAACTATGGCAACCTTCTTGGGTCTTTATTTCACCTTAATCCATGACAGTACTTAACTGTATATTCTGTATGTTTCTACAACTTCACAAAAGGACAGAAAAATTTTTCCAGAGACCTTCTGCTTTGTCTTTTCCTACATTTACTTTCCATTTTTGAACAAATGACTCTTTTTTAGATTACATCACTGGGCTCGACTTCACAGACTACCATACGACCTTTTGGCAATCAATAAACCTAAAGGGTGAGAGTTCTACTTCCTTCTTTTAACACTTTAATAGCTACCCTTTGGGGGCATGACATTATTTTCTAAGCTGGTGGCATTGGTACCTGTACCAATACAGGTACAATGCCTTACACACAGTAGGTACAGAGTGAGGCAATTCATTGAGCCACTAATTAAGAAAAGGTTTATTTATTCCTCTAGTTAATTTTATACGAGTCTAATTCTATGAGTGAATTCTTTCATATTAAAGGTGGTTTTTTGAAAATTTTTTGAAAGATTAAGAAAAAATAAACTAAAATACAACAGCCTAGTATTTAAATCCCTAAGTGACTAACTAGCAGACTATGAATTAAAGAACCTGAGAGGCAGAGTTTAAAAACAGTCATTTGGAGTAACGTTTACAAGTGCTTTTTGAATAAAAAAAAAAGGCTAAAAAAACAATCAAATATGGACAACTCTTGCTTAGGATGGAAAATCTAAGGATATCTTTTTCCTGTTTTTACATATATTAAATTTTTCTACAATAAGTATGTGCTATTTTTATAATTAAGGTAACTGATCTCACTCTGGATAAACTTAGTATTTTTAACACTTTCTATACAGTGCAGGCTTAGCTATAACCCATAGGAAGTAAGTATTCATTAATTCAAGCATATACCTTCCAGAACAACTTGCTACATAATATCAGCACATTAAAGATAATTACTTTTCTTTCCATTCATAGAATGTTTTTCTTCCTTTAGGTGGACATGTCTCTTTGTAGTCTTTCCAAGTGGGTATAGACTTCTTATATAATCTTTACAGAACATTGAGTCCCAAATTTTTCTTAGTAACAAGACAAGAATGTCATTTGCCTGTGATAGTCCCAGTTCATATGTCTTCCAACTTTATGTGTGTTATCTTTTAAATAAGATTAAAGTACTTCAACCAAAGAGAATGAGCTACTTTCTATGGTAGTAAGTCCTCTACTAAGGAAGTACTCAAAGCTGAGATCTCCCACGGGAGGTATTCCTGGGTTGGGTAGGAGGTTGTACAAGCTGAGTTTCATGACCCCTTCTATTTTATGATTTAAAAATAATTTTTGGATGAATGTACTTTAGTGATACAATGGATCACATGCTGGCTAATTGTGCTGAGTCCCTTTCTCAGCCCACTGAGCAGATCAACCCAGTGAAGATGTCCTTCTGATCCAGTTTAACCTGGTGAGCTATCTAATTACTTCTGATGAAGATGAAATTTCAATACTATTAGCAGTTTCTTGCTATTGAAATGACTGAAATGTGCTGAAATAATGCAGTCAGCAGAATGTCACTGTGTGACTTACATATGGATCTGTTGCAGCCTATAAAACATTGCCTCCATGGGGGACAGCCAAAATGAGGAGTTATGTGGGAGTAATAAAAAGTGGTAACTAGGCCTTCAACCTCAAACACCAAACCCAGCTATGCATGCGCACGCACATCCACAGCTTCAGGAAAGCCTGCTGGTGATAAGAAGCAAAGAAAACCCAAATCATATCCAACATGGGCTGCACTTCACTGTGAAACTGGTCAGGGAACTGTCCTTTCAGCACCACAGCAAGAAACTCTAGTACAAGCCTAAATAAAAGCAACCCAAAGCTGAACCACAAAATTATTTTTCCTAAGGGTCCTTCAAAGAAGCAGTAAACAACTGTATGGCTATTTGTTTTTAAGTATACTACATTCCACTTCATTATCCTTTATTAATTTAAAGTGAAACCCTCCAAGTATTTTGATAAAAGTTGTCAAAACCCCAAATAAAAACCAAAGGCATACAGTCCGCCTCTCAAACTGAACACAAGAAGCCAGTAATTACCCTGCACCAACATGAATTGCTTTGCAATACCCACCAGCAGCCCTACTAAAAAACACAACACATTCACATACACCCCAAACCAGATTTTCAGAGAACTCAGAACATGCTTGCAGCCTTTCCAGAGACTACCTCAATTTCTAGGACAGAGAATGCTCACTGAACACCGACCATCGCTACCCTCCCTCCCCCCCACACACACAAGCAATCAAATCCTTTCAGGGAGAACTGAAGGCCTTATGGGTCATGAGTTCCAAAGAAAAACCACTGCAGTATTTCAAGAACCAGGTTACAGGCTATGTGCCACAAAGCTTCCAACATTTTAAGTCTGAATCCCCCACGATTCCTACCATCCTGGCACTAGGTAGTAATGCTGTCCAGCCATTTGCATTACACATCAAAAACAATTCTTTTGAAGCAAGAAAGACCCCTCCCCCATATCGCCTAATGCACGTGGAGAAAAGCGAAGCTCAGAGAGATTGTGAGACAGTGAAAATTTTACCACACCCGAAATTTCCTTGGAAAGCTATAACATCCCCCAGCCCTAACCCACCCGCTACTTCTCTAAAGGATCTCCAGGTTCAAACTGGAGGAAACAATTACATAAAAAGCACTCTCCCCTTTGCCCTTTAAGGTCCTCACCCACATTTCCTGCTCTCAATTCCTGCCTCACCGGTACCCACTGTGCATCAAGAGCAGTTTTCCTTGGGTAGCAGAGTTTGCTCCATGCTAATTATTTCTCCCAACCCATGAATTTAGCCAGATACAACACAAAGTTTCTTCTACCCCCTCCCCCAAACAAATGACAATCATTTAGTATGCACACTGATGCAAATCTTAGAATCTCGGGATATAAAATGTATTCCCCCATTGCTTCAAAAACTGCAATGTAAGTAAGGTAGAGGGCATAGGGTGGGGTAGTTGGAAGGAATGCATGGTCTGGAGAATCCGATTTATCAGACTGAAAAATGATTCCCACTCCATCCCAACCGGAAGCGGGGGCTGCTGAAGGGGTCTGACAGCCCCAGCTACCGCCCGGAAAGTTCACTGCCAAGTCTCCACCGGTGGTTGTTGCGGGTAACGGAGGGGATGGAGCTGAGCTCCCAAGAGAAATGCAGAGGCTTTGCGGCCACCCCCTCCCCCAAGATACCAGAAGAGAAGTAGAGAGGAAGGGTCCGACCGGTGGAGCTGGGCAAACAGTCCTGTACCCCAACGCTAACAAGAAGCCCAAGGTGCTGCTGCCGGCGGAACGGTGGGGGAGGGAGCGCGGAGGAGAGGACTAGGCTCTGCATCGGGTGGCGTAGGGGTGGGGGTGGGGGGAAGGGGATGTTCTGAAAGTGATGTTCTCCCCAATGCAGAAATCCTAGCCTGCCGAGGAAGGTCGCGGGGGCTCCCAACACAGCCTCAGTGCACTCTGCTGGGGGAGGGGGATAACACATCGGAGAAAAGGGCAGGGGTATGCTAGCTGCCCAAGGTGCCCAGGAGCCGCTGGCTTCTGCAGTTGGTAGCAATCTGGAGCCCGAGGAGGGAGAAGGATGCAGTAAGACATGGGGGAGGGGGTAGAGCCGAGGGGCTTGCTGTAGGTAGATCCCGACAGCGCTGCCCCTCCCAGGACAACCCCGAGGGGGACTCGATTCAGCACAGCACGGGGGGGAGGGGTGGCCGCACCACCCAGGGGCGCGAGGGCGAGGCGGGGTCCCCCAACACAGCCAAGGGCCGAGAAGTGTGTCGGGGAGGGGGCGGGGGGCTAGTGGGCCTCGATTCTCCTCAAGAACCCCCGGCAAAATACAGCAGAAGGAAGCAAGACTTCCAAACACCTGTCCAAAACAGGGAGGGCAGAAATCCCGCTCCACGGCCCCGCGAGCCCCGCCGCGCACTCTGCGGCAAAGCCCCCGACTGACTGGAGAGGAGCAAGCCCGCTCCAGGGTCCCGAAGCAAGAATGAGGAGCCCGGGGTGAGGAACGGCGCCGTGGCGGGGGCTCCGGGGCGACTTACGGCGGCGGCGGCGGTGAGCGAGGCGGCGACGGCCCTAACGCGGGGCCCGGGAGGGGCGGCCGGACTGCAGAGGCGCCGAGGCTGCGGCGGGCGGGACTGCGGTGGGCGCCATCTTGGAGCGCTCCCCGCGCCCGCCCCCCGCGCCGCGCGAGTCCTTGCATAATTGATGACTCGCGCCCGGCGTCGCGCGCGCCCCCCGGCCCCCGCCCCCCGTCCCCCCCTGGCCCCCGCCCCCGCCCGTGCCCGCGCCCCCGCGTCCGCGTCCGCGGCCCACCTACCCCTGCCGGGCGCGCCCGCTCGCTTGCTTGCTCTCTCGCTCGCTCGCGGGCTGCCTCGCCGACCGGCGTCCCCGCGCCGCCCGGACCCGCTCCGCGCGAGGACCTGGGGCCGGCAGGGGGCGCCGCACCGAGCGCCAGCCAGCGTCCCCGGGCCCGCCTCCACGACGCCCCCGCCAGCCGCGGGAGGGGCTCGGAGGGCCGCCCTGGCCGGCCGTGGGACGGCGTCCCGTCAGCACCGGCCTGGACACCAAAAAGGTGCCGCGTGTGGGCTTGGTGGTTCTCTGCGGCCCTGATCAACGCCAAGGCTGTCCTTCCTCCGGAGCGTGCGCGGTGACGGGGCAGCGCTGAGTTGCTGGAGTTTTTGACATCTGCCGACGCGAGGAACTCACTTTTGCATGGTCTTTGGTCAACGGATAAAACGCAGGCGGAGGCTGGTGTTCCTGCGGTCGGGCCTGGCGTGAGGAGCAGGGAGCCGTTGCTCCCTGGCGGCCCCCTGGTCTGTAAGGGTAGAGGTCACCTTATTCTCTCTGAGCCTTGGTGTATCCGTCTGTGAAGCAGGCATGAGCATTGCTGCTTCCTGCACACCCCGGAGGACAGCTCTTAGCACTTTAAGGTGCCTCTCCAGTGCGTAATATGTCTAGCACACATTCACGCTCAGGATGCTACTTACTAACTGGGTAGACTTAGCCATCCTCTCCAAACGTGGGTTCTAATCGGTCACAGTACCAACCTGATAGGTTTACGCATTTCACACATTTCTGACATAACCTGGCACACAGTCTGCCCTCTACATGCACTTTGATGAGGCCCACTTGACATGCAATGAACTATGTGTGTTTATAGGTTTTTTTTTTTGGCGGGGGGAAGGTTGTTTTGGTTGGTACTCACATTTGAACTCAGAGATTCACGCTCGCTAGGCAGGCGCTCTACCACTTAAGCCACTCCGCCAGCCCTAAAGGATAGTTTTGATGTGCATGTATGCATGAAATTCTAACCGCTAAAGTGATGTACGGACTCATCACCGTCCAAAGTTTCCCCCTTCACCAAGCAAGCAAGGATCATTAGTTCTCGTTTTCCAGAAATTTACATTGATGGAGTTAAACAGTATGAACTCTCTTTTGTGTGACTTCTCCACCTCAGCGTAATTATTTTGAGACTATTATGTTGATGCCTATGAAAACCTCGTTCCTTTTTATTGCTCAGTAGTAATTATTTCAGGGATCTACCACAATTAATCCATTCACCTATCGATGACATTTAGATTAATTCTAGTTTTTGCCTATTACAAATAAAGCTGCTACAAGTATTTATGCTCAAGTCTGCATGAACATGTCCTTTAATTTCTCTCAGGTATAAATATCTAGGAGTGGAATGACCAGATCCTATCGTAGGTGTATATTTAACATATTAAGAGAGCGCCAATCTACTTTGCGAAGTGGTTGTGATGTGCCATCGTCCATTTCTCCTAACAATATATGAGCGTTTCAGTTGCTCCACACCCTCACCAAATTCGGTATCATCAGGCTTTGTTAAGGTTAGCCATTCTAATAGGTGTGTAGTGTTACCTCATTGTGGTTTTAACTCGTTTCACTGAGGACTAAAGATATTGAACATCTTTTATGGACTTGTCATCAGTAGATGCTCAAGTAAAATTTGTTCAAGTCTTTCATCTATTTTTGGAGTTATTTTTTTGTTGGATTTTTAGAGTTGCTTATACATTCTGGATACAAGCTGGTAGCAGATATGTGATTAGCAAATGCTGTTTCCCAGTATGGGCTTATCTTTATTTTGTTAAGAGTTACTCAAAATAACAAAGTTCTTAATTTTTGTGAAGTCCAGTTTTTTTCTTCTATGGACCATGATGTAATCAGGTATGTATGGGTCTAGTTCTGGACTCTATTCTGCTTCATTAATCTGTCATCTTGACACTGCTACTACTCTGTCTTGATTGCTTGTGCTTTAAAATAAATCTTGAAATCAAATTGTTTAAGCCAAATGACAGTCTGGGGATATAGCTCAGTGGTAGAGTGCTTGCCTAGCATGTATGAGGCCCAGGTTTCCAATACTAGGTTCTTTGTATTTCCATGTAAATTTTAGAATCAGTTTGTCAAATTCTACAAAGAAAAACCCTGGAATTTTTATCAAGATTGCATTGAATTTATAATCAACTTGGGGATAACAGAACTGAGGCTTCTATTTCATGAACATTTCATTTATTTCAGTTTTATGGTTTTCAGGAGTTTTATGTTTTTCACCTTTGTAGTATTGATTCCTAAATATTTCATATTTTAATGTTATTCAGTAGTATTTTTATACTTCAGTTTCTCACCCATTGGAATTATATAAAAGTACAATTAATTTTTATTTCGATCTTATGCCTTTCAACTTTGCTTAATTCATTTGCTAGCTCTAGATTTTTTTTGTAGAGTCTATTAATAAACATCATTTTAAAATAAACTGTTTTATTTCTTCTTTTTCCAATCTGGATGGATTTTTTTTCTTGCTTTATTGCACTAACCATACCTTTTCATACAATGCTGATTAGAAATGATAAGAGTAGACAACATTACTTTGTTCCTCATCTTAGGGGGAAAACATTCAGCCTTTCACCAGTAAGTATGATATTGGCTGTAGGTTTTTCTTAAATACTATTATGTTGAAAAAGGTCCCCTATTCCTATTTTGCTGAGAGTTTTGTCAATGCTTTCTGCATATGACTTTTACTTTTAGTCTATTAAATTAGTGAATTACATTGATTTTCAAATGTAAACTAAACTCTTTTCCTAGGAAAACGTATTAGTCATAACAGGTCCTTTTTGTATTGTTGGCTTTGATTTGCTAACATTTTGTTAAGAACTATTGTACCTGTGTTCATGAAGTGTATTGATCTGTAGTTTTCTTGCAATGCTTTGTCTAGTTCTGGTATCACAGTAATTCTGGCCTCACAGGATAGATTGGGAAGTATTCCTTCTTCACTTTTCTAGACAACCTTGTGTAGATTTTATATTTTGTATTCCTTTAATGTCTGGTAGAATTTTCCAGTGAAATTATCTGAACCTGAAGGTTTTTTTGACAGAAAGTTTTCAAGTACAATTTAATTTATTAAATAAATACAGTGCTACTCAATTTTTTTTTATTCTCTAGTGAACTTTGGTGGTGGTGTCTTTATTTCATTTAAGTTGTTGAATTTATGGGCATGAAGTTGTTCATAATATCCTATATCATTATTTTACTATCTATATAATTTGTAGTGGTATCGTGTTTCATTCCTGATGCTGGTAATTTGTACGATCTCTCTCTCTCTTTCTCTCTCTCTCTCTCTAACCGCCCCACACACATACACACACACACCGTAAACACTTTTCAGTTTCATTGATTTTTCCCTACTGACTTTTTTTGTGTGTGTGTAGTACTGGGGTTTGAACTCAGGGCCTTTACCTTGAGCCACTCCACCAGTCCTATTTTTGTGAAGGGGTTTTCAAGATAGGGTCTCATGAACTATTTGCCCAGACTGGCTTACAAGCGCAATTCTCCTGATCTCTGCCTCCTGAGTAGCTAGGATTACTGGCATGAGCCACTGGTGCCTAGCCCTACTGACTCTTTGTGTTCTATTTCTTTTACCTCCACCTGACCATTATTTCCTTTCTTCTGCTTATTTAGAGTTTCATTCACTGCTTCCCCCATTTTCTTAAGGTAAAAGCTGAGGTTGTTGACCTCAGAATTTCTTCTTTCCTAAAATGGACATTTAATGCTATAATTTCTCCCTAAGTACTGCTTTAGCTGCATTCCACAAATTTTGATATATTGGATTTTCATTTTAATTCAGTTAAAAATACTTTATTCTTCCCTCTCTGTTCTTATCTTTGGCTCATGGACTATTTAAAAATATATCGCCTAGTTTTCAAAAATTCAGGGATTTTCCACATTACATTCTGTTATCAGTTACTAATTTTATTGCATGTGGTCTGTGAACATGACTTGTATGACTTCAGTGCTTTTCAATTTTTTGAGATGTGTTTCCCAGCTCAGAGATGATCTATCTTCGTAAAGTTTCCATGTGCACTTGAGAAGAGTGTGTCCTCTGCCGTTGTTGCATGGAGTGCTCTATAAATGTCAATTAGGTCAAAGTGATGGCATACTGAAATTTCTGAATATAATTATGGCATGATATTTCATTTCTCAATCTTTTAACATTTGCCCTTTTGTCTTTATATTTAAAGTGGGCTTCTTACCAGTCAACAGAATGAGGAAATGGAAGAAAATATTTGCAAACCATATATCCAATAAGGGGTTAATATCCAAAATACATAAGGAACTCAAACAACTTGATAGTAAGAAAACAACTAACCTGATTACAAAATTGGCAATGGACCTGAATAAACATTTTATAAAAGATATACAAATGGCCAAGAGAGATATGGAAAAATACCATCATTAATCATCAGGGAAATGCAAATTAAAACCATGATGACATGTCAACTCATACCTCTTAGAATGGCTATTATAAAAAAATAAAAAGTAAGTGTTGGTGTATGGAGAACAGGGAACCCTTATATACTGTTGGTAGGAATGCAAATTTGTACAGCCATTTCAGAAACTAACATGAAAGTGGTTCAAAAAATTACAAATAGAACTACCATATGATCTGTCAAAACCAGTACTAGGTATATAGCCAAAGGAAATGAAATAGGTACGTTAAAGAGATATTGGCACTCCTACATTTGTTGTATCATTATTCACGTACCCAAGATATGTAATCAACCTAAATGTCCATCAATGGGTGATTGGATAAAGAAAATATGTTATGCATGCATAGTGGAGTACTACTCGGCCTTTACAAAGAAGGAAGTCCTGTCACTTGTGACAACATGGTTGTACCTAAAGGACATCATGTTGGGTGAAATAAGACAGACACAGAAAAACAAAGGTTGCATGATCTCGTGTATATGTGGTATCTCCTAAGGTCAATCTCATAGACGCAGGCAGTAAAATTTTAGTCCCCAGAGGCTGGGAAGTGAGGGGACTGGAGAGTTGTTGGTCAGTTAGACAGGAAGAACAAATTCAAAAGATCTATCATACATCGTGGTCACTATAGTTAATAACAATATATTACAGACTTGAAGACTGTTAAGACAAAAGTTTAAATGTCCTCACCACAAGAAAAATTAGATGAGTAATGCATATGTTAATTGGAGAGAACTAACCCTGTACCCATATTTCAAAACATCATGTTGTACTCCATAAACATATAGAATATATAAGAATGAAAGTATAAAGTGCATATTTATTTCTCAGTTTTTTAAAATCCTCCCCCAAAAAGTGAGTTTCTCTTGGGCAACTTGTGGTTGGGCCTCACTTTATTTTTGAAACTAAAAATCTCTGGTTTTCAATTGGGACAGCTAGACAAATTATCCTTCATGAGATTATTAATATAATTGGGGTCAAAATCTAGCATGCTATTTGTTTCCTATTTGTTTCCATCTGTTCTGTTTCCTCCCTTTTTTGTGCCTTATTTTAATTAATTAGAATGTATCTTAAGACTCTGTTGTCTGTGTTGCTGGCTTATTGGCTGTAACTCTTTGTTCTGTTATTTTACACTCTGTAAATTCATTGTTTGCATTAACTTGGGCACTAAACTAAAATGTAAGCTCTTGAATTCTTTGGACTCAGTGTGCTTTGTGTGCAGGAGGTTTTCAGTGCATACTCACAGAATGTATCAACATTTATTTGTTTCTTATCTTGCTCAAGCAAGCATTTAGTGGTTAACTGCTAAGGCTGCTCAGGTAAGAAAACTAAATCAGGGTGATTGTGAACAGAAAGAAAGGAAGAAGAACCCAGAAATGTGATTAAAATATAGTTGCTAAAGGCTTTTTTGTCATATTATTTATAAGAAAGCCAATGTGCTAAGGAGTTAGAGGCCACAAGATTTTTATGATATAGAGAAATTCTTCATATACTTATGTTTGTAAATATCTTTTATTTTACATTTTCTGAAGTTCTATGGTTGTTATAGTCAAAATGCATGTCTTGGTAAAACACCAAGCCTACCAATAGAGTGTGAGGGAGGATGCAAAGTCTATTTCAATCCAGCTCTGAGCCCACCAAGTAGACTCCATGGGCAAAGCTTACCCTCCTGAGCTCAAAAAACTCTCTGTCAAGGAGATAAAAAGTTTTTACTGAAATTAAATGGTGGCGGACATGTCCAAGGCATATTGCAGGGATTCGATCCCTTTATGAATCTCGTGATAGGAAAGTTTGGGGATGGCAACTGGTGGGCAAGAGGGCAGCTCTGGAATGGTGGGAACTCCAGGAGACAGTACCATCATGTTAGAGGCCTTAGAAAGAGTTTAAATCATAGCTGCTCAGCGAGAAGTCCACATTCCCCTCCAAAAGGCCTGTTTTACCGTGACATAAACATTGGGTCATGGACAATTGAATGTACATTATTAAACTTTTGTACAGTCAAAATAGTATAGATCCTCCTCCTCCTCATTAAACCAGCTTTTCCTGGAAAGCAAACCTCTCAAAGCTGTCGTTAGGCATTATTTGTCAAACAATGAGTGAGGACAAGGTATGAGTAAGGACAGGGTTCTGCATCCTCTCCCCTATGTTTTAACAGAAATGGGAATTTCATCCAGTAGGATCACTTGGGGCTCAAGTAACAGAATCTGCTTACCTTTAAGCTACAGGTGGCTAAACCTACAAACTTTTCAAAATATGAGCATATTTTCTGACTCTATAAGGATCTTTGAAAGCATTAAAAATGTCAAGGATTTCCTTTAACAACTAAGCTTATATCAGGAAAAAAAAATTCAATGCACTGAAAAGTGAATTTCTGTTTACAAAGATAAAAGAGGGATTAGTGTTACCCACAGTTGTTCCAGAGGGCACAACCAGGAGGAGCAGGGGTGGGAGATCTGGAAGGATGGATGGCAGCTCAGTATGGGGAAGGAGGCTCTAACCACTGAGCAGCAACCAAGTGGACTACCGAAGGCTCCCAAAGTGTTTGTCCGAGGAAATCCTGTAAGATCAGTGGTTCTGAACATTTTCAGGATCAAGGGTTCCTTTGAAAATCTGATGGAAACTATGGATCTTTTTTTCTTATCAGATCCGCACACCTGTCTGTGCCTGTGCTCACACACACTGATGAACAATTTTGCATTCAGTTGTGAAACTCATCCTTGAACCCCATGTTAGTAATACCTGGTGTATACAGATGTCTTAAGCATGAGGTAAGACCCCGTACCTTCCAGCTCTGAGAGTTTATGACCTCTGGTTCTATCCCCATTGTCATCAGTGCCTTTAGAAGTCATATAAGGTGTCCTAAAAATCCAGAAGTACTTTTCTTCCTTGGAAGTTCTGCCTCCCTTCTCCTTTCTACCTTTTTACCCAGTAATAGTTTACATAATCTTCTACCCCTCATTCCAGACATGATTGCTTCCTCTAAATTTACTGTTCCTTTCAGGGGAGACAGATTTTAATCCCTTAGCTTTCTGTGATGCCAGCAGACTCTAATCCGAAGATTTTATCTCTGAGATTACACCTAATCTCCTCCCACAATAGCAGGCTCTGAAGAAATATTGGTGATGGCAAAAATATCAGACAATCTAGCCTTCCTTCTCACTGCTACCACTGCAAAATCTCCATGACAAGATGCCTTGTTCAGCCAGACTTTTCTTGATTTATCTTTCTTGGGACTATTGTTGTTTTACAAATTTTTGCCAATTAATTTGGTCAAAGTGTATCTACAAAAACATACCTCGTGCCTTAAATCGGCATCTGGAATCCACTGATCACCCTTGCTTTGTGTCCTCTGTGGTAAGCACGGTCTTTGATAGGCATTGCTGAGAGACAGTGTTCCTTGTGATCAGATATGCCAACTGTGGAAGCAGACATTATGGATTCAAATCCATACTTTCCTATATGGTAGCCTCTTAATCTCATGCAGTTATACAACTACTGGGCTTTGGTTTCCTTGTCTGTAAAGTGGAGATAGTGTTAGTTCCTGTGTGTTATAGGGTGGTTTGATAGGATTACATCAGTCAGTGTACCTAGCACTTATATAGTGCCTAACCACAACTAAGGACCTTGTAAGTATTGGTTTATTATCCAGAAGCCAAGATAGAGACCTCCCTTGCAATGACTCCAAAGGTCCTTAGTACCCTCCTTTGTTCTGTTACTGTGCTAATGATCTCTTGTTGCTTCTGCAGTGACAAGAGTATTTTTAAGGGAGCACTGTTAATTCTTCTTCCTTCCCCTTGCAGTGTTCTTAAGTAGGCAGAACATACTTCTCTGCCTCTGTGTCTTTGAATTTAGCTATGTAACTTGCTTTCCCAACAGAACATTAGCAGTGTGATACGTCAGAGGCTACATGTGACTTCACGCTTAATCTCTTGCACTAAGAAAACTATGAACCTAGCATGGGTGGCTTACACCTATAATCCTAGGTATTTGGGAGGCTGAGATTGGGAGGATTGAGGTTTGAGGCCAGCCTGGGCAAATAGTTCATGAGACCCCATATCCAAATAACCAGAGCAAAATGGAATAGATGTGTGGCTCAAGTGGTAGAATGCCTGCATTGCAAGCACAAAGACCTGAGTTCAAACCCTAATCCCACCCACCTCCCAAAAAAAAGAACTATAACAGCACATCCCAACTGATCCCTGGTCTAGAACTAATGTGAGACAATTGGAACAGACCTGGATGCCCCTTGCAGCCTCCCAGCTCAACCCACAGGTTCATGAGTAAGAAAAGCTTGGAGTGAGAAACACTTTGGGAGTGGTTTCTTATGCAGCAATAGCTGACTAATGTAACCAGCTTTCTAGATAGCTCCCTACTTCCCATGGCTCACTATTTCAGTCCATCTCCATGCTTCCAGATTTGTTTCTCTATATATCAACCTAATCTCAAATCAGTCACCCTTAGAAATGTTTGATGGCTCCTTATAGTTCTCAGAATAAAGTCTAAACTGTACAGCATTGCATTCTAAGCTACTCACAGTTAGACCCCAGACCATCTTTTCATGCTCACCTGCAATTTTAACTGTTTGGCTCCAGACATGCCAGCCCCATGCAGTTCACAGATGTGATACACAATATCATATTTTCCCATTTACTTGTGCAGTTTTCTGTGTCTTTCCCTGGTCAATTATTCTTTGTTCTTCAAGGACCAACCTATATCCTACACTTTATAAAGCTCTTCCTCCCAAGTAAAAATCAATCATTGAACATATATATTTGCTAGAGGAATAACCACAGTGTATTGCAGATATATGTTGACATATCTATCATCTGTGGGTCATTTATCATCTGTCTGTCTAGCTAGCTAGCTAGCTCTTCCTAGCCAGCCTGTGCATTTCCAGGAACTAAGACTAGGCATTCCTGGTGCTCCACTGGCCTGGATAAAATGTAATGTGACAGACAACATCTTGCATTAGTTGCCTCCTGCCTGATAGTTTCGCTTTCTTTCTTTATACTCTCTTCTGCACAAAAATGTTATCTCCTAGCTCTGAAGTGCTTTCAGTTCCCTCAAATGCCCAAGGCCTGCAGCTCCCAAACTCTGCACCAAGGCACCCTACCTCTTTGGAAGACATTTTGACTTTTTGAGGGATACACACTGATACTCAACATCTGCCAGAAACTGCACAACCTTACACTTGAGGCAATTCACAATTTCAACATTAGGTGACAAGCTTTCCTTTAAATGACATTACCTCTTTGTAAAGCTGGGTTTTCAAGAGTTTTTAGAATACAAAGCAAATGCTATATGAAAAGGGAACGTTGGTAGTGGTGTCCCTATCTGATCCTAAGGTCAAAAAACATGTAGTGCCCAACAAATGTACTCCTTCCATTAGTATATTATTGTTACGTAAGAATAAAGTTAAAATATCATCTCATTTATCATTTTATTTCAATTAAAAGCAGCTACCTAGTTGTTAGGACATAGCTACTAATTAATCAGTCAGTAATAGGATGATTATGCATTACTTTTGGCCTAGGGATGCCATGAAAAAGTCACCAATCCATTAAGAGCCCAGTAAACAGAAAATTTGGGAATGTCCGCCACATGTGGGTTCACCCTGCCAGAACTTTCCCCATGCAGTGGCCATGTCTAAAATGCCCAGGATTCATCTAGCAAACTCACATTTGTCCTCCAAAAAAACTGGCTCAGACTTAGCCTCCTCCAAGAAATCTTCCTTGACTTTCATAGATGGAGATAGTAGTGGTGGAGGAGTTTGGCCCAGCACCTGCAGACAGTGAGGTTCTTGTTCTCTGTCAAATAATAAAATCTTTTGCTCTTTTGTGGGAAATGTCTCCATGAAGAAACAATGAATGTTGTCTTTGAAATCTCACAACTGATTTGTCAGCAAACCCAGAGCTAAACTCTCTCCCACAGCTACCCTCCGACTCCACTGATACACCATTATCTTGGTGTAAACAACTTCTTAGCTGATCTCTCTGCTTCCAGCCTGGCCCCTCTTCAATTTTTTCTCAATTCAACACCTAGAGGAATCCTTTTAAATTATAGGTCAAATCAAGTTACCCTACTCAAAACCCTCTAATGACAGTAAAAGCCAAAATCTGTCCTGGGAATGATTTGGCCACAGTGATCAGCCCTGCTAACGCTGAGTCATCACCTCGCAGCCTCTCACACTGCGCATGCTCACTGTCTGCACCCCTTCCTCACAAACCAGGAGCAGGCCTGTCTTTTGCATGTGTGTGGTTGCTTCTTTTCAGAGCAATCTTCTCTCAGGTAGCCTCTGGGCACGCCTCATCCCCTGCAGATTTTGACACTGGTAGCACCTTCTCAATGAAGCCTTCCCCTACCATCCTATCCAAAACGTCAGCCCTGCTCCCAGCACTTGTCACTACTCTTCCTGCTTCCTTTTCCTCCTTAGCATGTGTGCCTATCGAACACACTATGTATATCTTCCTTGTTGTCTGATTCGCCTACTAGAATGTAAACTCTGGGATGGCAGAGACTTTTGTCTGCTTTATTTGTTCTTCATCCTCAGTACCTAGAATGATGTCTAGTAGGCATCCGATTTCAATATGTTGAATGAGTGACAAAAAGAAAATTGAAATGGGGCTGGGCGTTGTGATAGTCAATTGTAATCCCAGCACTCAGAGGTTGAGGCAGGAGGATGGAGAGTTCAAGGCTAGGGCGTGACCTGTCTCAAGAAAAAATAAAAAGGAAAGGAAAAAAAGAAGGAAGGGAGGGAGAATAAAGGAAAGCAAAACCTGAAATGGGAAGCAACCTACAGTATTGGCACAGGGTTACACAAGTAGATCAATGGAAAAAAGTAGATATAGACCGCTCATATGAACTCTTGGCATTTGACCATAGCTGTCATTGCAGATAACAAGTAAATGACAGAATTTTCAATACAAGGTGCTGGGGGAGGGGAGACTGTAGTCATAGCTGAAGTGGTGGAGTGCCTACCTAGCAAATGCAAGGCCCTGAGTTCAGACCTCAGTACCTCCAAAAAAAAAATGCTAAGGAAATTGGGTAAATGCATGGAATGGAAAACAGTGAAATAATAAACCCTAGTTCTAGGTGAAATACTACTCTGAATAATAACTTCATGATCTCAGGGACAAGAATTTGTTAAACAAGATGCACAAAGCACCATCCACAAAGGAAAAGAAAGGGAAACTGTAACAAAGTTATAAAGTAGGGAAAGATTTGAAACACAGAACTGGTGGGAGTATAGGATTAAGAACTCCTCTAATTGCGAGAAAAGCAACCAATAGAAAATGGATGGCTGGGGGGAGGTGGCCCAAATAATATGTACACATGCAAGTCAATGTAAAAACGATAAAAGAAAATTAAAATTTAAAAAAATACAAGCCATCTTAAAAAAAAAAGAGGGGGGGTCAAAGACTGAAATAGCACTGCACCTAAAAGGACATCCAACTTGCCAAAAAACCTATAAAAATATTCAATTTTATTGGTAGTTAAAAAAAAATTCAAGCCAAAACCACAGTGAGATGCCTACTATATTGACACACTTTTTTTTTGGCAGTACTGGGGTTTGAACTCAGGTCCTCACGCTTGCTAGGAAGGTGCTCTACCACATGAGCCACTCAGCCAGCCCTGTCACAAAAATTTAAAGTCCAACGACACTAAATGTTGGCATAGATGAAGAACAAGGGGAATTTTCATCCACTACTACTGGGCACAGAAGTTGGTTCAACCGCTTGCAAAACAGTATGCCATGATATGGTGAAAGTGAAGATGAATATTTTACAGCTTAGCAAGTTCACTCCTAGAAACCTTAGAGAAACACATGCTCCCCTGCACTTGGATACATGTAAGAGAAAGACTGTAAGAGCAGTGTTGACAATAGCCAGGTGCCCTTCGATTGTAGAATGAATAAGTGAAATGCAGTATAGTCACAGAAAGGACTACAGTGCAGCGAGGAAAAGAGATTAACTGAAGCTACACAAAACAATATGGATGACTCACGTAGACATGTTGAACACAGAAATCAGACACAAATAGATAGAGCCGACTCTCCCTTTACATAAAATCGGAAACCATGCAGCGTGACTGGGGATGTGGACAGAGGTACGCGTGAGGCTCTGGGTTGGATGGCGGGCACAGCAAAAGCGTGGGTCCCAGTTCCTCAGCTCCTGGACAGTTTGCAGAGGACAGTACCCTCCTACCTGGGGCTGGGAGGCTCCCTGGCATGGAGGGGCAGAATCCCAGCAGAGATGAAGCAAATGGTCCACCCAGCTCGCAGCTGAAAATTGGAAAATTTAGGCCCTTTAGAGGGCAGGGCTGGAGCTGGGGATGTCGCTCAGTGGTAGAGCCCTTGCCTAGCATGTGCAAGATCCTGGGTTCAATCCCCAGCCTCTCCCTAAGTCCCCAGAAAAAGAAAGAAAGCAAAGAAACAAGGGGGAAAGACACAGCCAGCTGCATTACATTATATAATTTAGGGATCATACGTTGGTGGGAAAATTATAAAGAAAAGCAAGGAAATGAGTACCATAAACATCATTTATGACCGTGATCATGGCCACCTCTAGGGGGGAAGGCTGGGAACAGTAATTGGGAAGGAACAAGTGCAGGGCTCCTTGGGGCTCTGGTAACATTCTGTTTCTTCACTTGGGTGATGGTGATCAAGTCTTTAGTTTGCACTTTTCCTTGAAAATTGTATTCTCTGTTTTGTTCACTCTTTAAAAAACTGGGGTTTGAACTCAGCCTACACCTTGAGCCACTCCACCAACCCTTTTTTGTGATGGGTTTTTTTTTCCAAGATAGGGTCTCCCGAACTATTTGCCTGGGCTGGCTTCGAACTGCGATCCTCCTGATCTGTGCTCCTGAGTAGCTAGGATTATTTAGCCTGGCTAAAATAAAATTTTAGGCAGGCGCTCTACCACTTGAGCCACTCCACCAGCTCTAAAATAAAATTTTAAAAAGAAGAGAGAAGAGGAAAGCTGACAGCTGTTAACACTAATGGCAGAAGTTAAAAGTTCTAAGAAAATACAGTTCTTGTAAGAAAAGGGAGCTTTGAGATCACTGAGAGAGCGACATGTTGCGTATGCTTGTGGCAGAGTTTTGTGTTTGGGATGGCCCTCCCACAAGCTTCAGGTAAAACTGGGAAAACGCAGCTGATAAAACTGTCTCAGCCAGTGTTCCAGCCAGCATAAAGAGCATGCGTATCGAGTGAGCTAAATTATCCAGTCTAAAGAAGTCACTTAAGATTTGACTTGGAGGGAAATTGTCTTCTAGAGCGGTGTATTCATACAGGCAAGACAAACTGCAGTAACAGCTGCATGCTGGAACCTCGGTGGCAGAACGCAGTCAAGTTGCGTGTCCCCTGTGAAGTCTGCTGCATGGCAAGATGAAGGGTGTCAGTAGCTTTGCTCATTCCAGGTCATCCTGGACCTCCACATCCCGCAGCAGATGGGAGGAGAGAGAGTCTGCAGAGCTCATGGGAGGGTCTATGTGAGCTGGTCCCATCACTGCTGTCACGTTCCATGGGCCAGAACTCAGCCACGTTGTCCCAAGCATGAGGACAATCGGGAAATATCATCCCTTGCTAGAAGCCTTTTCACGGTCAAATTTCCATTGTACATCAATGATAGCACTTTTCTGGGCGTTTTTTGTGGGGGACATTGTTTTTTTGTTGTTTTCCGGTGCTCGGGATGGAACCAAAGACCTCATACATGCTAAGCAAGTGCTCCACCATTGAACATCATCTCCAGCCCTTAGCACTTACTGTACGTTACACACACTATAAACATTATAAAGGGTGTGTCTTTTAAACAAATTTGTTTTTAAACAAATAAAAACATACAAAAATTCTTAACTGAGCCTTATAGTATACACAGTCTTCTGTGCCTTTTATTCAGTTAGCAACACGTCTCAGAAATCTTCCAACATCCATACGTAAATAGCCTCCTGTTCTTTGTTCCAGCTGCATACTATTCCACTACATGGGTGTTTTGTGATGTATTTACCCAAGGTCTAGCTCTGTGCCCCCAGTGCCTGGTGTAGCACCTGATACATGGGAAGGCGTTTTATAGTGTCCTCAAGAAGATGATTCCATGACAAAGCATATAAACATGGACATGATAAAACCCCAAACCATGACATACTAATGTTAAACAGAGGTAATTTATTAAAGAGGTAATTATTCAGGCAGAAAGTGCGATACGATGTCCAAGAGCCCAAGCTCTGGAATCAGACCACTTGAGTTAGAACTCCAATTTTACCATTCACTAATTGGGACAATGCAGGTAAAGTACTCAGCACAGTGTGGGCGCATTCCCAGGGCCTATCAGATGTGTTACAGGAGGGTGGCTGACAAGGGCAGTGCCATGGAGGTGTATCTTAGTGAGGAAGGAAGAAAGTGGCACCGGCGATACCAAGACAACAATGGGAAGTATTTCCAGGGCAAATGTGCAGAGATGGAACCACCGGGCTAGGTGGGAGACATCACAGATCTGCAGTTTAGCGTGGACATCCCGAGGATAACGTCAAGACGAGATTGGTGATCTCCAGGCTGGCCTGGAGCTCTCAGTCCTCCTGCCTCAGCCTCCCAAGTGCTACATGTGGACTTGGAGAGCTAGCAAATTGAAGTTTGAGCTTAAGACCAGTATGAGTCAGGGATTACCTTCTTTGATCAGGAAGATAATTTTATCAAGCAGTGTTCATGGTGGATTGACAAGGGAAAGACCAGAGAGAAGAGAAGCAATATCGGGTTCCTACTTTGTGTTGATTTTGGCGCTTTGCAAACTTTGTCGTGTCTCGTCTTTACTCATTGCTCTGTGATGTGGGTGTCATTAGCCCTGCTGCAGAAATAACCAGGCTTGAAGAGACGAAGGATATTGTCCATGGTTGGAGGATAGGGAACTGGTAATATTAACTATAAGCCTGAAGTGTCTCACTCCAATGCTGGAGTTGACTCGTCAAGGCTTGTAAAAGCACAGTTAAAATTTCAGGGATTTTGTATTTGTTAACATAGCTATTGTTAAAAAGTAAATGATATAAACCTACAATTAAACAAATTAGATTTAAAACAAGATCATAAACACTCAAAAATCATCACTGCCTAGTTATTACTACTGCCTTCTACTGTTATTTATACAATAATTTTTTTTGTTGGCAGCACTGGGGTTTGAACTCAGGGCCTCATGCTTGCTACGCAGGCACTCTACTATTGGAGCCACTTTGCCCTGAAGGTTATGTACCTGCCTCATTTCTCTCGGTGCATGATGAATATGCTAGACAATGTCTTACTACTGCTCTCTCTCCCCAGTTTTCACTTTTAGGAAGATTACTCAGTTGCTCAGAATTGACCAAGATTACAACACAGCAGTTGCTTCTTGCTACCACTCAGGGCTTGGTTTATCGTTTTCTTGATTATATAATATTAAGTAGGTGGTGGGGAAAATGGCAATAATATAAACTAAACTTAAAAGTATATTATGTCAGCTGGATGCCTGTGGCTCATACCTGTGATCCTAGTTACTTGGGAGGCTAAAATCAGGAGGATCACCATTGGAGGCCAGCCCCGACAAATAGTTCACAAGACCTCATCTCCAAAATAATCAGAACAAAATGGACTGGAAGTGTGGCTCAAGTGGTAGAGCACCTGCTTTGTAAGTGGGAATCCCTGAGTTCAAACCCCAGTCCTAACAAAAAAAGAAAAAGAAAGAAAGAAAGAAAGAGTATGTCATGTCTATAGCAGTTGCATTTTGCATAACACAAAAACATTGAGGAAATAGTCCTCCAGTATTAGAAAACTGTTATCCAATTCAGCAAAGCCATTATCTCATTGACAGTGAGTGATGCTCCAGTGTCTTTGCTATTCCATTTTGATCTTATTCAGTAAATAAAAAAAGGAGTTTCCGTAGTGTAGTGATCTTATTCAGTAAATAAAATATCAACCAACATTCATGTCGGAACTGTACAAATTTGTCAGTTGCAACCATAGGTTGGTTAAGGATACAGAATTTGACTGGTGCCAGTGGCTCATACTTGTAATCCTAGCTATTCAAGTGGCAGAGATTGAGGTTCAAAGTCAGCCCAGGCAAATAGTTCGAGAGACCCTATCTCGAAACACACCCATCGTAAAAAAAGGGCAGTTGGAGAGGCTCAAGGTGTAGACCCAGAGTTCAAGCCCCAGTACCGCAAAAAAAAAGGATATAGAGTTTGGAAAAATCAACAAAAGCATTCTATGAGAATCAATTGGCTGTGTGGTCACTTATGTCAGAACAGTACATATTTAATACTACTTGTAAATTGCGTGCTACATAGCTTTTATATTAACAAAATTTATAATAAACGTGTATTAAACTAAAAAAAGTTAATAAATAATCAGGCTCTGTGGGTAAAATGTATCTCTTCATTGAAAAGAAAATTTTTTAGAGGTACCGGGGGTCCTGGGGGATATTTTTCACATTTAGTTTTGCAAGGCTGGGATTGAACCCACATGTTAGCCGGCCCTATGCCACCCAGCTCTCTATGCATTTTTGCTAGACATTTACCAGAATGCCACTGTTCTTAGTCACCAAATCACTTCAAGTGGAGAAGACCACCCATGCTTCTCTATCAGGTTACCGAACCTCCAACAAGCATAGTTTATTTATTTTAGGCAAACTACTCTATTTTCATTTGACCTGGTCCCTGATTTTTTTTCCTACGTCCTTGAAATACATCACTGCTTATTTTCAGCCCAAATTATGCAAGTATGTAAGACTTCCTCTAACTCTGTAAATAGTAATTTTCTGGCTTTGCTTTTCCCTTTCAACACACTGATTCATCGATTCTAAGATGCATATTTTTTCACATTTTAGCATCTCTGAAATCAAGAAGCCTCTTCCAGTCACTGCTGGCCAGGCAGCAGCTGTGTCACCACCTTCCTTCACCAGCGTGAACTTGGCCGGAGCTGTTCGACTGGCATTACTGTCAAGGAGTTTGATGTTCACCATGTCTTTTAAACCATTGCTCATGGAGGTGAAAGGTCACTGTGGTCATGGGCAGACAGGGAAACAGAGCAACGGGGGAAATCAGGGGAAATGAAGCAAGAGAATTCCACATTCTCTTGTGAAACTAACCAAGAGCTTTATAGGACCAAGGAGAGGAAGAGATCCTCAATTAGATGAAGAGGTGCCTCATTTTGTTCCTGAAATATATTCAAAAGCAATGTCTTTCATAAGCCAAGGAAGCAAGGCAACAGAAGGCAGGAAAAACTGTCAGAGCCCTGGAAAGAATCAGAGAAATCAAAGGAACGAGAAATTGACATGACCAGTTACTGTGTCACCCAGGACCGTTGTAAATGTGCTGTTCTATGTTCAGTTGGCTATAGTTTTTGGTTCTTAATGGTTTATAAAATGGCAGTGCATTTTATGGCCAGTGGTGTTTTAGATGTGCTTAAATATGGCTGCTAGTTTTATTTTCCTCCCTATCCACCATTTTACATCAATTGTCATACATTGCCTTATACATAGGTCAAATATCTCATATGTTTTGGTGCTTCCCTGGAGAAATCCGACAGCTACTTTGAAAGCAAATGATCCTTCCATACTTGATCTGCCCTAACTCCATCATGCCTCTCTGCAAGTTTACTTCATTATGGATGTAAACATAAGATCCAGGCCCCAGGCAGTGGCTCATGTCTGTAATCCCAGCTACTCAGAAGCAAAGATTGGGAAGATCTTGTCTGAGGCCAATCCAGGGGAAAAAATTAAGGTGGTCCCATCTCAACCAAAAAAAACCCACATAGAAGGCATAAATAGGAGGATCGTGGTCCAGACCAGTCCAGGCAAAAGTGCAAGAACCCATTCAAAAAATAACTAGAGCAAAAAAGGGCTGGGACCATGACTCAAGTGGTTGAAACTTTTAAAAATAACTTCTAGATTGATGTATATAACGTACGTATGGAAAATGCAAACATTGTAAATGTATATTTGATGAATTATTACAAAGTGAACCTTGCCCAGGTTAAGAAACAGAACAAACCAGGGGCTGGTGGCTCACACCTGTAATCCTAGCTACTCAGGAGGCAGAGATCAGGAGGATCGCAGTTCAAAGCCAGCCCGGGGAAAATAGTTCATAAGACCCTATCTTGAAAAAACCATCACAAAAAAGGGCTGATGGAGTGGCTCAAGGTGAAGGCCTTGAGTTCAAGCCTCACTACTGAAAAAAAAAAGAAAAGAAATAGAACATTAGGGCTGGAGGTGTGGCTCAAGCAGTAGAGCGCCTGCCTAGCAAGCATGAAGCCCCAAGTTCAAATCCCAGTACTACAAAAAGAAGAAAGAAATAGAACATTATTGACACCTCAGAAATCCTCTGTGGGTCCCTCCCACTCACTAACTCTACCAAGCTCCCCCAAAATAATTGCTATCTCATCTTCTAATACCATAGTTTATTTTGCCTATCTTAAAATTTTTATAAATAAAATAGCATATTATATTTTACTTTTGACTTCTTTTACTAAATAATGTTGCTAAATTTATCAGAGTTATTGTAGGTAGCTTTAATTTGTTTTCATTGCTATATATTATTTTCTTGTTAGTTTTCTGTTACTGTACTGTAACAAAATGTCTGAGATGATCATTTTAATAAAGAGGGAAGGTTTATTTTGGCTCATAGTTTTGGAGGCTTCAGTCCATGACCAATTGGCTCCCTTGCTTTGGGCCTGTGGCAGCATGGTACATATAGTAGTGGGAGCACATGACAGAGGAAGCCTGTTCACCTAGTTCCTGAGTGCAAGAGGAAGAGGAAAAGATAGGGATCCTGAAGTTCCCACCAAGGGCATACCCCAAATGACTGGGTGACCCCTCCTCTTATAGTTTCCAACACCTCTCCAGCCTTTGGGGGATAATCCAGATCCAAACTATAGCAAATATACCACAATTCCTTTGTCTATTCCAATAGTGACAGACATTTGGGGTTTTTATTTTATAATTTTTTGGGGGTGGGTAGTGAGGATTGTACTCAGGGCCTCATGCTTACTAGGCAGACACTCTATCACTTGAATCATGTCCCCACCCACCCCCGCCTCCACTGCCTGCTTTTTGCTTGAGTTATTTTTTGGATAGGGTTTCATGCTTTTTCCCTGGGGCTAGCCTTGGATCATGATCCTCCTATCTCCACCTTCTGAGTAGCTGAGATTAAAGGCTTGCACCACCATGCCAGGCTCAATTTTAAGGCTATGTATAATAGTGCTACTATAACCTTCCTTGAATCTGACTTTTGGCCATATACAAATGCATTTCTGTTAGTATATCTGGGCACAGCATTAGTGAGCCAGAGGGTATGAGTGTGTTCAATTTCAGGAAACGTCGCCAAATACCTTTGATGTATGACAAAGATACCAGTGTGGAGCGATGAGAAAAGATTGTTTGGTTAAATGAGTCTTTGTCCTTATCTCATACCCATATATAAAAATCAATTCCAGGTGAATTTCAGATGTGAATAAAGGAATACTAAATGTTCTATGAAATAACTTAGGAGAAAATATTTGAGAAAACACTTTCCCCTTCCCCCACTCCCCCGACCCCTAACCCCTGACATCCTGTGCTGGGGATCGGGTCCAGGGCCTTATGCTAGGTGAGGCTCTGCCACTGAACCACAACCACAGCCCCACTTCAGTTTTTAAAGGCACAGGAATGACTCCAGAGGCCTCCCAGCATTCACCTAACAAACAAACTGCAGTGCTACTCATTCTGAGTGAAATGCAGGGTCAAAAGGGAGAATGGCGGGTTTGCTCAAATCCCGTGAGCCTCCCCTTAGCAGACTGTGGGCTTCTTTCAGTCCTTCTCCCCCAGCCGCCTCAGTGAGTAAGACAGTGAAAACATTGATCTTGCCTTACACTTTCTCCACCAAAAACTTCCCTTTTCTTCCACTCCCTTGGATTCCCCTCCCTGCACACCTGTAGGACGGGTCTGGACTGCGCACCCTGCTCCACAACTGCACCCCTAGGGAGGCAGCTACTCCCATTCTTGCAGCAGTTTAGTAGCTAGGTGTCCAGGGCTGGTATTGATGGCTTGCAGTGGGACATTGGGAACCCAGCAGTTTCCTTCTGTCTTGTTGCTCTGTCATCTTCAGGGTGCTGCCTTAAACAGTTAAAGTACTTACATTATTTTGTAAGTAGCAGGGTGGAGGAAGGGGAGCAAGGTGCCTGCCCACACTCTTTAATTGCACAAGTGACTGGGTGGAAGGGACAGGAAAAGAAGTGACACTGCTCTGAGTGTATCTTTTTATGTAGTTTTCCTCATTAACCTTACTGAAGTGTACACTTAGCATGAACCTGTTTCAGAGCAGCCTAGTCATATGGCCAAACTGAAAGGGAGAACAGAAAGAGACATCTTAGTTCTGGAAGCCTGTGAACCCAAGTTCAGAAGAAGGGAGAACGGATATTGTGGAACCAGTACTCTCAGGTCAACTGTCCCTCGAGGCACAACTGCAATGTCCCCATCTTTACAAGCCCCCCTGTTGCCATCAGGCAGACAGCTGATGGCTGACTCCTAGCCCAGCTGGGCCTCTTGGAAGGCACGGTACTCTGGACGATCCCATAGTCCTTCACCTCTTGGTTGGTCTCATCCCCTCTGTCTAGGTGTCTTAACCCCCTACTACATGGGGAGCTACGATTCAATTTGTACTTTCCAAATAGGCAATCAATTTTTGTGTTAAAAGTTGGTAAAAAACAAGGAAAGATTCAAGCATTTATCCTCCTTTTCCTATGGGAATTACAAATATACATAACCAAATAGCTAATGAGAAGTTTCTTTTTATGGAAATACTCCACCTAATAAAGAAAGGATGATAGAATTAAAATATCACCATTTTTTATCCCCTAAAGAACTAATAATGGATCGAATGTGACAGCTGATATGCAACAAAGAGAAACAACAATACATTTTGTATCTGTCTGGAAGAGCCCTTCCTCCCAGCAACTCAAATATGATCTGAAAAGAAATACAGGAGTTGGAGGCACGTTCTAAGTAATGATGCAGGCATGCGATCTGCATTGTTGTCCGGTAGGACAAGGTCTGGGTTGCCCACTGCACACATTACAAGGCAGGAGAGAGAGAAAAGGGAGAAGCAAAACACTAAAGGCAACTTGAGAGACCTAGAAGTCAATTGCATGGGATGGGTGCTACTTGGATCTTCATTTGAACACTGTACATATAAACACACAGGACGGGAGGTGTGGCTCAAGTGGTAGAGCACCTGCCTAGCAATCTTAAGTCCCTGAGTTCAAATGTCAGTATTGCCAAAACCAAAAAAACGAATGAGATACTGTTGTTCCATCATCAGAGTGTTCAAGATTCAGAATGATAAGAAAATTTTTTTAATAAGCCAACTTTTTTTGTTGTTTTGAGACAGGATCTCAATATGTAGCCAAACCTGGCCTCAAATTTGAGATCCTCCTTGCCTAGCTTTCCAAGTGCTGGGATTTCAGGTGTACGTACGCCACCACAGCTGGTTAACTATTGCTAATTTTAAATGTACGCAATGATATTACAGCTATGTTTCTATAGTTACGAGTCTGTCCTGAGCTACCTACAAGGCATGGGAAGTAGATGAGGTGGAGGTGATGGTAGGCTGGGAAACCAGCACTCTTAAAATAAAAAACCCCACACAACCAAAACAACCCCCCAGAGTCCTAGTTTGTGACATTTGCAGGTCCTTGATGACCCTGCTGTGATCAGTTTCAAGCTACCTGCCAATACACATGGACCTGGCTCCTGCAAGCTGGAGTTGGCTTCAGTGCAACATGGGGTGGAAGGACAGGAAAGGAAGTAACGCTGCTCTGCACACCTTTTTGTTCAGTTTTTCCATTAACTTTATTGAAATGTACCTTATCTACAACAAAATGAACCTAGTCCAAGTATACAGTTTGACGTGTTTTGATGAGTGCAGGTACCCTTGTAACCACTGCTCTTCCCCAATCAAACTATGACCCCAAAAGTTTTCCTTATGATGCTCCTTCCCCGTCAGATTCCACACCTAGCACCACCTTCAGGCAACCACTTACGTGCTTCTGTCACTGGAGAGCAGATCTGTCCTCTTTAGACTTCATGGACATGGAATAAACAGTGGATACTCTTCTGTATCTAGCAGTGTTGGCTCAGCGTAAGGTTGAGATATCCTTACTGAACAGCAGTACGTATGTCTATCCATTGCGGAGTGCTAGCCCGTTGTAAGGATACACTACAACTTATTGATCCATTTCAGTTGTTTCCAGTCTTTTATTATTGTTATGAATATTATTTTGACTGTACTTGGGTTTGAACTTAGGGCCTCATACTTGCTAGGCAGACACTCTACCACTTGAGCCACTCCACTAGTCCTTTTTTGTGTTGAGTATTTTTGAAACAGGGTCTTGTTTTTTGCCTGGGCTGGCCTTGAACTGCGATCCTCCTGATCTCTACCTTTTGAGAAGGCAGGATTACAGGCGTTAGTCACTGGCACCCAGTGGCTATAAACATGCAAGTACAAGTCTTAGTATGGACATAAAATTTCATTTTTCAGGTTAATATATAAGATTCAGTTTTCTAAGTCACATGACAAGTATACAACTGTAGCTTTATTTTTTAAATTGCTAAGTTTTTTACAAAGTGGTACAAACAGCAACGAGTAAACATTTTAATTTTTCACCTTTTTTGTCAGTGTTTTTTATTGTCATTTAAAAAATTTTAGCATAGTGGTATATCACTGTGATTTTAACATGACTTTCCTGATGATTAGTGATGTTGACATATTTTATGTGATTATTGACTGAAAGTATGTTTTCTTTAGTGAACCATGGATCCTTGTAGAAATTTTGGACTTCAGAGCCTTGTTATGCCAGAGAGTGAAGAAGTACTTCAAAACTACAATGAGAGGATTGCAAAAGACACAGGAAGCCATGTGTGGTAGCTCACACCTGTAATCCCAGCCCTCCAGCCGAGGCAGAAAGATCATGAGCTCAAGGCCAACCTGGGGTACACAGCCCTGTCTCAAACAACAATAACAACAACAACAAAAAAAAAGACACAGGAATCAGCTTTATTGGGCTTCCACTGGCAAAATCTGAGCCATGGAAACCCACTGAATGAGTTAAGAATCTGAGTCCATGGTAATAAAAAGCAGACACATAAATAAATAAATGCTGGCTGATAAACATGAAAGGAATAAATTTAAAAGTAGCCATTTTGCAATCATAAAAGTAATATGTTGCTAGGCACAGTGGCTCATGGCTATAATCCTAGCTAGTAAGGAGGTAGAGAGGAGGAGGATTGCAGTTTGAGACTAGCCTAGGCAAAAAGTTAGCAAGACCCCATCTCAACCATAGTTGAGCACCATGGCACACTCCTGTCATCCCAGTTACATGAGAAGCATAAATAAGAGGGTGGCGGTCCAGATCGGCCCAGCATAAATGCAAGACCCTATTCAAAAGACAGGGGTTATGCACCTGCCGGGCAAGTGCAGGGCCCTGAGTTCAAATCCCAGTACCCCCCCACCAAAAAAGGAATATGTTGATGTCAAATTTCCTAAATTTGATCATTGTAAGGTGGAAACGTAAGAGTTCACCACTACTTAGCAAATGGACACGAAAGTATTTAGGAGTAAAAGGGTGTGATATGTGTGGCCTTTCCCAAATTGCTTAGAAAAGTTATCTCCATGTGGTGATGTGTGTATATCTGCACTTGGCGTATACATGGGCCAAGAGAGGGCGCAATGAGATATGACAAAATGTTGGAAATTGGTGCACATGAGTAAAATGAGTGCTGAAGTCTTTGTACCATTTTTGTAACTTTTCCATGCATTTGAAATTGTTTCAAATAAAATGGTTTTCAAAAATTCAAAAATTACAGCGCCATAGCAAGCTGAGGCCCCTGCAAATCAGTTACCCAGTCACTGGGCCTGTCTGTGGAGAGGACACTGCGGCTGGCCTGAGCACCTGCGAGGGCTGAGAGCTCCTCTCCCAGGAGGCCTGGCCCTCCTTGCACCTAGCTCCCCCTGCTACCTGGCAGAATTCCCACTTCCGGGGGTACCTGGGCTGGAACGGTAGGGAGAAACTTGTGGTTTCTCTTTTGTTGCTATAGACACAGGGGTCTGAACCTACCGACACTGGATACAATGAAGGGGGCCTGTGAACTTGAGTGGAGGAAAAAAATGCTTTATTTTCTTTTGATTATCAATGCAAAATTAGCATTTTCTTCAATGATGAATGCAGGTGACAAACGCCAGTAGAATTAGCAGTGCTTGTGACTTAGTCACCAATAAAGCCCATAGACACTGCGTTATCACACCCCAACTGCAGCAGACCTGGCAATGTATTTATACTGCTTGCCACGTGGAACCAGGGCCAGCTCTGCACTGACCCACTCGGGGAGACATTGTACTGTTCATTCCTGTGTCTCTAGGGGGGAGGTGCTCAGAAGTGATGGTTGGAAGGAATTGATTGTACAAGTCTGTTGAATGCCTCACTGCCTGGGAAGCTAAAGCCCCAAAAGATCTTAGGGAAAAGCCTTCCTGGAAGTGGGAGTTATTCTGTTCCTTCCTCAACTCCACAGAGAGGCTGCCGCTTGGCCCCTTCCATCTGCCTTGGTCCTGCCTTTGGCGAGTAACTTCCTCCTCCCAGTGTCAGCCAGTGAGGTAGCAGCCACTGAAGAACACTCTATTCTTTTGTGTCAGTCAGTTTCAGACATCCTGTTTTGTATGACAACTGTCATTTCAAATAGGGCTCTGGCTTCCCATGCTGAGCGTGCATTCCTGGTGGTGGCATGGCTTCTGGTATGCTGAAATAGCCAGCAGCGTGGCTGGGGGCTCTCAGCCGGGGCCTACTGAAAAAGAAGGTTAGTAGATAAATATTTTACTATTGCAAGAGCACAACAAACAACCAACAGCAACAACAACAAAAAAAAACCCAAATCACTCGAACACAGGATTTCAGCTAGGACTGCTGGTGCCTGGGTGTCTCACACATTCTCTGGACCTGTTTCCAGCAGGCTGCCCAACTACGCAGCTCCCAGGGTGGCATCCACTCTCTGAGGGTCTTGTTTGTTCCTCTGTCCTACCTGTGTGGTGCTATGATGACTTCTAGGGATAGAGAATAAGTTGGGGGACTCCCTCAATTAGCTGCAGGTGAACGACTACCCAACGAGGTGTTCAGCCCCTTGTGGTTACAGCTAAAGGGAAATGGCCGTTATGGATCTTACCATCTGTCAGCCAGCAGGGAAGAGGAGTGAGACTGAGGGCATTCATTCATGCTTAGTCTTTTAAGGGCAAGATCTTGGGGGTGGTTTTTATCATCTCTGCTTATAAATCGTCAGCCAAGCAGGGTATGATGATTTACGCCTGTAATCCAACACTCAGGAGGCTGAAGCGTGAGGATTTTGAGGCCAGCCTGGACTACATAGCAAGACCTTGTCTCAAAAAAGAACAAAACAAAACCAACCAAATAATAGCAATGAACCTCAAATCATTGGAGTACTTATTCAATAGACATGTCTAGCTGCACATAGGCTAGGAAACCATAGTTTCGCCTATGACCCCATTCCCAGCTAAAAAGCTGTCATTTTGGAGGAAGGGGAAGGGAAACTAGATATTGAAAGACAACAAGCAAGCCTCTACCTCCTCCCTTCATTTGTTGCAACTCCTGTCTAATACAATAGTGTAAATATGTAAATATTTTACTAGGGGAAAAACTAGCAAAGCAATCACTGCAGAACAAGACTTAAAAAATGTAAAGATCAGGGGAGGGGGTGTAGTTCAGTGGTAAAGTGCTTGCCTAGCATGCACTGGGCCCTGGGTTCAATTCCCAGCACCATCAAAAATAAATAAGAGCCAGACACTGGAGGCTTGTGCCTGTAATCCTAGCTACTTAGGAGGCTGAGATCAGGAGGATCGTGGTTTAAGGCCAGCCCGGGCAAATAGTTCACAAGAACCCATCTCCAAAATAGTCACAGCAAAATGGGCTGGACATGTGGCTCAAGTGCCTGCTAGCAAGTTTGAAGCCCTCAGTTCAAACTCCAGTCCCTTCAAAAAAATTAAAATACAACTAAAAAATAAAGATCAGTGACTTTCAGGGCCAGAAAACAAGGAAGTGCTCAAGAAAATGGAAGGTGGGCTAGGAGAGTGGCTCATTGGTAGAGTGCTTCCCTGGCATGTGTGAAGCCCTGAGTTCGATCCACAGCACCGCCAAAACAATCAAAACAAAAAGGACGTGCTGTGGTTAGGATATTGTTTGGATATTGTGTGTATCCCCAAAGGTGCATTTGTTGGCGATTTGGTCCTCAGTGTGGTAGTGGTGGGTGGATCTTTTTAGAAGGTGGGGCCAGGTGGGAGTTCCTTAAGTCAACTGAGGCCCTGCCCTGGGAAGGAATTAATGTTCTCACATGACTCCTTTGTAGTTCTCAAGAGTGGGTTGTTATAAAGGCCTTGCTTAGCCTGGCCCTATCTAGCTCCCTGGCTTTCTGTCTGTCAATAACATCACTTGGTCCCATATATGTTCCTGCCCTTGCTATCTGCCATGAGGTGGCCTTTTCAGGGTCTGTGTCATAATGTTTGGATTTTCAGCCTCCAAATCTATGAGCTAAATAAAACCTCTTTTCTTTATAAAGTTAGTCTGCCTCAGGTACTTCCTTATAGCAACAGGAAGTAGACTAATGCTGGATATCAAAGAGACAGGAAATTTGAAAGTGTTAATGTTAATTAATTTGGGGCAACAAAATAAATGGTGGAGTATTGGATTACAACCCAAAATATGCATCCATGTTAGTATAAATTAAGGATTCAACAAATAGCAAGGAACAATGGGCAAGTCTTCCTTACAGATGAATTCCAAATAAAAATCTCCCCCCGGAAGTGGAGTTCAGTTTGTGGCACCTTTGTCCAGATACAGCATGGAAGGAAGGAAGTAGTGACTTTACAGCACAGACACTTGGCAAACACCACCTAAACCTAGTGATCAAGGCAAGCATCACCAATGAGAAGTCATGTTAATATCATGTCCCCTGCCATGATGTCACAAGGAAGGTGCATCACTTCTGTGTTATTCCTCCCAAACCCCTAACCTCAGGCAAGCATGAGAAAAACACCAGACTTACCCACGGTGAAGGACAAAATACTGCACCAGTGTTTCTTTCATTCAACTAGGAGGTGAGGCTCCTGGCGCCTGGGCTCCCCTGCTTCCCACTGCTCCTACAGTGCTGCGAACTTCCCTCCTCACACCTAGCAAGGGCACGAAAGGCGGGGGGCCTGAGAAGCAGTCCCAGCCTGATGGCTAAGGGGACAGGATGATTAAATGGCAAGTGGCACCTCGGATTGGATCATGGAACTAAAAACTGCCAGAATTCAAACAATCCAGACAAGTTCTAGAGTTTAGTTAGTAGTGACATACCAGTGATGTACTTAGTACCATAGTGACGTAAGATGCTCATGCTAGAGCTGGCAGAGTGGCTCAAGTGGTAGAGCGCCTGCCAAGCAAGCGTGAAGCCCTGAGTTCAAACCCCAGTGCCACCAAAAAAAAAAAGTTCACACAAGGAGAGACAGAATGAAGAGAAATAAGAGCACTCTCTCTTATCTTTGCAACTTTTCTGTAAATCTAAAATTATCCCCAAATAATTTAATTACAATGTATGTGTACATGTGTGATGCCTGTAACGTTCATGTGTGTCATACGCACAAAGACAGGGGTGTCACCATCAATCGTGAAAAGGAAGGAGGAAACTCCTTCAGAGCAATTTTATGAATCCCAGGGACTCCTAGTTTTAGTATATTACATGTATTAAAATGCACTCACATCCTACATTAAATATCATTTGCCCTATAAATTTGAAAGGAGGTTTAGAATTTTGCTTGGGAAATTATTTGACTATCAGTATACTTAATTTATGATTGGCTACAATTTCCCAGGAGTCACTGTCTCTACCCCGGAATTCTTATGAAGTGAGAAAATCTAGCCCACAGATTCTTTTCAAAAGGAATGAATATTTATGAGTGCCAAATTTAGCATTTAATGAAGTTGACATAATGTTATGTTTTGCTGACATTTAATTTAGCACTTATTTCATTTTACTGGAGTTTTTTGTTGTTGTTGTTGTTGTTGTTGTTTTGCATTTGGATCCAATAATCTCTTTTTGGGTTCTACAAGATAAATAGTCCTCATAATATGTGCCCTCCCACACTTGTCCTGAAAACTTTACCTCAAGTAAGTGGGTATTTAGTACTCTTCTGCCTCCCTTCAAGTCCCCAAGGTCTCCCCAGCCTTATCATCACCTGTCTTTTATCCTTTTTTTGGGGGGGGGAGGGTCTGGGATTTGAATTCAGGGCTTCATGCTGGCAAAGCAGAAGTTCTACTGCTTGAGCCACACCTCCAGTCCATTTTGCTCTGGTTATTTTGGAGATGGGGTCCCATGATCTAGTTGTCTGGGTTGACCTTGAACCTTGATTCTCCCAACCACAGCCTCCCAAGTAGATAAAGTAGCTAGAATTACAGGTATGGGCTGTCTTCAAGATGCTCTTATGTTCAACACTCTTGCTCTTTATTCTTTACCCTTCTTCCTTTTCTTATCTTTCTTTGCCACGTAAAAGCATTGTCCAGCTCTCTGAGCTCTGGGCTCTGCTAATGTGCCAATGTCTTAAATGGTTAATGACTCACTGTCCAGGCAATTTGTTTACATCTTTGAATATTTACATTTAAATTAGGCCTTTTTAGAGATACAACATTTGAATTCAAAAGACTCACTTCAGTGATATGAATTTAGGGCTTATTTGTACGAGACATCTCTAAGCAGGTGCAAAATCCTTTGAGAGTAAAATTTTTTTGAAGTATCTTTTTCCCATGGGAGCTTACAAATTGGCTGGGGAAATCATTTATATAATATATTACCATGGCATAAAACAGGCAGTACCATTAGGGAGGTGCAGATGAAAAGCTCAGGGTTAAAAAAAAAAAAAAAACACCCAAAAAACTTGCTTCAAGCTGCAGGGATCAGAGCAGGCTTTCTGGAGGTGGGACTTTTAAGTTGAACCCTAAAGGATGAGTAGGATTTGAGGGGGGTTTGGAGTCCCCTCTTGCTCCTCTTCCTTCCCTTAGAACCAGTTGCTGTTCATTAATTGCTCCAGTAGAGGGCAGGCTGAGTAAAGACGGGAAGGAAAGTCCAGTTCTTTAGTCAAGTGTCACATGGGTCTCTGCGCATCTCCCACTGTTGGAAAAGCTTTCTAGGTGTACCAAGAAGGGTAAGAACTCTCTGTGAATTTTGAACTTACTAACCCCACATTTGGACTCCAGATTTTCACCTTTGGTTTTGCCTAGAATTGGCAATAAATTTGCATTTTCCATCAGTTTCCCATAGGCCAGGGCAGCATGAAGCCTGGTGCCACCAGCCCAGGTTCCACCTCTCCATAAGCATTAACATCCCCTCTGTAGAGAAGCCAATCCCACAGGTTTGGGTGGTTCAGGCTGGGGAAGGGTGGATGGATGTGTCTCTGAGTTGCTATGGAGACAGGTTCAACTCATTTCTCCAAAGAACTGTGAGCCAGGGTCCAGGTTGCTTGGAGCTTGAATTAGCTCTCTGTCTTAGGCCAGATGAGGCAAAGATTTATGCACAAGTGGTTTACTAAAGAAATATGCCAGGAAAATCCTAAAGGAAGCGACTAAAGCAGAACAGGGAAGATGTTGATTTCTAGCGGAGCTCTGGAACATTCAGGGCAAAGGCACTCAGGGCTTTGTACTCCTATTCCTTGCTAACTGTGACTGCCAGGGGGACAGAAGCTCACAGGCACTTCCAGTTCTTGTTTCATTTGGGCAAAGTGGCTCCAGGAGCTCATATTTCATGGGCTCTGTGTGAACACACAGAGCTGTGAAGCTGGGACAAGCTGGGTGCAGTGTAGACAGTATTTGCCATTCTCCAAGTCCTTTCCTATTTAGCCAGTCTCTCCATGACCAAAGACTTTGTCCTTCAGGCAGAGCCTCCTGGGTGGGACTAGGAAGATTCAGCATCTCTTACCTTTTCATCAGATGCCTTTTCTGCTTTTCTCTCAGCATTTCCCCTGCTGTTCCTGGGAACCTAGGTTTCTTCCTGCAGAGGCAACATCTCTGTCATCTCACCCTCCTGCCCTATCTCCTCAAAATCTATCCCCTGGGGGTTCTCTACTCTCAGCTAATTCTCAATTCAGAAACTGGCATTCTCCACGGATGTGTTAATGGCAGAGAAATGCTCCAAAAAGCATTGCTGGAGCCAGATGCCCCCTGTGTGATCGCCAAGAGTGAGTTCTTCGAGAGAGGACTGCTCATTGATTTCAGGCTGCCTAATGGAGTGTCTCAAGTGGATTTCCCAGAGCTCCAGCATCAGCTCACTGAAGTGCTTGGTACAGTATCAAACCCCTCCCTCCCCGATGGGGTCTGGAACTCTGCTTTTTTTCACAAGCTCTCTAAGTGCTTCTGGTGTTCATGAAGAATGAAAAACACAGCCCAATGCTTGAGGGCTGCTGGGTCCACCAGAGAACTTCTGAAGCAGGAACCCATATGACCAACCCCTCCCCTCCATCAAACCTTCTCAAAGGGTCCCATCTGCCCAGAACTCACAATCCCTTGTACCTGTTCTATTATTTGGAAGTAGGGGTGGCAGGGACAGTACTGGGATTTGAACTCAGGGCCTTGTGTTTGCCACTTGAGCCATGCCATCAACCCTTTTTGCTTTAGTTATTTTTTAAGTAGAGTTTATGCCCAGGTCAGCCTGGAATGAGATCCTCCTATTTATGCTTCCCATGTAGCTGGGATGACAAGTGAGTGCCACCACAGCCAGTTTTAATTAGATGAGATGGGATCTCTTGAACTTTTTACCTGGGCTGGCCTGGAACTGTGATCCTTCTGATCTCCACCTCCCAAGTAGCTGGGATTACAGGTGTAATCCTATAGTCCAACTTCTTTTTGTCACAGCATTTATTGTCTTATTTATTATGTTTATTGTATTTTCCTGAACAGACCCTCAGTATGGACCATTCTGAATTAATCTACAGTGTTGATCTGACTTCTCCTCAAATGTCACGGTACCTAGTTAGGAAAAATTTGCAGAATGCTCCACCTCAGGGTGAGGCCATATGTTCATTTAACAAAGTTAAAAAGCATCTACTGTGTGCTGGCTGCAGTGCTATCCTGGAAATGCAAAAATGGGTGTGATAGACACAGGTCCTGTCTTCGAGAAGTTGAGGTTCTAGTCTAGTTTCAGGCCAGTTCTCAGACTTTGGCATGTGAAAGATTCCTCTGAGATAAAGATCTAGTCCAAGAATGGTTATTAAATACCTGAAGCGTATTTCACATATATATTAAAAAGGTCTATTCGAAGAGCAGGCAGGGAAGAGATGAGTGAAGATGATAAAGGTGTGATGAGAAAGCTCCTTCTCCTATACGCCGCCCTGACCTTTGAACCCACAGCAAGTGGACCTGGCAGTTCCTGTGCTCATCTGAGGTACCAGGTATGTGCATAGAGCAAGGCTGCCTTCTGAGATAAGTAGCAACCAGGGATATCAATGATGGAGCCATAAGGATTTGCCAAACACATAGCCCGGCTGTATGCCAGACATTGTCCCAGGCCTACAGACATGAACTCACTGCCACTGTGATGTCCCCAATCCTGCCACCAGAGCCCTGTCCAGCTTCAGTGCTTTCTCCCTCCTGCCCCAGGAATGTGGATTCCTGGTCTCTTCCTCACTGATCCTCAGGGAGCCCTTGTTTGGTGAGCACACTTCCCCACGTTAAGAAGCTTTCCTGAGAATGCTTCTGGCGTTTTGTTTTCACTGAGGCCAGGCTTGTGCAAGTATGCAGATGCTTGGCTCCGGTAATCAGAGAGCCTGAACTCTGAGAGGGAAGCTGGGGTAGAAACAAAGACTGAAGTAAGAGTTCAAGAGAAAGTGCCAAGGGCAGATCAAGAGGTCCCAGTCACATTTCAGAAGGAAAGAAGAGAAAAGGAACAATGACACAGGCAGGAAGGACAGCCCAGGGGGTGGCAGATGGAACCACAGGAGCTGGAGAAACCCAGGATCACACTAGCCCACAGGTGCCCCTTCCTCCATCCAAACACAGCCCTGTTAACACACAGCTTGCCAAGTCCATGTGTACAGCCCACATGAGACACAGAGAGGCCCTGGGAAACCCCAAGGCAGTAGAGGCAGCCCTGCCTCCATTCTCCTCCCCAAACTAAACCCAAAGGAGATTTGGCAAACTTGAGCCACTCTAAGCATTTCAGTCCCAGGAGGCAGGCAAGACCCAGTTGTGGCTCTTCCACTGCAGTGGTTTTCAGAATCTCCTGGCAACCTGTGCTCCCAGGAAGGGCTCTACAGTGACGGTAAGGCTTTGGAAAGTAGCCCAGAACTAGTTGGAATGAGGAATGAGAAAGGGGTGGGCCTCATCTTAATGCTGGGTTCCTAAGAACAAGGGAACCAGGCAAACAGACTTCCTTGTCATGGTTTCCAGCACCTACCCTCACCCAATCCTTCCTGAGATGGCTGTGTCGTTTGACAGGGCCACTATCACAGACTCTGACCCTCACATCACTGTGTTTCTCAGCTCAGCATCAGCAATAAATGCTTGTGGGTTGAGCACAGAGAACCATTTTCTCTGCGAAAGCCATCTGTCTGATATTTATGCATCCTAAAATAAACAGTAAATATGTAATGTGTCCATTGCATTGTAGCAAAGTAATTTCAAATAGATCCTAAGTTGATAATGGTAAAATGAAGGACTACAAGTGCAATAAAATTTAACATCTTCTTTTTGCAAAGGAAATTGGTACCTCTCAGGGTGGGTCACACCGCTGGCGAGTGGCAGAGCCAGGATAAGGCTGGGTGGGGAGTGGAGGCAGCAGGGAGAAGACTCAGTAGCGGTTGGAGGCCAGGCCTCATCTTTGCTCATCTGGGTGATGGAGGAAAAAAGGGTAGTCCTGAGAATGCTCAAAAATGGACAGGACCTCTCCCCTCTTCCCTGTTGGTAGGAATCTCAATAGGGAAGGGGGTGTTGCTATCTAATGAACTGCTGGTATATGTGGGAGGGGTCTCCCCAGAGTCTGGACACAGGTTTTCTAAATTTTAGAATCTCTTTTCAAGTATATATTAGAGTATCTTGAAGTACACTGTACTAATAGGGGTACATAAAAAGCGTTGAACCGGTCAGATTTGGGAGCCCTCATCCTTCTTAGTGTTGTGATGTCTAGAGGAGGCCCCAGCCCAGCCAGCCTTGTGTTGCTTCCTCTGGCCTGCAGAAAAATCATGCTTCTTGGTAAAAGTTCTGGTCAAGTCCTGGTGGCTGACAAGGAATCTGATTTGGTAGGAGTGGGCAGAGGTCAGTCTGCAGGGAGCTGGAGATCTTGTTCAAGGATACTTGAGCATCTCTACTCAACCCAGACCCAAGAGGTCCCAAACCATGACCTACTGCAGTACAAGGGGCTTTTTTTTGGGTGGGAGGCATACTGTGCTTTGCATTTGCTAGGCAGGCACTCTACTACTTGAGCCATGCCCCCCCACCCTAAAGTACTTGAGTCATGCTCCAGCCCTTTTTTCCTTTAGTTATTTTTAAAGTAGGGTCTTAAGCTTTTACTCCAGGGTTGGCCTCCAGCTGGGATCCACTTATCTCTGACTCCCACATAACATGGGATTACAGGTGTATACCAAATGCCATCTCTGTAAAGACTTCTTGATGACATCCATTATCTGGTACCCACCCTTTGGTCTAATGACCTCTTCCTGAGCTTGGTTGGAACCAAGTGTGCAAGGTGATGGAGAGAGGAGACTTTTCAGGAGCCCATTGTCAGTTGGCTCTAAGTTAACCAAAAGTGAGTTTTTCCTGGTGGGCCTGGCCTAAGCAAATGAGTCCTTCAAGAGAGGATGGATCGGTGAAAGGCTAACAGCCTCTGAATTCTCCCAGCAGTTTGTGTAACTTTGAGTCATACAGCATTGACTGGTGTGCTGGCCCTGAAGACTCTTAATCTCTAAAAGGAAACCTACTTGCCCTCATTTTCAAGAATCAAGTAAGATGCTGTTTATAGAAAGCTGCTGTGAAGAAAGAGTTAGGCCTTTCCCTTGTCTCCATTCAGACCCAGTTGAATGGAAGCGGAGCTGCTCTCTGGGGTATGCAGTGCTTTTGACCCAGAGGGCCCAGGCAAAGCAGAGGGGAAGGACAGGCCCCTGGGTCCCATCCTAGGGTCCCAAGAGCTTTGACCATGATTCTGGCTCAAAGGTGTGCTTCCCATCACAAGGCACTGGCTCTTCTGGATGCGTTTTGTGGCTGAGTACCTTGGGCCTTTCCCCATCTGAGGCAGCCCATGGCCCTCAGGACCTGGGATGGGGATGGTGAGAACCTCCTCCTGGGAGAGCACAGCGCCTACCTGGCAGAAAGCAGGGAAGGAGTGGAATACAGAGTGGGGGAAAGCATGCTTACCGTTATGAATAGCTGTATATCTGGATAATGAAAAATGTAGCTGTTTTCCTAATATAAGATATAGAACCTGAATTTAAAAAGCTTAAGTAAGCAAGCCTCCTCTGGAGGCTCTGGGAGATAAATTAATGTAGTGGGAAAGAGGCAAGGCTGTGAAGGCGGCCCTGCCACTGTATAGCTATGTGACTTTGGGAAAATTACTTAGCATCTCTGAGCTTCAGTGTCTCCTCTATAAAATAATTTACCTACTACACAGTACTCCATTAAAGGTTTGATTTACTGAAATTCTGTTTAACCCAAAAGAAGTCATGCACCTCGTTTTCCAATTACCTATGGACGCAGGAGTAGCAGGCAGAGGGTAGCTGGTGGCCTTGCTGGGCAGGCACTTTGAAAATCAACGTGAGCAGGACCTAGGGGACACGTGGAGCTGGGAGTTGAAGAGAACGAGGCCCCATGGAGTTCCCTGATGCATGACACATCTTGATGTCTGTCTGAGCATGAGGAGATGTAGAGGAGGGTTGTGTGAGAGTAGTCCAGTGGGAAGTATGGAACCAGAGGCAGGTAGACAACTTCTTTCATTCCCTGCTCAGAGCAGGTGCTGAGTGAGGTATCAGAAGTGAGGTATTTGTCATGGAGATGATGACAGGCTGATTGGGACACCAGACAGGTCCCTCTTCCCCTTATGGTGCTCACTTCCACCCTTCCCAGTTAGAACTTGACAATGGGATTAAGACTCCAGTCCCAGTGATTTACAGGGTCATAGTGTTGTCTGGGGGTGTGGTTCTCTCTGCAGTGACAAAATGTAGGTTCCCTCTGCTTAGATTTTTCCAATAACTCAAAGCTGAGTGAACCCAGTGATAACATGATGAAGCTGTGTTCTCCAAACAAGGGATTAGAGATCTTGAACCCTTTGCTTTGAACTTTAACAACGTCAATATAGAAAAGTCAGGCAACCACACAGAGTCATGGGCACAGTCTTGCCCCTGACAGGGTTCCTGAGGGCCTAGGATATTTTCCCCCTGCTGCCACTGCTTCAAGTTCTCACCTGCTGGAGTCCAGACTCCAACTTGTCTAGACTCTTCTGAATGCCTCAACTCCCCAAAACCTGATTCCCTGAATAGGATTTTGTCCATTCTTCCAGGGTTGTCACACCTCTGTGGCTCCTGGCTCACCATATCTAAGGCCCAGAGTTGATAATGGTAACTGATTCCTGCCCTCATTACAGAGTCAGGAAATGTTAGCATTGGAGGGAGCTTAGAAGCCATCTAAAGGTAACCCCTCATTTGTACTAACAAGGAAACTGGAGCCCAGAGAAGGACGTGGGCTAGTGATGAGTAGAGTCAGCCACACAACCAGAATGGACTCTCTTGACTTCCCACTGGCCAGGGTCATGTGACAAGAGATCTCTCCATCAGTAGGCAAGCCTCCTCCTCAACTTGTATTCACTTCTATTGCCCCCTTCCAGACTTGATGCCCCATGTGAGCTGTTCACCAGAGTATATACCAAGCATGGGCGACAGTGCGTGGCACAGCAGAAGTACTCTATCAGTCTTTGTTGGTTTAATAAACAACCAAATCAAATCACTCAGCTCTCAAAGTAGTCTTTTCGGCCTAGAAAACTGGACCAGTTGAACAAGTGCAGTCAGAATAATGATGTGAACTTGAGTGAGAATGTGCCTTTGACTCAGAAAGACCTAGGTTTGAATCCTAACTCTGCATTTTCTCGCTGTACATCATCAGGAAAAAAATTACTTAATTTTTAACCTCTGTTTCTACACCTATAAAAAAAATCACAGTCTCAAAGAGTTGTGGGAGTTAAATGAATGATGCATTAAGTCCTTGGTGCAGTACTTAGGACGTACTGGGCACTCAAGAGTATGGCAGCTTTTTACATTAGAGATGCTACTCACTGCCTGTCCTACCCACACCTTCTCCCAGGAACAAAACCACATCCCCCCTCATCAGCACCTCCCTCTCACTGCCTCCGCTGCTCATGTGACCTTGGCATTAGCCACATCTGATTGGACCAGGCTGGGGAATTAGCAGTAGGAGTCACGCTGTTCAGTCCCTTTTGTGGGACAGGGCCTTGCAGGCAATTGCTACCTTGTAATCAGTGCCGTCCCTTTGGCACACTGAGGAAGCAAAGCAACTTAGTTTGGGAAATCCCCTGACAGAAAAGGTTCCTGACCCTTGCAACTGGACATTGCTGTGCTGAGGGCCCCTGTGAGTCGAAGTTATCAGCACACAGGGGTGTTCACCCAGTGCAGAGTGGACTGGCACAGCAGTGGGTGGCAGAGGCGGTGGCAGCAGCAGGGTGTTGCTCAGCAGTGGGTGTGACACATAGAGAGTTGGAACTGGAGCCTGAGATGGATCAGCTGTCATTAAGGATACCATGCTTACGAGCAGACATGATTCAGCCCTGGGGGCTTTTAAGAGGGTCAGGAGGCCCTACAATAGCAGGCAGGAGCAGGGAAATACCTTCCTGTGATCTTGTGGAATGCTATTTTTTTAACCTAGACCCATGAAACCTGGGTCACATGTCACCAAAAGACCCAGTCCAGAGTGATGTCAACTTGCAGTGCTGAGGCCTTCACCCACCTGTTCTGTCTCAGATGCAGACAGCCTCGTTCCACTCTCTCTTCCCCACACCCATTTGCTCCCTCTTCTAGGCTCAGACATCTGTTCCCCACCCACTCCCTCATCACCACCCTCCCATCTCTCAGCCTGCTCACAGATGACGCTGTCTGTCTGCATCGCCCTCCCTATCTTTGTTGCAGTCGTGAACCCTGCAGTCCACTCTCCCACACCTGGGGCATCCTGGCATCCCCAGCACTGGGCAAGGCTGTCCCAAGGCAGATTCCATTGTTGCACAGTATTGATTATGAGGTCCTCTATCATGTCCAAAACTGCCTCCCCGTAGAAAGGTGGATGGATATGTCAATATTTAATGTATGCATGGATGGAAATATCACAATGAACCCTATTAATTTGTACAGTTAATGTGTTTATAACTTTAAAACAACAAAAACATTAAAAAGAAAGAAAAAGAAAAAAAATCTGTCCCCCAGGAGACAAGTTGACCCTGGTATGTCCTTTGGGGTTCTGTCAGACGAGTTCACTCTATTTTCCATTTTAGCTTTTCTCTTGGATAGGTGACACTGGTGTGCTGTTTCTCAGGTTCTAGTTCTAGCTCTCTGTGTCATGCCCACTGCTGAGCAAGACACTCCACCTATGTCACCCACCTCCATTGCTCATTGGATCCAGACCTACTCTTTCTTTCCTGTGTCTCCTTCATCTGCCCTCCCGCCCTATCACCCCTATTTTCTGGACCTGACCCAGCTGTCTCAAGCCTTTCTCTTTTGCAGTTCTTCCTCACTGACACAAGATGAATGTTTCCAAAATGTCAAAGCATTCCACAGCATCCATATTCCCTTGCAGGTTAGCCCTCATGCCTTAACCTGGCATTTAAGGTCTTCTTTTCTTTATCTCCAACTTTACGTACAATTGCTTCTTATACAAAACCCTTAACTGCAAGTGAACCAGTGGCCACAATATTGTCAGAACATTCCATTAACGCTCCTGCATCTGGGCCCCAGTCCATGGCTCTTCTTTCCCTCCTCTAATTGCATCTCCTCTTTGGAGGCTTGCCTGGCTCTGAAACGATCCTCTCGTCACTCCACAACGTCCACCGTGCTCACTACAGTGATTTGCACATGCTGTCTTATTTTGAATCAGTCCAATTGCAGGTCCTCTGAGAACTCCTTCCCCCCACCCCCACCATCCTGCATAGTTCTGCAGAGGGTAAGACCAGCCTGGCTTCCCTGAGTCTCCTCCTCGTTTTCCTTTCTAAGGGCACACTTGGGGCTTCTCTGTCTTTTCAAGAGCCTCTGAACAGACCACAGTACTCATTGTGTGGTCTGCCACTGCCAGGCACAGTGAGACTGTAGAGAGTGATGCAATGGATTATGATGTGACAATTTAGCCATCAACAATTATTGCCTTAGGTTACCAAGATCACCTCTTGAGTTCTTTTGAGTCTGAATGATGAGTCCTGATGAGTGCTTGGGTTTTTCGGGATTATTAGGGGCAGTCACCACTTCCCTTGGCCATTCATTTAAAAAATGGTTGCTTACCTGCCACATCCAACAAATGCTTTTGGGAACACATTACACCATCTGAATTGGTTGGATTGTTCCAGAATAGGAATTTGAGTTCTCATTTGATTGCTTGCCTTCTCTTGCTATTTACAAGAAATGGAGCTGGTATGTTCTCCAATTTCACATTTCTTTTATGTTTTGTTTTTCACTATGTCCTTTTACTTTTCAGTATACATCAGGTGTGTAGATGAAACCCCATAGTTTGGAACTTTCTGGAGTCGGCAGATTTGGACAGATGATACTACTGTTGGTGCAAATACTCACCAGCTGTGTGGACTTCAAGCTGATGCCATTCTCTTAAACATCAGTTTTCCTCATCTGGAGAAGGAACACTCCCTGTGGCATGTATTGTGAAGGCTGGCCAGAGAACACCCGTCAAGTGCAGCCCACAATAGATGCTAGCCACTGTTGGTAATGGTTCTCTAGGTCAAGTGCTTCAGTCCTGCACAGCAGGTAATGACGTACCCAAGGTGCTTTTGACAATGAAGCTAGAGATGATTGGACTGTTAAAGCATGGCATGGCATGGGGGTCCTTAAAATCAAGTGGGCCCAAAAATCAGTGTTAAAATCACAGTTCCTAGTTGCCAGACAACCGTTTTGTCTGGGTAGTGAAGCCTGGGCATGTCCTCCTCACCTATTGTGGCTATTAGGGAAGTCAGGTGATGACACCTCATTGTGCAGTTTCTGAGAAGGTAGCTTTTTTTTGGGGGTGGCGGTATTTGGAAACACCCCTCCCACTTCTCTCTGTATATAGCAAATGAAGTACTGGTGATCTTACTACTAGGCAACACTTCTTAACTCCATGTGAAAGGCTTAGGTAAAAGCTGACTGTAGAACATGCTTAGACCGGGAGGCCTAAGAACAGAAAGAAGTACAGTGCTCACAGTGCCTTTCCCCTAGTGTGGATTCTAGGGATCCACTCCATCACACAGCTGCAAACCCAATGTGGGAGTGGGGGAGGGGGAAGAAGGAGGACCTGTTGTGAGTGGAGGCTGGAGGAGGCACAGGGGACACTGACCCTGTAAAGTAGGTGGTATTATCATTCTCATTTTCAAGTGAAGAAACTGAGACACAGCCGAAGTAAACTGCTGAAGGTCATCTAGTTGTAGAAGTAGAGCTGGGACTTGAACTCATGCAGGCTTGCTCCTGATTTATGGTTATATACACTTCCTCTTCCGAGGGCTCCACTGTGTGCCCTCAGCCTCCTGACAGGACAGTAATGTGCCTCTTTCCATTTATGAGCCCTGACATCCCAAGATAAATGAGATCATACAGTGCTCTGGCAAGGGAGCCGTGTAATACCTTGCAAGTGTGTGCCTGTGTGACCCTGCAATTCAACACAACCAAAGGTGAAAGGGATAAATTTGTATCTAGGTTTGTAACCTAGAGGACAGCCTTTGGCATAACTGAGATAACTAGACATCATTCTGTGCCTCCTTCTAAGGGAAACTGACAGGTCACAGTTCCTGCTGAAGGAACATCCCTCAGCAGTCATATTCTTTACCACATGACCCTAACTCTTCTCCACTTGGCCCAAGGGTGGCTCTAAACCCAGAGGCCTCTGCTCCCTGCTGTCAGGGATCTACAGTTTGACCTGCTGAGCAATGATGAACAGGGACCACATTCTCCATCTGGGAATCATTTTGGAGGTACAGTGGAGCTGTGAGCAACAGGGGCTGAAGCTGAGAGTCTGGAGGTGGTTAAAGCTGTGAGAGTCTAGGCAAGAGCTCTAACGCAGGGGGGCATCACAGAGTGGGTGAGAATGAGATGGTTGGAGGTGAAGCAGACACACAGGCACTGAGCCAAGGCAAAGGTAAAGCATTATAGCAGCTGATGGTTCAACCCTGTGCAGAAGAATCATCTCGAAAGCACTTAACAAACACTGGCACCTGCGCTCACCCCCACAGTCAGTTGGATTGATGAAAAGCAGGAACTGGGCATTAGTCAGATAGAAATCTCAGGTAAGGTGGAGATGGAGAACCATCTTTCTCCTTGGGGGGATCTAAAGTGGAGAGCCACTGACCTTCAGCAAAGTTCCTTGACCCCCTGCATTGCTGCTGCTCAGGTTCATGGCCCTCTACAGCCTGGCTCCAGCTCTGCAGGATGCTCTGAGGTTCAGGTTCACTGGCAGACACTTAAGATATTTAGTCACTTGCAACTTCTTATCCTTCACCAATAGAATGCTGATTTTGTACAGATATGGGGGCAGCAATATGGTCAAGGAAGATGGGCCCAATCCTAGAGGACAAAGCTTAATTGGTCCAAGCCAAACATGATAATCCCATCCATTCTTCTTTGCCCATCTCCAGAGATGGGTATGTCATTCATTTCTGACCAATGACATGTGTGCGTGTGTGTGTGTGTGTGTGTGTGTGGTGCTTCTGGGAAATAACTTTTCCTTATCTGAGAGAGACAGAGGGAGAAGCTGGAAAAAGGTCCCTCATCCTTTCCTGCAATTGGAAGTTATGCTGTCTAATGTAATGCCTGGTTCTTTAGGAGCCAGCTTGTAACTGTGAGGCAAAACTGAGAGACATGCAAAGAAGCTGACCAGACCTCTGATGTAATTACTGCTGAATTAACTAACCTAGGAACTACCTGCTTCCAATTCTTTTGTTTTTGCTTAGTAGGTGTTTACTTTGAGTCAGGTGCTGTCATAAGCACTTTGAATGTATCAATTAAGGGAATCCTTAACAACCCTGGATGTGGGAATGATCAATGCCCTCTCTGACCACCAGTGACACCCCTCTGAAGCCCAAGGTATCAACACTGGCTGTGTCCAACAAGATCAGCTTTCCAATACTGCAAACTATGCAATGCAATAGAAGAACAACTCTCTGTAAGGCAAAGGATACAATGTGCATACTGTTGAGGAGTTGGACACATAAAAGAAAAATAACTACTACTTGAACCAACCTCCACTTCTTTTGTTTGTATTTTGTTTTTGAGATAGGTTTCCCTAACTTTGCTGGGGCTGGCCTTGAAACCACAATCCAGAGTAGCTGGGATGACAAGCCACCACACCTGACAGGGGACACATTGTGACTCAGTAAGGTTTACTTCCCTGGTTCTCCCCAACCTCTCTCCACGCCGGCACTCTACTCTTACTCCAATGCTTCCCTGCTTCTTCCCCTTTTCTTCAAACCCTCCAACAATGGGACTAAGGAGGAAGAAATCAGCTCTGGAATGCCAGCAGATTTAAAAATCTGCATTTTGAGACAATGGAGAGAACTGAGACACTAGCAAGTGTTTTCAACAGTCTGGGTGTTATCTCCAAAAGGACTTTCTTTTCCTGTTGTCCCCTAAGAAAGGGCCTTAATGGCCTCCTTCCCAGCCTGGTCCCTCCCCAAGGACTCTGTTCAGGATTGCACTGAGGAGGTATGCACATCCCTGCTATGGCACTCTCAGCAGACACCAACTCACTTTTGGTTTGCCCATCTTCACGACCCTTCTCTGTAAATTCTGGACCTGCTCAGCATCATCTCAGCCCCAAGACTCAGCCTCAAAGAACAGCACAAGCACAAATGGTTTATACACGCTTTATTTGTCACCTGCTGAGGTGAGCACACACAAGTCTGGGCAGGCAGAGGTCTAGGAGATACACTGTCACAATTACCTGCCCTGAGTCACAGACACAGATCAAAAAAGGGTCTTATCTCTACCACAAATTGCTATGGGATTATCACAATGACACATTTGTTCCCAAATCTATTTACACCATGGAGTGTGCAGAGGGTACATTTCTTACACTAAAAATATATACTTTGGAATCTCTAAAACAAAAATATCTCTATCTCTACATGAGACCTACTAGAAAGAGAAACATAGAAAACAAGGGAAATGTACCAGCACCTCAAGTTGTACCCTTCCGTGGGAAGGTTGCTCTGCTCTCCATCTGACAACATTAGCCTGGAAGGGCAGCCATTTCTGACCAATTAGACAGACAGACAGGCAGACAGACACAGAGAAACAAGAGGGAGTTTATCATCTCGGAGGAGTGGCTATGGGAGAAAGGAGGGAGAGGGAGGATTTTGGCTTCTTTTACAAAAGAAGTAATTGCACATTCAGTTTGGTGCTTCTGTTTCCTACATTATTGCACATGTGAAGATCCTGCATGTTGAAGTCAACTGCAAACCTGCTAAGAAAAGCCCAATCTCACTGATTTCTGCTGCACTCAGAAAAGTATTGTGGGTGGGTGGGTTCCCCCTCTCAGGAAACATTAATGTCACCAGTTAGAAGAGAAGTTCTGTATTCTCCAATGCTGAAAATGGGTTAGATTTAAGAAAAATGTTATTCCTTTTCTCTTCAGAAGGATCAAAAACCATTCCATTCCCTTTGAGCACAGAATCTCCTAAAAAAAATTATGTCTGTGGATGAATCATTCTACTTCCTGAATTCTATTGAAAAGGTTCATGTAATACTCCTTTCCTCTTTTCACACTTCAAGCAGTGATATACTTACTTCACACCTCTTTTGGTTATGAAAATTATCCTCCTTTCTGACAAAAAAAATAACTAAGTCTGGGCCTGTGCTCTACAATGTTAAGATACCAGGGGCACCAAGAACAGTGACAAATTGGTGTAGGAGAAAAATTGCTTCTATTTGGCTTTTGAATGTCTTTTTTTGTTTATACTGAAAGGTGGAAAAGCCTGAGTTTTTGAGAATCATTATTCCCTCACCATAAATAAGGAACATAACCATAAAATCCTTTTTCTGAGAAGCCCCAGAACTGAACCTCCTCATTGCTCTTGTCACCCCAGCTTGGTGGTGTGGGGACCTCTGGCTAAGGTCTTAAATTTCTTTAGGACTTCTTCCCTGCAAGTAGATCTCGAAAAAGGAAAAGGCTGAAGGAGAAGGTGCTTAGAAAGCTGAGATAATAAAAGGGAGAGAACTTGGATAATATCTCATTTGGCAAGCCAGGATCTGCTCAAAGGATTTGTACTTTATGGGAGGCCCAATGGCTACTACTAAAACAAAGTCAAAAAGGTAGAAAACATCCAATGCAGGGGCTTTGGATACCCTACTAGGATGTGGCTTGGAAACCTGAGAAGAATGAGAAAGATGCAGTGAGAAACCGGCAAAGAAAACTGTATTAAAAGTCCTAGGTACTATCTCTTTTGAAAAAGAGCTTCAAAGACACTGATAAACTAGTTAAGAGAACATTCTGGATAATGTTTCTAATGCTGATTTAAAAAAAAAAATCCAGAGGCCCTGGGATGAACACTGCTCCTATGCTTCAGGAAAACCTGAGATGCAGAATCCCGACAATGAAATCAACAGAGAAGATGCAGAGAGAATTACTTCCAGAAGGAAATCTAGAGAGTGGGTGGAAAATAAAGTAGGATTCAGAACTGTCTTTTTTGGATGACCAGAAACAACAGACTACCCAAACCACAGACTACTGAAGATCATAGCCTGAGCTATTAACTAAGCCCTGACTTTAGAACATACCAGATTTTTATCAAACATTTATGAGTAACTTAAAAGCAAAGGGAAATGAGTATTCTCCTAGTCTTTTGGAAAAATATGGTTCATTTTCCCCCTACCTCAAAGCAATTTTCTATGAATAGGGAGATGGGGATAGGGACTGTGTGGTAAAAACTAGCTCTCCTAACAATCCCTCAGAAGTTAGAAATCATAGCCAGCTACAAATGTGTTTTATGCAATGGAACACATTTGGCAACACCACAGTACATTTTCTCTGGTCTTTACCTTTTCTCTACACTAACCTTTCTCTAAAAGTCACGACCAGAAAGCAACCCATCTACTTAGCAACTCCAGATCTTTTCCGGTAGAATCAAGATTCCACTTACCATTACTTTTATAAGTCCCTGGCTCTGGCCTCCCTCCCCTATGTCTATAGCACCAGCCTGTCAGGGAACTGGCCTGCCAATACTCAAGCTGTGCCTGAAATCTCCCCTTGTCATGAAAGAGGAAGACTTCTCTGGCCCATGTAATGTGGGCATGAAAATCACTCACAGCTTGCCTTGCTTTCTACTCCTAAAGCAGCTTCTCTTTTGTATTGAACTTAAATGCCTTTTTCCATAGATCTATCTTCCTGTATTTGTCTTCAAGCTATTCTGTCAGACATCTGAGATGGGAATTGCCTGTATGGAAGAATGACCACTTTTTTTTTTTTAATGTTCCCACAGCTAGGTATACAAAAGTTTAATAGTAGTAATGAAAACTTGTGGCCAAATTCTCATTTGTTGGTATACATATATGCATATGTACCACTAATGCTTCACTTTCATTCCCGGTATCTTACCCCAAACACTGCCCAGCTTTACTGTGCTACCATGGTCACTGGCCACAGACCTAAGTGTTTGGTGGGATCTGGGAAAGAGCAGAAAGTAAGAGTAGGGAATGGTTCCTACAATTAGATGAAGCAGAAAGAAGGCTGCCTATTGTTTAGAAAAATCTAACGGCCTAAAAGGTTGGGCACAGCCTTCCAAAATGTCTAACAATTCTTAGGTGCAATGACGGGGGTGGGGGGGGGAGCGTGTGTCTGGAGAAGGAATCAGAAGCATGTATGTGGCCTTGCAACTGCACTGCACAGTGTTAACAAAGGCAGGTACCTACTCTCCAGGAGCTCAGCATACACAAGATATCAGTGTATTAGGAGGGACATTTTCTGGAGTGATACTGTCATGGCTTCCTTGCAGGTGGGCTCTTCCTTGTCACATTCCTTATAAGTACACTGAAGCTAGGAAAACAAGTGAAGTACTCACCAACCTTCCTATACAGGGGTGGCAGAAAAATATTGGAGGAGCAAGATGGAGCAAGAAGGGGTATGTTCTCAGGAAAAAAAAAATTATGAAAAAGAGGCAAGCTCAAGAAAGCAGCCACAGAGAGGGAAAAGTCAGCAAAAAAGATTTTCCTACTGATAGGCTGCCTTTTAATTCTTCCAAATTAGGTAGGTAAAAAGGTACAATTATTAGATTTGTCCTAAAGTAATAAAGTGTGAAGCTTCAGCTCACAAAGATTTTAATGGCCATATATTTCAAAGAAACATGCCTGATCCTGTCTGCACCATATACAAGAAAGCCAGTGTAATCCTTAAAACAGCCTTGTTAGTAGAAATCAGACAACACCCCCAATACACACAGTTCAGAGAATGTCATTCGGGTATTTGAAGGCAGCATGATGTTCAGCCAATAGGCACTGGTGCAACGATGCATGCTGCTTGTTTACAGCAGGCACCCACTTTGAGTGGCTGGTACCTGTTCTGTACAGTTGTTAAATATCTTGAAGATTATCTCTGCATTAAAATGACTGTGGTCCTAAGAGATAGGTAAATGTAGGGAAAATGCAGATTCCTTCAACCTCAAAGGTCTTTAGAGTAAGACTAGAATACATGAATATATTCTAAGAGTCCAAGGAATGCAAAACTCAAAAAGTGATTGCAGCCAACTCTTCATCTATGAAAGGAAAGCACACTAAGGGATTCTCCCACTGCATCTAGACTGTCCAGAATGAAAAATTGATAAGCCTGGATTCTCTGGTTGCTAATGGGCTTGCCAGTCACATTCTGCACACAAAGGAAGGGAAGGTTTATATATACTGGAACCCAAACCCTTGACATTCACTGCAATATAGAAAAGAAAAACCGTAAATATAGTTTTAAACTAAACCACAAATTGACTTCACCACTTACAGTTTATTTCCCCATGTGACTTTTTATTTCTGAGAACCAGAACTTCTGTCAACCAAGAGAAATCCATTATGGTGAAGAAACCACCATGGCTAGAGATGGTTTTGGTCCACTGAACTGATAATGGTCACTACTAAGGCAGCTAAGGAGACAGTACGTAAGCACTTAGATCTCTCCAGGGTGGAATCAGAACATATCCTCAAGAGCAGCAACAAGACATCAAACAGTCTCACAAAATGGCCAGTAAAAACACCATATCCTCCTTTCTATTCACAAACTGTTATCAAAACCTTCCTTAGACATCTAGAAAACAGATGCTGTGAACAGATTCCTGTTCAAGATAGGAAGTCCTTCCTGGTATCTAAACGAATCCTTTCTGTAGCAAGTTAGGCTAGTTCTCTTACTCTACCCTCAATGAAACCCAGAAGAAGCTGCTCATCCTCATCATTTCTGATTTCTCCCTGAGCCTCTTCCTAAATAAGCTAAACAACTCCAGTACTCCCCTTGGCCCTGTGTCTTCAAAGGGTCTCACTGAGTTGCGCAGACTGCTGCGAGGGAGTGATAATGATTCTTCCCTCCCAAGGTCAGAGGCATTTTCCTGGCCATGGTGGGCACTGGCAATGCCAGATGGCTCACCTTCCTGAAAGCCTCTGGGTCTGACCAGCATCCCCCATCTAGGCAGGCAATCGAACCAAGGTGCAGTGCAGGCTGCCTAGGAGCCTGAAGATACCAACAGGCCTTGAAAGCCTTCCCTTTCTCTCTGTTTTTCTGATACTCCCCCGGGCCATCCTTTAAGAAGAGGGAACTCATGAAGGAATCCTCCATGGCAGAGTGAATCCATGTGGCTCAGCAGGCCAGCAGAGGGTTTCAGAGAAAATGTCTGAAAAACGGGAAGCTGGTTCTTTAATGGTGGCAGATCTGAAGAGAAATAAGGAAGAGGAGAAGTACCAACAGGAGGTGGTCTTCTGCTTCCACATTCACATCTGGTGACTGCTGGAATGGGGATAGCTGATGCCCGCCAATGCACGGAATGCTTCGGAATGGCTTTGAGATGACCAAGGATGGGGCCAAACTTGGTCTTGCTTCTTCTCTGAGAGACTCACCATTTTCTCTGTAACAGAACTTCCTGGAGGCACCTCATGGCCCATATCTTCCATCCCAGCAAAGACTCTCAGTTGAAGAGACTGAATAAAAGTGTTACAATGAGACAAAAAGGGAATACATGATTCATTCCTGCTTTTAACACAATACTTTGAAGATGTCACCACAATTTGGATCTAGCTATATTTTAAGTTCATTTACAAGTAGACTAGCTCTCAGCTAAAAATAACCATGTGCGTTATACATTTCGACAGCTGCCTGGATTTTCCTCTGAAGGAAACAAGATTCTATATTTCACACACATTCAGCACAGATTTATTTTAACCCATTCGACAGAGAAATAACCCACCACTACCACCCACTGGTGGCTGTGACTTTTCAAAGCACTTCAGCTTTTTCTCAGAACAGCCTTATTATTATTCCCATTTTACTGCTGAGTAAACGGAATGCCAGGGGCTGAGGATGTAATTCAGTGGTAGAATGCTTGCCTAACATATGCAAGGCCCTGCATTCATCCCCGCACCACACACACACACACACACACACACACACACAAACACACACACGTGTGCGTGCCAGAAACAGTGGTATGCTAAGTTATACATGAAATTAAGAGCAGGACCAGGTTTTCTGATTCCTAGCTTTAAAAAAAAAAAAGAAAACTGAGATTTCGCCTTCTGTTATCTACTTAAATGGTGTTTGGACTAAATTCAAGTAATTTAGTCACATAGTCTACCTCACTGAAGGCAAAGCTGCCTCAAATCCTTCCATTTTCTTCACTAACTTGCTTAAAACTTACCTATGCTAGTATCAAATGTATATAGCATTTAGTTTGAGGAATAAGAAAACTAACTAATTTGATATTTCAAAATCTGCACTTGGCTAAATTCTCATTATGGAATCTAGGTCAAATAAATTAATCTGTAACAACACTATCAATATTGTTTGTTTGTGTTGACAGCACTGATAAGACTTAGCGATTCTCCAGTTTGTGTGATTGCAGTACCCTCAGAGACCTTCACATTTTGAAATGAGAACTAGAAGAGAATTAAGGGAACTAAACAGATAAAGCAAATTTACATTCCAAAATAATTCACCTTGACTTTGGACCTAAGTATATGGACACCTCAAATATTTAGAAACCATTTTTATTTCTATTTCTATTAGGTTTATAGCTATTCTTGTGAGGTTAGCAACAGTCCTAAAAGTGCTATTTGTTAGATAAATTCAATCTGACAAGTAAAATAAATTTTACCTTCAACATTGTTGCCATTTTCAAGAGCCAGAAGTAAACTAAAATCAAAAGTTATAGTTCTCCTTACCTTTTTTCCTTTGTAGTTCCAGAATTCATACTGAGAGCTTTCCAGACTGTGGTTTTAGGCATTTCATCAGATATATTAATCTCAGAGGGATCACATCTGAAATAAATGCTTAGGACAGTGAATGTCAGGCATAAGTAAAGTACATGTCTCAGTCTGTAACGACCACTACCCCACCATAAGGGAAAAGATTGGTCTGAGGGAGCTCAGCTAATAGCACTCTAGAATCAAATGGAGTCTAGTCATTCTTCCTTTAGTCGCTAACGTCGGATTAGAAAAAGCCAAAATGGCTGGCACCGTGATACCTCTCTGTAATCCCCAGCACCTAGGAAGTCCCAGGTGATGGCTAGTCCTCCAAAAGAGCTCACTGGCGATGTTGATGAGGCTATGGAGCTAATACTAAAGCGCCAGGAATTGCTGACCTCTTGCTGTGTCAGGCACTCCCATTTACCTTCTCATTTACATAACCCCATCTTTTCCATTTGTACTTTACAAAGAACCTTCATGCTTTATTATCCTATCTATCACAGCAAAAGAGATTAATAACATTTTCTTTCTTTGTTTGTTTCTTTTTTTGGTAACACTGGAGGTTGAACTCAGGGACTTACACTTTGATGCTTTACCACTTAAGCCATGCCCCCAGTCCTTTTTGCTTTAAGTATTTTTCACATAGGGTCTAGCTTTATGCTTGGATCAGCCTAACAAGGAGGAAGACCAGAATTCAAATCCCAGTACTACCAAAAAAGATTTTTCTAATTTACTCCACAGTATAAATCACAACCAGTCCAATGACTCAGCAGTCAGTTCTCCAGATCTAGAAAACACAGATGCCCTGTTTACTTCTTTTTCTGGCCCACTTGGCCTTTAAGCTCCTTTAGCCTGTGTGTGCCTCTTCCAAAGCAGAAACAAGAAATGAGAAGCAAAACCAAGATGAACCATTCTAGTTTCCTGTGGTTTGTGGTAAGCAATAGGTTTGGTAGAAAAAGGGGCTAAAATCAATAGCATAAGGCATTTTTGTGCTCCTAGCTCAGGTCTCCCTTAGCTCCCTGGGCTAGAGGTGCACGAACAAGGTTTATACAGGCTGTCTCTGCTTATTCCCAAAGGCAGGCCCAAGTGTAGGAATTTTATGCCAACAAGCTGGAACTCTCTGGAAATATTCATCTTTTGGAAGGTGACAAAGAAAGGCAGAAGCACTGGTCTGAACAGAAAGAGCAGGGTTCCAATATTAATCTTCCTATTTAGCAGTACTGTAACCTTGAGCAAGTGATTAAACTCTCCAAGCCTCAGTTTCCCCACCTGTACAAAAGTGATATGAGACTTACCTCAGATGACTGTTGTAAAGACTGACAGAGAAAACACAAGCAAACCTTGCCGGGTCCTGGCAGAGGAAAGCACTCAGCACAGTGGCTCCTGCCTCTTTTCTCAAAAGAGTCAGCACTGGCAGAGTGCTGGGCCCACATCAGGCATTCAGTACACAGTGAAATGGGAAGGTGTTTCCAAAGGACCCAACCGGAAGGCGGGGTGCTTAACTGTATTCGTAACAACATCCCCACCAAAGCCAGAATGTTTAGAGAAAGCCCAAACTCCTTGGTATTTTGAGAGCATTACCGGAAACTGTTGTTCTTCCCAGGACTTAGTAACTTCCTGCTTTCTAGGGAGAACTTGTCACCCCCTAGTTCTAACATTTTCTCAGCCTCCTGGAAGAAAAAGAGACATTATTATACATGGACATGTAAGATCATGAGCCCGTTCTTCTACCACCATAATTCCTACCCAATTTTCTCTCACATTCACAGAAGAGTATAATTGGGTTCTTTCACAGGACTGACTCATCACAGAGATAAACAAATATTAATATATACGGAAAAGTATTTTTAAAAAACCTGAATATGAGTCTCTAGATCCAATGACCAATATATTGAAAATATACGGGGAAGAAGAGCATGTTAAATGACGCCAAGGAAGACATTTAGCAAGATCTACCTAGAGGCTGAGAAACCCTCTAGGTCAAGGACCTAGAGGACCAGGTCCTAGAGGACCTGGGTCAAGGACCCAGTTTCCTCAACAACAACAGCAACAAAAAAATTGAAAGTGAACTTTTAATGAGATTTAAGAAAGATATCAACCAGTTATAATATACAGACCATCTTTAAATCCCAACACAAATAAACAAGTTGTTAAAAATAATAAGGCAATTGAGGAAATATAAACACTGACATTTACTCTACTTTTGTGTATGTTTAAATGTTCCACAGGCCTGGGGATGTGGCTCAAGTGGTAGAGCACCTGCCTAACGAGCACCAGGCCATGAGTTTGAACCACAGTACTGCCAAAAAGAAACAAAAACAAAAACAAAAAACCTGAGCATGGTGGGTGTGCCTGTCATCCCAGCTATGCAAGAGGCATAAATAGGAGGGTCTGGTCTAGGCTGACCCAGGCATAAATGTGAGACCCTATTTGAAAAATATTAAAAGCTAAAAGGGGTGGAGGTCTGACTCAAGTGGTAGAGCACCTGCTTAGCATGGCCCTGAGTTCAAACCCTAGTCACTAATTCAAAGGAAATTAGAAAAATGTATGTACAGAGATGCTTAAAGTAACATAATAATAAAACCTAAAATAACTAAACATTTTAACAAAGGGAAAATGTTTAAGTTATTAAATAATACTATAGAATATTCTGCATTCATTAAACAATAGATATGATTATTATGTAGACATAGAAAAGCAAATCTTGTGGAATCAAGTTGAGGAAAAAATCAGCATATGCATATACATTATATATACGTAGATACAGATACACACACAAAAATAGACAATTACAACACTTGTATGAAAACTGTGTTAAGGACTTGAGGAGAACATAAGAAATAAACAGAAATGGGGGCGTATGGAGGTGGTAAAATTTTGAAATCAGGTCTTCATCTTTTTCATTTTCATTTCATCTATCTTTTAAAATAATTTTACAGGGGTTGGGGAGGGAGGTGGCCTAAATAATGTATGCACATGTAAGTAAATGTAAAAAACGGTAAAATAAAATTTAAAAATAAACAATTTTGCAAAGTAATGCACGTATTAACAAATACACGCTTACGTCAGAAATTTTTTTAAATGAGTAAAATGTCTTCCCGCCATCTTGAACTTAGCACCAAAGAGATGGCTTGATTTTCCTCTCAAACCTGCTATTCCTTGGTCTTTCCCATCTTAAAAAGTAGCACCACTGGTTTTAGAAAGTGACACCACAATAAGTATGCATAAATACTTGAAAGAAAGAAGGAAATAAATAAAATTTGAAACTTACATTCCTACTGCTCAGAGAGACAAACAGAAGCGCAATGAGTATTTTGGTCTATTTTCTTCTGTTATTTTTCTAATTTGTGTGTATAAATGTACAGGTAAAAAAAATTACAAAATTTTTAGTAAAACTTAGATTTTTACTAAATACTCCATTTTATATTCTGTTTTACACATAAACTGTCATCAACATGTCCACATAGCTTTAAAATTTGATTTTTAAACTGCTGCATCAAATTCAATTCTAACACGCTTGCTCTAATTTTCCTTTTATGTAGTTGTCATTTTATATAAGCATAAGTAAGACCTTTTATTTACATCACTTTTATTTCCTTAGGATAAATTTTAAAATCAAGAGTTTCTGGGCCACAGAGCATATATACTTTTTTGTTTTGTTTTGTGAGACAGGGTCTTTCATGTTGCCCAGGCTGGTCTTTAACTCCTGGGTGCAAATGATCCCCCACCTCAACCTCAGCTGTTGGGACTACAGGTATGCTTGCCACTGCTCCTGCAGATACATTTTTAAGATTCCACTTTAAGCTATCCACTAAAGGGATCTATCCAGTTTATACGACCACTTCTAGTGCATGAGAAGCCAATTTCAATTACAGTGTTACCAACACTGGTTCTTTTTACATTAAAAATTTTTATTTTCTAGTATTGGGATCTGAACTCAGGGCATTGTGCTTGCTAGGCAGGCAGTCTACCACTGAGTCACACCGCAGCCCTTTTTGCTTTAGTTATTTTTTCAGATAGGGTCTCACATTTTGCCCAGGACTGACTTTGAACCACAATCTTTCTATGTATGCCTCCCACGTAACTGGGAATATAGATATAGATCACAATGCCCAGCTTATTGGTTGAGATGAGGTCTTGCTAACTTTTTTTTGCCTGGGCTGGCCTTGAACTCCAATCCTCCCAATCTCCTCCAAATACATGGCATTACAAGCATACATCATCATGCTGGGCCTCAAGTTTTTGTTTTTTTAGACAGGCTCTTGCTATGTATCCCAGGCTGGCCTCGAAGTCTCTATGTATCCTAGGCTGTCCTCAAACTCTTGATCCTCCTGCCTCAGCTTCCTGAGTGCTGGGATTAATTACAGGCACTCACCACCATGCCTTCAGACCTTTTTAAAAAATCGTGCCTATTGATAAGTGAAAAATGTACTCTATTCTCCTTGTTTAATTGCCATTTCTCGACTAAGAACAGCCATATGGTAAATGGTCATTTGCATGTCTTCTTTTGTAAATTACCAACATCCACTGCTCACATTTTCATTCCACTGTTGTTCTTATCAATTTGAAAGAATTATTTGAACAGTAAGGCTGTAACACATCTCAACTTAATTGTTATTTTAAACTTTCATTTCTAGAGTTTTGGATACCTGAAAGCTTCCCATTTTATGTAGTGAATTCGATCAATAGTCTGTTAGTTTTCTTCATTCCTTTTGTATTTAAAATTGTTAAGTTTATTTAATAGAAGATTTTAAAAATTCAAGAAAAAAGTCTACATTAAAATGTACTGTGAAGGACACTGTTTGGAGTCCTAACTATATTTGGAAACAACTCCCAGCTCACTCATTTCTTTGTCTGGTATTTTCATTTTGCTACACACCTTTCTTTGCAAAGTACAGGTCATTTATTGAGGGTCTATTTGTATAGATGGTAAGATATCAAGTGCTGAGGGAAATGAAGGACAGAAAGGACCCTGCAAGTTACCTTTGCAAGGTGCCAACCACAGTCTTATCTGCAATTAGGTACATAATGAATACTCTCAGGAAATAATGGGTTTTATATACTTGTCAAATTAGAACTTTTGGAAGAACATGAGCCATTGGATATGATAATAACATATTCTATGTTCATATTCTATGTGAGCCTGGTGAGCAGAAAACAAAGGGAAAAACTACTGGTTATCAAGTCCAAACATGAAGGGCAGACAGGAATAAGAATCCTTAATCCTGTCTCAGCTGAGAGCACCTTAGGCTAATTTCCCCAGCTCCTAAGTATAACTCTTGGGAATCCAGACCTGCTGACTGCTCATGTGGCATTCCCTAATGTTCAGTAATTTGAGATCCCAAAGTGTACAGTTGGTAGGACGCTGACCTCTTCCTCCTTGGCCTTCTTTTTGGCATCATCCAACTTCTTCTTTTTGCTTTCAGGCATGAGATCATCTAACCAGCTCAGCTCTCGCTTAGAGAAGCAGAGATCCATGACTTTCCTGACAAAGACCAAGGCCAAGACCTGAAGAAAAATAAAGAAAGTGAGTTAAAGTGGCTAATTTCCTTCTGGAATTAAAAGCAAGGGTTTAGTTTCACAGAAGACGAGGATATTCCAAGCAAAATCAAAATAATAATAATAATAGTTGCCATTTACTGAGTGCTGTTTTTGTGGCAGGTACTGAGTTGTTTTTCCTAGAGTATTTTAATCATCACCATAACAACCCTACAAATTAGAGATACTAATTTAATGTCCTCACTGAAAAGAGAAGCCCATCACCTGCAGATGGCCCCACCAGCTGCCTTCCTCTGGCTTGGGATCAGCAGGAAAGAGAAGAGGGGTGTGTATAAGGAGAGCCTCTGCAGAAGCATGGTCAAGGTGGGTCAGCCACACCCAGACCTTGGAAGACCATCTTTATTCCCTCTGAGTCTCTGCCTACACACTTTCCCTTAAATCCTTGATTTATATCTGCATTATGCATCTGTAATGGTTTTTGTCTTGCCCTAGCCTGATACTTACTTCATAGCTGAGAAAACTGAGGTCCAGAGAGAGGAAGTAACTTAGCTAAAATCTAACATCTAATTTCCCAATAGAGGCAGGGCTAGGGTATCTCAGCCACTGCTCTACTTTCTCTTTAAGAGGGCCATTTTAGCCAAAAAGAACCAATAATAACCTAGAACAACCTGCCTGGGTTTGTTGGTATTCAGTGGCAGGACAAAGAATGAGATAAATAAGACTTATTAAAAGTCAACCATATGATGGTTTTGGCAACTTTGGGAATAAATGAAATGGTAATTCTCATGGGGAAACAAGTCAATAATGTTTATCTCAAACTTTAATGACTACTTTCTTTTTTTTTATTGTTGTGCTGGATGGGAGTACATTGTGGCAATTACAAAAGTTCTTACAGTATACTGAATCTATCAAACTTGAATTCACCTCCTCCACTATTCTCCTTTATCTCCTCCTTCCCCCATTCCTGGAATAGTTTTAACAGGTATTAATGACTACCTTCTTAATAAATACAAAATTGATAGGATCCCTTCCAGGAGTTTCCAGGAATTTGCTATTTTTTAAATTAAATTCTTAATCCCTGAATATAACACATAAATGCAAAGCCCTACATGTGTTCTGACAAAATTGAGAAATCCATCAGTAAGGTATGAATCTAGTGAATTATAGAAAAAAATTAAAAATAGTATTACCATATGATCCAGCAATCTACTCCTGGGCATATTCCACAAACATATTTTTTATTGTTGTGCTAGGCAGGGGTACACTGTGTCATTTACAAAAGTTCTTACAATATATCAAATTCCCACAAATAATTGAAAGCAGGGGCCAAACAAATATTTGTACACCCATTTTCACAGTAGCATTATCCATAATAGTCAAAAGGTGGAAAAGAACCCAAGTGCCCATGATAGATGAATGGAAACACAAAACATGATCTGTACACACAGTGCAATGTTTTTCAAACTTAAAAAGGAAAGAAACTCTGACACATGCTACAACATGGATAAAACTTGAAAATATTATGCTAAGTGAAATAAGCCAGTCACAAAAGGATAGATACTATATGAGTCTCCTTACCCGAGGTATCTAGAATAATAAAATTCATGGAAACAGAAAGCAGAATGGTGGCTTCCCAAGGTTGACAGGAAGGGGAGACTGGGGAGCTATGGTTTAGTGGACACTCTTTTGGTTGTGAACAATGAATGAAGTTCTGAAGATGGTTGATGGTGATGATTCCAAGACAATGTGAATGTACTTAATGCCACTGAAATGTACACTTAAAAATGGTTAAAATGGGGTTGGCAGAGTGGCTCAAGTGGTAGAGTGCATGCCTAGCAAGTATGAGACCCTAAGTTCAAACCCCAATACCACACACACACACACACACACACACACACACACACACACAAAAGGAAAGAACAATGGTTAAAATGGGAAATTTTGTTACATGTATTTTACCATAACTTTAAAAAATAACAATAATAATTTATGTTAAAACAAACCTCACCATCATTGGGAAAACAATGGCAGCTGGAGATGCCTTGATGACCCAGAGCAGAACGAGGCAGGTCAGCTGAATGAGGGTGAAGAGGTGTACCTTACGCAATGGCACGTGTCGCAGGTAGATAAAATCTGGCTGGTGCTTTGCAGGCATCCCAAAGAGCTTCAGGCGATCAAAGAACTGAAAGAAAGGAACCTGCATTTATTTTCAAGAGGCTTCTGAGGGTCAGGAGTCTTGTGAAGACCATTTATGTGTCTTATGTCACCTTCTCTGAAACGCAGGTAACTGTTTTGATTGACCAGAAATAGAAACTGAGACTCAGTAAAAACAGGCAATTTGGCCAGCATTGGTAAGTGACAGTCAAGATGTGAAGCCATCTTCTCTAATTCTAGGATCAAACTTCTTTCTTATTTTCTATACTGGGTGTGGTTCCTGAGGGAGCTTTCTCAGGGAAAGTGGCAAACAGGACAAACCAACTGCCTGATTCTGCTTACTACCAAACACCTGTTCTTCGGGGATTTGGAGCTATTCATTGATTATTTACAGTAAAAAGATCAAATGAAACTTCTTAACATTGTGGATACAGAAATTATGATCATCTTATTATAAAATGGAAAATAGAGATGACCCAGAGATTAAATAAAAGAATGACCACCCAACATTCCATACAAAAAAGAATCAGCCACCAACAGAAGAAGCTATGTTAATACATCATCCATGGTACTCAAGTTATTGATTGTGGCTCTTGGTTTTCACTGTGTGAAGGACTCTGAAGAATGCTCATTAGCTGACACATGGGGAAAGCAGAGCACAACAGAAACTGATGCCTGTTTACCTAGGAGAACTCCCACTATTCCCAGACTCTTCATCAAGGTACCCTCAAAGTTAAACTCCTTCTCTCACAACTTTAGCCTGGTACTAAGCCTTGAGTTGTCCATGTGTGAAAGCCATCTTGGGGCTTAACTGATCTTTGAGATCCAGGTTTACCAGCATTTGGCAAAGCACCTAGAGTTTAATTCATGCTAAACAAGTGCTGAAAAAATCAGTAAGTGACTAGGAAGAACTATAATATCAAGCCAACCCACTCCGGAAATCTCTGTATTCTCATCTCAAAACAACTGTATTTTACCACATCTGAAGAAGTTTCTAAAACAGCCTGACTAGGAAATAATTTCTCAAGAATTGATTGTGCTTCCCCTGAGGAGCTGTCCTTCCCTGGTGAAGACAGGTGACCTCACAGTGAGAAGACATTGCGCTGGCTGAAGTATACAATACCTGAATTCCCTGTAGTGAAGAAACTCCCATGTAGAGGAAAACGCCATACAGTACTGGCATCGGAATAAACTGTAGATGAAAGGGCAGAAAGATTAGAACTTAAACTTTTAAATCTCCAAGAATGAAACGAAGTCATGAAATAGCTTCATAAACACTGCATTAGTTTCCTCTGCCTTTCATAATGAAAAAGTAGAAGCCAAAGCAGAAGCTGGCAATGAGAAAGATCATTTTGTTCTGAAATGAAATGACTACCTGTAAATTAAATCACAGACCTTACACCTCACCCACTGGGCTCTTCCTCCCCCTGGGAATAGAAAGATGGAAAGATGAACACACATACACTTTTCTTTTATTGTTCCCTTTTAAATCTTCTGCAGTCACAATCATCTCTTCAGGGATTTGAAATATTTTGACAAAGACTAAAAGTTTCTTTTTTACTGACTAGAGACTTGAGGGCAGTAGAGAGGAAATGATTTGGGGAGATACATTTTTATATTGAACTTAATATCCACACAACACTTCACTATGACTTTCCCATCATTGTAGGACTATCAACCAAGATACTGTCTTCTGAGCAACTAAGGCAGGGAAATGGGACATATCGAATGAAGGCGAGGAAAGTCTCACAGCTGAAGACTAAACTCAATTTCCTTTCTAGGGCTAAAGAACATTCCTAAACATAATTTCTCTCAGAATTAGAAAATGCACATTGGATATTATGTTGTTCTGCATGTCTAGCATGACTAGATATCTCAATTTGGTCACAACCTTGTTTGTAGAACTACTGAATGCTGTCCTAAAAGAATCCTTCTGAGAATGTCCACCACCTGGTCCTTGTGGTTCTATTCTTGGAAGAGCAGCAACCTTTGGGCCTAGACTGGGAAAGGGAGTGAAAGCAGGGCTGGGGACAGAGTAGAGAAAGTGAGCATGAGGAGAGGTAGGTGGTAAGGATGAGTGGAAAGTAAAGGGACAAGGATATGGTTTAGAATTCTTTGCCATCCTCTCAATTCACATCTTTAAAAGGCATTTGCAGGGCATGCTGGGGTGGTTAAAGATTTGTAAAAAAGAGGGAGGAAGAAGGCAAGGAGACAATGCTCCAGAATGGATGGATGGGGCCTGGCAACATGGTCACAGAGCTTTTTTTTTTCACCTTATTTTCCCAGATGCAGGGCTTGTGATTACAGAAGACTTAAAAGGCATTAGTTCTACAAAAGGTAGGGTGTGTGTGCGTGCATGTGTGTGTGTGTGTGTGTGTGTGTGTGTGTGTGTGTCAGTGTCCATCTTCCCATCCCCAGGGAAGAGAAAACACCAGACATTATGAGGCTTCTGATTTAACTTATAGGTAGTCATTTCATTTCAGTACAAAGTGATCTTTCTCATTGTCAGCTTCTGCTTTTGTTCCTACTTCTTAATTATGGGAAGGCAGCAGAAATTAAGGCAAACCACTGAATCCTCTCTTGTTGAGTCACATTAAGCCTTCATATTGCTAAATTCAATGGCCTTGATTTAGTCTTCATCTTCCTAGGCAGCATTTAACCAGTCCCTCCTTCTTGAAACACACCTCTCTCTTGGCTTACCTGATACCATCCCTTCCTGGTTTTCTTTCTACCTCCTTGGCAGCTCCTTCTGAGACTTTGTTGCTGTCTTCTTCTCAATACAGCCTCTAAACTCTGCTCTTCTTTCTTTCTCTGGCCCCTCTTCTCTTTAGAATCTACCCTTTTCTCAAGCGATCACATCAATCCCACTGGTTTTCATTGCCATCTATGTGTTGTTGGCTCCCAAATTTGAGTCTAGAACCCTCTTCTAGTCTCTTAACTCAGATGACTCCAGACTTCTCACTCAAATGCTGATCACAGCTCCACTCCTCACAACATCAACATCAATCTTCTCCAGGTTAACACATGCTATCTCTCTCCACACCAGTCAACCAATCAGGCCTTTGGATCTGCCTCTAAGATACACAGAAGCTATTCCTTTTTTAATCTGCCCTTATCACCAACTTTCTCATCCAAGCCATCATCATCTCTCATCTATAATATCCTCGATGGTCTCTCTGCTTCTATTCTTCCCTCACCTTAAAACTTGTCCTCTAGACATCAGAGTGATCTGTTTAAAATACTAACTGGATCAGCTCTCCTGTTAAAACTCCTCAAAGGAACCCTTTACCAGTGTGGACAAGGCCCTTCCTGATCTGGCCCTACCCACTCTTCCATCTCTTCTTACTGAGCTCTTGCCTTGGCTAGTAATCTTGAGCCACAAGACCCTGACATTTTGTAGAACATATACCACCCTTTCCTACCTTAGAGCCTGACTTGACTGCTCTCTTCCCCTCCCTCCATGCTATCTCACACCATCTATGCTAGGGTTGGCTCTATCTTATTTTAAATACCACCTTCTTTCTCTGACCACTCTAACTAAAATAGAACCCCTTGATTCTCTATAGCACCAGAGAACACTATATATTTCCATTATATTATTTACTAATTTTCCATAATTATCTTGTTTATTTTGGCCACTATATTCCCAGCACCTAGAAGAATTTCTTGACACAAAGGCACTTGATATTTGCCTGAGAAGTGAATGAACGATTACCTTTAAAATAGCTGTCATGAAGACCGAGCAGCCCATCAGCACAAAGATCATAAGGCCTGTCACTCTCTGCTCTCGGATACCCAAGAACTTGGGCTGTTCTCCAGGAGCAGAGCACTCAGATTCCAGCTTGAGGCTGTTCACATGTGTGATGGACAGGACAGTTGCAGCCACAAACCAAGGCAGGCCCATGATGGAGCAGACACCAAGCATGATGGCCACCATCAGCAGGTCCAGGTGGTAGCCACAGCCTTTCTGCAGGGGAAACAGAGATCTGTCACCATCAGTGAGCTGGAAATAGTGGAGTATATAACAGTGAGCTAAGTAAAAGTCTTAGGCCCAAGGCAGAAAGGGGTGTAGATAAGAAGGAAGAGGTCCAGGGACTCCAGAGAAGTCTTGTGACCCCTTTTGTTTGGGAGGGAATAGAAAAGAAAAAGAGAAATCTTAGTCTGTTCTATGTATGCCAGTGTCCATTCTTTTCCCAGTGGCCCCAGCTTATTCTGAGTCTCACACATTCAAAGATCTATCCTTCTCTTGAAGAGTAACCAGAGACCAAGCCACAACTGACCCATTCTAGGAGACCCTACAAGAGTTGGAGATAAATGCTCTTACTGAAATTCCTACAACACCCCCTACATCCTTGCCAGATTTGGATATTGCCTACTCTAGGTGAGGAAAGAATAGAGATAGAAAGCATGAAGCATCTCACTAGTACATGTATTAGAACTAACCCTAGCACCTGGTAACCCTTGGGCTCAAAGTTGAGTCTGGAATCCTATAAAAGACAACCCTGGGAGAATACCTGTTTCTGGAAAACAGTGATCCAATCCCTGACTTGCACCTTAGGAAGACCAAGCTGTACAGTTACTGACTAAGAACACGTAGCTATGTAGAGACCACAGGAACTCTGCCTACCCTACCTCCCCATAGATTTTGGGAAAAGATTAAGAGAGTACAAGCTTCTTTCACATCACACCACCATGTTCCCACTAGTCTCATCTCAAACAAGTCTTTGTTATTAATGGGAGGAGAATGAAAACCCCCTATGAGTCCCTTCTGCACCTTTTATCTAGGTTAACAGCTCCTGGTATAGACGGGCTTACCCTAAAATAAAAATGTAATAGGCTACCATAACAGTCTTCTAGGGCAGAACGCCTTATTACCTTCAACTTATGTTCCTTCCTGTTAATAATGACAGCTGTGATCTGCTGGTCCATGAATATCAAGATTGTGCAAAGGAGAGCTGGGATAATCGCAGCTATCACAGTCCACCAGGGATTGGGGCCAATGGGACTAATAATCCATCCTCGATCATCCCTTGTTGGCTAAAGGGGAAAAAAGTAAGATATTGTTTTTTGTATTTTAAGTTAATTGTAAGTCATTTGGGTAAAACTGATTTAACTAAACCACATTCCATGTTTCTTTTTATTCTCTTTTAAATAAGAATTCTTTTTAAAAACAGGCATGAACAAGATGTCCCACTACTGACGAATGGATTAAGAAAATGTGGTATCTATACACAATGGAATTTTATGCAGCCATGAAGAAGAACGAAATGTTATCATTCACTGGTAAATGGATGGAATTGGAGAACATCACTCTGAGTGAGGTTAGCCCGGCCCAAAAGACCAAAAATCGTATGTTCTCCCTCAAATGTAGACATTAGATCAAGGGCAAACACAACAAGGGAATTGGACTTTGATCACATGATGAGGTGAGAGCACACAAGGGAGGTATGAGGATAGGTAAGAACCTAAGAAACTAGACGGCATTTGTTGCCCTCAACGCAGAGAAACTTAAAGCAGATACTGTGGGGCAACTGAGGCCAATAGGAGAGGGGGACCAGGAACTAGAGAAAAGGTTAGTTCAAGAAGAATTAACTTAGAAGGTAACACACATGCATAGGAAATCAATGCGAGTCAACTCCCTGTATAGCTATCCTTATCTCAACTGGCAAAAACCCTTAGTCCTTCCTATTATTGCTTATTCTCTCTCTTCAACAAAATTAGAGATAAGGGCAGAATAGTTTCTGCTGGGTATCGAGGGGGTGGGGGGGAGAGGGAGGAAGTGGGGGTGTGGTAAGGGAGGGTGTGGGGGAAGGGGGGAGAAATGATCCAAACATTGTATGCACATATGAATAAAATAAAAATTAAAGAAAAATAAAATAAAATCCAGTACTACAAAACAAAACATAAATAAAAAATGAAAACAGGCATGAAATAAATACAACAACTCATGAGGAAGTCTATGATCTCTTTTCTAAATCCCTTTTAAAGCAGTCAATCCTTTTTTTTTTTTTTTCATTTTTCTTTTATTATTCATATGTGCATACAAGGCTTGGTTCATTTCTCCCCCCTGCCCCCACCCCCTCCCTTACCACCCACTCCACCCCCTCCCGCTCCCCCCCCTCAATACCCAGCAGAAACTATTTTGCCCTTATCTCTAATTTTGTTGTAGAGAGAGTATAAGCAATAATAGGAAGGAACAAGGGGTTTTGCTGGTTGAGATAAGGATAGCTATACAGGGAGTTGACTCACATTGATTTCCTGTGCATGGGTGTTACCTTCTAGGTTAATTCTTTTTGATCTAACCTTTTCTCTAGTTCCTGGTCCCCTTTTCCTATTGGCCTCAGTTGCTTTAAGGTATAAAGCAGTCAATCCTTAATTATCAACTTTTCTTTGGAATATTCATTAATCCTATCTTTCATTTACTCCTCAAGTTCCAGTGCACAGAGAAAGCAACTTTATCTCATCATCGACCCAAGTAAAATATCATTAACAACTAAATCTGTTGCCAAAAAATTAATGACTTCCAAAAACAAATAAATATAAATAACGTAGACTGTCTTCCTCACTATTCCTCTCCAGAAGCCATACAATGTGTATTTGCAGCAGAAATAAAGGCAAAATGGAGTCAGTTGCATGCATCTCTTTAGTTTAGATTGGATTGCTCCAACAATCCTCTCCCATCAGTAGTGAAACAGAAGCCCAAGACTGCTAAACTTGGGGACCTATCTGGCTTAGGGCCCTCTCCAATGCCCCTGTAAGACAATTATTCACAAATGTTATCGGAGGGTTCATGACATACCTAAACTCTTCTAGATCCTCAACCTCCTGCCCCAGGGATCTGGCCCAGGATTGACCCAAATTCAAAAAACAAAGCAAATATTGCTTTATCTGAAGCATTTGGTTTGATATTAGCTGTGACTCCAGGTTTCAAAAACTCTTCAATAATACTGGCAAGTTCCAAATTATAAATGGGTTAGATTCTAAAAGCTTACAGACCTATGTTTCCCTAGTATCAATGTTCTAAGTGGTAAGTTCTCAGACTAACCCAAAAACTTACTAAACCATTCATGACATTACAACCCCTAGTAATAGCACACACCTGTGGGTTACTCAGCTTCAGATTTAACCAATCACAGATTGAAGTTATTCAGGGAAAAAAAATGTATCTACTGACTGTGTACAGACTTTTTCTTGACAGTATTCTCTGAGCTCTACAGTACAAACACCATTTACATAGTATTTACATTGCATTAGGTATTACAAGTAATCTAGAGATTATTTAAAGTATATAGATATACTTTAGGTTTTACTGCAAACAGTAACCACTTCATTTAAGGAACTTGAGCATCCACATCCTGGGGGGGGTCCCAGAGCCAATCCCCTGCAGGTACAGAGGGACAATTGCACTAATCTTCAGACTGGGTCTTGGGAGCTTTGGGGCCATGTGGCTTACTAGGGAAGGAATGAACAAAAGAAGAAAACTTTCTGCTTCCTGAAAGCAAAGCGCCATTAGCAACATTTTTTTTTGGACATTCTTCTATTTCCCTTTCTCATCTCTCTTCTATCTCCCAGAGTCCTTCTTCCCAGATGTCCTAGAAATCTAGTGCTTTCCGACCATACAAAACCTACCCATCAGGGAACTCTTCCAAGGACTGCTTAATGCTCCTAAATTGCTTATTTTTATATAAAATCCATTCTTCCTGCAAGGCTGACCTCAGCTAGGTGTTAGCAAGAAAGCTGATTGTGCTCATTCTCACAAAATGAGAATGCCAAATTCTTGGCAGTGTTATATTTGTAAGAGGGTGTTTGTTAACCCATAAATTTCTAATTGGTAGTATTTCAACAAATTTAATAACATTAATCAGAGAGTATGGAAAAAAGATACTTTTAACCAGGTGTTTTGGAAGCCAAAGGCCAACTGAACAGGGACAGGGGTGTGTGTGTGGGGGGGAGTGGTAAGAGGCTTTTGCCTGCCTTCTCTTCACCATCCCCTCCCACTCTTACTCTGTGACTCTTCTGAAGCCACTGACTGTGCCCAAGGTTTTTTTCCTTCCTACCCAATAGGGATCTGTGGAATTGAGCTCAACTTTTCTATCTTCTTTGTTTACTCAGTACCACCAAACTGAAAAGATGTGGAGTCCCTATGTATTAATCATTTGTTTCACTTTTTGCATAGGTTTTTTTTTTTAAAACTACTATAGATTACATAGCTATGCAAACAAACACAAAATACGGTTTGAAGAGATACCTGATTACTCTGCCAGAAGCCCTAGACTCCAGATGAGGTCCCTCCTAGGTTCATTCCCATCCTACACACCTAGATCCTTGAGGGGAGGGGTTGAGTCCTTTACTTTTCCCCTCTTTCCTAGTGCTCTTTAACAGCTACTGGTCAGTGAAGGTGCTGTTAACTAAACTTGCTCCAGGAACCCAGATTTCCACAGTGTTTGGGATATATTTATGTAATGGGTACATTCTATTATTTTAAATCTTTTTTTTTTTTTTTCTTTTTGTAGTACTGGGGTTTGAACTCAGGTCTTCACACTTGCTAGGTAGAAAGGCCTCTACCACTTGAGCCATGTCTCCAGCCCTATTATTTTAAATGTTAACAGTAAGTGGTATTCATATTATTGTTACATTTTAATACTTTAGTATTATTCAATTCTTTTTATTCATTAAGCAACCTTAGATTTTCTGTTTTATGACTGCTCCAAGTTGAACTCAGTCACTTTGCTTTTCTGAATGGTAAGGTCTGAGGAACGAGCTTCAGATTTAGAGGATGGCAAAACTCATAATTGGGATATGGAAATCATATGATTGGGATTTGAAATCAACTGGGGATCAGATTTATGAAAGTACATGAGGGTACCAAGCACCCTGACATCTGTTTACCTTGAATACACTGGGAACTTGAAGCTTTGGTGATGGAACTCCAATCAAAAAATCAATAATCACCATTGTGAGGATGGTGAGGAAGACGGCAAAGTCACTCACCATGGAGCGCACCTGCCATGAGAAAGAATTGGAGCGGTGTCTTAGTAAGTTAACTACAGTAGAAAATAATTTAGTATTATAAAGACTTAAAAGATTTACAAATTCTCAGGAAAATTATTTCATTTAACAATTGAACTAATACAAACATATTTAAACAATTATTGGTACACCCAAATTAATCCCAGAAAAGATGGATATGATATGGGAGATAAACTCTGACAAACTCTAATTTACCAAGGCCCACGTGGGCACTTAGGCCCAGGTGCAGGCTCTAGTTTTGAGAACTTGGAATAAGATTTTCTGGGAACAGCCACTGTCCATTGTGCCAGCCAAGAACCTTAGCAGCAGTATCAATTCTGCTTCTCCCTCACATCCAATATCCAGTCCATCCACATGTCCTGTTGGCCCTACCTTCAGCACATGTGCAGAATCTCAGCACCTCTCCCCACTTTACCGCTCCCCACCCAGAGCAGAGTCATCACCAGCTCGGCTGGGGCAACCGTAGCCACCTCCTAACTTGCTTCTGCCTTTACCCTCTACAATTTTCCTGAAATGCAGCTTCAGAAGTAATAATTTAAACCGTAAACTGGGTTATGTCATACCTCTGCCAAAACCCTGAAAGGGCTGAGTTGAAAACCCTCTTGACAATGAGGCCCATACAACTGGCATCATCCCCTCCCCAGAGCCTTCCCTAATGCTGTTCCACTCACTCACTCTGCTCCAGCCACATAGACCTCCTAGCTGTTTCTTAAAGAAACCAGGTTCATTTCCACTTCAGGTCTTTGTGTTTATTCATTCTTCTACCTGAAATGCTTTTCTTCCAGCTAACCTCTTGGTAGCTCCTCCTTTACTCAAGTACCACCTTCTCTGTGAGATCTCTGATGATCCTACTTAAAATTGGTCACTGCCCGAGATTTCCTATATTCCTTTCCTGCTTTACTTTTTTCCATAGCACTTATTTCCATTCTGTTGTGGGTTACCATCCAATTTTAGACCTATCCTAAGAGGACTGTCCCACTATATAGTTTAGTGTACCTTTAATAAGACAGTGACCTGTGTCTGCCTTAATCTGAACTTCCAACAGAGACAGAGCAAAATATATCTTTCTTTATTGGCAGTACTGGGGATTGAATTTAGGGCCTAGTACTTGCACTATTACTTGAGCCACAGTCCTTTTGCTTTTAGCTTGTTTTTCAGATAGGGTCTCATGCTCCTAACTCTGCCTCCAAGTATCTGAGATCACAGGTGTATGCCACCACACCCGGTTTGTTTTATGAGATCGGGTCTCACTAACTTTGCCTAGGCTGACCTCAAACTTCACTCCTCTTATCTCTGCTTTCTAAGCAGCATGGGATTACAAGTATGTGCCATCACACTTGTTGAGAGCATCACTAATAATTTATCTGGACTTCACTAAGCCTTGAAATCTAATGTTTCCAGCACCCTATCCATGATTTTGTTAGTTCTTTCCTAAATGCTATATAAATTCTCTGAGAATTTGCCTCCCCCCACCATGAAACACATCGTGGCCATCCTGGAGCCCAGTGATCCTTCTCTTCTTTGTACTCCTATGGCACTTACGTCTTAGGTTGGCATCCACTACTTACTACCATTTCATATGGCACCTGATTGTTTCATGTGTTTCCTGTTCCTATATATTGGTAGATTGATTGGTGAACCTCTTTTGTAGCCCCCATAGCACAGGCCTAAACAACTAGTTAGTACCTAACAGCCACTTGTTAACTACTTGTCCAGACAGGAAACAAAGACTGAACTTTATAAATATATTCCCACTTAACTACTATGTAGGATCACTAAAGTCTAAGAATGGGTTTTGATTATGTATGTTTGTACAGTAAATATCTAGTCAACTCATTCAGGTACTCTGTTATGCAAATGTGCCTGATTAAAACCTCACTTACAGAAAAACTACCATTTCCTCCAGAGTTGAGCTCCCTTCCAAAGCTGCTCACACCTTGCCTCATTTAGCTTCTCCACACCTAGCCTCCAATTCTGCTCTGCTTGAACTTGTAGAAGCCCTGCTTGTGACACAAACGATGCATCCAGTTGTTGAGGCATCAAACAGTCCCAGAACTGCTGCAGGAATATTATAAGCTATTATAAGAGCCATCCCTAGGAGAGCCTTTGGGGTACTCTAAAGTATCCAAGACAACCATCCAATTTACCATCTGTACAAGCCAGCTCTAGCTTTATATGCTGAGTGTCCCAGAATTTTGCCAACAAAACTTAACAGCATTCTAGAAATGAGATACAATAACTTCTAGAGGGCATTCCTACCATTTTAGCTTACCTAGCACTTTTAAATCAAAAAGCGTTGTTGAAGTATCTTCATTAAATACCATAGACGTAGGAAAGAGACGCAGGCACAAGAAGAGCCACAGTGTAGCTCATCAGGGCCCTGGGGCTCTCCACACTGCTGATCTACTCCACAACAGCATGGAGGCCAAGACAGAACAGAATCCTAACACAAAAGTAATGCATGAGCATGCTACCTACTCGTGTTGGGAAGTAGCGGCTCGTCTTAAATGTCTTTAAGGTGCTTGAGAGGATGAAGGTGGTGAAGAAGAGAATACAGGACCAGAAGAGCACATCAGGAGTGTAGGGTCCATGATGACCACATGCAGATCCAATGAACTCACCATGCATCTCCTGGCATTCCTGGAGGAACAAGCATTCTGAGTGACAAAAGGTAGGCAGGGGAATAAAGAGCTGCTGCTTTGCTGCTTCTGAGCCCACCACTGTCATCTCACAGTTACTAAGGAGCACGGGATGCCATCAGTATCCACTTGAACTCCCTGCAGCTGGGGGTGGAGATAAGACTCATTTGCAGGTCTCTTTCAAGTACCATGTGCTTCCATAGTCCTAACTAAAACACTTAAGAATGAAACTAGAACTATCCTGAACAAACACTACTTCTAAGGCCCTAGTAAATTAAACATTGTTTAATAAAAACTTTCTAAACTTGAATACTCTTCAAACCCCACAAAACCTGGGTCTGCCCCTGCCCTGCATAGTTTTATCCCATATATACTTAATGTAGTCATAGGGTAGAGTGAGGGGTGGGGGAGAAGAGAGGGATAGTCTTTCCCTTTCTATGTACAAGAAAACTTTTGAAAGGGAAAAGACAGTAAGAATAGTTTAAAAAAAAAAAAAACAAAACTTTATTTCTTAAATGCCAGATTTCAGCAAAGGGCTAGTCCCCTTCCGCCTAGAAGCCCTCCTAAACCTGGTCATGCTAGGGCATCTGGCAGCTCCCAGACTTACACTGACAGTCAGGTTAGCCCAGTGTACTTCCGCTGTTACAATGTTGTGGTCCTTCCAGTACTGTAGGGTATGATTGTTTGGATTCTCCGGAAAAGTACACCTGCAGCTAAGGGGAAAAGGAAAAAAATCAGGAAAAAAAACAGTCAAAAACTTACTAAGTATCTTTAGCCTTGACTGTGTCAATTTTTTTTTTTTTTTTTGTATTGGGGCTTGAACTCAGGGCCTTCACCTTGAGCCACTCTGTCAGTCCTTTTTGTGATGGGTATTTTCAAGATAGGGTCTCGTGAGCTATTTGCCTGGGCTGTCTTCAAACTATGATCCTCCTGATCTCTGTCTGGCTCCTCAGTAACTAGGTTTACAAGCGTGAGCCACCAATGCCCGGGCTTGGGTCAAATATTCTGTCAGAGCCTATCTTCTTTCTTTTCTGTATATTTCAGATCCTTGAAATGGGTCCTACTGGTTGAGGCCTGCCTATAGGCCTGATCACATTCTAATTTTTCAGTTAGCCATTACTAAAGACGGAATCAAATCAGCATGTGGGTCTTGGATGAAATTGTGCTGACAACCACACTTGGCATATGATGTGCCTAGAATAAGACCAGGGTGGGGGAGATTTTCTTGGTTGGTTTCTATCTCTTAGGTTCTAGCTACGAAATTCAACCTACATAGTAAGGAGGTCCTGATAGTCAACTCAGTTATCAACAATTTCCTCCAAGCCTAGACATCTACTCCTATATCTTCCATCATGCCGTTGTTCTAAAAATCATCCTCCTGGAATTGTGATGCAAATTCTTCCAAATACTGTGTTATCCTTGTTAATATCCCACTAACTTAGCCATTTCCTGGACACCCATGCTGGAGCCAGGCCCGGCAGCTCCATTAGCTTTCCCAGTCTTCCTCTTTCATCCAAACCAGACCAGACCACACGGTCTACTGTCCACCACATTGTGTCCCAATCCCATCCTGTTCAACTGATGCTACCTTTTTTCATCTGTTTTTAATAAGCATGCCTTTTATAAAAGGATTAAAATCCAAAATAATCTCAACAAGTCAGAATAATAGGAGGAAACCAACAAAATGAAAAGGAACAGGGAAAACTATAAAGCCCTATGTTTGGGTTTTAAAAAGGTCAATTGCCACATGTCTGCAATTCTAGCACTCGGGAGGCTAAGGCAGGATCATGGTGAGTTTGAGGCCAGCCTGGGCTGTAGAAGGCATGTTGCCTCAAAAAAAAAAAAAACTTGGTTCTTTGAAAAGCCAAGTAAGACTGACAAACCCTTAGCCAAACTAATCAAAAGGAGAGAGAAGATCTTAATTAATAAAATTAGAGAAGAAAAAGGGGATAGCACAACAAATACCAATGAAATTCAGGGGATCATTAGGGAATACTTTTATACTCTAATAAACTGAAAAGCCCAGAAGAAATGGATAAATTTCTACATGCATCTGACCTACCAAAATTGAACAAAGGATATAAAATACTTAGAGAAATCTATAACGAGTAATGAAATTGAAGTAGTAATGAAGAGTCTCCCAACAAAGAAGAGCCCAGGCCAAATTCTATCAGACTTTTAAAGAACTACCACCAATGTTCCTCAAACTATTTCATAAAAATAGAAAGGGAAGGAATGCTACCAAAGTTACTCTATGAAGCCAGTATCACTGTGATACCAAAATCCAATAAGAACACACACACAAAAAAAGAAAATTATAGCCAGGTGCAGTGGCACACACCTGTAATCCTAGCTATTTGGGAAGTTGGGATCAGGAGGATCACTGTTCGAGGCCAGCCTGGGCAGAAAGTTTGCAAGATACTCATCTCCAAAATAACTAGAACAAAATGGACTGGAGATGTAGCTCAAGTGATAGTGTGGCTGATTTACAAACATGAAGCCCTGAGTTCAAATCTCAGTGACATCAAAAAAATAAATAAAAATAAAAAGCTCTGAAGAAACTAGGAATAGAAGAAATATACAACATAATAAAAGCTGTATATACCAAACCTATAGCCAACATCATACTAAATGAGGAAAAACTGAAATTATTTAAAGTCAGGAATGATACAAGGGTGCCCATTCTCTTCACTCTTATTCAGTATAGTACTGGAATTCCTAGCTACAGCAATAAGGCAAGAGAAAGAAGTAAAGGGATTAAAACAGAAAAAAGGAAGAAGTAAAGTTATCTCTATTTGCAGAAATTATGATCCTATACTTAAAATACCCTAAAGGCTCCACCAAAAACTCCTAAACCTGATAAACACTTTTGGCAATATAGCAAGATACAAAACCAACATAAAAAATTATAGCTTTTCTAAATACCAACAATGAACAGGCTGAGAAAGAAATCAGGAAAACAATTCTACTTACAATAGCCTCAAAAAAAAAACAAAAAAACAAAAAAAACAAACCTATGTATAAACTTAGCCAAGGAGATAAAAGACCTCTATAATGAAAACTATAAAATGTTGGAGTAAGAAATTGAAGAAGATACAAGATGATATAAAGACTTCCCAGTTCATGGATTGACAGAATTAAAATTGTAAAAATGGCTATCCTAGTGAAAGCAATTTACCGATTCAATACAAATTCCACCAAAATCTCAATTACATTCTTCACAGAAATAGAAAAATCAATTCTAAAATTCCTACAGAAACATGAAAGACCTCAAATAGCAAAAGCAAATCCAAGCAAAAAGAGCAATGCTGGCAGTATCACAATATCAGACTTTAAATGATGCAATAGAACCATAGTAACAAAAGCAGCATGGCATTGACAAAAACAGACATGAAGACCAATGGAATAGATGATCCAGAAATAAACCCACACAGCTAATGCCATCTAATTTTTAACAAAGGAGCTAAAAGCATGCATTGGAGAAAAAACAGCCTCTTCAACAAATGGTGCTGGGAAAACTGGATATCCATATGTAGAAGAGTGAAACTAGACCCCATCTCTCTCCATATAAAACAATCAATTCAAAATGGATCAAAGGTCTTAATGTAAGACCTGAAACTTTGAAACTACTGCAGGAAAACAACTAAAGATACAGGCATAGACAATTATTTTCTGAATAGGAATACAATTATCCAGGAGATAAGACTGACAAAATGGAATTGCATCAAATTAAAAAGCTTCTGCACATCAAAGGAAATAATTACCAGAACGAAGAGACAACCCACAGAATGGGAGAAAATCTTTGCCAGCTATTCATCAGACAAAGGATTACTACCTAGAACATATGAAGAGCTCAAAAACTTAAACACCAAAAGAATAATCCAATTAATAAATGTGCAAATAAACTGAACAAACAGTTCTCAGAAGAAATATGGGTGGCTAATAAATATTGAAGAAATATTCAACATCCTTAACCATAAAGGAAATGCAAATCCAAAATGACAGAGATTCCATCTCACCCTAGTCAGAATGGCTATCATCTAGAATGCTGGTGAGGAAATGTGGGAAAGGAACCTTCATACACTGTTGGTGGGAATGTAAACTAGTGGAAGCACTAAAAATAAATCTACCTATGACTGCTGTATTACTCTTGGGCATATATCTGAAGGAGTATAAATCAGTATACAAGAAAGACACCTGCACACTCATGTTTACCACAGTACTATTCACAATAGCCAAGCTATGGAAGCAGCCTAGGTGCCCAACAATTGATGAATGCATAAAGAAAACATGGTATATATACAAAATGGAGTATTATTCAGTATAAACAAGAATGAAATTATGTCATTTGCAGGAAAATGGATAGAACTGGAGAACATCATGTTGAACAGATAAGCCAATCTCAAAAGGACATGCATTTCATGTTTTCACTCATATGCAGAATTTAGACCTAAAATGATAATGATTATAATGATGATGAAAGGACATGAATATAAAGGGAGGACTGTTTGGGGAAGGGATTAGTGGGCAGGAGGAGGAAGAAGGTGAGGATACTGAGGGATGAGCAGGACTTAGGTTTGTTTACATGCATACACACACACACACAAACATCATAACATAATGAAACCCCCTAAATACTGTTTAAAAAGCAGGAAGGAGGGAAAGGAGTTAAGGGAGTATATTAGGGGAGGGAAACTTGTTCAAAATGCAGTGCATGCATCTATAGAAACACTGAAGTGGAATCCCCTTGTATAATTAACATATGTTAATTAAAAATGTATTAAAAATCAATTCCATAAGATATGCCTAATTACTCTTTTTTTTCCCCTTTTGTTAGCACTGGAGTTTGAACTCAGGGCTTTCAGCTTGAGGTGCTCTACCACTTGAGCCACACCTATAGCCCAATTACTCTAATCTTATTACACATTATATAAATATGTTGAAATGCCACATTGTAATCCATAAATATGTACAATTACTATGTGTTAATTAAAAATAAGTTAAACATGGTGGTATACACCCAAAGTGCCTGCTATTTGGGAGGCTGAAGCAAGAGGATCACTTGAGTGCAGGAGTTTGAGGCCACCCGGGCACAAAGCGAGATCCTATCTCAAAAACATGAAATGAAATAAAATATTATGATTTAAAAAATAGCAAAAAATATTTTAAAAGTTCCAAATTTGGAACAAACATGATGTCTTTTAGAAGGTGAGCAGATAAACCACTGAACATCTAGACAATGGAATATTATCCAGTGCTAAAAGGCCAGGAAAAAACCTAGAGGTTCTGAATGCATATTACTAAGTGAAAGAAACCTATCTAAAGGGGATACAAGATATGTTATTCCACTCATAAGACATTCTGGAAAAGGTCGGTGATTGTCAGAGGTGATGGAAGAGGAGGGATGAGCAGGTGGAGTACAGAGAATTTTAGGGCAGTGAAACTATTCTTTAAGGTACTATAAAGGTAAATATGTCTAAATATTTGTCAGAATTCACAGAATGCACAACATAAGAGTCACCTTTGAAGTAAACCATGGACTGTGGGCAATACTGATATGTCACTATAGGTTTGTAACAAATGTACCACTCTGGTGATGTTGATAATGGGAGAGGGTTTACATGTAAGGGGGTAGGGAATATACAGGAACTCTGTACTTTCTGCTCAACTTTGCTATGAACTTAGTTAAAACTGCTCTAAAATATAAAGTCTACCTTAAAAAAATAAATTCCACACATGTTAACATAATCATTTAAAGAGTTGGGGAATTCTAGCTTCACATCAGCTCCATATGAACCAACAGTAGACTCTAACTAAGAAAAATATCATCCAGAGCTAGGGATGTAGCTCAGCAATAGAGTGCTTGCCTGGCATATGTAAGACCTTGAGTTTGATCCCTGGAAACACACACACACACACACACACACACACACACACACACACACACACACACAACTTGAGCTTTATTAACAAAAAATTACAGTTTTCAGAGCCAGGTGTGGTGGTACACATCTGTAATCCCAACGCTTGAGAGACAGAGACAGGAGGAACAAGGCCAGCAAGAATTATACAGTGAATTCCAGGCCAGTCTGGGATACATAGTGAGACCCTGCCTCATAATTTAAAAAGGAAAAAAAGAAAAGAATTAGTTTCCAGATCCAAAGTCTACTCATTCCAGGTCTTGTCACTTTTGCCAGGCTTCTGTGCAAGCCCACTGTGGGTAGGTCCTTTCATTTGAGTCACTATATTTCTAGAGCTGAAAACAGTACCTGATACATAATAGGCACTTAATAAATATTTGTAAATAAATAAGTGAATGACAAAAAGAGGTCAAAGAATGAACCTTACAGGAATGACAATTCCAATGCCAACAGGCTTTAATTGATTAGGATTTGAAAATAATACTTCCTAATCATTGTTACTTTGTATTAAAATAAATTTTTTATAAAATTCAAATATTATTATATATATTCAAAAAATATTATTAATTCTGATTTTAATAAAGGTTAATACATGGATAACTAGATGAAAGTATATTTCTGGCTGGTTGGCTGATGGATCCATGCACCTCCTCCACTACAGAACAGTACAGTCAATAGAGGGAATAGTGTGGAGAGCTAAAGGAAGACAGTATTTAGTCATAATTTGGAGAATACTATAGAGAAGAAATTATTGGTAGAATCAGATTCTCCTAGACGGTTGAAAATATAGGCAGATACCGTGTTTCTTTTCCAGCTTATCCCAACAATGTTGAACCCATGAAGAAGACAATCTCTTGAATTGAAATCTGGGAAACAAAGAGGTGTCTAGATCCTTATGATACTGTGGGAGAGAATCCTGATCTGAAAGGAATTATTAATTATTACACCTAACGACTTCTAAGAGTTGCCTAACACTTTCAGAGAGAGCGTCCACTCTCTCACTCAATAACATGGCATAGGGGCTCACAAATCTGTGAAAAAACTTTTTCTCAACAAGTCACTACATTTGTGACCTATTTTTGTTTCAATGCTTTGAACCAAAAGACATGCTCTGGAACGCATTCTCAAGTCTCCTTTGAGTTCAACTCTCAGCCTGTCCTTTTTCATCACTTTTGATTATTCTCCTCTGACATCACTTCAAACCTCCTCATCCATACTGAGCTGTTTCCCAGAGGGCCAAGACACTTCCTTAACAGAAGCTACAAGTGCTGGCTGGCATACTATATCAGCCATTAAACTCAGGCCCTTTGCTCCATTAGAAAAAAATTTAAAAAAGAAGAAAAGGATAAGCAGAAAGCATACTTACTAATAGAGGCTGAGATGGTCCAGCTGGCTGTGCATGTGGATGGGGTAGGTCTCTGCCAGGTGAATCAGCTTTTCTATTGCTTCATAGATGAAAATAATGCAAATGAGGGAGGCAAATGCTTCTTCAGTGAAGCGGGTAATGTAGCAGACAAGGGAACTGGCATCAGTTGCCACAAGGACAATACATAGGAAAGCAGTCCACAGTCCAATACAAGCCCGCAGGGAGAGGTATGAAAGGGAGTAGTCTCTGAAACAAGACCAAAGTCTGTCAAAAATCATGAATGGATGCCACTAAGAGACAAAGGGTCACATGTCAAATGGGGTTAATTCATTTCATGCTGTCCATTCCAGCACTGCAGCCCAGTTTATCCCGAGTATTGACTGTGCTCCTGAGTAATACCCTGGGACAGCTGTGTTAAAGATTTGCTTCACAGGTACTATTTGCCAGGGTAAAGATATAGAAAGTGGAGAAAGAAGGAATCATCTCATGCATAACATTTCTGCCATTACTCACCAGTGTAATTACAAACTTGTTTGTGCAGTAATAAAAAGGGGCTGGTTCTGGTCTCATGTGCTCCTACTTCTAATACAAAATGGAAATAAGATTGGAAAAGTACAGAAACTAAGGCTTTACTAAGCCCCCACTATAACTAGCAACCAGATTATGAAGGAATGGTAGGCTAAATTAAAAACTGACTTGAGGGGCTGGAGGCACAGCTCAAGAGGTAGAATGCCTGTCTAGCAAGTGTGAAGCCTTGAGTTCAAACCCCAGTACCACAAAAAAAAATTGATTTGAAATGGAAATGGAGGTCTTTTAATCTTCTAAAGATTAAAAGGCAAGACTTTACTAATGGTTGAGAGGCGTTAATCAAACTCTTTAAGAAAAGATCTGCTTTTACAGGTATGGCGACCAAGTGATGCTCTTCCTTCAGGTTTCTCACAACCCAGAATATGAGTCGATTTGTACACTTGCATAGGAGCCTGGCATTCAACCCTGACAGCACAATAATCACATTTTAAAAAAAACAAATTTCTTACTTGCAGAATTTGAACAAAATCTTTTCAAACACAAGCACTGGTCCAGTACTTCCCAGAATGGTGAGAGCCTGTCCCGCAAACAAGGAATAGGCAATCCCAGTCATGGAGGCTCCAAACAAGGACTCAATTGCACTCTAGGAGGAAAAAAAAAAAAATCAATGAATCCACAATCCACCAGTAAAGAGGAATGTTGGCTTATATACACTCCTGACTTAGCTTCATGTGTGCCTTGACAGTGATTTGCTTGTGTTTCTTCTTAGCAAGTCAAGTGCACACACTGCCTAATACTCCTGTAAACAGATACCACTTTAATAATTCAAGTGCCCAAACCGTTGCATATGATTCCTCAACTAAGTTCTGTTCTTCAGTGACTCAATTCAGTATTCAAAAATATATAAAAGACACAATAGTGCTATCCACACAATCATCTTAAATCTTATGTTCAAATGGTATCAACAGATTCATTTTCCATTCTTGGGACAATGAATAATTCACCCAGGAAACCAGCTACTGAAACTGACATTCAAGCTGAAGGGAGTGTGTACTAAAGAGGAAAAAGTGTTTCTGAAGTCAAAAGATTTGGGTATTTAGAAAAAAGAATCCAATCTCCTCAGTCCTGGCCCAGCTAACGTTCCCCTAATGGACATGGCTGCCACGACAACACTGTATTCTTTTGAACCATTAAAAGTGGTTAAAAGTTCTTACTATGCGTCCTTCAGTGGCTTCTCCAAGCAATCCCCCAAAGGTGATGACAGGTGACATGCAGGCACAGTACAGGAACAGAAAGGAGGCCAGACACTGTAAGCTGAGTGCATCCCGGTAGTCGCTCCAGTACCAGGGGGCTTTCCGCTTGATGTCCAGCACTAAGCCCCCAAACAGCCTGCAGAAACACGGAAGACAGGCCTCTAACGCAGTCCCTCCTCCACAAAAGCAGGTGAACAGCACACATTTGAGAGCACTTCAAATGTGCTCTTCATTGAGGTAATACTTTGGCTTCAACCTGACCCCAAGTACAAGAAATCTCTCTGAGGTCAGCACACATTCATTTGCAACCAAGAACATGATTTATAGTAAATTTGAATTATTTATCACAAACACAAAAAGAATTCATTTGGGTATGCATATTACCCACTTATTAAAAAGTTTAAAAAATTAACAAGAAGACAAGCATTAGCGTCAAACTTCAAACTCTGAGCTGTTAGGAGGAAATGTGCAAAAGCAACTCATGGTATTGAAATTTTTAGTTGTATTAAAAATTTTCCAGATTAAAAGTCCCTACCTATCACATGCAATTCTTACTCTGAACAACTACCTACCTTACTCTTGAGAAATTAGCATTATAGTTCACTCATGCACTTGACAAGTAGTAGCAGATAATTGGTGGCAGGCACTGGGCCAGGTACTGTAGTTGCAGCAGTGAGCAAGACAAATACAGCCCTCACTCTCCAATACCAACAGTCTGTGCAGGAGACAGGTGGTGTTGTGGTAGCACAGACAGGGAGGGGCATTTCAGCAGGCACTCAAAGGATGGACTAGGAGACAGCCAGGTGAGAAAAAGTGGCTAGCATGGGGACACCTAGACATGAGAGTGCATGGTGAGTTCAAGGTGCTGGAAGAGATATAACTGGATCAGACAGTATGAGGGGCAAAAACCAACAAGGCTGGAGAAGCTAAGTCACAAAGTCCTTGCAAACAGTTTAAGGAATTAGAAATTTATCTTAATAGTAAGTCAAGTTATTGAAGGACTATAAATAGCAAAGCAACATAATCTAACGTCCATTCTAGAAGATCACCTTTATGGCAATGTGATGAGTCAAGCATGATTGGGATGAAAAGTGGATGGAATCAAGGGCTAATCAGGAGGTAGGACTTGGTAGCAGGCTTCAGGGCCATCTCCATTCCCACAGATGACAAAGATGAAGAGCAAGTTCTCTTCATCAGTGCTCCCAAATTCAATCACATTTTCTAAGAGTGGAGTCGGTGCACCAGGGAAAAACTGTAAGACATACCACCTGTTTCTTCCACAAATCAATGGCATAGGAAGAAAAAAAAAAAAGGAAAGGAAAGGAAGAGGGACTGCTATAGAATAGGAATACAATAACCAAATGCCAACCTTGATTTGATCCTATATCAAAAACTCCCAAAAGATGTTGCTAGCAATCACAGACTGGGCATTAGATGACTTAAAGAATTGTAGTTAATTTTGTTAGATTTGATAGTGACATAATTATTTTTAAAATGTCCTTATCAAATGAGATACATACTGAAGTATTTATGGTATGATATCAGTGATTTGGTTTTAAACAATCTAGAAAACATAAAAATAAGTGGGAAGAAATAAAGGAGGTAAGATTGCAAAATGTTAATAACAGTTGTTGGGTACTTGGGAATTCCTTATGTTATTCTCTTTTTTAATGTGATTGAAATTTTCTATAATAAAAAACTGAAACAAAAAAACCAAGCTACTTTCTCATGGAAGGAGGCTTGGGCATCTGTTTCTTTCATTCTCCTCCTAGGATCCTGGGAAAGTATGATGAGGTCTGGGATCCATGCACCAAGGGAAAGGCCTGGCCAGCTTTTTTCCACTCAAATGCTCCCTCTTGTCCAGCTAAGTACAGAGGGTATGGAGAGCCCACTTACTCTTTTCTTCTGGTTTTGGTGGGTATGGCTGGGGTTTCACCTTTCCTCACTTACAGCAATAACATCACAATGTGGGTGTGGTCTGAGAGAAGAGCAGCCAATCCAGCCTTGTGACTTGCATTAGTGTTAGTCTGTCTGGCAGCCCTGGTTCAGGTAAAGGAACTAGGAACTAACCTAGATCACCAGAGTTTAGCCTCAGGGATTGGGTCAAAGTCTGATTTAAAACAAAGTGTCAGGGATAGAGAAGAATGGTGGAGGGGGTGAATTCAAGTATGATATATTTGATACATTGTAAAAACCTTTGTAAATGCCACATTGTACCCCCACCCAGCACAACTTTCTTCTCTGGATAAAGTGCCCCTCAAGGACCTTAAAAGTGGTGGTGATGAGTCTGAGGTACGAAAGATTTAAGAGTATTTGGGTCCTTAGCTACCAAAGCATCTTCTACCTACTCATCACTAGTAACCTTCCTCTGGAGGGCATTATTCTGGAAAAAGAATCTCTTTCTGTACCCCATTGGGGCCACAGGAGATGATGCCATGATTAGTAGCCCCTGGATACAGGGGCATCTTCAGAGAGGAGGGTCTGTGAGCAATAGACAGGAGTTATATGAAATGGAGTTATGGGAAACCATAGAAAGAAAGACCTCTGTCTGCCTGGCAGTGATTAAAAGGAGAAGAAAATCTGAGGTTCATATTGATGGCACAATTATAAATTAATAAAATAGTTTATGAATACATTTTTTGGCAGCACTGGGGTTTGCACTCAGGGCCTCACACTTGCTAAGCTGGTGCTCTGTCACTTAAGCCACATACCCCCATTCCCTGAATACTTTCCATGGAGTCAGCCTCAAACCTCATTTGTACATAAAATCAGACCACAGTTACACAGCTACCTCAGATGTTAATCAGGTAGGAATGCTTCTCTTCATAGTTGTCTTCCTTTCCCTTTCAACACTGTCCTTAATGTTCAAGTTTTGTCAGGCAGGAGGCACACAGAGATGTGAACTTAAGCTTGATGCAACAAAGGACTTACCCATGTAGAGGGTCACTAGGCTCTGGAGCACACTGACTTAGGGAGCCCTTCCCTGAAGAGCTTCAGGGACAGGCCAGCCATCCATTTGTCTGGTGTGCTTTGGAAGAAACCAGTTTGAAGTGTGGGGGGGATCATCAAGATAGCAGCTCCTGATTCTTTTTTCATTAACCCTTCCCAAAAATTGGTATCCCAAAAAAGGGATACAAATCTATCCTAGAAAACCCCTTTCCAGAGTATAATCTTGCTGGGGAGCTTGACTTCTAGGATGATTCTAATCATAATGTCTTCTTTGCTACATGTGGCATCTCTGCTTGTGTTAACATCAGAGAAGTTAAGGGAAGTTAAGTCTTGGCCATGGCTTGGAGACTCAGGTGATACAGAACTCAGAGTACTATTTTCAATTTGGTCTCTTTTTCCTCCTTCTTTGAGCCTACTCTATCACATCTTCAAATACCTCTTTATCCAACAAGGATAACAGCCTTTAAATTTCTGAGTTTTGCCTGAAGATTGTACAACATGAGATACACAAAGCAGGTTTTGCATTCAAAGATATACAACTAATGGTTTGAAGAATTATAAAACACAAGCTAATGTGTTTTGGGATTGTATTGTTGAGGAAGCTCCAGAAACTTCTGGAATGTCCATTTTCAGCGAAGGTTCCATTTGCCTTCTATACAATTTGAAATGGGATAGGAACCAGAGCTGGCTTGGAACTGTAAACTCTGATGTAGGCATTAGATCACTGGCCTAATAGCTATAATGGGAAGAAGGTCATGTGTCTTGTGGTTCTTTACTAAAGGGTCTTAAGAAAAACATCAGGAGTTAAAGAAGAGACTAAAAAGCAGACTCAGCTCTGAGCTCAGAGTTTCCTTTCAGCTTTGACAATTCCAAAAGTTCCAGACATGAAATTATGAAAGAACTCCTTAAAACTCCACTTGAATATGTCAGTTAAGGTACTTGAGGTTTGTGATCAAGTATGTGATAATCCTAATATGGGATTTTCTTTATAGAAATCAGGCACCACTTCCAAGCTTTTATAACTTTTAAGATACATTCTAATGGTCTTCCAAAGCCCCATGTGGAATTGATAAGCATGGGATCCTATTCTATTTTCTTTGAAAGAAACCTGAAATCTCACCTCTGCACAGATATCTATATGAAGAAAACCTTGTTGCCTTCAATCCTACTACTTTCAAACTCTTAAGTCCTAGGGTGTAGACAGACTTTATATATCAAAAAGATATGCCATAATTCTGAAATATTATCAAACCCTACTCAATACCCTTCCTGAGGCGGGGGGAGCCACCTACTGTGGGACAATCTCAGTCTTGAAATCACTTTCAGGACAGACATGTCCCTCATTGCCTCTTAACATCAGGCCCTCCATACAACTCAGACATGTCTTAATTTTTTTTTGTTTTGTTTTGGTGGTACTGGGGTTTGAACTCAGGGCCTCATGCTTGTTAAGCAGGTGCTCTACAACTCGAGTCATTCCACCAGCATGTCTCAGCTTTAAAGAAAATGTTTGTCTCTCTCAGAGGCTTCCCCCTCTTTTCAGTGGCCCCTTCCATTCAAGACTCCTTTCTGCCAACACTCCCTTCCAGAGCATAGTTGTCTTAGCACACACTCCCTCTACCCAGAAAACATACTCCTCTATTAGGACACTGCTAGTTAAGTTCTGTTCTCTCTTGTTTCTGTCTCTTCTGACTTCTCCCTGAATTTTCATGAGTGGAAAAATAAATCACTCTCTACAATTCCAAAATACCCTGAGCTTCCAATGGCAGTACTGAGGATAGAAAAGAAAAGCAAACTCAATCAAGGAGGGAGAAAAGGTGAAATCAAGAAGGTAGAGGACATAAAAACTTCTTTTCATGATCTGAGTCCTCAGAAGTATGTACTCAGCACATACTTCTTAGATGCAGCACAACGTACCAAGCCAGAGCCAGTCTCAACCCTTCCCATAAGCTGGAGATGCCACACCAATGCCAAACATCATCTTCTTTTGCCACCTTCCTACCTGAGAAATAAAGCTTCCTAGCCTGGAAAGCTATCATAAAGGACTCCTTCCTTGGAACATATGTCTTTAAAATACTGGTTAAAGAAAGTAGATTTCTTATTCTGAGACATACACATCTAAGACAGTACCTACCCCCAAGGGAGTTTCTTAACCTAAAATGATATCACAATATTTATCCATGCCTAGTCTATTCCATGCTACACAACAGATATCATTCTAAAACTATTCAATCATTAGAAATCGAGCGCCTTCTCTATATAGGACACTGTGCTGGGTGCTAGAAATATAATGGAGTCCCTGTCCTTTTGCAGCAAACAGTCTAGCAGGAAACACAACAAATCAAGCAATAATAGTAAAGTATGATAAGGGTGGTAATGATGGGGTAGAGGGAGGGAGAGAACAATAATGTGACATTATATAGCAGGAATACCTAACTTCAACTCTAGAGATACTAAAAGGCTCTCTCAAAAGAGGACATAACTAAACCAAGACAAAGATAAGGGGAGTTAGCTGGGAGATGAAGAAGACAGAGAAAGGACAATGTGTAGGAAGGACTAGAGGAGAGACAGATCATGATAGGTGGTTCAAGAAACTTGAATGAATGAATACAATATTTGTTATGGTTGTAGGAATATAGCCAGTGGTTCCATTTGAAAAGTCATCCCCAAACAACAAAGGCCTGCTTCAGAGCAGAAGACTGAAAACAAAGAGGATGCCTTGTTCCTTTACACACCATCTGCCCAATAACAGCATCAGCTATGCGATATCCCAGAACCTACCGCCCAGTGCGCTGAAGTTCTGGTCCGCTATGACCTCCATGTGGTTCTGGTTCTATGTGGCAAACATTTCCATTTGGAATTCCAGGCATTTTCCTTTTCTCCTTTTAACAGAAGACCACAAAATTAGTAAAGTCAGCATCTACCTGTCCTTTCTGCTAGTGGGGAGGGAGTGAGTGGTGATAGGATAACCCAAAAGCAATAAAAATGCTTGTGTTTATAGTTCTCAAATGTATTCACGGATTTGACACAATTTACTGACTTTCCTGAAAAAAAATGTGTATTTACATATATAAAATTCCTTTTCTTCTCAAGTAGACTATAACTCTTAATATGTCCTGCACAAAAAACAGAAAAATGGGGCCTTTGGGCATCAGATATGACATAATTCCAGTTTCAAGTTTGCTTCTGTGTAATCTTACTTGACCCTAAAACCTTCCACTAGATCGTTGTATTCCTCATGTGCAAACCTAGGATAACAGTGCCTTTTAGAGGATGGTGCTAGAAGACAGAATTCATATATATAAAGCAACTGCTCTGGTGTCTAATACACAGTAGTTCTCTTCCCATTCTTACTATGTCAGAAAAGTATAGGAAACTATATGTGCTCTGACTATATAGCTTGAATTTTTCATTTGATGGCTTTGTGCATGAGGTACTTCCAAGAAGTACTCTCCCTTCTTTTCTCTGCCATTCTATATCAATCCTTCAAAATTTGGTTTAAAATTTATCCCCATACCCAAAAGACTGTTACTCCAGAGGCACCTGCACATCCATGTTTATTGCGGCACTATTCACAATAGCCAAGTTATGGAAACAGCCAAGATGCCCCAGCACAGACGAATGGATTAAGAAAATGTGGTATCTATACACAATGGAATTTTATGCAGCCATGAAGAAGAACGAAATGTTATCATTCGCTGGTAAATGGATGGAATTGGAGAACATCATTCTGAGTGAGGTTAGCCTGGCTCAAAAGACCAAAAATCGTATGTTCTCCCTCATATGTGGACATTAGATCAAGGGCAAACACAACAAGGGGATTGGACAATGAGCACATGATAAAAGCTAGAGCACACAAGGGAGGGGTGAGGATAGGTAAGACACCTAAAAAACTAGCTAGCATTTGTTGCCCTTAATGCAGAGAAACTAAAGCAGATACCTTAAAGCAACTGAGGCCAATAGGAAAAGGGGACCAGGAACTAGAGAAAAGGTTAGATTAAAAAGAATTAACCTAGAAGGTAACACCCACGCACAGGAAATCAATGTGAGTCAATGCCCTGTATAGCTATCCTTACCTCAACCAGCAAAACCCCTTGTTCCTTCCTATTATTGCTTATACTCTCTCTACAACAAAATTAGAGATAAGGGCAAAATAGTTTCTGCTGGGTATTGAGGGGGGGAGCGGGAGGGGGTGGAGTGGGTGGTAAGGGAGGGGGTGGGGGCAGGGGGGAGAAATAAACCAAGCCTTGTATGCACATATGAATAATAAAAGAAAAATGAAAAAAAAAAAAAAAGAATTGGGACCACAAAAAAAAAAAAAAAATAAAATAAAATAAAATAAAATTTATCCCCAAGTAACCCTGACACCTCATCACACCTGATGTCACTGCAGATTCATTTTTCATTACTGTTCTGCCCCCAAATAGGGTCATGTCTCAATTTATGTAGTATATACCCACATGGTCTTTGCTCTGTCCATGGTGGGCATTCAGAATGTGACACCAGCCACCACTGGCTATCATGCATACTTTACCTGGGAAGGAACATTTTTGGGTGGTTCGATTCTAATGGAGGGATCCCACTCCCCCGGAGGGAGCACTGTCACCTGGTCTAGGAACTCATCAATCCCCGCCAGGAGATCATCTCTCTCTTTTGCCTTATAAGCCACATCGTGAAAAATCTACAGAGAAGAAAAAACCTTTAGGAAAGTTGAAAATTACTTAACCTAAAACAATCTCCAATGAATATGGTGACAGATGGAAACAATCTCTTGGTTTTTACCTCTGCTATGGGATCTGAGAAGCAATTCTTAGTACTTAGAGAAGTACAAGGGAAAAAAAAAAAAAGAATCTAAACCAGGCATGGTGGCTTATACTTATCATCCTAGCTATCAGGAGGTGGAGATCAGGAGGATCATGGTTTGAAGCTAGCTCAGGCAAAAAGTTCGCTGAGACACCCCCTCCCCATTTCAAAAAACTGGGCATGGTGGCAGGTGCCTGTCATCTCAGCTACCTGGGAAGTATAACTACCATCCAGGCAGACCCAGGCATAAAGGCAAGACTCTATCCCAAAAATAACTAAACCAAAAAGGACTCGGTGCATGGCTCCAGTGGCAGAGCCCTGCTTAGCAAGCAAAAGGCTCTCAGTTCAAATCCCAGTACTGAAAAAAAAAAAAAAAACCTAAAGCTAAATGTAGTGCATGCCTATAATCCCAATACTCAGGAGGCTGAGGCAGGAGAATCATAAATTTGAGGCCAGCCTGGGCTATATAAAAAGACCGTGTCTCAATAACCCCCTCAGGAGAAAATAAAAAACAAAACTGTACCTAGAGTTGAGGTGGGTCAAAGAGAACAGAATATGTGCTTCTAGTATCAGAAGAGATAAGACATGACTCTAATGTACAATGTCTCCACAGAACAAAAAGCAGGATGTATGGAAAATTTTCTTGATCATCATGTTTGGATGGAATTACTAATGAAGGTCCTCCGTAAACTACTTCTCCCAACCAAAGAGAGATGATACAACACAGCCCACCTCCTTCTGCCCACTAAGACATATGCCTTAACAACCACTTTGCAGCCTACATGTGCAATACCATCCTCACCAGGGTGTATACACTGTAGGTTCAGCAAAATGCCAAAATGTCTGGGGGCATGGTACAGATAAGCCAGTACATTCCTGCTATACTGCCTGAGAGCATAACCCTGACCATGTACAAACTACGCTCATTTGTGTGGAATGGGAGTGAGGTTTTCTTAAGTAAAATTACTTGGATATATTTAATTAACCATATTCTCTAGCAAGTTAACTCAGTTTTAATGTATTTCTCTATGTATCCTACTTGGCAAAAATAATTTTCCCAGAAAAGGATTTCTCTGCATCCTTGATTACTCAAAAAGAGAGAAAGAGAACCTGGATGTGTTGGCACACACCTGTAATCCCACCATTCAGGGAGCTGAAGCAGGAAGATCACGAATTTGAGGACAACCTGGGCTATATAGTGCAATAAAGCAAAAACTATATAAAAAATTTAAGGGAAAGATAACATAGGAAGAAAAATCCTCCATATGGCTTGGACCTCCCATGATGGAGTCCCAGAAAAGTGTCCTAACCCTTCTCAGCATACATTGCAATTGTTATTATGTTAGCCCCAACAAGTAGCACAGTGTCTGGAACACAGTAAATACTCAATCAATATTTATGAGATGAATGAATGAAAAGCTGAAGTGGTATGTACCTCATCTGTCATGATGGTAGCCATGGATCTGCCAATCTCATGGTACTGCTGACCTTTACCTACTGGACCCAATAAGATAAACAAAAATCTGGCAAAACACACAAAAGAGGAAGTTATGTAAGCAAATATCAAGAAGTGGCATATTATTCTGCTCTAAACGGCAAATATTTTTCTCTCTTACCAAATACAAATCATCACTGTTCTTTCAAAAAAGAAAAAAGGAAATTCACAAATGTGAGCACTTCAAGTTGCCTTGACCTAGCAGGTCCACCATGGGCACTGGAAGCTATTTGTGTGACATCCTTCAATACTGTGGCTATGTTTCTTAGGGTTTCCATAGACACAATTTCTGGCTATAGAGAGAATGTCTTTTCCAAACAAAGCATTGTACAAATTCAAGGTTATCTGACTCTCATTCATTGTTCTAATAAGAAAATGATAGGGAAAGGAGAGGGATAAGGAAGTTGAAATGATCAAGCCTATAAAGGAGTCAAAATTGTGTTCAGGACAATCTGAATACTCTATAATTAGCGGGGCTCTGAATCACTGGCATAACTACCTTCAGGGCACATGAATAGCCTTTTGAACAAACACAGGCATATGTGCAAACCATACAAACCCTACCAGAACTGTGTAAAGAGACACCAATACCTTTGCTTGGAGATGTTTCCCTGGGATATCACACTATATAACTGGAGAGTGATACTTAGGCTTCTCATTATAACAAGCAACTAGCCCTTGCTATGCCCTTTGAATGTGCGTCAGGTCTCCATTTCCAAGGCTGCAGCTATCATGCAGTCACATACAGCTTAAAGGCCAGAACTCTTCTGCATGGTGGTTAATATAATATATCCCAGTTTTCAGAGTTCACTGCTGAATTTTAAATACCATTCCCCAAATTCATTAATCCTAACTTTTGGTGTTAGCTGGTTTCATCTACTACTACTCACATAAATTTGTACTTCAGATAGAATGCACTGCCTTTACCTTGTTGGGATTGGCACTTCTGTAAGGCCTGAGAGAAGAATGGCTGGAGACAGCCTCACAAAAGCAACGATGGGCCTGTCCAAAGTATCCACCTCTCCAACCAGGACATTTGAGGCCTCTGCCCCAGTAGGAATTTTTTTCATGAAATGAAGGTCCACCTAAAAGTGCAAAAGAGCCTCCTGACAATTTAGGAACCATTATCTTAAACATCATTCACTCTCTTCATACCTTTTACATTCATATGTCACTTTATGATTAACAAATGTTTTCTCACACTGATTTTATTTGATCCTTACAAAAACTCTGTATGGTAGATAAAACACACCATTTTGGTTCCACTATTGAAAAAAAAAAAAAAATGAGACTCAGAGAGGTGATGTTGACTTGCACAGGACCACACAGCTTTTAAGATAAAGAATCACAATTTAAATCTAAGTATTCTGATTTGAATCCCATTCTATCATGCCTCCCAGACAGGAATGCTGTTGAAGCTCTGGGTCACATTATTTCCCTTTTTAAATATTTGACTGCTCTGTCAGAGGTTTCAGGTTTTCTGGATAAAACAGGAAGCCTATGAACAGATAAACTGACATGATACTATCTGGTTCAGAAAGACAGTATCCAGGGTAAACCAGAGCAAGGAGTGGCAGAGGGACCAAGCTTGAACCAAAAGCCACAGCAAGGTGCTGCTACTGCAGAAGGCCTCAGATACCAAAGTCATAGTCCACAGAAGATTTCAACCATGAGGTAGATTTAGGAGGCAGTAAAAAAATATTGTTTTGGCAAAACCCCTTAGAGATGAGAACTGACAAATCAAGAGGTCTGGGTTCTGGTTCTGGGGAGACTCAGTTGTTAGTCTCAGTCTCAGTGTATTGAATTTGGAAGAACAAACTGAAAGGTCAGTTTCACCCAAGCTGGAGTAGAAGGGAGAAAACATGAGCAAATGAGTCTCCTTTTTCATGAAAACAGCTCTGGTCTTGGAGAAAGTCTTGAAATGTCAAAGCCTACCCAGATTCCAACAATTAGAGATAATCTTAGACCTAGAAATCAACTTTCTATGTCTCTGCTCACCTTGCTTAAATCCACAGGACTGTGCTCACAATTCACTCCATTTTTCACTTCAAGATTTGTAGTCAGAATAGACTGAGGAGATACGGTCTGACCTGTTTGGAGAAAATCAGACAGAATCCACTGACTGAGTGCCTGCTCTTTTCCCCTTCTGATACACCCCATCCATCATCAATTGGCTATGACTTCTGCAAAAGCTACATGGAGAAGAGGTTAAAAGGTCTATGAAGCAAGACCCACTCATACCTATCACCTTATCTACTATTAAGTGGTAAGGAGAAGACAGAAGTCTCACTTCTGCTGCATCTTCCTGAACATGTTTAAGGTCAAGAAGAATTAATTTTAGTTCTTTTAATTTGCTAGTAAGGCAGCAGTCCTTAACCAGAAGTGCATATGAGAAACTTCTACAGAGAACATTTCACATATATAGATTCCAGGCATATCCCTGCATATTGTATTTCAGTAAATGAGGAGACCAGGAAATGGACACAGATGAGGCCCTGCCTAGTCACAGGAAAGGGAACCAATCAGCAGCTGAAATTCACTGAGTATTTATAACCCACCACGCATCTAGCTTTATTTACATAGATGAACTCCTTGAAATCTCACAATAAACTGAAGGAGTAGGTCGCAGGAGCTTAAAAGGCTCTTGTTTACCTTCTCTGGCCCCAAATTATCTCCAATATGGATACTTTCCAAAAGCCACATCATTTTTGAGAGCATACTTAGTAAATAGTCCTTTGCCTTGGGTACAGTGAAATCTGTCAAAAGAATGCATCCCAAGTACACAAGAGATAGATGAGCACCAGTCCCACTCACTCATCTTACCAATCACCAATAAGGACGAAGTGTCTAAGTGGGCATGGAAACATTAGACTAATATGGCCCCAACTCAATAGCAATTCAGTATCCCCAACTAGTTCCCAAATATCTTATTAATAAAAAAGAAACAACAATCACTTATGATAATTTTACCATTTTTGTCCATTGAATGTGGATCAGACTGCTTCTTGCCAACCTCAGCAAAGGAGCGGACGATGGGAATGAGGTTGTTTCTCTTCTTTTCATTCTGATGATGATGCTTTTTGAGAAGGGCTTCCCGCACTTTGACTCTCATGCTGTCATTCAGGTCACTAAACAGTTCTTGCTGGTCCAGTATTAGGTCTAGAAAGCAGGCATTTATTTGCATGAACACTCAAATTGAGGGTTGATAAATCCAAGGAAACCAGCATCAGGAGGGGTGGTGGAAGGAGCAAGAGAGGGGGGAAGCAGCTCCATCTAGGGTCACTGAAGTGCAATTTCAGTTTCAGTGTTTGAAAGAGCTACTGGATGACTGTGGCTATAAAAAGTTGTACTTTATTCACTTAAAAAAAATTTTTTTAAGAGATAGTCTTGCTATGTTTACCAGGCTGGCCACAAACTCCTTGGCTCAAGTGATCCTTCTACCTCAGCATTCTTCGAAAGTGGGACTACAAATGTATGCCACCATGCTCACTAAATATGTACCAGGAACTATACTATGAACTTTATATATGTTATTAATCTAATCCTTACAAAAACTCTGATGAAAGCCAGGCATGGTGGCCCATATCTGTAATCACTGTACCAGGAAGGCTGAGCAGCAGGATTACTAGTTCAAGGCCAGCCTGAGCTTCATAGTAAGCTACTGTTTCAAAAACAAAACAACAACAACAAAAACTGGATGGTCATGGTGGTGCAATCCTGTAATCCCAGCTACTTGGGAGGTGGAGTTAAGGCTCAAGACCAGACTGGGCAATTAGTAAGACCTTTTCTCAAAAACAAGCTGGAGGGCTGGCAGAGTGGCTCAAGTGGTAGGGTGCCTGCCTAGCAAGTGTAAAGCCCTGAGTTCAAACCTCAGTACCACCAGAAAAAAAAAAAACAAAAAACAGGTGTGAAAATTTTAGTGAATTTCAACATTTGGTATACCATCTATCACCCTCCAGCTCTAGCCCCATGGAGAGAGTTGTGGAAATAGTGGCCCAAATTTCTGTTGCAACTCACTGGTGCTACAATGAGCAATAGGGGTCTTGACCTTCAAAAACTGAGGTTACTTTTTTGGGAGAGGTTGCTTTATTTTGATGAGGGGTTATATGGTTTTTGCTTTTAGTGGTGCTGGTGGTGGTTTTTTTTTGTTGTTGTTGTTGTTTTGTTTTTTGAGAGAAGGTCTCCCTGTATAGCCCAAGCTCATCTGGAACTCAAGATCCTTCTGCCTCAGTCTCCTGAACACTAGGCTTACAGGCATGCACGTATGCATCTCAAAAGTTGGTTCTTTAAAAAGATCAACAAGTTTGCTGGGCTCTGGTGGCTCATGCCTGTAATCCTAGCTACTCAGAAGACATATCAGGAGGATCACAGTTCAAAGCCAGCCGGGGCAAATAGTTTGTGAGACCCTATCTGGAAAAAACCTATCACAAAAAAGGGCTGATGGAGTATCTCAAGGTGTAGGCCCTGAGTTCAAACCCCAGCACCACAAAAAAAAAATTTAACAAGTTTGACAAACTCTTAGCTAAAATGACTAGAAAAAAAGATTCAAATAAAATCAGAAATGAAACTGGGTGGTACTACTATTGCTCTTATGGTAATAAAGGATCAGTGCAAAGCCCTGAGTTGAAACCCCAGCCCAAGAGAGGGAGAGAAAGAGAGACTGAAGAGAAAGACAGAAGAAGGGAAATCCATATGAGAACAGGCAGAAATTGGAGTTGGAGTTAGGCAGCCAAAAGTCAAGAAACACTTAGAGCCACTAGAAGCTAGAAGTTGGAAGGAATAAGGATTAATTTTTCCAAGAGCCTTAAGTGAGAATGTGGCTCTACATACACCTTCAATTGGGTCTGTTAGCCTCTCAAACTGCGAGAGAATACATTTCTGTTACTATAAATCACCAGATTTGTGGGAATTTATTACAGAAGCCCTAGGAAAATAATTCAGGTTTCATGGCCATTCCAATCCTGAAATCTCTTCTCACTTCTCTGAGCACTCCTCAGTCTTTTTGGCTGACCTTGTTTCCTCCAACATACCCACAAGCTTCCTACAGTTTAGTCTCTTGAAGTTTCCCCAGTATCCTCAGCCTTTTGATCTTCCCTCCCATAATAACCTCAATCACCTCTAAGACTGTAAGTGCCAGTTACCCATAACCTGATGATCCTAAAACTGTATCCTAGTTCAAATCTCTTTCCTAAGCTTTAGTCCAAAGCTCCAATTACCCTTTAGACATCTCCAGTTAGATATCCCACATACCTCTAGAACTCAGTCAGTATAAAACCAAACTCATTCTCTTTCCCACCAGACCTACTTGTTTTCTAGTCACCCAACCACCAAAGCCAAAATCCTTAACTCTTATTCCTTCATTCCCCCAATATATTTACCAAACTTGTCTCATCAGTTCTACCTCTCAAATTTCACTGGAAACTGTCTCCCTCCTTTTCATCGCTCATCACTACTGCCAATAGTATAGGCAACATCTCATCTGATCTACTGCCTAATCTATAGCCTAACTCATTTCTCCCTTCAAGTCATCCTCCATATTACTGTCATCATTATCTTTCTATTACACAAAATTTGATCTGTCACGAAAAAACTTTCCATTCTTTCTCCATAGCTTACACAAAGTTATAACTTCAATAACTTCCAGGGAACTTTTTACTTAAGAACACAACACAAGCTTTTTAAGGTTAACTTCATGGGATTTCAGATACATAGTCAAAAATTAGCAAAGTGTACATGTGAACACAAGAATTCTGTTTCTCCCAGATGATAATGGTACTTCTGGGGCACCTTCTTTCAAAGGAGGGGAACATACAATCCCATCAATGCTGACCCTTCCTTTGGGTCTCCATGTAACCTCAGAAAGGCAGAATTACTTAGATACCTGAGATGGAGAAAGGTTTGGAAAAATCCTAATCTATCTAGCTAAAAAGAGCCCATTCAAGTGAAAAGGCCCCACATGTACTCAGGTGTTTCTGCAACCCTGTCCCCAAAACATCCAGGTATACCAGGAAACTCCATCAATCATGGGTCTTTCATGAATATCTTGCTCAAGAGGTAGGAATTCTGTGACTCACCTTCCTCCACATCTGCTTTAGATACCATATTTAAAAATCTTTAGTTCTCTTTAATTCCTTTTTCTCTCCACAATTCCAACTGCCCCTTTCTCTAATGATTACCAAGCACACCTATGGGGTTGCACTTGTGTTTTCATTGTTGTTTGCATGGCTATTTGCCCCCACTAGAGGTTGAGCTTCTTGAACCTCAGAACTGTGTCTAATCTTTATAACCCTGTGTCTTACACATCATGAAGCATACAGTAGATACAAAATAAATGTTTGCTCAATGGCTAGAGAAAATAGAAGATTAAATGCTGTGTCATTTGAGTCCTATAATTGCCTGGGAAATAAGTAGAGTATTGAAAGCCATACTCTAGTTTGGGTTACTAGTTTGAAACCCATCCTACACCTAAGGACATTGAGGTCAGGAAGGCTAGGACTTGCCTAAAGACACACAGCCACTTTCTTCTTTGCTCTGCACTATATTCCTTAATTTACACAAAAGTTCCTTTGTTTTCCCTCATCTAATCTTACCTGAAATTTCTTCGATGCTATTTGCATGCATATCCAGAAGGACAGTTCCATTAATAAGGCAGCTCCGTAGCTCAAAGAGGCTGTGCAGTGAAAGAGTTGCTACATAAGGCTTGCTCCAGCGTTCTCCCCCATCCTCAACGTCTTCTTCAAATTTCAGCCATCTGTAAGCATTACAAATAACTAGATCTCAATGATAGAAAATAGGAATTTTTGAGAAAAAAAATCTGAATAGTCATATTGAACACTGTAAAATCTATATATTCAGAGAACTTTGGTAAGTGAAAAAGCAAGTTATAGAATACTACAAACTTGAGTATAGTTTAATTCCATCTTTACTTAAAGAAAAATTTAAAAATACAAACACATATATGTGTAATACACTAAATATATTTCATATTATCCTCGGGTACAGCGATTACAGATCATTTTCATTTTCTTCTTTTTGCTTATCTTAATTTTCTAACTTTCTATAGTGAGCATGCATTACCTGCATAATTAAAAACTAGATCTAATCTATATCATTTGGACATGTTGACAAATCACATTAATAAAAATGATAATATTTTTCTTTTTTTATATGGGTGTTCTGTGTGACCTTTAGTGTTCAATGTTCTGTGTGATCTTTAGATGTCCACAAAGACAGAATGACAAGACTGTTGCTTTTTTACTTGGTATCAGGTTGACTGGCCTGTTTAATCCTCTCTCTATATAGAAAATGTCCATGATACAGCAGGCATCCAAGAAAAACTGCTTTGCTTTCTTTTTTGGGGGCCACATTTTGCTAGTTACTCACCTCACCTCCTTCCCCAAGGTTAAGGCATGGTGGCTTTGTATCATCGGTAAGTATCACCGGTCGGTTATTAGAGGAGCTCAGACATAGCCCTGGTTAATTTGAGGTCTCATCTGAGATCTTAGTCTCAGATAAGAATGGCCACTCTACAACTACCCCAGGAAGTCTAGTGTTGGGCTGTAATACCAAAGGTCTGTTCGAGGCTGAAATGTCACAGAAGAAGTTAAACTCTCAAAAATTCTGGGACTATCAGTAAATTAAAACTCAAATGACCCTATGGTTTACCTGCAGCAAAGTCTGGTCTATGCTATGTCCAATCAGCTAAGTCACCACCAAGGTGGCCCTGTCCAGTATCTTCTAAACTAGACCTGTATTATCAAGGGAAGACATACTTTAGGCTTCAAACAAATGGAAGAGGATCTCCTGCTGGTAATACGCCTATGTCACCAATTCCAGACTCAAAGTCACCTGGCATCAGTATGACCAGAGACATAAAGAGACCAACACCAAGATAACCCATAGAAGACTCTGGAACATCAGTCTTCACATTAGCTATAGCTTCTTCCAAAAAGAAATAAAAGGCAAGCAGACCTGTTGCTTCCTTAAGAGGTATACATTTGCCTACCCAAGCAGATCTTAATCTGGGTATTTTAGGGCCTTACCTGGCTGTCTCCTTCCACTCAGCATCTTCTCCCTCTTTCATACAAATCTCGTCCAGCTCTGTGAAGAGCTCATGAGGCACATGTTCTTCATCTTCTTCAGTGCCAAGAATGAACTGAACACGCTGAGATGGTGTGTCTATGAAATCAACCACAAAGAACAGTCTGCATCTAGCCGCAAAGTCAGAACAAAACCAGCATTTTTGTCTTACCTAACAACTTCAGGAATATATACAAGACCATTCTGAATATAGATCAAAAAAGTTCCTTTTTCTCAGAGAAAAAGTTATTCTGTGGGAACAGTTTCATGAGAGGACAAATTTGAACTAAGACCACTTGGAGAAATCCCTGAAGAGCCTGGAAATCTGACAAATTCAATCAAGAAGAAATGGTTAATTCTCTAGCAAAAGATTTCACCTATTATGTATTGATTGGGAGAGGATGAACTGACGTTTTCATGAAGACACCTTTGATTCGTAGAGACATTTCTTCTTGGAAGCAAGCTCTGAAAACCCAACCCCAGGGCAAGGATCAAGACCTGCTTATGCCCCTTAGTTGCTCCCTCAGCCTCACCATTCTTCCCAGCCATGGGTACAGCCCTCTCTCCCCAGGTTGTTACCGTGGGCCAGGGATTCCAAGCCATCCTCCCCCTGGCTGGCTCCTTTGCCCCGTCCTCGTCTTCGGTGCTTCTGACCATGGGTACGGTGATGCCGGTGGCTCTGCCGGCCCAATGGCATCCGAACCCCCACATAAAGAGTTCTATGTCCTGGAAAGAAGAAGAAGATCTATTGAGAAAACTCCTTTAGCAAAATGAGCCTAGAATAGTTAAGGGCAAAAAGATCAGATTTTTTTAACTGATCACAACTCTGGAATGACAAAACTTCAAAACTGCCAGGACTAAGGAGAATGACCTCAGAGTTGAAGGTCTCTTCTTTTGTCCTGCATATGATTGCGAACCTCACAGATATGTTGTGAACATCAAAGAAATAATGTGTGTTAAGAGCTGAGGATGTAGTTCAGTGGTAGAGCACACGCTTAGCATGTTCAAGATCAACACTGAAGAGAGAGAAAGTAAGATTTTAAACTATACATATGTATGGTATTTTTTTTTATAACAATTTGAGTGATTTTTTTAAAAGGCAACACATTTGCTCTATGACCATTGTAGCAAGTCTTGGCAGGGAGGCAGTTTAGAAAAGTGGCTATGAGCACTTTTCTGGATCCAAAGCCAGATTTCACCATTCACTAGCTATGTGACCTTAAACAAATTATCTAATCTGTCTATAGTCATCTTTTAAAAGGAATGCAAACAGCTTATTATCTGAACTCACAGGATTATCATAAGTAGTAAATACGATAATGCATGTAAAATTCTTAACACAATGCCTGAAATAAATCAGCTAATACATTCTAGGATTAGTTTCCTTTTTTATTTCCTACATTGTAGAATATATAATCTAGACTAGTAGTGAAAGACTAGTTGTAAATTATAAGGAGCATGAGGCTGGGTTTAAAGAGAGATATTAAATATTGTACAAAGAGGAGAGGGTTTGGGAAAATAAGTGATCCAATAGCATTTCTCTCTAGTTCCTTCCCTTCTGCCCCCTCATTCCTTCTACAAACATGGCTTTTGATTTTGATACTCTACCTGGCTTCACCTTTCTTCTTGTCGGGCATGGATCCTAGAATGAGTAGCTTCAGAGATGCACTCACACCATCACTCAGTGCTTTGGTGCCCAAATACTTCCACCTGGTTATTGCTGCTCAGCCCTCCAGATCTGGGGCCTACTCCCACAGCTTCTCCACATAAACTATTCCAATATACTGCCACTGTGTTCAAACCCACAACTCTATCCCCGTCCCCTCCCTCTGAGCAGGTGACCTTGCTTCATAATTTACTGAGAAGACTTAGGCCCTCTCATATGAACATCCTCCTTCTCAATCTGGCTCTCTCTTTGCCAGACTAATGAGCATGACTCTTGAATCCATTGTCTCCCACCCCTCTGGGTCCTCCTGCATTTGCGATCCTCAGTTTCTGCTCTCCATCCAAGCCTTCCACCTATCCTGGCTGATCTTAAAATGAAACCTTCCCAAGCCAGCATGGTGGTACGTGCCAGTAATTCTAGCATTTAGGAGGCTAAGAAGGGAATAGGGCAAATTCCAGACTATGTAACCCAGTCTGGGTTACATAGAGAGACCTTGTCTCACAAAAAAAAGAAAAAGAAGAAGGGAAAAGGAAAAGGGAAAAAGAAAAGAAAAGAATATATACCGATATGGTGCTTCTCTCCCAAGTTTCTACTTTTCCTTCAAACCATTATCTAGAATAGTTGTGGACCTTACACCCTTTCCTCACCAACTCCTTCTCCCATGGCCTCTGCAAGTGTCTTATGACCCTACTCTCCACTGAAGCTGCTAACATTAGGGACACCAGATAGCACTTATTCACCAAATCTCTATCACCTCACATCTCTCTCAGTTCAGTTAAAAGACTTTCTGGAGAGCCCACCATACATCAGATGATAACCAAATCCTTTGGCCATGTCCTCCCTTTGCTGCTGTCTGCTCCCTTATCTCTTGTACCTATACCCTCTTCTGCCTCCTTGTAGTCTTTTGATGGTGCTTCTCCATCCCTCCACACTCCACCAAAGGAAGGCTCCTCAGGTTTTCATTCATGGATGGCCCTTTTCTTCTTTTTAGTGCTATCCACTATCTGGAGTTCAAATTTCACTCTATAAATGACCCATACACACAAAAAAAATTCTTTATCTACAGCAATTAACATGTCCCAAAGCACACTTACTACCCTCCATCTAAATCAGGTTCCTACTTATTTCTCTCACATTTCTGTGCATAGCATTACCATTTGTCTCAACTTTCTAGGCTTGAAACCTCAGTTACCTTAAATTTCCCACTTTAAATTTCCCTTCCCCCTTCATTGCACATCCTACAGGTTAGAGATATTAAGCCTTTCTCTCTTCCCATTTTGACAAAAGAGGGGCCTCCTTCCTGCCTCCCACACTAATTTAACCTTACAAACTAATCTTCCTGGTCACAGCTCATCCCTATAAATTCAGGATTCTTCATACTCATTCCTCAACCTCCTTTCTAGTCTATTCTTCCTTTAGGACAAGAATACATTCAATGTAAAAACAAGAAAGCCCTCTGAAAGAACTGAGTGGATACTCAAAAGAGATAAAGGGACACATGGAACAAACATTGTGGGGGAAAAATCTAGAGATATACAGCTTCTGAACCTACCTCAGCAAACTTTCAGCTCCATCTCCTTCTCATGGCTCCTGCTTCTACATCCACAATCACTTCACACTCTTCCTAAATCAAACTGCTATTCCATAAATGCACCAATGCTTTCTCATCCAAGATTCATTGCCAATGCACTTTCCTTCTTGGTATTATTTCTTATTTCCCTGATCAGATATGTTACCTCCTCCCTCCAAATACCCAGAACCCTTGGTTAGCACTTCTCTCATGCAGTTATTTTCTGCCTTGCATTAGAGTTAAGCATCTATCTCTTATTCTCTACTATTAATCTGTGTGCTACTCAAGGTCCTACATTAGACTCTTCTCCTTGAATCCCTACACAGCCAACCTAAATGTCTTACACATGGTCATGACTACACAAGTGTTCAACAAACAGGGTATCTCCTAAGTGCCTCCTCTGGGAGTGTTATACCTTAGAACTTTCTCTGGAATGCACAATCTGACCTAAGTGGGCCTCTTATTTGAAAGGGGCCACAAAAGAATCATGTAACCAAAGTGAATGTGTTTAGGATGAATAAAGTATTCACCAGGACTTGGGGAAATTGAGAAGATCCTAACCAACCTGAGAATCAAAATCTTAATCAGGAAGACCTCCCAGAGAAGGGGCCTTTATGAGAAGAGTTGCCAACTCCTCATCTTCTTTTCCCAGCAATGGGTTTCCTAAGACTGTACTCAACTTCCTTGAGAGTATGCCCCACTTTCAAGTTGGGGTAAAGTGCCTTGGGTGCTAGCTATTTCTTTTGACTATTTCCCCCTCCTTTTCTTTGCCCTCCCCTGTTTTTCCAAATTCCAAAGTACTCCCCTGTTTTTCCAAATTCCAAAGTACTAAAGCAAAATAAGGTAGAAACAGTAAGAATTAGAAGAAATCATGATTAAAGAATATTAAAATGTACAAAAGTAATATATAAAATGTTTAGTATCTGATGGAATCATACCTTTATCTTCTCCTGTCTCAGGATAGTCTTATGCACATCTAGGACATCTTTCACAGGCAGATCTCTGAATCTAATATAATCATCTTACAACTTCAAAGAAAGAGAAATAAAGAGCTAGAGGAGATCATCTGATAGGATGTAGGATTCTAGGCCTCTGATATTATCAGTATAAACTATTAAGTCCTTAAAGTATGAAAATGACAGAATTGAGTACCATCTGTTAACTAATAATGTTCCACAATGGTACTCCAAAGAAGTCCCTATGATACATCACTGAGATCAACCCAGGTGGCATTAAATTGTGCAGGTCCTGTTCCAAGTGCCAGGGATACACTAGTGAACAGCACAAAGTCTTCAGGACATACTCTAGTTGGACAAGACAGACATCATAAAAACAAAAAATCACTTCAAATATTAATAACTCTTATGAATCAAAGGTAAAGTACTAGAGTGTGTGTGATGGGGTAGGATAATTAAGAGAGATAACTAAGATGATTAGAGGGGACATTTGAATGATGAGAAGGGAGGCCATGGAAGAAGTGGGAGAAGAGTATTCTAGGAAGAGGGAAGAGTGAGTGCATAGGCACTAAGCTGGAATGTGTGGGGCTGCTTCCAAGGCAAAGAGTCAGTCAGAAGGGCCAGAGTAAAGTAGAAAAGGGAAGGAAAGGAGGTGCAGGTGCAGACCATGAAGAATACATGGGCCATGAAATACATAATTAGATCCGAGAGAACCTCTTTAAGTGACCCCTAAAATGATGACCTGAGTATTGTAAAATCTGTGCATCTAGGTAGAGCTGGACATAAAAACAGCCAGCTGGAAATAAAGAACAGCCTCACTGAGGGTGACTTTCAGTTCTTTACTAGAGCCATCTCAACCATGGGTTTCCTCTTTCCTAAAAACTCCCAGAGGCCAGCTATAACTTCCACTCTTCGAACACATCCTGAACACTTCCACCAGGCTCACACCAGAAGAATGCTAGTACTGTTTAATTGTAACTACATTCTAAAGAGAAATTAAAGAGGCAGTAATTGGGCATTAGAATCTGTTATTAAGTCTCATCTTATTGACTAATTTACTCAATGTCACTAATACAGTAAAACAAGGAGTTTGGACCCAATGATTTCCCAGGTCTTATCCAGATGATGGTGAGTCAGGTACTAATACTGGAGTCCTAGGAAAGGTTCAAGTTAGGTCATTCTTTGCAGATGACATAGCACTGCAATTGTTCTCACTATTCTTACTTATTGCTGAGCCCCTTCTGTGGTCCTTACTGACTAAATAATATATGGTTTTGCTTGATATCTAAATTCCCACTAGGCAAGTCTGAGGCATACTGGGAAAGACATCTTTCAGATGCCTTTTTGATGGTTCTGTAGGAAGTAAACTAAAGCTTACATCTTAGAGAAGGAAGACTTTGACTGCATTTTGAAAACACCAAAGAGACAGGCAGAATTGACAACAAGCTCAGCAGGAGCCAGAACTAAGGAGCATCAAGTGGCTGTCAGAAAATCAGACATCAGTTTCTAAGCTGGGGATTCCGAAGCAGGGATTTGGATTTTCTTTGTGAAATTAGCAGAAAAGATGATAAACAAGTAGACATTAGGAAATTAATACAGCACCACTAAAGTCCAGTTCATCTAACTGAGATCTAGCAGCACAGTAATTTCACCAAACTAATGCTGTGGCCACTTTGCTAGCCATTCAACTACCCTCCTACCCAGTCGCTGTCCCCTTTATCTACCCAAACATCATTTCTTCCCAGCTAATTCTTTCATCTTTTGTAGTCAGTGTCAGACCTAGTCTATTAGGGTTATCTGTGTGCAAATAAAGTATTCTAATTTAGTAAAACTTACAAGAAAGAGGAAATGTCTGTGTAGTTTTAAAATATATATACTCAGAGCAACCATTAGTGAACTGACGCTGAATCTTGTGGGAGAGGACAGAAGCCACAGGTGTGACCCGCTATAGGGTAGACATGGCCTATAATGTTCAATGCAGTGTGCACATATACTGTTTACCAAGGACTCACACAGAACTCATTAGCAAATACTAAAGGATATTCAACTCCTCTGGGCTTACAGATTGACCCAAAGTCAGTAACCACAGGGGGAAATCTAACATGCGAACCAATGCAAGCCCTCTTTTTTTCAAATTATAAGGATGACCAAATGGTTCTTGTCTCACTTAAAGACTTAGTAGAAGGCATTAAATTTATTCCAGTTAAATTTAACTCTTGTCTCAGTTAAAGACTTAGTAGAAGGCATTAAAATTACTAGATTTACCCATAAATCTAGTAATTAATCAGGAATAATGATCTGCCAAAAACAATGGAAAAAGCTATTCTTCTAACAAAAGCAGTGGAATCCACTGAAACATATAGTGGACTATTGCTTTTCTTCAGTTTATCTTTGGAAAATTGTTCTAATGTTTCCTTTTGATTCTTCCCAATGTCATGGTTTCATGCACCTTTTCTTTTTTATTTTTTTATTCATATGTGCATACAATGTTTGGGTCATTTCTTCCCCCTTCCCCCACCCCCTCCCTTACTACCCCCTCATCACCTCCCTCTCTCCCCCACCCCCTCCATACCTAGCAGAAACTATTTTGCCCTTATCTCTAATTTTGTTGAAGAGAGAGTATAAGCAATAATAGGAAGGACCAAGAGTTTTTGCTAGTTGAGATAAGAATAGCCATACAGGGAGTTGACTCACATTAATTTCCTGTGCATGTGTGTTACCTTCTAGGTTAATTCTTCTTGATCTAAACTTTTCTCTAGTTCCTGGTCCCCTTCTCCTATTGGCCTCAGTTGCTTTAAAGTATCTGCTTTAGTTTCTCTGCATTGACGGCAAAAAATGCTATCTAGTTTTTTAGGTGTCTTACCTATCCTCATATCTCCCTTGTGTGCTAAAGCTTTTATCATGTGATCAAAGTCCAATCCCCTTGTTGTGTTTGCCCTTGATCTAATGTCCGCATGTGGGGGAGAACATACAATTTTTGGTCTTTTGGGCCAGGCTAACCTCACTCAGAATGATGTTCTCCAATTCCATCCATTTACCAGCGAATGATAACATTTCGTTCTTCTTCATGGCTGCATAAAATTCCATTGTGTATAGATACCACATTTTCTTAATCCATTTGTCAGTAGTGGGGCATCTTGGCTGTTTCCATAACTTGGCTATTGTGAATAGTGCCGCAATAAACATGGGTGTGCAGGTGCCTCTGGAGTAACCTGTGTCACAGTCTTTTGGGTATATCCCCAAGAGTGGTATTGCTGGATCAAATGGTAGATCAATGTTTAGCTTTTTAAGTAGCCTCCAAATTTTTTTCCAGAGTGGTTGTACTAGTTTACATTCCCACCAGCAGTGTAGATGGTTCCTTTTTCCCCCCGCATCCTTGCCAACACCTGTTGTTGGTGGTGTTGCTAATGATGGCTATTCTAACAGGGGTGAGGTGGAATCTTAGTGTGGTTTTAATTTGCATTTCCTTTACTGCTAGAGATGGTGAGCATTTTTTCATGTGTTTCATTTGAATTTCTTCTTTTGAGAAATTTCTGTTTAGTTCACTTGCCCATTTCTTTATTGGTTCATTAGTTTTGGGAGAATTTAGCTTTTTAAGTTCCTTATATATTCTGGTTATCGGTCCTTTGTCTGATGTGTAGCTGGCAAATATTTTCTCCCACTCTGTGGGTGTTCTTTTCAGTTTACAGACCATTTCTTTTGTTGAGCAGAAGCTTTTTAGTTTTATGAAGTCCCATTTATCTATGCTATCTCTTAGTTGCTGTCATGCACCTTCTCTTACTGATAGAATTAGCTTATGCAAAAATATCTATATTTACAAAGCCTTTAACAATGTCTAGACAGTAAATCTCAGCCATTGTTCTGAAAATGGGGTAGAGAATGGTTTATGTCATGTGGGTAGCAGATATGAATAAAGAGGGGAGAAGATCCAAAGATTTCTCTGTAGCCACAGAACCTTATATCATGGCATGTGTATCACTAAATCAGAACACAATTTACTTCTATCTTCCATCAAAGTGGGACTGGTTTTATTCTGTGCCTTCAAGAGACACCAGAGGGCAGGGGGTGGGAGGAAAAGAAAAGAGAGAAACACCACCACCCCGCATGTAGCCTGAGTCCTACAGTTGCACTTCAGAGTGAGTTAGGGTAGAACTCACAACATAGTTAATCTTACAACAAATTCCAATTTACTCCTCTCTTCTCCAGAGCTGCTCTTAAACCTTATCAGGCCTGGAGCATGGGCACCATTTTTTGTCTTCTATTTGCCTATAGTATTTTTATTTTTAAAAAATGCTAACACAGAAAAGATAGTAGTTTGCAGAAAGATCTATGCATAAAGGAACACTTCCCAACACACTGTCCTCCAGTAATGTCATTATCATTATGCAGATTTCTTTTCCAGCAAAGTAGAGCATGCATATGGAAAGGATGATGTCATCTGGAGATGCTGCTCCTCCTGTCAGTTCCTCAGCTGACCTCTGTGGATGAAACCTAGTCCTCAGGACCAAAGAGAGGTTGCTCAGCTGCATTATTCTACTTCCAAGTAGATGAGAGTGTTCATAAATGTTTACCTCTTTGCTGAGAGCAAAGGTTCAGTGGATGATTGCTAGAGGACAACTAAACTGATAACAATGTGCCCCGAAGGTGTAATGGGATGATAAAGAGTCAACAGAATTATTAGAGCGGAAGAGGAGGCAGGAAGAGAAATGTGCATGTGATGGTTGAATGGGTAATGTTGGATACTGTCCTGCCTTGGAAGCAGTATGGTAGTATGAAAAGATCAGGATTCTATCCCATCTCCCTACTGTTAGGCTAAATGACCCCCAAGCAGTTTCACCACATGTAAAAAGGCAGGATACCTTAAACTACCAGGGGTACTAGGAAGACAAAAAAAGACAACTTGCATAAAGCACCTAAACTGATTCCTACTACACAAAGGACATTCAACAAACAGTAGCCTCCTGCTCTACACGCTTTCCTTCTCCCACTTTCTCCCATTTGCTAAAACCCACCTTGGCTCTTCATCCATCTGGTCAAAATAACTTGGAAGACTTGACCTTGACATTGCCAAACACCACTGACCTCTATAGAGCCACCCACATAAGTTCTCATGGTAACAGACCCAGAAGCTGAGTCAGCCTGTACAGCTTTCATTCTCTCCCCCATCTAAAGGCCAAGTTTTCTCTGGGGGTTGCACAACTTTGATGCTAAACCCATTGCAGGAACAAGCAGTACCGACAGAACATTTCACATGCTGTCTCAGGCATCCCAAAGTTGCTGTGTCACAGCCTTCAACTGTGCAGGGGATGTGCAGATATTCACAAAGGCTTCTGAGCTACACGTGGCTTCTCATTAAAGCTACAGTGGACCTAAGCCTTCCTCTAGGAAAGCTAAAAGTCACCATTAATCAGGAACGATGGCTAAATGTGACTGCTAACAACTGCTAACACTCCAGCTAGGTCACCTGGGAGAAAGGAAAGCAGAAGGACACCACACATGGTTACTTGGGGAGCTGGGAGTGGGCAGCAAAGAAAATAAGAGTAAATTAGATAGAGCCAGTCAACAAAAATGCCTCTTCCTTCCTTCTACATGAGTTAGATTTTTATATAACTTTGTGCTGTGAACTCAGAGAATACGTTACAGATGAGCTCCTGTTTTTTCCTTTTCTTGTTTAAGTGAAAACACCAGACAGAAATGGGTATAGTTAGAATAGGAAAAGCAAGTATTGGAAATGAGTAAAAAGAGGGTTTTATAACCAAATGAGTTTTTAAAAACATTTATATTTTATTTTATTTTATTTTAAATTTTTGCATTTTCAGGCAGAATCAATGAGCTGAACTGAGTACTTTGCATTCTCAAGGAATAGGCTGTTAATATTTATGCTGAATTTTATAGTGCTCAAAGTACTGTGTCATTCATAAGCCCTCCTTTACACTCTAATGATATCCTTGTCAGGTAGGTTGGGTACTATTTTTACCTCCACTCTCATTTAACAGATGAGGAAGATGAAGCTAAAGGAAATGAAGTAATTTTCTCTCCAGGATCTCACAGCTACTGAGAAAAAGTTAGGACTCATACCCAGGTCTCAGAAGGCAAAGCCAAGTCTATTCTTCCCACACTAGGCAACCTCTTGCCAAATTTCCTGTCATTGTCACACAAAACAGTGGTTCTTACCTTCTAACTCTTCTTTCTCATAATGGATATTGAGAATTGTACTGGTCCCACCCTGATCCACCACAGCTTCTTCATCTGGTCTCTGTTTAAACACAAATAAGCAATTACTCACAGCAGTGCACATACATTCACTCAAACACTTAAGTGCATTTTAAAAATTTGAACCTCACAATAACTTTGAGATACAAATATGCAGCCATTCTCTTTTTTCATTTTATAAATGAGCACCTGAGACCCAAAGAACTTTAAATAATTATGGTCCAAGGCCACAACTCTGGTAAAAGGTAGAGCTAAACCTGAGCCCTAAATCTGCAGTCCTGTGACTGCAGATCCTGTGTCTTTGTCACCTCTCTACTCTACCTATAATCTGTACAATGAATTGGCACTTTGCAAATGCTGCCAAGCCTGTTGCCTCATTTGATGTAGACCATTCTCCTTGACCTCCTTGAGTGCTACACTGTCTCCTCTCTTGTCCTAAGGTTCATCTTCTAAAGGCTCATCATCTAACTGTAATTCCCAGGGAGGAGCTCTCAACCCTTTGTTTCCCTCCCTGGAGTCTTACAATTTCATCTGCAGCATGAAGTTTAATGGCTTAGTACTTATACTATACCCCAAAATCCATGTGTTTGAAACTGAACTAAACTTCTTTCCAAATACAGCACCCTGTACTTATTTAATTATGCCTAGTCATGGCACCATCATTTCTTAGCTCATATTTGAAATTTCAACTTATTCATTTATCCATTTTACATGTATTTAGTGCCTACCATATGTCTTCGGGAGTGAGTTCCCTTTTATTACCAAGTCCTCCTTTGCAATTTCTCTCAAATTCACTTTCATTTCTCACTCACTTTACTCCACACTGTCCAGCCCTTTAAATCAAACTGGGCATGTTTCAGTGCTAATACCCCACCCACCTTCTTCACTGAGTACTACTCTCTACCTGGAAATGCCACTCTCTCCCTGCCGATCCTACCCCCTACTGGCAGCTAACACTTCTTCACCATCTCCTAGATCTCAGCCTAAATGTACTTCCTTGGAAGACTTCCCTCACTGTCCCTACTTCCAAACTAAGCTATCTCCCTCCATTTATATGGCCTGGTAGCACACTGCAATTCTCCTCAGTAATGCAACATCTCTTTCTGCTCCTTGAGGAGGGACTATATGCATCTTCTACAACATTATACCCCAGCACCAAGCACAGAGGTTTTTTCACATAGGTACTCAATAAGTCTTTGTTTTAAAAAATGAATATAATAGCACCTATCTTATTAATACCCTCACAAGACCTTGAATGGTTAAAAAACAAAAACAAAACCAACTGCTCAACTAATCTGTTTCCTTTTCAAATTTGTGACTCCTTTTCAAAATCTGTGACTCCGGCCAAGCTGTATTATCCCTGGGGCACTGTGCACAATCCCACCTTCATGCCTTTGCTCAGGTCATCTAATCATGAAACAAGCTCCCCAGCACACTAAGTCTACACTTTCCTTCCAGGTTCTGCTCAAATTTCCAGCTTTCTGTTTCAATGTTATTATTTTATAGTTATCATCTATGTCCCCCGCCCCAAACCCACTAAACCCAGGCAATGTATTTTTCCAGTGGGAAAATTTTAAAAAGGGTTTTTAAGGGCAGAGGGTAATGATTCAAGCCTGTAATCCCAGTTACTCTCCAGGTAGAGATGAAAAGGATCAAGGTTTGAGGAGAGCCCATCTCAACCAATAAAAGATGGGGTGGGAGTATGTGCCTATCATACCAGCTATGGGCAGGAAGTGTAAATAGGAGGATCGTGGTCCAGGCCGACCAGGGCATAAAGTGAGACCCTACCTCAAAAATAACCAGAGCAAAAGAGACTGCGGGAATGGCTCAAGTGGTAGAGCTCCTGCCTGGCAAAACTCTAGTACAGCCTCCCATACACACACAAAAAAAGTTTTGAGGTTAGCCTAAATAAAAATTTAGGGAAATAGATAGGATAGTCAAATGTCTACTTAGAGTATTTAACTGATTTAGTTTATAGATATATTTAAAACACATACTATTATCACCATGGGAAACTCTCCAAGATATAATATTAAGTTTTTAAAGTAAGGTGGAAAAACCATATAATTCACTGCCTTTTATCTAAGAAAGGATGTTGGAATATAAATACCAGTTTATACTTAAAATAAAGAAGAATAAACTATGAGAGGTTTTTTTTTTTAAATAGCTACCTGTGGAGAAGGTAGAGAATAAGATAGAAGAGACAAGGACAGACTAGACTTCTTTGAATTACCTTATTTTGTAAATATTTTTACATAATTTTATAACAAAGTTAGAATTTAAAGAGCAATTCCCAAAAATAAAAAAATGAAAACAAATGTTTTCAAATTGATGGTATAATTATTCCAAGAGAAATTATTCTAAATAATATCATAAACTGGGATGGGAATGTGGTTCAGTGGTGGAGTACTTGCCTGGTATGTGCCAGTTCAATTCAAACAAAAGCAAAAATATAATAAACTGACTGAACACCCTCAGTACTATACACTCTAAGGACAAAAAAACAAAAATAAACAAGCAAAAAAACCTGCTTTTCAGCTATCATTTTGTTGGTTATAGTACTGGTGTTGGTTACCTGAGACCATTGTGTATTGTGAGATATAACAGATGACTGACTATGTGAACTTATTCTGTCATACCTAGTGTTGTCGAGAATCTCAGTGAGAATTCTCAATAGAGGAGAAAGGAGACACAGTTCTAAGATAGAAGTAAAAGCCACATAGTCCTAAATTTGAATTGGAAGTATCAAAAAGAATATGATGTACTTTTATCCTTGTTTTTAAATTAATAAGCTTATATTTTTTAGCTCTGTCCTTTCAAAAGGCCTAAAACATATGATCAACTAGTAGCAATGAGTACCACGAGCACCTGGATGTGGTCTCTACTAAAAGAAATCAGAGTTCCTTGGAAAAATGGGTGATCACAGGGCTGAGTCAGGAAGTGTACTAGATGTGTCTACAAACATCTTGTCATATCACATAGTAAGGAAGGGCTCAAAGACAATTAGAATCATATCTAAAGCCTTCAGGAGCAACTTAGATTGGACCCTTGCCAACAAGAGGACAATCCAAGCATCAGTAAGTAATATCTTCAAGAGGATAATCCAAGCATCAGTGAGTAATACCTTCAAGAATTTGAATATATCAAATATGCTAAACTCTATGAGCTTATACCACTTTACAAATTAACAGGGGCCTGAAAGCATAGCACAGTGGTATGCCTTCTTCTACAGTGGTAGACTGCTTGCTTAGCAAGAGCAAGGCCTTGGGTTCTACTCCCAGCACACACACACCAAAAAATTTTTAACCAATTTTATCATTACCATTGGATGATAATGCTAACAAGCCAATTCATCATATTGAAAACTAATAATTTATCTGGGCTTTCCCACTTATGTACATGGAGTAAATGGGACAAGTTTATGACGGAAGAAAATAAATGAAAAAGGAATGACTTTTTAAAAAGGAGGGGGAATGAAGAATTGAATATCACCATTTTGCAAACCCTAATGGTTTGCATAGATTTTCACTGACTGATAACATCACAAAAGAGAGACATTATGGGACATGAGGTAATCTTACCAAATAAATTATCCCTGAATCTGACCAAGCCTCTAAACCCAAATAACCAATTTAGTGAAAATACCATAAAACAGAGTTCCACAGAAAATACCATGGGAGTACTATCAGCAAAATCCAGACTCTGACCTCTCAAAAGGCCAAAAGAAAATGATCAACCAGCAGCCATGAGTATCATTAGCACCTAGATTGTGGTCTCTCAAAATAACATTTTCTACCAAAAGGAATCAGGTAGATTAAAGGAGACAATGAACCAATTTCAATATGTGGACTTTATTTGGATCTTTATGCAAACAACTAACTGAAAATTTCCTTTAAAAAATTATCTATAGCTGGGCACCCGTGGCTCATGCCTATAATCCTAGCTATTCAGAAGACAGATCAGGAGGATCATTGTTTGAAGTCAGCCCAGGCAAATAGTACCACAAGACCCTATCTCAAAAAACCCTTCACAAAAATAGGGCTGGTGGAGTGGCTCAAGGTGAAGGCCCTGAGTTCAAGTCCCAGTACCTAAAAAAAAATTATCTACAGCCATGCGTGCCACTGTATTCCTGTATTCAGGGGTGGGGTCAGGACGATCATGTGCTGGAGGTCAGCCCAAGCTATGTAGTGAGGCCCTGTCTCAAAAAAAAAAAGAAAAAAAAAATTCATACACCTATCAGAATGCCAAAATGCAGGACACCAACCACACCAAATGTTGAAGAGCATGTGAAGCAACCGAATTCTTATTTATTGCTGGTGGGAAAGTAAAATTCTATAGCCACTTTGGATGACAGTTTCTTACAAAACTAAACCTATTCTTACCATACAATCCAGCAATTGTATCCTTTGTATTTAACCAAAAAAACTGAAAACTGATGTTCACACAAAAAACCAAACACAGATGTTTATAGAAGTTTTATTCATAATTGCCAAAATATGGAAGCAACCAAAATGTCCTTCAGTGAGTGAATAGATAAATGAACTATGGCACACCTAGACAATGGATTATTATTCAGTACTAAAAAGAAATGAACTATTAAGCCATAAAAAACATAGAACCCTAAATGCATATTACTAAGTGAAAGAAGCCAATTTGAAAAGGCTACAAAGGGTTGGGGACGTAGCTTAGAACAGTGCTTGGTTAGCACGCTCAAGAGCCTGGGCTCATTCCCCAGAACCATAAAAAAGAAAGGAACCATAATCTTTTAGAGGTGTGGTGGCACACATCTATAGTCCCAGCTCTTTGGAGGTAGAGGTAGGAGGACTGTTAGTTCCAAGTCAGCCTGGACTACATAGTGAGACCCTGTTGCAAAACAAAAACAAGAAACCATGCAAGAGAAAAGGCTACCTATTGCATATAGTACATTATGGAAAAGGCAAAATTAGGAGGACAGTAAAAAGAATAGTGGTTGCCAGATGCTAGAGAGGAGGGAGATGAAAAGGTGAAGCACAGAGAATTTTTAGGACAGTGAAACTGCTCCGTATGATACTACAATGGTGGATAATGTCATCATATAATCTGTCTAAACCTGCAGAATATCCAACACCAAGAGTGAATCCTAATGTAACTATGGCCCTAGGGTGATAATGTCGTGCCAGTGTGAAGTCTATCAATTGTAACAAATCAACTGTAGGGGAGAAGGGGCTGTGTGTGTGGGGTAGGAGGTAAATGGAAAATCTCTGTACCTTCCTCAGAATTTTACTGTGAAAACAAAACTGTTCTAAAAAATATATAAAGTCTTTAAAAGTCAAAACAAAAAATCTGACATATGGGACAATTAGAAATTTAAATACTGACTAGAATGTTTATGACATTTTAAAAAATTATCATTTTAGTTGGTACTGTGTTTATTTTTTTTAAAGAACTTATCTTTTAGAGATACATATGGAAATATTTTCAGACAAAACTGAAAATTTATATATATTTAAAATGACACAATGTCAAAATAATTACTTTTTATACATTTCATAAAGTAATATCATTCAAAACCTTCAAATGCATCTTTAACATCAGTATCTTCCTCATCACTGCAGGTGCTTTGATTTAATTAACACAATTTTCCAGAGCATATCGGTTTCACTTCCGGCTAAGTACAATTATAAAGACTCTCATACATTGTCTTTCCTGAGGAATAATTTTTAAGTTGAAAAAAAACTTGGTTTCATTTTGTACTTATTTCTTATTTGTTTGTCTAGCCTATCATGAATGCCCTGACAGCAGGAGCTTACAGTAGCCTCCCCTGTAAATGGCTTGTGCTCCTGTGAGTTCCACGAGGGTGGATACTGTTTTATATTTACTTTGTGCCTAACTCCCAATACAATGTCCAGCACATGTATCCAATAAACTTCAATGAGTGAATATTAGCTTAATGAGTTCTTTATTTGATATATTTTCTCATAAAACAATATATAGGCCAGGTGCTGGTGGCTCACGCCTGCAATTCTAGCTATTCAGGAGGAGGGAGCAGGAGGATCACAGTTTGAAGCCAGCCCAGGCAAACAGCTCATAAGAACCTATCTCAAAAAAAGCCCATCACAAAAAGGGGCTCAAGTTCAAGCCCCAGTACCATAAAAAAAAAAAAGGATAATTTTATATAGGTAATTACTTATGTTGGCTTATCCACTGGTTTTTAATATCCAGAGTACAGGGATCAATTAATTATGATGCTTGGTACTACCTACAGACACCTGACACAGCACAGAATACAGTAAGAATCTGAAGGGAGGAGGAGGGTTAGGAAGGAGAAATGATTGATTTCCTTTTTTTTTTTTTTTACTCCAAGACTATAAAATCAAAATGGAAGGAATAAAGTCAATCATATGAAAAAGTCAGGTTGGAAAACTTGTTAGTTTCTTTAATTTAGATTGGCTAACCAATTTAGCCTAAATTCACTAATTGTTCACCCATTTCCTTTGTCTTTTCAAAGAAAAGAGCCACTGCCAGTAAGCAATAACCAAAGCACCTGAAAGTTCAGGCTTCATGTGAGTGTGTGAATCCTGTCTCAAATAAACCAAGTATTTTTAAAAAAATTTTTAAAGAATTATAAGGCACTGAAAATGTAAACAACTGAATAGACATTTGATTACACTAAGGAATTATGGTTACTTTTTTCTTTTACTGTTGTTACTTTAAAGTATGATAATAACTTCATGATACAGCAGTAATGTAATTTTAAAAAAAAAGAGTCCTTACTCTTTAGTGATACACACTGAACTTTTTACTGATAAAATGATATGATGTCTGGTATTTGGAGAATGGATGGAGTCACAAATGAAACAAGATGGTGTGTTCATTGCTGAAGCCAAATCATTGGTACATGATGATTCAGTATGCAAATCTCTCTACTTTGATATATGCTCCAAATTTTCCATAAATTTCAAGCATATACAAGTTTGTTTGAACAATTAAAAATGATAAAAGCATGTCTCCTTGGACTGTGCTTGCTGCAGATTCCTCAGCACTTTGCTATTATTTCCTCTGATACCTCCTCTATTTATAGTAAAGAAGGTTTCTCATGAACCCATGAATTTCTAGGGTACCTATAAATGGGGTTCAGACAATCTATGGTAATATGTGTGACCATGCATTTTGAAAAAGGACATGATCCATTGCTTTCATCCCATGATTAGGGGGGCTTGTGACTCAGAAAAGATGAAAATCATGAGAACTATATCATATAAGCTGAGGTAGAAAAAGGAAAGGCAGAAGGGAGGGAAAGAAGAGTGTACTATTGAAAAAGCCCTATTTCTAAGTAATCCTCTTCTGAGTACTTCCTCCTAGAAGCTCACTAACAATGGCTACCCATCTATGCAAATGTGAACTTGGTTAGCCGGGCCCATGCCTATAATCCTAGCTACTCAGCGATCAGGAGGATCACAGTTTGAAGCCAGCACAGGCAAACAGTTGCATGAGACCCTATCTAGAAAAAAAACCCACCACAAAAAAGGGATGGTGGAGTGGCTCAAGGTGTAGGTCCTGAGTTCAAGCCCCAGCACCACAAAAAAAAAAAAAAAAAAGCCATGAACTTGGGTGCCTACTTCAAGGACGAGATAAGATAAAAAGAAATGAGGACGTTAAATACGCATTAAAGCACTGAAACTGCAAGGCAGGTCTTAAGAAAGAAAACACTGTATGAGTCTAAAAGTAATGGACAAATTAAAAGGCAGGGACAGGGCTGAGCCTTACATAGTGGTCCCAACTCCTATAAGCAGCCAAGAGGCTGCAGGTTGGAGAAGGTGATGGGCAGAGCCCACCTTCAGCCCTCTCCCTGACACACTTCCCCTGCTGCCTCACTCTGGACCTGTGGTGGTAGACCTATCCAACTGAACCCTATCTCCCTTCCTGCAGCATACCTCAGACATTTTACTCAAAGACCTCTTTCATTTTCTCCTAACGATCTGATGATTTTAGAGATTATATATAATATCCTTACACTCACCCCCTAGCCCTCATCCTTACCCCAGAACAACAACAAAAAGAGTCTTTATTGAGTTCTGATACATTTAGTCATTTAAAAATCAACAGATATTAAAAAGAAAATCAACAGGTGTAGAGATGGCTTCCATGTTTTCTAGACAAGCACTCTACTAGTGAACTACATCTTCAGTCCTACTTCCAGGGTTTCCACTCAGCAAACAGATATAATTACAAAGAAATAATATTGAGCACTTCTACATACCTAGCATTATCACTACATATAGTATCTCATTAAATCCTCAAGGCTAAGACAGACCTCACAAGAGCTAAGTGAGATAGGAAAACTCAAGTCTGTCTGTGTTCCTTATTAACATTATATGCTAATACTGCCAAAAGCAAAGAACCTGGTCATGTGAGAGGACTCAGATCACATAATCATGGGTTCATGTTCACAGTGAGAATAGCTCAAAATTCACACTACCATCTTAAATCCATAGTGTTATAGAACCTTGTACACCAAACTGTCCTTTTAATGACAGACCTCCAATTGTTCTCCATCAACTTATTCATTTCCATCTTCTTCTTCAAATAGCAGAGCATCTCAATTCTGGCCCTTGTAGACTCTGTCACTAAATCTGAACCAGGTTTCCAATTCTCTAATGCCCTCAATTACTTCCTTGCTGAATACAAACACCCAATAGCAAAAGGGAAAAAACCCAAAGTTCCATGAGGCCTTGGATGGCTATTTCAGACCTGGTCTTCTCAGTGACCATGAGCTCCTGAGTACTCATCAGCTGTCCATTCTGGCTCTTCAGCAGCCTGCTAGAGAACTAAAACTCCAAAATGTCTCATTTCTCAGTGATTCTTTCTTTGACCCACACTTGGAATCATGCCTACTCTGTACTGATTTCTAGGTTAGTACATTGTGATAGAGAGAATAATAACTCCCTACCGCCACCCCTGCCAAGGATGCATATCCTAGTCCCTAAGAATTTATGAGTTATGTTACCTTACATGGCAAAGGAGAATTAAGATAGCAGTTGCTAATCAGTTGGCCTTACAAAAAGGAGATGATTATGGACTAGGTAAAACACAAAGTAATCTCAAAAGGATCCGTAAAATGGGAAGTGGCAGAAGTGCAGAATCACAGAGGGAGATGTCTGAGAGATGCAATTTCTGGCTTTGAAGGCAGAGGAAGGGATGGAGGGAGGAACTACCAGCCAAGGAATGCAGGCAGTCTCTAAAAGATGGAAGGCAAAGAGATAGATTCTGTCCTGGAACTTCTACAAATAAACACACTTTGATTTTAGTACAGTGACACTTGTGTTAGACTTCTGACTTACAGAACTGTAAAATGATAAATTTATGTTCTTTAAACCACCACATTTGCAGTAATTTGCTATGGTAGCAATAGGAAGCTAATAATGATACATATGTTATGTCTCCCTTTGTTACTACCTTAGGAGAAACAACCAACCTCCCCATTATCAAAGATTTGTTGCTGTAACCTAGCAGCAAATCCAGAACAAACACAGTTGCTTTTCTTTGTCCTTATTACTACTGTGAGCTCTGTCTACTCTGCCAAAGCAAACCTTGAGCTAAGATAATTATCTATAGGTTTTGAAGGAAGTAAATTTGCAGCCTGAATTGCACCCAGCTCTCTGCTGAATGCTCTGCTTGGCAAGTCAGCCCACATCTCTTCTCCTGAAGCTCCCCAGCAGAGCTGGCAAAGCCAGGTAGAGAATACCCACAGGTTCCCAATTCTCACATACCAGCTAGTGTGTGTTGAGAGGGTAGAGGGGCATGGATTGTACATTGCAATGTGGTGAGCAGAGAAACCACTTTGAAGGGTTGACACTTTTGTCCAGCAACATGGAGCAAATATTTACTGACTGGTTACCATAAACTGACCATGACCCTCCGAAAAGTTGACCTACTCACTACAAAGCCATTCATTCATTTGCTCAGCAAATATTTACTGAGCACCAACATGTGCCAGACTGATTGGGCAGTAGAATTCAAGGCTCCTTCTGGAACTCTTGGGGTTTTCTGAGGTTCACCATAAGAGATAGTGTGTGACTCACTTCCCATTGGCCATTCTTCTCAATATCACTCACCAGGTTTGGTATTCGGAAGATTCCTGTAAAATGTTCCATCCAAAGCAGGCCTGATCCACATATAACCCTGGAAATTGCCCAAATCCACTTGATTCGCACCTTCCACCCCATACAGCACTACTTGGCTCAAATGCTGAGGATTCCAGCCTCTCCAGCTTCCTCTTTCAGCACTTCCTTCTGGTCAGTTCTGAAAGTGCTGATCAGGAGAACTGTGAAGCTATAAGATGTCCCCAGTTCCAGTTCAAAATAAGGGCTTTCCCTAAAGCTGTCTGATCTTCCTCTATTACTACCCCCTTTAAGAGCTTATCAATTCTTAAAATTTCAGTAACTCCTCCAGAAAGCTCATCAAAATGAATAATGCAGCCGGGTGCCAGTTGCTCACACCTGTAATTCTAGCTACTCAGGAGGCAGAAATCAGGAGCGTCAAGGTTCGAAGCCAGCCAGGGCAAACAGTTTGCAAGATCCTATATCAAAAAAACCCATCACAAAAAAAAAAAAAAAAAAAAGAAGAAGAAGAAGAATGCAGACCTTCATTAACTCAAACTAAAATGACAGCAACAGCCTCCTAGCTGGCCTCCCTCATTCCAATCTCAGCCCCATTCTAGTACATCCTTTGTACATTTTGCCACACATACTTAAGTGCTCACTCACAGCCAGGAACTGATCTAGATGTCAAAGTCACAGGCTGCAGTAAGTACAGTGAGTTTTGGAAAAAGACAGCCCTGGATTTGGCAGAGCCATGGGCAGTTCTGACCGCTTTACATCTCAGTTTCCTCATTTGGAAAATGGGAATAACAAAGGTACAGAATTCTCAGAGTTAGAGAAAGAATTAAATGTGATAATGGGGATGGAAGATGTAGCTCAGTGGTAAGTCACTTGCCTAGCATTGGAGAGGCTCTGGGTTTGATCCCCAACACCATTAAAAAAAAAAGAAGAAGAAGAAGAAGAAGAAATGCAATAGTAAAACATCTAGCCCAGCTCTTGGAACATGGCAAGCACTCAATAAAAGTTAACAAAAAAAATCACAAAGAGAGCTTTCAGGTGAACAGTAGAGATGACCACATATATATTCCATAAGTAGGGGTAGAAGTGACAGCACTTGGTAGGTGCTGTGAGCAGAGGAGACTGAATGGCAAATTCTGACAGAGTGCTAAGGAGCCAGACCCTGAAGGTCAGAATGGAATTTTCTAAATGGAGAAGAGGGAAAGATTTTTCAGTTTGAGAACCTGAGCAAAGGAGAGGTGTGTGTGATCCAATAATGGCCACCTGTTGGTCTGTGCTAATTCTGACTAGACTATGAGTTCCTTAAGGAAAAGCATCTCAGCTTTGGATACGGGAGAGTCATTCATTTACTCATGCAATTGAGCACCAACTGTATATCATGCACTGTGCTAGATGACAAGATTTTCAACCTGATTCCTGCCCTCATGCGGCTTCTATTTGAGAATAAATAAGAAATCAAAACAACGACACTTCAGATAAATTATTTGTGATATTAAGAGGCCAGCCCAGGTTTTTTGATACCCTGTCTCAAAAAAAAAAAGGAGGAAGAGATCAAAAGCATTGGGAAGGCACTGAAGGGTTTCAAATGTGATATGACATGATCTGACTTGTGTTTTTAAAAGTTCTCTCTGGTTGCTGTGTGGAGAGTGGATTGCAGAAGGGCAAGAAAGCAAGCAGATGGTACAGGTAGAAAGGCAGGGCAGTAGTCCACTAGTCCACACCAGGGAAAACAGCATAGTCTTATGATATGCAGATGTGATGTCTGGAACCGCTCCGTTTACACACGATCTACTCACTTTGCAAGGCTCATCTCCCCTGAATACAGCCTAGCTGGCATACTGGAGGCTTAAGTGATAACTGTCAGTTGGTTGAGTGTGTCTGCACCAAGTCATCCCCATTTCCTTTCCTTCTCCTACCTTCATTCTCTTTTCTTGCCTATACCTCAAGTTCCCATTTGCCTGACTCCAACCTTCATGTGGTCCTGTTTTTGCCACTCTTCCATTTTCTCTCCTCACTCCACCACCCATGAAAGGGTCACAAACTAAATGCAAAGGAGGTCATTGTTTTCTGTCCTACCCCCAGAAGCACTTGGGAATCATCAATTTCACACAACATTAACGTAAACCTAAGGGTTACTATGCTCTCCGTAACAGTACACATTCTGTACATTGAGGGCACTGTCTCCTTACATTCGTTTCAGCCTGTTCTTGCTGCAGCTAGAGAAATCTTTCAAAATAGGAAAATCTAATCATGATCTCATTTGTCCTCTCTTGAACCTTCTCTCTACTGCCTCACCTTCTCCTCCAGTGGCAACCCCTTGCTCCTCAGATAAATACTAACATCCTCAACAGGGGTTATAATGGCCCAGTATATTACAACTCTGGAATATCTCTCTCACCATTCCCCTTACTGCTCCTTATGGCTCTACCACATTGGCCTTCTTTTAGGCTGTGTCCCTCTACTCCACAGGACTTTAGCATATGCTGTTGTCTTTGTTTTCAAGTCCTGTGGATCTTCTTCTTTCCTCAGTTGATATTCATTCTTAGATCTTTGTTCAAACTTCCTTCTTCAGAAAAATCTGCTGATAGTTTATACACTCATAGGACTACCTAAAATTCTTTCAAAGCACTTATCACAATTTATATTAACACATTTATTTTTTGTGACTTTTTTTTTTAGATAGGGTCTTTCTATGCAGTCAGTCTAGCCTTAAATTCTCAGTCCTCCTGTCTCATGTGCCTTCCAAATGTATTTTGTGTGATTATTTTATCAAAAATGGTCACTTTGGTCTGGGATGTGGCCCAGTGGTAAAGCACTTACCTAGCATGTGTAAGGCTGAGTTCATTCCTGGCACCACAAAAAGAAAAAAAAAAAGTTACTTCGTCCCCTTTCCCACTAGATGGTAAGCTTCAGGAAGGTAAAACCATTGCCTATTTTTTGTTCACCATTGTATCTCAGACAGAGGTTGAATTCACACAGCCAGCCTTAAGATTAGGTATGGAAGGATTTCCCCCAAAATCTCATAGTCCTTTTTTGACTGAGCAAGCAAAGAAGGAATTATGAATCTTCTAGTAACACTATTGCCAGAAAGAAGAGGAGAGAGTCAGTGGCTGATACCCATTTTGCTACAAACTGAGGATATTTTCCCTGCCTCTTCCCAGAGCCATCAATGATGTCAACAAGGCTTTTGCTTCCAAGATTTGTCATCCTTCACCCTCTTCACAGTCCTCCTCTGCCTTTCCCCTGCAAGCCTTCTTTCTAGGACAGTAACCATACCATGTGATTGCACAAGAAAGGGGGAATGAAAACTCGATGACTACCACTCACTTACTGGTTATCTATCGCACAATAAATCTTGTTTCACAAGGCCCTCTGCAAATAGCACAACTGATCCTCAAAACCACCCAGAGAAGTAAGTCATGGGAAATATTAGCTTTTCCACTTTAACAGATGGGGAAATGAGGTTCAAAGAAACCAGCAACTTACACAAGGTGACAGAGCCAATGGGATTTGAACCTATGGACTCTAACATGTAGTCCAACGCATTGGTACATTAGCCACCCCTGCAGGTCTATTATCAATTGCTTAAATCTAGCTTTTTTCCCCCTCTTAAGTAATCGCCTGTTCCTAACCTCTCAACACTTCCCCAGTCCAGACGTGCTTCCCCACCAAGAACTTGTCGAATGTTCAATGAATGGGGGTGGGAGTCACAAAGCTGGCCACACTAATGGGGACTGTTCCCAGCCTCCAGTCTTTCTAGCTTTTCCTCTGAGGCACCAAGGAACAAGAAATAAAAACACAAAGACCAGAGCAAGGTCCTTGACTACTCTTTCGCTCACGTTCCAGGAGGACAAAGCGAGGTCAGACGCCGGCGTCTCCCACCAGGGAGGCCCGGAGGACAGAGGTCACCGCCCGCCGGTAGTCAGGACTTCTCGGCGACGCAAGGGATGCGGCAATGATGGGCCAGCTCCCAGGTTCAGCCCAAGGTCACCCTCCCTCAGCTCCGACCGGATCCCCGACCGCCCGGAGCGCCCCCTGGTGTCCCAGGCTGGCCTCCCCTCACCCTCAGGGAGTGGCCTGCTAAGCCCGGGTGGGGGGCAGAAGGAAGGAGGGTGAGCAGAGGATGGGGAGGCTGAGCCCCGGGGAGGGACGGGAGGCGGGGCCCTACCTGATAGCTGAGGACGCCGTCCGAGTTACTCCCGGCTGGCATGGTGGAGCAGAACTAGGTCTCCCCGGCGGGTTCCAAGCCGAGCGTCAGCAGCCCGCGCCCTCCCGTAGGGTGTGAGCGGACCACACGCGCGGAGACCCCCTACCCTGGAACCAGCGGTCAACCATCAACCACCTTCGCCTCCATAGCCGCCGGCCCGCGAGGCGCCCGCCGCAGCCAATCAACGAGCGGCCTGTGCAGCCAATCAGAGCGCGGAGCACGGGAGGACGCTGTCCGGCGGTACCCTGGGCTACCAGAGGGAGGAGGAGAAGGAGCTGGGGAACCAACCGCTCCCGGGCTCAGTTGCCGTGGAAACCGTCTCCCTCCCTTCAGTGGCCTCTGGGCTCCAAGGTCCTTCCAACTGCTCTCTAGAAATTGAAAAGCTCTGCTTCTGTTTGCAGCTTGCTCCTGACTCTTGAAAACCGGGGAAGTGTCGGTTTTGCCTATTTGATTTTACTCCTTGGGAGATGGTTTTTAAATTCTGAAGAAATGTCCCTCAGGATTGCAGGAAGAAATAATTGACATGCGGGAAGAAGGCTTTCTAAAATTAATTATTAATCCCTGAGCTAGTGCTAAGATTGACGAACAATAAAGAAAGCAGGCAGGCCCCTCTACAGGCTCTCTGGACTTAGGTCTTCTCCCTGAATCTCGGGAGGATAGCAGAAATCACAGAGTTGAGGTAATTACACACACACACACACACACACACACACACACACACAAGAACTTTCCACTTTTCCAAGAAATTATCTAAGACAAATTATTATTTAATAACAGAACTAGCAGAGATGAGGCAAGGTTAGAAAATGATGAGTAATTCATTCAATTTGATTTGGATTTGAAAGAAAAGAGCCTGGCTAAAATCTAACCAATCCTCTATCCCCAAGGGAGAAAAGGGGTCTTTTGTTTCATATGCACTGTCACAGGAGACTAGTTGAGTCCACATCATTAGGGGGAAAAGAATCATTACAATGATTCTCAGCCTCCAAAGGAGCTGCTACACTTGGGGAACATAGTCCAGTACATATTAAAGTTTCAACCTTTACATATGATCCCTTGCATTGTCCCTGAAGCTGGAAACAATTTCAGTGTCCCTGAAAAAGAACCATATTTCTGATATTCTATATAAGTTCCTTGCCCAGTTTGAGCTTTAATGTTATATCCACACTCTCTGTCCATCTCTTGTCCTTCGAATATATAGCTCACACACACCCCTCACCCCCATCAAAATGTTAACCATCCTTCAAAGTTGATCTCCTTTATTCCATTTTCCCCAACACCCTAACATATTTGGTGTCCTGCTTCAGAAGCCTCACTTCCTACCTTTCTCACAGCAGTTAAAGCTGTAGTTATTTAACACTTTTATTTATATGTTGACTTTAGCTTACTACAACACTGCAAGTTCTTTGAAGGCATTGATTGTTTTTCTTATGCCCTTCTGTTACTCCACAGAACTGGACATATAGATCTGGGCACTGGTGGCTTATGCCTACTGTACTAACCATTCAGGAGGCAGAGATCAGGAGGATCGCAGTTAGAAGCCAGCCCGGGCAAATAGCTTGCAAGCCCCTATCTTGAAAATACTCAATACAAAAAAATGGCTGATGGAGTGGCTCAAGTGGTAGAGGCCAGAACTGCCAAAAACAAAGAAAAGAAAAAAATGCTGGACATCTAGAAAGTAGTTAGCAAATATTTATACTCTTAATTCAATCTAATTAAAAAATGTAATGAACATCTACTATGTTTAGTCTCAAGTAACACCAAAGATAGAAAGAAATCTGAAATATATCTCCAAGGAATTTAATAGTCTAATCATGGATATATGTTAACATGTAGAAAAGGAGCCATGTAAGTAATATAGATCAAAGGCCACCTCTTCCAAGAAACCTTCCTTCCAAGGATGGTTGCCAAAGGGAAGATGTAGTTGGGGAGCAAATATTACAAAAATTCAGAAGAGAAATGATCTTTATGATTTGGGACACTTCAAGAAGGTGAAACAGAGGACCTGAGTTTGAGCTACGTCTGAAAATATGGGTGAGATTTAACTTAGCCAAAGTAAAGAAAGCAAGGATCTAAATCTTGGGTAAAGACTGATTACTCATTCAGGGTCGCCACAATTGGGCCAAAGCAGAAACTTCTTGAAAAGAGCAGTAGGAAGTAAAAGATGGATAGAAAAAGTTGTGATCAAACTGTGGCAAGCTGGCTAACAAATTCAGACTTTGTTTGTCTTATATGATAAAAAGTAGGACTGCTGAAGAGTTTGGGTAACACTTCCATGCACCAGGACCTGATGGTATAAATGCATTGTGTTATTTAATGCAAGAGTCGTTATTTTTCCAATTCACTAGTAAGAAAACTGAGGCTCAGAGAAATTAAGCAACTTTCTCAAATCCAGGCAGTCCTTAAGCTGGGGTTCAATCATTCATTTATTAATTTGGAACACCTTTACTGAGACCCTATATATCCACCCCTCTTTTGGAGGGTTGGGGAAACGGCAAAAAGACAAACTTATGTCCCCCTCTCTGTCCCCTGATCTTATAATTTAGTAAGGAGACAGTAATCAAATAAGCAAACAAGACCACTACAAGTTATGAGAGCTACTGTGAAGTTCCATGATTGAGGTGATGGACAGAGCTTCTCTGAGGAAGTGAAGATAGCTTCCCCAGTGAGATGAGTCAGGGCAAGTCTACCTGACTCTGGAGTTCTTGGCCACTATGCTACACTGTACTGTGAAAATGAGGCTATCTCTGAAATCTGTCAATAGGGTAGGATGGATTGAAAAGACAAACCTGAGGCAAGGGGGCAGTTAGACTGACCCTAGCAACATAGTAATTCAAGAGGGACCAAGGGTGGTTGACAAAAGGATAATGTGCCTTCCCCTGAAAGATAGTCACCTTGGTATGAGAGAAGTAGTCAGGGTAGGGAGAGGAGGTTGTTGGGAGTTCTGGTGCATCTGACTTTTCCTCCTGTTCAAATGTGGAAATGGAGCCTCTGGCCCTTGACTTCAGGGTCAAGAGCCCCATCTTCTGGCCTATTGTGCAAATTACAAAAGGAAGTAGACCACAGAGGCAGCCTATGAGGCTGCCTAAAGCTGCTGCTATCTGGGGCACTGCAGAAGACAGAACCTCCCCTCCCAGGTTTGATTTGGTCTCTTATTCGCAGAGGAGACTGGATCACTTGGCTTATGCTCCCTTCCCTGGTGGAAAAGTGCAAATGTGCTGGCTTTCAACCTGATCTAACAGGCCCTGGGAGAGCTGAAGGAAAGTATTCAGTCAAGGACACTACCTCTACAGATTATTTTTCTGAAGAAATCAGAAAAAAAAAAAAAAGACAGCATTGACAGAACTTAGAGCCTTCTAGAGCATGCATTTGGCCTAGAGGAAGGTATAAAGTTGTCAGGAAGGCTAGGATCATGGCTCAAGTGGTAGAGCACCTGTCTAGCAAGCACAAGGTCCCAAGTTCAAAACCCTAGGGCCGCCAAAAAAAAAAAAAAAGTGGTCAGGAATTGCAAACTACATGTGCACACACAATCAAATTACATGAATGACCTCAATCCTTGCAACAACTCTATGTGATTAAGTGCTATTATCCCATTTTATAGTTGAGAAAACTGAGGCTTAGAGATGTAAGTTGCCCCAGATCACCCAGTTAGCACAGTTAATAAATGGAGACCAGGCTCTGGGCTCAGATGCATCTGATTCCATAGTGTATGAGCTTAATTACATGCTGCCTGTGGCTTCCATCTTTCTGTTTTATAGGCCTCACCTTCTCTTCATGGCTCACAAATGTGGCTATTCTTCCTAGTTTTGTCTTTAGACTCTCTCTTTTCTAATACTAGTGGTTCTTAAATTTTAGGGAAAGAGGTGGGTTGTGAAACCACTAAGAGCACAATAAAATCTTTAGACTCTCTGTTCATTGATTTACTTAAAGCACAGAAAGTTGCATATATGGGCGTGGCTTAAGAACAGGGATTTGTTTTGAGAAATGCACAGTTAGGCAATTCCATCATTGTGCAAACATTACAGAGTGCACTTACACAAATTAAGATGGCTACGGCATCACTAGGCCATATAATCTTATGGAACCACCACTGCATATGGGGCCCATCCTTGACCAAAATGTCTTTATGCAGTGCATGACTTTATGGACTGAAAGACATTTGTATCTTGTTCAGAGACAAAAAGATAAAAATGCAAGAAACTTAAAACATCAGAGAAAATGCTCTGTAATCGTAACCAGTTTTTCCATCAAAAGCATCTTAATTCCTTCGTCAGTTTACTTTTGTTTTTATTTCTGTGCTAGGGCTCAAACCAGGACCTCACCAGGCTAGGCAAGTGCTCCTCCACTGAGCTACACCCCCAGCTAAATCGTATACCTGATTTTGTTTCTCTACTTTCCTCTTAATTACACATCTAAGTCCAAGAAAAGTTTGGAGGAAAAGAAGTTGGGAGCCAAGGGAAGACTTAATTAGGGGTTGCTTGTGCTGTCTGGGAGCTGTTGCCTTGTGGAAGGGGGAGAGGAGGGGAGAGACTTGATTCTTGGTCACGCTGAAAAGGTTATGCAGGTGGGTGATTTGCTTTCAGCCCTTGCCAAGTCACAGCATATCTGAAGAGACTATAGAATACAGTTTTCTTTGTTCACGGCATGTTGCCAACCTGGGACACTTCACATCATAAGGAAGAGTAAGAAGCAGCACAAAAACTGAGAGCTAAGCTCCTAACTGTGAAAATCACTTCCCCTCCATTCATCACCCTCATCCACAGAGCTAGCTGCCTTACACTGTGCTCTCACACCTCGCTCCAGGCTGAAGCTCCGAGACAGAATGCAAGCAACATGAAGAATCGAGCCTCTGCCTTCTTTGCAATTGTGATTAAGATATCTGGACAGAAGCAGAGGTAGGGGAAAAAAGGGGAGGAGAGGGAACTTTTGGGAGAACAGAGCAAAACAGAAAAGCACGCTGTAAAAAAAACTGTCACATCAAGTCAAGACTCAGCCTTAGAGGAAAGGAGCGGCAGGACTCCAGATCCAGATGGGAAGCCATTCAAGAATTTGAAAGAAAACAGGTGTTCACCAAGGACCACATGCCAAGTCCTTGATACCAGATCGGAACACTTTTGTATTATATTAGATACATTTATCTTATCTGTTTCAAACCAAGCCTAACCTTGCTTAGAAATCAGGTTTGTTTAAAGAGGTTTCGCTCCACATCTTATCTACTTGGGGATAAAACCTCCTGAGTGTATTGTGCTAAGTAGGGAAGTTCTTTCTTCACTTTTAGCCAATAGGCCTGGATAGCCTTAAGGTGGCAGCAAATTCAATGCTTCACAGTAGGGCTGAGAGTATAGTTCAGTGGTATAGAGTGCTTGCCTAGCAAGTGTAAGGCCCATCCCCAGCACGGTCGGAGAACAAAACAAAATTCCACAATTGTATAATTCTACATACTCTACTTTTTCTATCACTGTTACCTCATTTGTCTTCAACGGGTCCAGGGAGACTAGGTATAAAGACTTACCCAGGCCAGTTAATAGCTGAGCAGGGCCAATAATTACTGATGTTTTCCACTTCATTGTGTGACTTCCTAATAATATAATTCCGTTCATTCATTTACTGCATAAAGTTGAATTGGCTTCAATTGAATGGTGAAAATGTGAACCTCCTTTAGAACTGACATTACCCCCCCATCACCACCACAAAGCAAAAGCCCAGCATTCCTCCTCCTGTGGCACTATCAGATAAGAATTTCATATAATTTCCACTGTGGAGAGCTTGTTAGTGATACCCATTCATTAGTTTACTGGACAAACTCCCACGAAGCTCTGAAAATAACTGTTTCTTATCTCTAGAAGCACATTATCTGACGTAGATATAAATTCAATCCAAGCTACTTTTACTTCCAGTGATACATCCCTTGAGGGCTTTTATTTTGCAGTTAATAAAAAAGAAAAGAGATCCAGTTAGACATCTGGGCTGAAGCAAAAGGGAATAGACATAGAATATGAATTTATTTCACTTGTTTATCTTTGTCTATCTCTAATCTTTTGCCAAATTGAAAAAACCAACCTCCTCTTTAAAGAAGGCAGCACTCCGTGGTCCTTTCTGCAAGCCAACAGAAAATGTAAGAAAAAGTATTTGCTAGATTTAGAAGAAACAATTGGTACTGAGATAGTTAGCCAATGAATCACAAAGGAAAAAAATATCCAGCCCTGGGGCTGGGGTGTAGTTCAGTGATAGGGACTTGCCTTGCATAACTAGCTTGGGTCTGATCCCCAACATGGGATAAATAAAATAAAAGTTCAGTCCTAAAGCACACATAGAAATAATCAGCTATGTCTGGGGTAGGCAAAATGAACTAGAGGCATTACAATTAGATTATAACCAGTATATCCATTGGGGTCTCTCCAGAACTTGTTCTTGTCTATGAGAATTGTTGGAGACCAGTTTTCTGTTCCATACAATTTGCCTCCACAGCATTCCAGAGAAGGGACCATCCAATTTTCCCTGGATGTCTCCACTGACAGAGAACTTGACACTGAAAGAGGCTCCATTTGCCTCCTTGAAACTCCCACTCTTATTCCCAACACTCCCCTCAGTAGTTCCAAAGGGAACGTTCACTCTTCCAGTTCTGATAGGATATCCTCTCTTCTTCCTGACACAGGGCACAATCAGGATGGGATTCCTGTCTACTGCAGCCACTTGCTTCCTGTGATTCTGTCCATTAAGAGCCTAGCCAGTGATGGAGTGAAAAGTTTAAGAGGCCTGCCAACGTTATAAACTTTTACATGTGATAACGGGACTATGATTACATAGGACATGAGTCTTAGTCCTAGGAGATACATGCTGCAGTATTTAGGAGAGTATCATGATGTCTACAACTTACTTGGTTTTTGCTATACTGGGGTTTGAACTTAGGGCCTTGCACACTTGCTCTACTACTTGAACCATGACCTCAGACCTTTTTGCTTTGGTTATTTTTGAGATAGGGGCTCACGTTTATGCCTGGGCCTGCCTGGACCACTATTTACACTTCCCCTAGCTGGAATAACAGGCACACACCACCACACCAAACTTTTTATTGGTTGAGATGGGGTCTTGCAACTGTTTGCTGGGCTGGCCTCAAACCTTGATCTTCCCAATGTCTGACTCCTGAATAACTCTCTCTCTCTCTCTCTCTCTCTCTCTCTCTACCTCCCCTCTTCCTTCCTCCTTCCCTCCTCCCAGATTGATGATCAAAAACTGCCCAGGTTTTTCCCCCCTCCCATAGGTTAGTGCAGATTTTAAAAGCACCTGGAAACAGTTCGCTCTCACTGCTTCTGGCTTCCACCTGGTCCACCATGGTCTTTTGTAACTCCTTTCCCTAATTTTCAATAAACTTTTATCATCATCCTCACTACATCTACATATCCTGCCTGGATGCATTCACGTAGGATATAAGAATCTGGAATTTTCTGTTTACCAGAAAGTACAACAAGGCCGGGTGCCTGTGGCTCATGTCCATAATCCTAGCTACTCAGAAGGCAGAAATGAATGGAACCCCAGCAGCACAGCAACTAAGAGATTGGCATAGATAAATGGGAACTCATAAAACTAAAAAGCTTCTGCTCATCAAAAGAAATGGTCTCTAAACTGAAGAGAACACCCACAGAGTGGGAGAAAATATTTGCCAGCTATACATCAGACAAAGAACTGATAACCAGAATATATAGGGAACTTAAAAAACTAAATTCTCCCAAAACTAATGAACCAATAAAGAAATGGGCAAGTGAACTAAACAGAACATTCTCAAAAGAAGAAATTCAAATGGCCAAAAAACACATGAAAAAATGCTCACCATCTCTAGCAATAAAGGAAATGCAAATTAAAACCACACTAAGATTCCACCTCACCCCTGTTAGAATAGCCATCACTAGCAACACCAACAATAACAGGTGTTGGCGAGGATGCGAGGAAAAAGGAACCCTCTTACGCTGCTAGTGGGAATGTAAACTAGTACAACCACTCTGGAAAAAAATTTGGAGACTACTTAAAAAGCTAAACATTGATCTACCATTTGATCTAGCAATACCACTCTTGGGGATATACCCAAAAGACTGTGACACAGGTTACTCCAGAGACACCTGAACACCCATGTTTATTACAGCACTATTCACAATAGCCAAGTTATGGAAACAGCCAAGATGCCCCACTACTGATGAATGGATCAAGAAAATGTGGTATTTATACACAATGGAATTTTATGCAGCCATGAAGAAGAACGAAATGTTATCATTCGCTGGTAAATGGGATAGAATTGGAGAACATCATTCTGAGTGAGGTTAGCCTAGCCCAAAAGACCAAAAATCATATGTTCTCCCTCATATGCGGACATTAGATCAAGGGCAAACACAACAAGGGGATTGGACTTTGAGCACATGATAAAAGTGAGAGCACACAAGGGAGGGGTGAGGATAGGTAAAACACCTAAAAAACTAGCTAGCATTTGTTGCCCTTAACACAGAGAAACTAAAGCAGATACCGTAAAAGCAACTGAGGCCAATAGGAGAAAGGGACTAGAGAAAAGGTTAGATCAAGAAGAATTAACCTAGAAGGTAACACACACGCACAGGAAATTAATGTGAGTCAACTCCCTGTATAGCTCTCCTTATCTCAACCAGCAAAAACCCTTGTTCCTTCCTATTATTGCTTATACTCTCTCTTCAACAAAATTAGAGATAAGGGCAAAATAGTTTCTGCCGGGTATGGAGGGGGTAGGGGGGAGAGGGAGGGGGCGGAGTGGGTGGTAAGGGAGGGGGTAGGGGCAGGGGGGAGAAATGACCCAAGCATTGTATACACATATGAATAATAAAAAAATTTTAAAAAAAGAAAAAGAAAAAAAAATTCACATCATATAAAAATAAAAATTTAAAAAAAAAAAAAAGAAGGCAGAAAATGAAGACGATTGCAGTTTGAAGTCAGCCTGGGCAAATAGTTCGTGAGATCCTATCTTGAAAAACCCTTCACAAAAAATTGGTCTGGTGGAGTGGCTCAAGGTGAAGGCCCTGAGTTCTAGCCCCAGTACCACCAAAAAAAAAAAAAGCAAATATCACAAAATTTTAGTACAAAATATTCTTGTTTTTTATTTTCTGTTTGAAATTTTTCATAATTGAAAGTTTGAAAATACTCACTTTGTTTTTCACAGGCCTCAAACTTGGCCCAGTTTCTACCCCAAGACAGCTTGGCCTAGGCTGGCCTCTCTGCATGGGCCTCAGCCCCCAGTGCAGGGAACCCTTTGACCTGGAATTAAGCTGGACTAGCTTCCTCTCCTCACACTGGTAACCTCCAGGATCCTGGAGAGAGGATGGAGCCTCAGGCCTCACAGACTAGGTTGGTACCTCTGCACATGGACCTGGAATCTAAATTCTGGGGACTGGCAGTTAGCTGCACCTTACATTGTGGGGACCACTGAGGTCACATGTGTGTGCTCTTCACTGTACCTGCATCTCTTCCACTCACCTACCTAGCAAACTTCTACTCATTCTTCTAGAACCAGGTCTTGTCACCTCTTCTAAATTCCACTAAAGCAGCAGGTACATGCCCTTCTTCATGCCCTTACTGGACCTTCTTGTGCACCCCTCTGTCACAACTGTTACCACATTCTAGATGTCAGAAAGCTGGGAACTCCTTAGAGATGGGGACCATGCCTTTCATGCCTGACTCCCCAGTACCCAGTACTACCCCAATAATGCTCTGTTGTCCCCACAGTGCTTTCAAATGCATTACCTTTCCAGCTGTGAATAGCCTATTAGAATGTTTGGTGTTTTATGGTTTTTGGTTTTTTTGGTGGGGGGAGAGGACAGGGTCTCCCTATGCAGCCCATGCTGGCCTTAAACTCGTGATCCTCCTGCCTTAACCGCCCCCCCCCTTCCTGGCTTCCTTAAATGTTCTTTCTTATACTGGGTCAAATTCCTCTGGGAAATTTTTATTTGTAACTGGTGATAGGTCAGAAGAGGAAGTTCTCTGAGAAAGAAATGTAAGTTCTTTGCTCTCCTCTGGTCCTAACTCCATTTATATGGAAACAAATGTAACTATATCTGCTGCTGTTGCTACCACCATGCTGCCTATTCTCAGGATGCTCTCAAGAAAACATCCTGACAGCCCATTATGTCATCTCTCTGGTACTTTCTCTCTTGTGTGTCTCCAGGGAACCAGAAAGTCCAATTTGTTTAATACCACATGATCTGTTACACTCATGTCACATTTTGCAGTCTTAATTTAATTTATTATAGATATTGTGATGTGGCTCTGTTTTTCTGAAAAAACAGGTTCTCTTACATTCATTATTTGGCAATTAGCCTTCCCTCTAGTTGACAAGGGCTAGAACATTTTACATCTCTTTTCTACAAATCTATATTTCCTCCTTGAATATGAACCAAAAACCTTAATAGTGTTCACAACCTTAGATCTAGTAAATTCCACCTCTAGAACTTTACCCTATAAAATGGCCATAGTTGAGTACAAAGCAGGGTTATAAATGCACTACTTATATATAATGAGGAGATCTCACTGGAGAAGTTGGTTGCAACCTCTCCAAAACAAACTCACAGGCCATGGTTAGCCACACAACATCGGCAGGCCTAAGTCTAAGATGTAATGAAGTGAAGTGGCGATTGACCTCTGCAGAGTTCAGAAGAACTGAGCCAAAACATACCCTGAGAGACTTAGAATAGGCCAGACACTAGACAAGCCTCTTGTCTCTATTCTGGGGATTCCCCCTTCTCACAAGGGAAAGTCTTCCAGGCCTATCTATCTCTAAGACCTACCTGGGAAATTGCCTGGTTCAAGGGCATGTCTCAGGATAAAGCCTAGAAGGATGGTGGTTTATCCCTCCCAATCTAGTATATCCACACTTCTCCACTGAAAATCACCACTCCGCTCCCTTTCTCTGCTCCCTTTCTCTGCTCCCTGTGGAGTTAGAAGCATCATTTCCTAAGCTTTTCTTGGGAGTTTTTCTTGCCTCCTCCCTGCCAGACCTGAGTTTAAGTGAACACAGACAACCTTTACACCAACTTCCCTATAGCAATTAGTTAGTTTAGATATTCAAATTATTTATTGGCCAGATTCTTTTGGCTGAAAGCAACAAAAATACATTTAACAAATTGCAATTGAAACAAGGGAGAAAGGAAGGAAGAGAAGGGGAAAAAGGAGGAAAGGAAAGGAAATAGAAGAAGGGAGAAGTATAGGAATAAATGACTTCAGGTACAGTAGATCCCTCTCTCTCTGCTTTCTGTTTTGTCTTTATGTTCAGTTTGACTCTCCTTCCTAGTGTAATAGCAAAGAAGGCCACCAGCCATTCTAACCTGCTACCACCACCCACCTTCTCAGCTAATGACTCCATCATGGTGATGTGGAGGTTGGGACTAGAAGTGCAAGGAAGAGAGACTCTTTTTTCTGCATTTCAGGAAATACCTCAGAGAAGACTCTACATGGCCTGGCTTGGGTCATATGCCTAACCTTAAAACAATCACTGTGGCTAAAAGTTCACAGATCCACCCCTGGTGCTACGACATGAGGCAGGCCCCTTCAGAACCTCATGGAAAAGCTGAAGGCAGGTAGTTCACTAGAGAGACGCTAGAGAAAGGCAAAAGCAGGTTCTTTTCACTTGACTCGCCCTGTCTTTTTATATAGTCAAATTCTAGTCTCCTCCATTGGTCAGAAGTCAACTTTCACAGACTGGCAATTCTATGTCCACTAGGCACCCTAAGGCTCCAAAGTCATCCATCTCCTTCGTGCAGCTCCTGATATTTGTGTCTGGTCTTGTGATACAGCAAGTAGCAACTGTGACTAAGAAATAATGGCCCTGTAATTTTCCCCTGAGTCTGGCTACACTTCCCCTGCGTGAAGCCTACTTGCCAGGCCTGCTCTAAGCAGACTCCAGGGCCCTATAGCTATGTCTGCCATATGCCATTGTGCAGCTTGTTCTCTTCACAAGCTTAGCTTGTCACTTCAGCTGCACCTGCCAGAGGAAAGGGTGCCTCTTAAATATGCATACAAGGCTCCTTATGGGCTAACAATGCCCTGCCCACACAAGCAAATAAGGGGTGACTGCCCCAGGACAAGAATTCCAAAGCTTGGACTTTAGACCTGGGTGTTATGGTTACAGTATCAGTGTTGTTGCCTTCTGAGGTCCTCTTGTTGCATTGGGTGTGGTACTGCTGGGGTAGAAAGGCAGAAGACCTGCAGTTCTGTGTTCTCCCAGACTAGCAGACATCTTGATCTCCTCTGCCAGCTTTGCTAAGTTCTGAGACTGCTTCTTTGTAAGTTGACACAGAGGCCATGGAGAGTGGCAGCCACCACCTGCATGTTCCCCTGTCATTTCTTCTACCCTTTACACTGCTTTCAGCTGTGTTGGCAGTAAACCAAAATGAAAGAGCTTTGAGCAGGATCCTAGTAGCCATTCTTGCCTGCCCTCAAACCCAGACTGAACCTCATGGTTCTGCCAAGCTTATCAACAAGCTGTGGGGGATCCAGCCCAAACCCTGAAAATGAGAAGGTAAAGCTTTCTGGTGGAGTTACAGGCACAAATCAAGACAGCCATACATTAGCTCCACTGAGCCTTCTCTTCAGGCTTGACTGGCCCCAGCACATTTGGTGAACTCCACTTATGCTGTGTCTTTTTGTTTTTTTATTTTTCTTTGCAGTACTGGGGTTTGAACTCAGGGCTTACACTTTGAGCCCACTCCACTGGCCCTTTTTTTGTGTGTTCACAGGTTTTTTTTTTTTTTTTTTTCAAGATAAGTACTCTCGAACTATTTTCCTCAGGCTGGCTTCGAACCATAATCCTCCTGAACTCTGCCTACTGAGTATCTAGGATTACAGATATGAGCCACCAGTGCCTAGCATGCTGTGCCTTCTTAGAAGCAGTGAGGAGTGACCCTGGGTGCCTGTGTTACTGCATTGTTGTTGTTGAACACAGAGCACTTGTCATGTTCTGAGCACTGTTCCAAGTGATACACACACATTATCACACCTAAATCTTACAACAGATCCATATCAATAGCCACTTCTTAAGAAAAGCAGGTTAAACCACTTGCCCATGATTGCAGAATTGCCAGCTAACTGAAGGGCTTCTATCCTTGGGATTGGGAGCATTTCTACCAAGTCTCTCAGCCCCATATACTGAGCCATGCCTCTCCCACAGCATCTGCTGTGGGATAACCCTGAGAACAACTGTGAAGTGATCTGGAACCTCCAGAATGTTCCCTGGCCACCAACTCTCAGCTCCCAAAGCCAAGAAGTGCCTGAACCCTAGCTCTGGGACTTGGCTCATCTGTGGGAACTCAGAGCAGCTCTCACAAGGGCAGCAGGCCAAGCTCCTGCTCAGAGATGGCTTACTCTGCCCCTGGAGTTAAAAGATTCACTCATGTTGGCTCCAAGACACTCTAGCTCCCTGGATAGGGTCACTGCCATTGTTTTTCTCCAGGTTCTGCAGAAAATTGTATTTTTTGTAGACTCGAAGCAAAAGCTCAGTGGCCTTGAAGGAGATCCAGGTCCTTTTGGGCTGCTGTTCCCTATTTTTCTCTATAGTCTTGCTTTTGGCTCCAAAATATCCCACTGAGTTATCTCACATAACAGATGCCAGGGTAGGGTGATAGACCCTATGAGCAATATACGCTCCAGTTCAACATTGGCAATGGAGTCTTTGTCCTGGTTGGCGGGGGGAGGGTCCTGAGGGGCTGTTTTATTCTTTTGGAGATGCTGGGGATTGAACCCAGGGCCTTGTACATACGAAGCAAGTACTCTACTACTGAGCTATACCCCCAGCATGCCTTATTCTCATACTTGTTTCTTTCAAAGGAACAAAAGCTTTGCCAGAGGCCCCCATCACAGACCCCTCTTTGCCCCTCACTGGCAAGAATAATGGGATCATCTTAGCACTATAGTATTCAAATTTAGCATCTGTGGGTTCTTCTTGGTAGCAAATGCCAGGACAGGTAACAAATGACAGAGTCTGTCAGGGTTCTTAAAGTCCATTCTCAAGCGCCCCACAGCAGGGAATTTTCTCCCTCTTGTGTTAGAGGCATCCTTGTTTTGCACCTGTTATGTCTCTTAGTGGTTTGGCAGCCTGGAACAGTTGGCAGATAAACCTCAGGGTATTTCAAGTCTTGATAATTAGTAAGCAGAACCAATATGTTTTCAAACTCTGAGCTCGTCCTTTGTTTTAACAATATCTGCCTGTCACATCTTCCTGTAGTCTGGCAGAACACACATTTATCAAGGTACCACTTCAGGTCTGTCTTTTCTTGGTAGAATAAGATATGAAGGGGTTCCTCTAAAGTCTTGCTGAAAAAAATATGTAATATAAACAAACTAATTAATCCATCCCTCTAGTCACTTTTTCCATCAAGTGTTTAAAGGGATCAGGATCCCTGAGATGTATGGGGACATCCCTTCAAACTGATAAAACTCTATGGATGTGTGTGAGTTTATGTAGGAGGGGGGTTAGTGGGAGAGATTCCCTCACTAAATGTACTTTTTTTCTTAGTATTACTCTTTACCAATATCAGCACAAATACACCAACTCCCTGCCTGGCAGTGGGTTCCAAATCTGAGAAAACTTATACACATCCCTATTGTGCCTACTATTTTACCCACTATCACAGTTGGGGGTTTATAAAACTTTGCTGATAATCAGTAGCTCTTCAAAGAGTTCCCATAAATCCCTGATTTCAAACAATAAGATCTATTTTGGTCTGCTCTCAGAAAACAGCCCACATTCTATTCATGGAGAAAGACAAGGTTATCCTAGTTTAGGGCTTCCTTTTCAGCCTCTCCTGCTGATTTCTAGATACAGATTGGGAGAAATCCTTGAGCTCTAGGCTCTCTGGACACATCCACAGGCCTAGCTAGAAAAAAACCCTGGAGAGGGAGAAAGGGCCGAATGCCTCCCACCATACCTGGGAGAAGGACCATTTTGTATCTACATGCTGCCTTTTGACAGTGCCAACATTTTTCAAAGGCTGCATTTAAAATCAGACAGCTAGCTGATGGCAGAATCAGAATTCAATCCAGGTCTCACTCCAAAACTATTTGCATTTTGCCAAAATCATATGCTGTTGGGCTGGAGGTATAGTTCAGTTCTAGAGTGTTTGCTTAGCATTCATGAAGGCCTGGATTCCTTCCTTAGCACCATGGTGTGTGTGTGTGTGTGTGTGTGTGTGTGTGTTAGGGGAATCATATGCTGTTGAAATATCTGTCTACCTAGAAAACTCAAAAGAATCAACTGGAAATCTATCAGAGCCATAAACAGAGTTCAGTAATTTGGTTGCTTTAAAAATATCTCTAGCTAGGCACACATCTGTGGTCCCAGCTACTCCAGAGGCTAAGGCAAGAGGATTACTTGAGCCCAGGAATTCAAATGTAGCCTAAGACAATATAGTAAGAATATCACCTCAAAAAAAAAAAATCGGAGAATACAAAGGAAAAAAATTGCTTAACATACTTGACAAAATCAGGGTGACTTTTCTGCATTATGTTCCTAAAAAGAATAAGAAGAAATCAGCAACAATGGCTGTCATCAAGGCAGGAGAGAAAAACTAGGTAGCCAGTGACAGGAGTAAGAGGATGACTTACATTTCACTATACTTTGGAACTTTGGTGTGTTGCGCCATATGCACATATGACCTAGTGAAATAAGTGAATAAGATTCCATGAGATTTAGTAATGAGGCACGGAGTCTTTGCTCCCATTTCCTGTGTGGAAAACAGGAAATGTCTCTCTTTCTCTCCCCCTGACCTTGTTGCTCTCACTCTAGAGATAACCTGCTATCAGTCTGTTGAAAGTGTATTACTTTTCTAATAAACTTTACTATTACTTTTACTGAATGAATCTTTTTGTCTTGCTTGAATTCTTCTCCTGCCAGATGCAAGAGCCAAGTTACATTTTCAAAGCCAAATTTTCAGGGCCATTTTTCCAGTAACATATTTGGTGCCCTGACTCAGATACTAGATCTCACGTATAAGAGTTTGCATCCTTCTCTAAGGCATTTACAACCAAGCTCCAAAAAAATGTCTCTAGCAGATATCTATTTCTTAAACATTTATCTATTTACATATTTACTATCATAGGTTTTGTTTTGTTTTTTCCTTGTAAAACTTTTACCTGTTCTCTATTGAGAAAAGTTTGGCATCTCTGTCTCCATTTGGTATCTGTTGTCCTTTGCTCTGAGCTGTTCTCTCCTGCAGCCACTTTGGAATCAGGGAAGGACAGAAATGATCAATAACATCTTTATGACAAGGGACTGAAACTACTCCTTAGGAACAATGGAGGCTTGCAGGACAGAACACCCCTCCAAATGAAGACAATTATCTATAAGGATGAGGCTGATGTCTGGACCAGGAGCAGTCATGTCTGGAAAATTAGATTACTGCCCTCAAGTGATGACAGCCATAACAGCTTCTCCAGAATCCTCAAAGAACAAGGACTAGGATAATGGTCAACCAGGCCCCAATAGACCACCGAAACACACCTGTGACTGGGACTGTTTAACTATGCATACCTTTTACCCTCTGCCCAAATTCTTGGTCCATTTAAAGCTAAAGCTCATCTCTACACCTCAAAAATGGCTGATGATGGGTTGAGTGCTTATTCTGCCTCTTCCTACGGTGTGTCCCAAGCTGTGTAACAAATCTCCTTTCTCTACCCTTCCAAAAAAAAAAAAAAAAGTAATGAGGCAAAGCTAGGCACTAGTGGCTCATGCCTGTAATCCTAACTCAAGGTTTGAGACTAGCCCCAGGCAAATAGTTCTTGAGATCCTATTTTTTTTTATTTATATGTGCATACAATGATTGGGTCATTTCTCCCCCCTTCCCCCCGCACCCTCCCTTACTCCTCACTTATTCCCCCTTTACCCCCTCTAACCCCTTACTACCAGGCAGAAACTATTTTGCCCTTATCTCTAATTTTGTTGTAGAGAGAGTATAAGTAATAATAGGAAGGACCAAGGGTTTTTGCTAGTTGAGATAAGGATAGCTATGCAGGGAGTTGACTCGCATTGATTTCCTGTGCATGTGTGTTACCTTCTAGGTTAATTCTTCTCGAACTAACCTTTTCTCTAGTTCCTGGTCCCCTTCTCTTATATTCTGAAAAAAAAAAAAAAAACCTTCACAAAAAAGAGCTGGTGGAGTGGCTCAAGTGATAGAGGGCCTACTTAGCAAGTGTGAAGCTCTCAGTTCAAACCTTAGTATCAGAAAAAAAAAAAAGTCATGAGGCAAAAATACAGGATATTATATGTCGATTCATTGCAAACACCAATTAGTTATTCTTTTGCCTCTTCTCTACTTTCAACCCAAAGCAATATTAAATGATATTCTGATGTTATCAGATAGATTTCAGCCATTTCTAATGAACTTTGTAATTTCAAATATCTGAGAAGGCTTTGCTTTTAGCTGGAGGATACTTTGCTTGGTGGGATAGTTTATTACCTCTTACATTACTCCACCTTGGGCAAAATGGTAGTCAGATTGAGATCTAATTAAACTCAGAGGGTTAAACATTCTTTCTTATCTTTTTTTTAAAAAGAGGGATGTTTTCTGGGTATAGTGGCCCACACCTGCAATCCTAGCACTTGTGATCTGGAGTTTGAAGCCAGCCTGGGCTGCATATTAAGACCCTGTCTCAGGGATGGTAGCATTGGCTTAAGTTGTAGAATGCCTGCCACACAAACACAAGGCCCTGAATTCAAACCAAGTGCTACCCAAAAAAATAAAAAAGGACCTATTACAAAAAAATAAAAAAAGGGTTGCAGGCATGGCTCAAGTGGTTGGTAGAGCATCTGGCTAGCAAGTGAGTTCAAACCCTGGTACCACCAAAAAAAAAAAAATCAAGGAGGGATATTAAACAATAAGAAATCATAATTTGGGGCAGAAAGTTCTCTCAGCAAAACCTTCAATTTAAACATTTGATTCATCGCAATTATGAAATTCTTCTTCTGCAAAAGGTATACACAGATCTTAAGCTTCTTGACAGCTTTTAAAGAGATGATTTTGTATAATAGCAGATCCCAGTCACAGTTTGCCAGTTCCATGTGTTCCCCAAGAGAGAAAAAATTACTGATTGCATGATATTAGGAGACTTCTGTTATATACAGCAAAAATGACCAAGATTCTCTTGGAATAAGTAATATTTACAACAGCAATCAACATTTACAAAAACAATTCCAAAGAATCATTTTAACAAGAATGATTCAGCCAGGTGTGGTAGAGCATGACTATAAACCCAGCACTTAGGAGGCTGAAGCAGGAAGATCAAGAGTTTGAGGCCTGCCTGGGCTACATAGTCATGACTTTATCTCATAAAACCAAAAAATAAAAAGAATAATTCTCTCTCCCCACCATGCAGATTGGGAAGAGAGAACACCAGAACTCTTTTCTGAGCATCATGAATTAGAGACTTGAATAAATGGAAAGGTTTGCAGAAAGTACTGGCTAAGAGCTGAAACTCTGCCATCATAGGGACCTGCTGTGCTTTTAAACTTGCTTGTAAAAATGGGGTATTCAGTACCTACTGTAGTATAAAGCAACAGAGAAGTGCTCATCCTACCTGGGGGCTTCATGAAGAAAAAAGACACCAGCATTTTCTGTAGATGGGATAGAGGCCTGAACAGTTTGGGCCTAAACTAGTGACAAGCTCTCTTTTCTAGTGCAGTATCCACTATGAGTACTTGTCCAGCATCCATGGTCTTACCTCATGCCTGGCCACTGCATTAGTCAGAGTTCCCTAGAGAAACTAGAACCAGTGGGCAGAAAGTGGGAGAGGTAAATGGGCGCAGGGGGTGGGGGTGGGAATTCATTTTATGGCTCACAAAATCATGGTGACTGGCAAATCCAAAATGGTAGGGCAGGCCAGCAAGCTAGGAATTCAGGTAAGAGTCTTGAGTCCAAAATCTTCAAGACAGACCAGCAGGCTGGAAACTCAGGTAGGGTTTCTATGCTGAAGTCTTGAGGCTTCATTCTTCCTCTGAATGCCTTTAACTGATTGGGTGAAGTCCATCACATCTGTTTTACTTAAACTCCTTTGATTATAAATGTTAATCATGTCTACAAATACCGTCAGAGTAACATCTATAGAGTAGTGTTTGACCAAACAACTGGATGGCACTACCTAGCGAAGTTGACACACAGAATTACCATTACAGTCACTTCCCAGGGCCTTCTGGACCTTCCACTCAGACTCTCTCTCCTCCTATTCACCTCTGGGGAGTTAGTATGCTAGGCATGCGCTCCACCACTGAGCTCTACCCTCAGCCCTCTATTCTTTATTTTAGAATTTTGATCTTTGTTCATCAGATACATTAGCATTATTTTTATGCTTTTTAAATATTGTATTAAAATATTATTAATCATGATTACTGGGTATTTTGGTGTCCCTTAAAATTTGCACTCAAGGCAAATGACCCTGAGGGGTGGTGTGATCCTAAGTCGGGATCTAGCATGACCTGAGGTAAGTAGCCTCAGTTCTTCCCCAGGGCAGGCTCATGACCACTGAGCCCAGCCTACAGCTCCTGAGAAACTGTGGCCAGTTTCCTAGTCCTGTCCCTGTCTCAGTCAGAACCCTTTTTACATTTATCAGCCTCCCCTGATTGCCCACGGGGGTCCAGAGGCTTGTCTATCCTATTTCTGTACATCTGACCCAGACCTCGCAGAGACTAGAGCTTCTACAGTATTTAAAAGCCAGGTGTGGTGGCCCACATGTGAAATCCCAGCACTCAGGAGACTGAGGCAGAAGTACTTGAATTCAAGACTAACCTGACCTCCATAGCCAAGACCTTGTGTCAAAAACAAAACAAACCAACAACAGAAAAACCAGTGTTTAGTTGAAGGAAGAAGGAAAAGTTGATGACAATGACAAACTTTCTAACTTGTACTTCCTGGAGTGTTTTATAGTATACCAGGTACTGGGTTAAACACTTGGCTTATTTAATTTAAGAACCCAATAATTGAAATAATATATCTATTTTATAGATGAGGAAATTGAGGCACACAGAGGTGAGTAAGTAATAATGCACAATGACTATAGCAGAACTTGGAGCACTTCTGCCGGAATTCCTAACACATCTCTTGCTTGGACTGTTTCTCTTCTGGGCACAGGAATGAGACAAGGAGGAGGAAGTGTGAATATGGAAAGAAAAGAGCGGAAAAAAAAAACAAAAACCCAGAATTTAGAAGAACTGAACTATCACTTTCACATCAGTTATCTCACTTAAGCTTTATAACAATCTTAGGCAGCATCACCCCACTTTGAAGATGCTAGGAGGTTAAAGGGACTGCCCAATGCCATGGGGGGGGCGGGTGAAGTGAGGGGAAGAGGTAGGTGTGGGGTAGGCCAGCTGGCTCCCTCCTGGCCTCCTTGGCAAGCTGGTGGCATCCTCTAAGTGGGGAGCTAAGTAGGGCCAGCTCCTCTCCCTGCAGGACAGGTCTTTACCTCCTTCTGTCCCAGTGGGAGTCACCACACTGGGGACTGGGAGTGGGAGGAAGAGACTGAGGTCATCAGCCCCACAAAGCTGTCCTTGTCTCAGCTCATTTCAACTCATCTCCTTTGCACCATGTTTCCTGCCCTGTGGTGGGAAAAGCCTCTAAAGCACACTAATGTGAAAAGTAAAATTCAGAACACCCAAAACCAGAATCTAAAATGGCCAAGAAATAAAACCAAAGTTGTGAGAAAAAAATAAATTCTCAGCCAGGCGCCAGTGGCTCACGCCTGAAATCCTAGCTATTTAGGAGGCAGAGATTGGGAGGATTGCAGTTCGAAGCCAGCCTGGGGCAAATAGATCATGGAAAATATCCATCACAAAAAAAAAGGCAGGTGGAGTAGCTCAAGATGAAGGCCCTGAATTCAAGCCTCAGTACCAGAAAAAAAAAAAAGAATTCTTAGGACTTCTTGAGAAGGGGTTGTCTTAGGTCTTTGCAGCTAGGGAATCCAGTCATGTCCTCAGAAGCCCTTAGTGATGGAAGAGTTTTGATGGTGAGCATGCATAGAGGATTTCCAGGTCTAGGGCGGCAGGAGATGGCGCTTCCATTGCATAACTTTTTGTAATGCCTGACATTTTTCTTTCTTTCTTTCTTTTTTACCATGTGCATATATGGCCTTGTCATTTAAAGAAAACCATTTTCTAAGTGGCCTGCCACCACTGGAGGCTCATCTCCAGACCTTCCTGAAACAGTGAGAAGGGCACCCAAACATCCTTCCTGTTGGAAGAGAGCAGCTCAGTGCATGACACGTCAGGGGTGAATTTACTGCTTGTGCCTCCAAATCAGGCAACTAATCATTGTGAGGACTCAAAGTCACATTTAAATTCAGAGTCCTTATGGGCTGGAGGTGTTGCTTAGGCAGTAGAGCACCTGCCTAGCAAGTGAGTTCAAACTCCAGTACTGTTTAAAAAAAAAAAAAGTCAGGCGCCAGTGACTCATGCCTAGCGACTTGGGAGATAAGGAGGATCAAGGTTAAAGGCTAGGGGTTCAAGTGGTAGAGTAGCTGCCTAGCAATAGGGAAGTCCTGAGTTCACACCCCAGTACCATCAAATAAATAAATAAATAAATAAATATACATATAAATAAATTCAGAGTTGTCTGAAGTAAGATGGGATGAGTAATTTAATGCTTCTAAAATGTGAGGCACACAACAGACTGATGCTGCTTTGTGAGAAATTGGCCAGTTTCCCAGGAGCTCTAGGCTGGGCTCATGGGCCTGCCCTGGGGAAAGAACTAAGGCTACTTACCTTAGGTCATGCTAGGTAATGACTTAGGATCACACCACCCCTGAGGCTCACAGAGTGATGTGAGCAGGAGGATGGAGCAAAGGCAGTAGGTCAAACCTGTATAGAAAGCATCCCAAGAAGAGAGAAATGCGGAGCAGCATCTCATAATCTTTCCCATTAAAGATTATGGGATCCTGAGAAAGAGCTGTGGAAGAAGGCAAGCAACAAGAACCATGGCAGCTGGAGCAGTGAGTTAGCATGAGCCCTGAGGGTCTGTTAAGGGGCTATAAGGGGTCACCAACAAGGCTCTGTAGAACCTGTCTCTTTAGAAGCTCAAACCCCCATCCTAGTCCTTAGCATGAAAGGAAGGGAGCTGGGAAGGAGGAGAGGGTTTCTGAGCTGCTAAGAGTTAGGGGAGGTGGGTGGCCATGCTAAGAGGGAGTGATGCTTTCCTTTCAAAGCATCACCTCCTGAGGATGCTGTCCTTCACTGTCCTCCCTCACCTAGTGTAGCTGTGTGGGGAAGCTCTTCTTCCTTGCACACTGCCAGCCTTCTTTCAGACTCCACCACCCAACACTTCTGGCCTCCTTCTGAACAGCACAACCCTACCATGGGGTCTAGAAAACAAGATTACTTTTTTTTTCTTTTGTTGTTGTAGTAGTACTGGGGTTTAAACCCAGGGCCTTGCACTTGCTAGGCAGGCACTCTACCACTTGAGCCATGCCTCTAGATAGATTTTTGAATATTTGCACAAATATTTTACTCTTCCTTGCCAGAGTTGTCATTAAAGAGTTACAAAGTAATTCCTTACTGTTTTAGAAATTATTTTCTTACTTGGGTTCAGTGGGAGGCTTTGGTGTAAATTTAAGGCCAAACTAGAAGATAGCTAAAGGTTTTGATTAGAAATGGAGTATCTATGAGGCTTGAAGAAAAGAAGTGACATATTTTTCTTATTTTAAATATTTGTTATTATTATTACTTTTTTGTTACTGGGGTTTGAACTCAGCACATTGTATTTGCTAGGCAAGTAGGTGCTCTACCACTGAGCCACACCTCCAGTTCACATTATTTATTGATTATTATTAGGTTCTGACTAGTTCTTTTTCTTCTACCAAAAGATTTAGGTTTGGGCTGGAGATGTGTCTCAAGCGATAGAGCATATGCCTAGCAGGCAGAAAGCCCTGAGTTCAAACCCCAGCATGCTCATCCCCCAAAATAGATTTCATGTAGTTATAAATGGGCAGTTTATAACTACTCTAGAAAAAGTTGTAACACTAGAACTTTTTTTTTTTTTTTGAGACAGGGTTTCACCAATACAACCGCGGCTCGCAATTCTCCTGCCTCAGCCTTCCCAGTGTTGGGATTATAGACGTGAGCCACCACACCAGGCTTAGAATTTACATTTCTAAAATTCTCAGGTGAGGTCTGTTGGCATGGCTCGAGTGGCAGGAGCGCCTGTCTAGTAAGCGTGAAGTCCTGAGTTCAAATCCCAGTACCACCAAAAAAAAAAAAAGCCCATTCAAGTGAGGTTGATGCTGTCGGTTCGGGGACCACACTTAAGAAAAACATTCTCTAGCTGTGTGCTCAGTCATATCCCACCTGTACTGCGGACAGTATGAGGAATGTGCTTAGGCTGGGTTTTAGCTGAGACTTGGCACTGGGCTGGTGGCACCCCGCTTCTACTAGCTCTTGCTGCAAGGGGAAAGGGGTTATTAGTCCAAGACCACCTCTGCCCACTGAGGCAGAGCCTCTGGGCCCCTCATCGCCCCGCCGCGTTTCCGCTCCAGCGCGGGGACTCCGGGCTCCGAGCGCTCCAGCCACTCTGCCAGCGAGCCGGCCCGCAGCACGTCTCGGCTCCCCGCGCTCGCCGCCCGCAGCTCTAATGCCTCCGGCCTTTAGGGTGACCAGGAAGGACCCTCCAATCTGACAGTCTGGCCACGGAGACTGCACGTGAGGGTGGGATGGGGTCCGGAGAGGCCGGGTACCCCTCCATCCCGCCGCGGGGATCTCCCCGGCCCGCATCAGGCGTCGCACGAGGTTCGCTGCACCTGGTCCGGGAGGGGCGGGGCGGGGCGAGGCGCCGGGCCTCCTGACAGGCCACGCCCACTGCCACGCCCCCTCGCCACCCCCCACCCCCGCGTTGGGAAACCCGCGATCGGCGCGGCGGCGGCGGCGGCGGCTCTGCCTGGAAGCTACAGGTAAGCAGCAGCAGGAGCCCATGACTTTGTCCCTGACCTCGGAACTCAGAGCTTTCCGGCTCCTCCCGAAGTCCAGGCCGGCTCGCTCCTGCCATGTCCTCGCTGCCCATCACCCGCTCCGCCTGCCCTCCTCTCTCCTTCCTCCCCACCAGCCCCCACAGTAAAATGAAGGGGCCGGGCCAGACTGGTCCCTCCTGCTCTCGCCTGTCGCGGTGCCCTCGAGCTCCTCCTTTTGTAGGACCCCCTCCACTTTGGGGTTTAAGGACCTAGCTCAGGGATTAATGGGGAATCCAGATCTCTGGAACTTGGAAGGTTGAGATGACAATAGCCCTCCCTCCAGGGCTCTTAACCCTCTTCCTCTCACCTACCCATGCTTGGCATTCCTTCTCCCCAGATTGGGCCACCCCATTTATTTCGGTGCAGAAAGTTTTTCAGAGGTTCCCTCCTGCCAGTGCCACGTCACTCCTGAGCAGAGGAGAAGCCTTGCTGGTGGGGGTCCCTGCCTGGTTGACCTCCCCTTGGAGGCTTGGGCCTTTTGGGGTTAGGGAGGGAGTTGCCTGGTATTGCGTGGGAGGGGTCTGATGGGTGTACATGATTATGACTGTCACCAACTTCCTGATGTCTCAGCACTTGTTCCACGATGACAGATAGGAGAATCAGCTTGCAACCCGTCCCCTCAGGGCCAGTCATCCCAGTCCCAGACCTCTGCAGAGAGTAGCTCGGGGCTCTCCTGCCTGTGTGGGTGCCACTGGTGACCAGTTTGCTAGCAAAGCCAATAACCCATTGCAGTGGTCCCAGGAAGGGCTTCCACACTGTGTTTGTTCTCAGCTCACCCCGAGATCCGTGAATGCGGTTTACAGGCACTGGGTGAGGTTGATGACTCCAGACATACCAACGAGCCTCCAGGGCTTATGCTCATTTTACCCAAGACTGGAGTACACTTCGCAGACCCCATTCTCCTCTCCAGATAGGTGAACTGTATCACTGCCCATTAGAGAAAGGGTAAGAAGGATGAGATGGGCAGTTCATGAGATGACCAGGAGGGAAGACAAGGGTTTTGAGATACACCCTCGTTCATATTATCCAGCATAGCCAGTATCATCATGGGCACTCCCCTGTTCCAGCTCCTCAACGATGGCATGCACTTTAGCAGCCTAGAGCAGGAGAAAACTGCTTCCAGGGAAACAGGAGACTAGATCAGGACAGGCCTGGGAAAGGGAAAAGGGAAGTCTAGAGCTGGGAACCCTGAAGGAAGTGGGGTTCCCAGCTCTAGACTTCCTGCTGAGTAATCACTACCCACGGTTGCTTGGCAGGACAGCTGACTTCTTCCTGCAGCAGCACGGAAGAGCTCAGGCCTGAAAAGGGGAGGTCCCGATGTGTGTCCGGTGCCCTCTGAGATCCAAAACATCTTAACCCAAGTTCAGCTGAGAGAAACCTGGACAGGAGATGAGCCCATAGGCTTAATCCATGCCACCATTGCCCAGAACAGAAGTCAGGACTGGGAGGGGCAGCTCATCCTTGGGCTAAGGGCTTCTTAGGCAGGGAGACAATGGTATAATGAGGGCGGCAGGAGGCTGACTCAGCTCTGTCACTAAATTAGCTGCATAACCTTGGCCAAATCACATAAACACTCCCTGGGTGGGGAGCAAATGAGAAGGTGTATGTGAAAGTGCTTTGGTGGAACGCCAAGCATCAGCCAAGTAGAAGACAATACCGTATCATGGTTAAGAGAGCAGGCTTTGGACAAATTCAGTCTCTGTTACTTCCTGTGCAATCTTGTTCATGTTCCTTAACCTCTCTGAGCTTCATTTTCCTTCTGTGTAAAATAGTAAAGATACCTGTAATTTGATTTGATGTGGTAAGTAGAAATTTTAAAAATGATGGTAGTCAGGCACAGTGGTACATACCTGTAGTCCCAGCTACAGGCTGAAGCAGGAGGATCACAAGCTCAGGAGTCTGAAACCAACCTGGACAACATAGCAAGACCCCATCTCAAAAAAAAAAAACAAAAAAAAAATGGGGATAGTATTGTCCTAAACATCCTCTGGCTTCCATGAACATATTTCAACATCTCTAGCTTAGAAGTGAAGATGAAGGTAAGAGTGGACATCTACTTGCCAGAGGGACCCAGTGAATGGCCATGTCAGAGCTTGATGAACTTGACTCTTCATATAGCCTCTGCCCCTCTTCTGGGAAGGCCCAAAATGTCCATTCTCACTTGATGGGGATGAGGGTGAGGATTGGAATAAGCAGGAGGTCAAGTGCAGGGCAGTGCCTGTCTCTGTGTCAGCTCAATGCAGTAATTGTGCTGTGTAAAAGGCTTGTGTGGTGAACAAGGATGTGTTCAGTCAGGGAGAAAAAGGGCTTTTAGAAGATTCTTTCCTGGCACCTGAGAGCCCTGTGGGGTCCGGTTATTGTCTAATACACTGCTCACCCTGGTCCTGAGTCCTAAGTAGAGATTTGAAGGAGAGAAGAAACCCAGACCTCACTCTCAGCTCTGCATATGATAGAGAACAAAGGACAGACATCCAGGAAGTGGCCTAGCCACTTACCTCAGGACAGAGGAGTGCCTTGGGGGATCAATCACAACAAACATTCTGGATGCTGAAGTTTGGGGACCAAGATTTAAAGATTGAGAACGTGAAGGAAAACAGGATTGAGCTGTCTGGGCCTGTTGGCTCACCCCTTCTATGAAATCTAGTGGGAAGTCCCACACAAGGCAAGCATGAGTAGTGAGGAAAACTTGGAACCAATAAACACACCTAGATACTAAAGGCAGTGAGACTACATGCCCTACGTAGTCTAGGAAGGCTTCTTGGAAGAAGGGTTATAAGTAGGAATTTGAAAGGACAGAAACATGGTCTACTTAGCAGGAACATAAGGGCAAAGCTTTGAGGAGGGAGAAACAGCCAGTGCTAAGCATCTGGTCAGGCTAGAGGGTGAAGGCAGACAGGAAGCAGACAGTTCCTTCGCATTTCTGACATAATCAAATAGCGCTAAAGGAACATGAAGGCGGCTGTTGTAATTGTGTAAAGGAAGAGAAACCTAGGCAAAGGAGGCTGGCTGGCAGCTACTGTAGGTGGCTGCTCATCCTACAGGTGCTGGGCTGGGTGATAGGGCACAGTTTCAGATGATGGTTTTGAGAGTGGGGAGGGAGAGGAGGATCCAAGAGGCAGGGAGTAAATCAGCAGGACTTGAGAGTGAGTGTGGGGTGAACCCCACATTGAGAAGGGATTAAACCCTACACAGTTGAAAATGGGCCAGGGCTGGGGAAGAAGTTGGAGAGTCTGGATTTCCGTGCTTCTAGGTGGGGAAACTGGGAAGGCCAACTCCCTTAGGGTTCTACGCGAAGACCTTTAAGGCAGGCTGTGGCAGGTTGAGTATCCTGTTGCCATCCGTGAAAGTTCAGTAACCGAGGATAGACCGGAGGGAATGGGGGTGAGGAGAAAAGGAAAGAGCTCAGTTGCACTCTCTCCCTCGACCCTCTCATCAGAAGATTGGCCCCATCCTTCGGAAACACCCTTCCTGCTATCCTCAGATCTTGAACTCCCCCGCCCTTGCTGTAACCAACAGATGGTAAAACTCAATTCACATTCCTTTTTTGGGGGGGGAGGGGGATAGAGGGGCTTTTCTCAATCCCAGGCTAAGAAAATCATTCCTGAGTGATTAGAGACCCCTCATCCCTACCTGGGGCCGTCCTTCATTCCTGCGGTCCTAGGGATAAATAGTGGCACACCTCTGCCTCACCTGGCAGAGCCTAGAGGTCCTCCAGAGAAAAGCTTGTGAGCTGTTGAGCTTCCTACTTGACCACCTATTATTTTGATTTTCAGTGATTTACTCTTGGAATAGATCAAAAAAGACTTAGTGAGTGCCTGCTAGTTGCCAAACACTGATCTGGGTGTACAGGGGTGAGCAAAATTGGGGTTGCATTTTTAAGTTGAAAAATCCATATTTGGATAACTCCAGCTTGCTATCTTAGGTAAACATAAAATGAACCTAGATATGCTGGGAGGAAATTTGATAGACTGGCTACAGAAATAACTTTCAACACATCTTTCTGGGAAAACAAACCACAGTAACAGCAGCTCCGGTCTTAGGGAAAAGCTGAAGAAGTGTCTTGCCAATGTAATTATGGGGGAAGTGAAAACCTCCCAGCATTTCTGTGATCAAAAGGGTCAGAGGTCGGAGGAGAGCTTTGGAGGAGATAATTTGCTCCTCAGTTCACAGCAGGACTGCTGAGGATGTTAGACAAGTGCTGTGCTTGGTATGGAGAAAGTATTAGAAAGGACACCCAGCCAGTGATGGTGGCTCACACCTGTATTCCTAGCTACTCAGGAGGATCTTGGTTCGAAGGCAGCCGGGGCAAATAGTTTACAAGACCCTATCTGCAAAAAGCTCATCACACAAAAAAGGCTGATGGAGTGACTCATGGTGTAGGCCCTGAGTTCAAGCCCCAGGACTGCAAAAAAAAAAAAAAAAGGGAATGAAAAGAAAGGACACCCATTGAGCCAAACAGCCTTGCTCCCCCAGTCGGAGCTTGAAATTGACCTGTCCCCTTCGCAACGTGATGTCCAGCTCCACACACCTGTGCCTCAGTGAGAGTACTGATAGTCATCACTTTTCCCTTTTGGAAGAGACCCGTAGTTGAGCAATAGTCTAATTAACTTGAGCAAACGTCCCTGTGTGATGGTGGTGACAGCAAGCTTCCTGGCTGCCACGTTTCTCCCGGAGGTGGGAGGTGAGCAGCTCATTTGATAAACAGGAAGAAACTTTGTTACAAAGAGGCCACCTGGCCAGTGAGGGTGTGTTCTGGGTGGCTGACCCTGGCTTTCTCATAAGCTGAAACTTTGCCTAGGACTTGCCAGTTTCAGCATCTTTTAGCATTTCAGTCCCTTGGGTGGGAGCTAGGTGAAGACCAATGAAGACTCTAAGAGAAGAGTGGGATGTCAGGAGAGCAGATTCAGGAAAGCCAGTCCGCATGTGACCTCCAAGGGGGAGGTGAGAGTCTGGTGAACTGAGTGGTAGTCTGGCAGGTTCTCTTGAGAGCCACTAGCTGTGTTTCCAGCGAAATCACCTAATTAAGTTATCCTTACCCTTAAAATGAGGAGGCAAGACGGCAAGCTAATTGTAACAGCAGAATATCACTAACTCAAATATATGTAGTAAGTGCATTCAGAGCATCATTTCACTTAATAAGAGTTTCTAGACACCTGCTGCGTACAAAATATACCTTAGACTTTGCAAGTGATAAAAAGGAGGAAACAATGTCACCTTTCAGGTCCAGAAGTTCAGGTCCCAGGAGGGAGAAGAGCTGCCTTTGATATAAGATAGGCTGTGATGAGGCTTAAGTACAAGTGAAAGAAAACGGGAGGCCAGGGTGGGGAATGTGACCTGGTGATAGAGCACTTGCTTAGCAGGCTCAAGCCCTGGGTTTGATCCCCAGCACTGTAAAAACAAACACCTCCACCACTAACAACAACAACAGAAACCCTAAAACAAAACAAAGAAACAGGTAGCTAAGGGAGTAAGGTGGGGGAGATCTGAGAATGCTCCCTGTAGGAGGTGAGGGTATAAAATGGAGAGATTAGACTGTATCACTGACTTTTAAATTTGTGATTTGTGAAGAAAGACATGTGACAAGACCTAGTACTCACATATGTTAGACAGGATAGTCCAAGAGTCTAAGAGTAGTTTTATACTTTAGTAACAGCAGAAGTATAAATTATATAAAATAACTTTAAAAATCACTTGAAAATTTAATCAATTAAACTTTTATCTTTATTTAGTTTATAAATTTTGAATAACACATTTTTAGGTTTTTTTGGTTTTGTTTTTTGTGGTGCTGGGGATCAAAACCAGGGCCTAGTACATTCTAGGCAAATGTTCTACCACTGAACTATATCTGCAGCCCTAAATTTTTAAGTTTAATTTTGTATCAGGCAGTATTTGTCATCTTCAATAAATATTAAAATAAAATTTGTTTATTCAAAATTCGTAAAAGTCAAGGTAAATCATGTGCAGTGGGATATATCTGTAATCCCAGCATTTGGGAGGCTGAGGCCGGAGGACTGAGAGTTCCAGGTCAGTCTGGGCTAATACCACAACCCTGTCTCTCAAAAAAAAAAAAAGAGAAAAAAAGTAAAAAGCTTTCCAACATTGTTCTTTATTAAAATGTAGTACTTATACTTGTAAAGTTATTAAAACTGACAACTGCACTAAGACTTTTGGTACTTTCTATTTATAAACAACTGAAATGAAAATTTAATAAAACAGTATTACATTACATGTGATGGAATTGGATATTTCATTTTTCACCCTACTCTAGTCTTTTGAAGAATTTTTTTCATGCTGGTTTGCCACACTGTAAGGTTATTTTGCAATAATGGGTTGTAATCCGTGCTTGAACAGGGCCTGGTCTCTGTTCCTTACATCAGTAAGACAAGTTAAGTCATGCTTTTGCTGGTAGGGGCTATGAAGCTCGACCCATTTGATCTGTCTAGGAAAAGAGGATCTCTGGCATCATCTCAGCCCTGGCGTCTGATAAGTTGCAAGTCCAGGGGTGGCTGAGAAAGAGGACTTGGGAACCAAAGCTCGAAGCAGCAGGAGGAGGATGCCTGGATGCCAGGCTGGGGGGTCCCCAAAAAGGAGATCTTCAGGACTTGCTGGGGAACAAAGCAGGGAGGATTCTACCAAGCCCTGCACCAAGTACTACATTAGGGACTATTTCTTCTCCATGGTGGGTGGAGGGACAGGGTGACCTCCCAGCCCTTGCTAACCACACTTCTGGGAACTGTCTGCTAAGTAGAGAGCAGGAGTCCTTGATGCCACAGCCCTGTGGCTCCATTGGACTGTGCCTCTCTTCTGAGGGACACTTCCCTATTGCCTGTATGTGGACGGAGCAAACACACTACAGAACCAGTCCTTTACTGCCAAGCCTAATCACAGGTGTCTCGTTTCATTTCAGGATGTGGTTAGCACCTTGAGGAACTGCAGGGTCCAGAGAGAAAGCATTAAACAGCCAGGTTGGATTGAGAGAGCAGATGCCTGGAAGGAACCGTTTAACTCCACATCTCTTTCTCCAGGGGAAATAAAAGGAAAAGGACCACCCCTTCTTCGAGGGACCACAGGCAGAGCCCAGACAAAGAGAGTTGGAGTGACTTGAGTGATTCCCATAAAGAGGTGAGTCCTGAGCACTGGCTCTTGCTAGTAGCTATGGTGTTACCATGCCTGTTTCTAGCTGGGCTCTCTTGCTGGAGTGGTAAGGTAGACAGAAAATAACCAAAAAAAAAGCAGCCTGCAGGTAGTTCAACACCACCCCCCAGCCCCCACCCACCATTCTGCAGCCTTCTGTCTGGGCTTGGCTGTTTCAAATTGAGATTCTAGCTCGAGAGAGTCCCTTGTGCTGGCCCAGCATAGCTCAGCCCCTAGGACAGGAAACCACCTCCACATGGAACCCCATTTCTCCCTTGAGACCATCATCAGACCTATAAGGAACGCCTCCTTTCTCAGCTTGACACTCACCAGTCTGTGCTATTGTTCCGTTTTCATTTATTAACTGTCGAATAGGTAAGGCAGCCACGGTCCAAAGTACAAAAGGGTATTCAGTGAAAGGCCTTTTTCCTGTTCCTTCCTCCTCCCGGAACAGGTGCAACCCGAACCCAGTGCTCCTACTTTATGTTCTCCAGTGAGACGTTCAAATCCCTTGGGGAAAGGAATGGAGTCTCACACCCCTTTGTGTCCCTCTGTGTCCCACCCTATCACCCAAAGGAGCTTTGCCAAAGCACTACATGCCCCCTCTGCCATCAGTACTGCTAGGGTCTTGAGTCAGATCCCCAAGGCCCTTTCTAACTGGCCATCCAGCTACCAAGCAGGTCCATGTGCTCCACATCCTCCACCAGTTGTCCTCGTGCTGTTCGTTCCTGCAGTGCTGGGCTTCTGGCTAATCCTGAAGCCCAGCATTCCTTATACCTCAGGACAACAGCAAACTCCACAGCATGGTGAACACGGACCTGATGACTTGGCTTCATGCGCTACTCCAGGGTCATCTTCTGCTGCTCCTGTCAGATTTCATATTCCCACTTTCCTCCTGCTCGAAGTTCTCTGATTGGCCATGCCATCTCCAACCCCTGGGCCCTGGCTTGTGCTCCTCTCTCTGCCTGAAATGTGCTCACCTCACCCAGGTGACTCCTGCTCTCACATTGTGACCAGCCCCAACTTTTTCTCCTGTGGGACTTCTTTGCCTTCTCTAGGTTGCTGAGTTTCTTGTACCCTTCCTCCTTCAGCACTCAAGGGAACCATTCTAATGCCGTCTTCTTGCTGAGTATTCTCTGTTTAGAAGCTGCCTCCCCCAACTGGGCATCCCTTGAGGGCTTGCTCACCTTTGACCTCGCCACATCTTGCAGAGCCCCTGGCAGACAGCAGGTATTCCATAGATATCTGCAAAGTGAACAAATCTCTCATCTCCTAGACAATGATTAATACAAAGTAGATGCTCAAAGAAATTTATTTCATTTTTGATGAAATAAATCTGATGTTATAAAAGAAATTACCTGCCCTCCCCAGTCTATAGTGTACCCTGCCCCCCACTGAGATCAAGATGGCTACATACTCCCCAAATGTAAGCCACTCCTGACACCAGGCTCCCCACAGACAGGAGATTGTGGGTTAATGTAACAGCGTTAACTAGCTCAACCAGAGTCACTATAAGCAACCCAAGGGGTGATGAGGTTGGCTTTGGCCAACGAGATGCTTCAGGATAATTGCTGGGAGGCTGAACAGGCATTTATTAATTATGATAATGAAATACTTGATACTATTCATTGAGGCTTAGTGAATGGCAGGCACTCTGCCGAGTGTTTCTCATACATTATCTGACTTAATCTTCAGCACAACCCTGCAAGTTAGGTATAAGTTACCCCCACTTTATAGTTGAGGAAATTGAGGCTTAGAGGGATTAAGTAAATCACCCAAGGCTCATACATGACTAATGATAAAAGCTAATGCTTTTTGAGAACTTACTGCATACAGAGGTTGCCAAACTTTCTCCATGAATATTTTTTCATACTTAATCCTATAACAAACCCTAGGAGGTAGGCGCTATCACTGGAAGGGACAGAACTGGGACAAGTGCCCAGGTCTATCACCACCAACGTCTAGTACTCAGTCATTGAGACTTACCCTTCTACAGCTCCCACAGAAAGCTTTGCACACATTCATCCTCCAAGCTGGTACCACAAGCCTGGGGGTAGAGGCTGGTGGGTCCCCAGGCCTGTTCTGCCTGGAAGGTGTCATAGAATCTTAGATTTACCAAATTTATTAGAGAATACTTGCTTTACAAGTACGAAGCCCTGAGTTCAAATTCCAATCCCATTCAAAAAAAATTATGAATAAGTAGTTTCAGAAAAATATAGTTGATCCCTGGACATGAGTTTCTACTGTGAGGGTCCACTCATAAGTGGATTTGGGAGGGGGTAGATATTCAACAATTTGAAAAAAACTGAAAGATAAACCTGAAATATTGAAAAAAATTAGGTATGTCATGAATACATAAAATATATGTAGATAACTTTATCGCTAGCATAAATATATACAAAGCTGTTAGTAAAAGCTAAAATTTATCAGAATTCATGCACACAAAGACCACCTGTAGTACCACTTGAAGTTGAGAGGAATGTGGTGGATGAAGTAGTCAGTCATAACTGAGGGCTGAGGGAAGCACAATGATAAAGTATCTGGTTAGTGTGTACTAGGCCCCGTTTTCAATTCCTAGCACCAAAATATAAAAGGAAATAAATCATAACTGCATCAAATTAACTGTAATACATAGTATCCAACTATAATTACTTCATAGCCATCTCCTGTTTCTGTCATGGTGAACCCAAGTGTTGGGAGCATCACCTTAAAACACTGTGCAATGCTAACCATCTCCATATGAGTTCACCTTTCCAAAAATGCAAGTATCCCAGTAAAAAATGCCCTTCTGTGCTTTGCGAGTTTTTCACCGTGTATAATGCATACAGCATACTAAATGTGTACTAATTGTTTTTTTTTCATTTATCAAGGAGTTAACTTTATTTTTTTTCAATAAAAATGCATTTTTATTTTATCTTGATCCTGTACTTGGTTAAGACTTTTTTTTTTAATTCATATGTGCATACAATGCTTGGGTCATTTCTCCCCCCTCCCCCACGAATTGATTATTATCAGTGAGTACAGAGGTTGGCAAACTCACCAGTTAACAGCAGGCTAGGAGTAGTTAAGTTTTAGAGGAGTCGAAGTTGTATTTTCAGTTCTGTAGGAAGTTGGCACCTCTAAACCCTGCTTTGTTCAAGGGTCAACTGTATTTATAAAATGTGTGTAGGGTGGGGTGGCCCATGCTCGGAATGCCGGCTACTCAGGAGGTGGCAAAAGGAGGGTCAAAGTTCAATGTGACCTCCAGCAAACTTAGTGAGACCCTATCTCAGAAACAAAATAGGGAGCAACCTGAAAGGGTGAGAGGTATGGCTTGAGGTAGAAAAACACTTTATTTCTAAGACCACTATTGTCCATCTGTAATCTGTACCTTTTCCTCCCTCTTTGGAAACTTCAGTTTTTATTGTTCCTTTAGGTTTTTTGTTTTCTTTGTTTTGAAATCAAGTCTCCCTCTGTAGCGCAGGCTCATCAGGCTCACCTCCAGCTTGCAATCATCTTGTATCTGCTGCCCCAGTGCTAGGATTACAGGCATGTGCCACCAAACCCAGCGTGTTCCTTTGGCTTCTTTGTAGCTTTACCCATGTTTGTAGCCACAAACAGCATGTTTAGTTTCAGCAGGTCTTAAACTTTTCTGTCATTGGAATCACATGTGTCTCTCTGTTCTCCTCACAATATCATGTCAGCAGTGTTGCATGGGCAGGTGGTCCACTCTTTGTGTTGCCACAGAGAGCGCCATGGTCCATACCCTCTCAGTAACTTCATGTGTTATTATTCATTCTACAGCTGATGGACCTGTAGGTTGTTACCAGTTTGGGGCATTTTATTTTATTTATTTATTTATTTACTTATTTATTTTGGTGGCACTGGGGTTTGAACTCAGGGACTCACACTTGGTAGGCAGGCACTCTACCACTTGAGCCATTCCACCAGCAGTTTTTGGCGTTTTAGTCAGTGCTGCTATAAACATTCTTATCCGGTCTTCCTGGTTTGCATGTACCGAGTTTATACTGGAATATAGAAGTAGGAGTGGGCCAGGCATGGTGTCCAACATCCGTAATCCCAGAACATGGGAGGCTAAGGCAGGAAGAGCATGAGTTTGAGGCCAGCCTGGGCTACATAATGAGATCCTGTCTTAAAAAAATAAAACAAAAAAGAGGCCTGGGGGTGTGGCTTAAGTGGTAGAGCACTTGCCTAGCAACTGAAGCCCTGAGTTTCAATCTCCAGTACTACAAAAACAAAAAGAAAAACAAAATGAAAAAGAAACAACAAACATTGAGTGTGGTGGTGCCTGTAATCCAGCACTGGGAATCAAAAGTTCAATGCCAACAAGAGCTACACACCTAGACTTTGTGTTAAAAAAAATAAAGAAAAAGAAAACTAGGAGTAGTAGTTCTGGTTCCTGCAGTGTGTTTGTTTTAAATTTTACTTGTTAGTGCCAAGCTGTTTCCCACAGTGGTTATGTCATTTAACTCTCTTCATACAGAGTCTCAGAGATCCTTACCCTAGTCCACTAGTGTCAGAACCCTAGGGCAGGAGCGGAACACTGAATCCAGTTTCCTCAGTTTACAAATGAAGGAAATTCAAGCCCTGAAACATTGTCACTGTGTGACGGTGATGTCACCATTCAGACCAGAACCTGAATGCACCCCTAAACCCCTGATTTCCTGCCTGCTCTGGCTTGGCTCATTTCTCTCCCATCCCTTTCCTTCTCAGGCTGAGGCTCCAAGGTGTGGGCCCCACGATATAGCCAGCTGATTTCACAGTCAGGCCCGGGACTTGGAGCTGACCCTGCTGAGGTCTCCGTTGGTGGGTGGAGGATGAGGCTCCTCCGAAGACGCCACATGCCTCTGCGGCTGGCCATGGTGGGCAGTGTCTTCATGCTCTTCCTCTTCATTTGGCATAAGGACGTAAGCAGCAGCGATCAGACCATGGAGAAACCATGGTTGCAGTCCCTGGTGGGCCAGAAGGACCACGTTTTGGACCTCATGCTAGGGGCGGTGAACAACCTTCGAGACTCAGTGCCCAAGCTGCAGATCAGGGCTCCAGAGCCCCAGCAGACACTGGTCTTTGTAAACCAGACCTGCCTCCCCGGGTTCTATACCCCAGCTGAGCTGAAGCCCTTCTGGGAAAGGCCGCCACAGGACCCCAACAGTCCCGGAGCAGATGGGAATGCATTTAAGAAGAGTGAGTGGACCCCTCAGGAGATTCAGGAAAAAGAAGAGGGCTATAAGAAGCACTGCTTCAATGCCTTTGCCAGTGACCATATCTCCTTGCAGAGGGCCCTGGGGCCAGACACCCGGCCTCCTGAGTAAGTACCACCCAGCATCCCTCCCTGAAAGGGAGACCAGGGCTTTCCCAGAGGTGTGACTAGAAGAGCTATGACCACAGACCAAGTGCCAGGGTCAAAGTTGAAGGATATTTGAGAATGTAGGCAAGGATTTCCTTTAAGCCTCCTTTTCTTTTGCTGACCAATTGCCATGATACCAGGGGCTGAAATTGAGGAATATTGTGGTCAGGTTAGAGGCCCACAGAGACCTGTGAGAGTGAAACACAGCTATGGAGGTGACAGGATACAGAAGGAAGTCAGAGCTTGGGACCAGAATCCTACACAGGAGCACCTGGCCATGGTTTCAGCAGCCTTGCCCTCTGCAGAGGTCCACTGCAGAGACTGTTGGGCTGTGATGCTGAGCTTCTGGGAAAGGGGACATTTCCTGTCTGCAAACCACCCAGTCAGGAATATCCACACCCCAGCTGGTTTCCTCCATTGAAGGCCACAAGACCAAGAAGTCATTCCAACCTTGATTTGAAGCTGCCCATTTTCTCAGTCTTAGACAGGGAAAGCAGCACTTAGCTCTTTGAGCTGCCGCCACCTCACTCTAATGTGGCCATGGCTGTGTTCACCCCATCCCCAAGTTAAAGTTTTTGTGTCTTCCCATTTAGCCTTTGTCTTTTTCAACTCAGGATAGACACTTCTTGGCCTTTTTTCTTATGGCAGCCTGCCCTCCCTTCCTCAATTCATGATTTTCTTTTCCTTTTTTTTTTGAGACAGGGCCTTACTAGGTAGCTCAGGCTGTCCTTGAACTCACCATCTTCCTGCCTCAGCCTCCTGAGTGCTGGGATTATAGGTGTGCACCACCACACCTAATTAAAATTCATGGTTTTTTTTTTTTTTTTAGGATTGTGAGCCTGGGATTACTCAGGTTTGAACCAAGTATTACAGTCCTAGAACAAGGAGCCACTTGAGGTTATCAGGAACTCTTCAGCTGAGGAGGGCATTGGCCTGGGGGTAGCCATTGGAGGAAGGTGCAGAACCTCCCTGAAGGGCCCATGAGAAATCACTCTCACCAACTAAGAGGCTAGAAAGGTGCTAAGCCACATGGTCACAGGGTCTAGGCGGTAGTGTGGCTAAGTGCTGCAGAAAGCCTGCAGGAGTGGATGAGGGTAGAGACAAGGTCACAGGAAGTTGACTGTGAGAGTAGAGTCATATTGCAGAAAGTTAGTGAGGTAATGGCTTGGAGAGGAGCTGTAGTTTGGAACTGTAAATTGGAACCGTGAAGGGAAGAGCATTTTCCTCATGTTGAGTGGAAATTGTAGTCACTTTTCTCAGGTGTCAGATTTGCCCTTTATTACTTAGCCCTCTGGGATCTCAGATTGGATTACACTTTATTACAGAGGGAGAGTCCTGGGAACTCCTAGCCTGATGGTAGTGAACAGATGAGGGAAGGGATAGGGGATCCTGAGCATCACAACTGGGGCCCCAAGCCAGCTCTGGGGGGTGGGTTTTGGAGTGGCTGACTAGAACCTGTGCAGAGGCTCAGAGTAGATGGCAGGGAGCAGCTGTTCCCAACTACAATAGGGAATGTCAGCTGATGGTTCAGAGGTATGTGGAATGGTTTAGGGGGGCTTTAGACAGACCCCCTCCCCACTCCTGGAACTCCTGGTGACTTTGAGAGCTGTACCCATACTTTCATCCTTCCAGGTGTGTTGATCAGAAGTTCCGGCGCTGCCCCCCTCTGCCCACCACCAGCGTCATCATTGTGTTCCACAATGAAGCCTGGTCCACGCTGCTGCGAACGGTGTACAGCGTCCTACACACCAGCCCTTCCATCCTGCTGAGGGAGATCATCCTGGTGGATGATGCTAGCACAGAGGGTGAGGCCGGAGGGGCCCTAAGGAGGGGTGGGGCACTCTGAGAAGGAGGGCAGGTTCTGTCAGGGCATTGGGCCTGTTGCCTCAGCATCAAGGGGGAACAGGAGGAAGGCAGGTGGGGGCAGGGGACAGGTAGACCATATTCTTAGAGCCTGGACTTTATTAACACTTCACCTGGAGAGTTCCAAGAGGTTTGAAGCTTTGGCCTCCAAGATTCCCTGAGAGGGCTGTGAGTGTAGCTCAGTAGTAGAGCACTTGCCTAGCATGTGCTCTGGCTTCAATCTTCAGCGTCACACACAAAAAGAGTCTCTGAATGCTCCCAAGCCGAAGTCCATTCTGAAATACTGGGAAAGGTCAGGACCAAGGGCAGGGGGAGGTCTTCCCTCATGCCTTGCCTGCTAGACCACTCTCTTCTGCTGTTCCACCTCAGAGCCATTTTGCTCTTAATGGTAATAAGTTAATAGGTAAAGCAAAATTGCTCACTAAACCCACCCTCCAATCAGTTCCACAAACATCCACTGAGGATTCTGTACCTGGCACTGACCCAAGCATAGTGGGCACCATGACAAATAGACCCTACCCTGAAAAGGTTAATGACTCATAGGTCAGACAGCTATACGGCCATAACATTCCTCTAACAGATGTGAAAGGACATGAGCTGGAAAGGGCATCACCAAAAATTCAAATCCTAGCTCTGATTCTTCCAAGCTTTGTGACCTTGGGCAAGCACTTAGCCTCTCTGAACTTCAGTTTCCTTTTCTAAAAACAAGGACAGTGGACTCCTTCATGTGACAAGTAAGGGATCTGAGTTAGGTGACAAATGTGGTAATTCAAGTGGCACAGAGTATTTGGTATCACATAAGAACTACATGAGCACGAGCTTAGTTTTGTTCATCGTATGGGAACAGTGCACTAGGGGCATATGTACCCAGGAAGCTTTATTTCTTCTTGACATGGCTGGGGTTGGTCCACAGTGAAGGCCAGATTAGGGTTAGGCTAGAAAGGATGAGGGTGCAGGGAGGCAAGTGTGAACACTGGGTATCCCTAGCAGACTCCAAGAGATATGAATGTGCTTGGTGGGGAGATGTGGTGTGATTAAGCTTAGATTTATTGTGGGAAATGAGACTGAAAGGATGTTGAATTGACATTCATGCCAAGCCAAGTGCATTTGCTTAGGAGGAAATGAGGAGTCCTTAAAGGTGTCTAAGCTGAGTGGGCTTATTTCAGAAGGAGACACCTTTGGAGGAGGGGAACTGACAGGAAGAGAGGCAGAGGACTGAGTCTGGAGAGCAAGTTGTTAGAACCATTGAGAGTGAGATGATGGGGCCAGAACTAGGAAAGGGGCTATGGGGCTGACATGGATAGGCTGGAGAATGTCCAGAGCCAGGCCCTCCTCCCAGGTGGCACGTGGTATCTGTGGGCTCTCCCGAACTGGTTTCCTATGCTCCCGTATCAAGGGCAGTAACCAACTCCTCACCTCCCAGTGTCTGCCATGGGCCACTCTGGTACATCTGTTGCCTCTTCTTACCTTCCCCAGCCTTCTCCTGCCCACTGGCTTAGGGGTGATGCTAGAAGAGGATGAGGGCAATGGAAGGAGGGGCATGCTCCCTGAGTGTGCTTCAGGGAGTTCACGTTTTCCCAGAGAAGACAGACACGTGGCAGCACTTAGAAAACAAAGACAAGCAAGCATCAGGGATGCAGAGAGAGGGCCTGGTGGACAAGGACTGTATAGACTAGGCTTGTGAGAAGGAGAGACAAAAGGTTTGGCAGAGATGGGAAGGCTTGGGCGTGGCCTCCAAGGACTCTTAGTAGCAATGGAATGATAGCAAGTGTTATTGTTGCCTTCCTCTCAAAGTAGGCCCTTCAGGGCTGGCGGAGTGGCACAAGTGGTAGAGCTTAGCAAGCATGAGGCTTTGAGTTCAAGCCCCAGTACTGCAAAAAACCAAAATAAAACTGGGCCCTCCCTTTCATTACTCTGTTTTCCAGCCCTCTGCTACCCAGCCCTGAGAGGCTCCTCCCTTGAGCCACATGTGAGGGGAGTTCTAAACTGCTTTCACCACTGCCCCAAACTCTGTGAGGTACAAGTGCTCAGTTGGGCAGCAGCTCTGACTAAGCTGAACAAGTGACACAATGCCTGCCTGGCACAGGCAGCATCTGAAGGGCAGAGCAGCCTATGCCTGGTAGGATGGACCTTACAGTAGCCTCAGGTGCCCCTTCAAAGCACCTGCTCCTAAAAGCCAGCAGGTGTGTCATGTTTTGCTTCCCTTTGTTGTCCTGTACTCACTCCTCCTCTGTACTGGGGTTGAATTCAGAGCTTCACTTTTGCTAGGCATGTACTCTACCACTTGAGCCACTCCATCAGCCCATTGGACTCACTCTTAATGCCACATCTAGCATCTTAAGTCACCTGCCTGAAAAACCTGAACCTTCTTATTTTTCTGAGTCCTGGCCTGCTTTGAAAGTCTGTTGAAAACTATCCTCTGATGCAAGCTGTGGTGGCATATGCCTGTAATCTCAGCACTCAGGAGGCTGAGGCAGGAGAATCACAAGTTTGAGACCAGCCTGGGCTACAAGGCAACACCCTGTCTCAAAAATAAGCTATCCTCCTCTCCCTGAGTAGGGCCTCAATTGCCCGTAGCAATTACACCAGCACATTTCTACATGTAATTCCAGGGAATTTGGGCACACTAGAATAAACACCCCCAACCTGAGGGCTTTCAGACTCTATAGATACTTTGAGCTCTGTTCAGTTCAGTGGGGAAAGGAAAAAATCCTCAGATCCATGATCAGAAATCCACAGCAGGATAAAATTTCCTACACATTTGGTTGTTTGATCAGATTAACTGGCTCCTGTTACACATACACAAACAAGGGCTGTGTCTCTGAAAGACAATGTTCGCACTCTCTGTCCTCCCAGCAGCAGCCCTGTGACCTTGATAGACCCAGAGCCAGGCTGGGAGACTTTTTCTTCCCCACCACAAGTCAAAACAAGGGCCCAGACTTCACTTCTGAGTGGAGTCTTGAAGCTTCTTTTTTTAGGTGAAGAGCTAAAAAAAAAAAAAGTTTCAGATAGTAAGTGCTGTGAAGAAATTACATACAGGGAAAAAAGAACAGAATGCAAGGTAACGGACTAGTGACCAATTAGGAATCTGCTTTAGCAGAGGTTGGACAGGCCACTCTGAGTGTTCCCCATACAAAGAACAGCTGGTGCAAAGGCCCTGAGGTAGGGCATTATAAAGGACCAGAAAGCAGTCCTGCACAGCTGAAAGGAAGTGGGCAAAGAAGCAGAAAGAACACTGATACAAAACGAGTTTGGAGAAGTGAGAGTACACTGAAACCTTTGTAAATGATGGATTACAAAGGTGTTTGGATTTTTTGTGTGCTGAGTGAGTAATATATACATAACATAAAATTTACCATCTTTGCCAAGTGCTGGTGGCTCATGCCTGTAATCATAGCTACTCAAGAGGCAGAGATCAGGAGGATCAGTTCGAAGCTAGCCCAGGGCAGATATTTCAAGAGACCCTGTCTTGAAAATGCCCAACACACAAAAAAAGAGCTGGCAGAGTGGCTCAAGAGGTAAAGCACCCACTAAACCCCAGCTCTGGATCCTTCCTATCCCTCACCCCTGGCAACCACCATTCTACCTTCTGTCCTATGAATGTGATTCCTTTAGTTACCTCACATGGTGGAATAATGTATTTGTCCTTTTGTGACTGGCTTCTTTCACATACCATATCTTCAAGACTCATCCAAAGTCCTGTTGGACTTTGTTGCTGAAGTAACAGTCGGGATGGAGAGGGAACTGGCAGTGCTTGCTGATGGGCTGATGGTGGAGTGACAAAAGGATGGTGGAGTGAGAGAAAAGGAAAAGACCTGGGAGCATCTGCACATAACCTTCCATCCCCTCCCCTTTCCTTTTCTTAACTTCCTTCCTTCCTTCCTCCTTCCTTCCTTCCTTTCTTTCTTTCTTTCTTTTTTTTTTTTTTGTGGCACTGGGGCTTGAACTCAGGGCCTTCACCTTGAGTCATTCCACCAGTCCTTTTTTGTGAAGGGTTTTTTGAGATAGGGTTTTGAGAACTATTGACCCAGACTGGCTTGGAACCACGATCCTCCTGATCTCTGCCTCCTGTGTAGCTAGGATTACAGGTGTGAGCCACCAGCACCCAGTCCTCCTTCCTTTCAATAGCATCTTGCTACGTAGCCCAGGCTGGCATCAAACTCACGCTCTTTCTGCCTCAGCCTCTCAAATGCTGGGATTATAAATGCATGCCACCATGCCCAGCTACAAATGGTATTTCAAACAACTGGACTGAATGAGGCATGTATGTTGGGGGTCACCATGGTCTTGTGGACTCCAGTGCTAAGGAATGAAGTCAGACTGCTGAACCTAAATTAAAAGGAATGATGTCTCATCTGAGGGACATGAGAAGAAATGGATGGGCTTGCCTGTCTCCATGCTTAGTTGTGGTATCCCTTCTGTGCACATATGCAGTGCACTCAGAGGTAGGACAGGTGAAGGACTATTGGGAGACATTTCTTAGGGGAGTTGTCTAACTCCTCTAGTAGGGCCTGAGGCCCAGAGCTGGGAGCCTCTTAGGCTCAGAATCCCCATATTCAACCTGGCCACCTGAGCCTGGAAGGAAGGCGTGGGAGAAGAACTTTGTAGAGCTCAGACCTCCCTGACGGTCACAGCTCAGTGCTTCTCAGTCTCTTACCACAAAACCCACTTCCTGTGATGTTTTGTCTCTGGGTTATCTCCACTACCACTCCTGTGAGCATAGTTAAGAAAGTTCTCAGGGGATAGTCAGTCACACTGAGAGGGTGACACTCCTGGTTGGAGTTCCTCCCTCCTTCCTGTCAGAGCAGCACTTGGGGCTGTGGTTGAGTTGTGAGTCTGTGAGCTCTTTCATGGCAGGCCCTCCCTGTACAGGTCAGTGTCTGGCCTTTAAGCAGTGTGTTAGAAGGTGTTTGCTAAGTGACTGTTGGGCTAAAGCTGCCACATGAAGCTCATTTTGACTCATGAGGTCCTGACACCAGAAGCAAACAGCTTTACTTACTCTTTTTAGAAGTATTCATTTATTTTTGTAGTAGTAGAGTTTGAACTCAGGGCCTCACAATTGCTAGGCAGGCGTCCTCCCATTTGAGCCACACACCCAGCCCTTAATAGCATTTTTTTTTTTGGTTGAACTGGGGTTTAAACTCAGGGCTTCCCACTTGCAAAGCAGGTGCTCTACCCCTTGAGCCATACCTCCAACCCTTATTTACTTTTCTTAGAATAAGATTCAGCCCCCTTCTCAGGTGACTGCCTGCACAATTTCATTCACAAGGGTACCATGTCAGGAACACCTGTCTATCCAGAAGAACTGAAGAAAAGAGAAGAGTTGAAGTTCCAAATTATAGTTTTCTTCCCCTGGGTTCCATGTAGATGTCTTGGAAAGTGACCAAAAGAGCAGCTCGACCAAGTTCTTTCTCTCCTGGAGTCTCACATGGGAAAGTGGCAAGGTCTTACATGACTGGAGGCTGCAGAGACCACCTTAAAAACCAGTCACATTAAGTCCTGGATGAGTGGCCTTGCTGCTCCTGGAGGGGGAGGTGAGAAGTGTTCAGATATAGACTGGTTAGGACCCCACTGCTGTCCTTCGCACATGCTGTAACCCTGGGATCATTGCTTCCAGTCCTAGTTTTCCTTCTAGTAACTATGGGGTCAGTGCTTGCTTCCTAATCCACAGAGTTGTAACCTTCATAGAGAAGATTCAGGAAGGAAGTCAACATGAAAACACCTGGTCAGTGACTGGCACAGAGTAGGTGCTCAAATGTTTGGATATAGTGCATGTGTGTGAGTATGTGACAGAGAGAGAGAGAGAGAGAGAGAGAGAGAGAGAGAGAGAGAGGAGTAGCAACCCATTAAATTGGTTTTAGGACCCACAGTTTGTAAAACACTGTTCAGAGCAAGGCCTAAGAACCACCATCTGAAAGACAAAGGATGCACACATTTGTTTCAGCTTCCTCACCTCTGACACTACAGGCGACTCCACTCTGCACAGCCAAGAATGGAGCAGAGGCATAGATAAAACAAAGTAGCACTTAGTAACACATAAGATTCGGAGTGTATTTCAAGATGGATTCCTTCAGAACAGAGCTATTATTAATGCCCTGAGGATTTCAGGTGAAATGCCAGAGTCATTAGAGCTCTTTTAGTCACAGTAGCCAGGAAAGGCCATAAAGGGAACAGTCCTAGCAAAGGCCCCGAGGCCTGGCGTGTACTTGGGACAGAAAGAAGGCCAGCATGGCTGAAGGGAAGACCACACGAGAGAAGCAGAACATCTCCTGGGAAAGAGCCAGCGGCCAGCTGAGATCTCCCTTCAAGAGGCTTTTCCTCAAAATCTGTCCTCAAATCTGGAATGGTTGGCTCTTTCCAGTCCGCGCTACTCTGCAGATCAGTGATCACCTGCCCCATAACCACCTGTTTGATAGTTGGCCTTGCTTCTGCCATCATACTTCCGCTGTAGCACTAGTTCAGGGACTGGCACAGAGCAGTGTTCAAGTGTTCAGGGATAGCGCATGGATGTGTGCACGTGTGAGGCCCCTGATCCCCAGGGCATTCATGCACAGTTTCTTTCTTCCTTTTTTCCTCCCTCCCTGCTTGCTTGCTTGCTTTTTTCTTTTTCTTTCTTTCTAACATATATATAATATATATGTATATGTGTTGTGTGTACATATGTGTATATATATATATGTATATGCATGAAAGCAAGTGTCCTACCACTGAGCTACATCCCTAGCCCCCCCCTTTGGGGGGTACTGGGGTTTGAACTCAAGGCTTTGTGCTTATCAAGCAGGTGCTCTACCACTTGAGCCACACCTCTAGCCCCACCCCCAGCTCTTTTTAAAATATAATTTAAAAACTGCTTGGCATGTTTTCATCTCCTTAAATAGTTCCATATGCAGAGGAAGAAATCAAGAGGATTAGGGCTGGGGGCGTAGCTCAGTGATAGAGAGCTTACCTGGCATGCACAAGGCCCTGGGTTCCATCCCCAACACTGAAAAAAAAAAAAATCAGAGTAAGATTTCTTGCTGCTGATCTAGCAAACGAGAAGTCAACATCTATGTGTGCATGTATTCTGCCAGTTGAGTTAACTGTGAAAAGTCTGGGTGACAAGAAGTCACAGACACAGAAAGATGCTGACAGCACCCACCATGTGGAAGAGCAAAGAGGCCTGGATTCAGCTCTGACAGAGGAGAGACTGAGTGAGGCCTCTGAGAGCCCTTGTCAGAAGTGTGGGCTCAATTTGAGATCAAAGAAACCCAGCTCTGAGGTGCTATCTTGGTTGACAGAGAAGACATTAGAGAATACAGCAGACACAGCAGGGCAGAGCCATGGCCTACTGGGGGCCTGGCCAGAAACAGGGCTTCCTTCTTTCTCCTGCTCTCTTCCCTCCCCCCTTGTGTACAATGAATGGCTCCCTGCAGGCTTGTGGGAGGGTTGACATTCAGGCCTGTTGGAACCCTGGGAACACCAGGGCTTGGTGCCCACAGGGGATTAGGTTTGCAACAAAGTGGCCAAGCTGGCAACAATGGCCTTATTCCTTGCAGAGTACTTAAAGGAGAAGCTGGAGCAGTATGTGCAGCAGCTCCAGATTGTGAAGGTGGTGCGGCAGAAGGAGCGGAAGGGGCTGATCACTGCACGGCTGCTGGGGGCCAGTGTGGCACAGGCAGAGGTGCTCACCTTCCTGGATGCCCACTGTGAGTAGACACAGGAAGCGTGGGCCACCTACTTCTTCTTCCCCTGGTAGAAATGAAGGGTTGGAACTGTCCTCTTCTATTGTTCTAGGCATGAAGAGGCTTGTGACCACCTTCTATTTTATTCCTTACCGCAATCCCAGGGATGTTATCAGGAGGCACAAACAGCTTAAAACAATTGGTGACCCCAAATCCTGGGAGTGTGCCCTGGAGCCCTATTTCTGCATCTCTCTCCCATTCCCCCATCTATACCTGATTCTGAGCGCTGCCCCTCAGAGAGGCCTCCTTTTACCACTGGGAATAGGCTTGGGAAGAACTTTTCTGTAGGGTTTTATGGAGCCAGAAAGACAAAATACCTCCCCACTGTTGTGTATGTTGGGGGAGGAGGCGTGGTAGAATTGTTCCCTGAGAGCTGTGATAAACACTGGGGAAAGCAGCAGACGTAGAGTCAGAAACCCTAGTTCCTATTATGACTCTGTCACTAACTGAGCCCAGTTTCCTCATTTGTGAAATGGGAATGAGGAGACCGCCTACTCACCTAACAAAATTAGTACTCTGAGGGCCAAATGAAGTAATGTGTATACAGAAGTTCATTGAAAAGTTCAAAAGGCTAGAAAAGTAAGAGAGATTCTTGTACAATTGGAACAAAAGCTTGATGTGCTGATACCCTGGGGGAAGGGACACTCCCTTCCGAAATCCATACTCGGATGAGGAGCTGGTTCCATGGGTAAGGCTGGAAACCCTGAAGAGCTCCATCCAGGTTCTTGCATCTTTTGAGTTGAGTATGTTACTCCCCTGAGACCTCTGTTCTCCCTTCCAAAGCTACCTCCATCTTTCAGGGATTGAGGTAGCTTTTTCAGGAGATTGTTCCGTGCTCCCTTCAGCTGTGGAGCTTACTGGTGTTTCACTACAAGTAATAAGGGAATGGGGGAGGTCTTCTGATTCTCCTGTGTCTCCTAGAAGTGTTGGGGGGGAAAGGTGTAGAAAAACCACTAATAGCTACCTCCTGGTCTGGGTGTGCAGGTGAGTGCTTCCATGGCTGGCTAGAGCCCCTCCTGGCTCGAATTGCTGAGGACAAGACAGCAGTGGTGAGCCCAGACATTGTCACCATCGACCTTAACACTTTCAAGTTCTCTAAGCCCGTGCAGATGGGCAGAGTCCATAGCCGTGGCAACTTTGACTGGAGCCTGACCTTTGGCTGGGAGGTTCTACCTGCACATGAGAAGCAGAGACGCAAGGATGAGACCTACCCAATCAAGTAAGAACCACAGCCTGGTGAGCCCCAACCTAGCCTCCACCCACTCAGTTCCTATAGGTGCTGTATCAAACACTTGACATGTTTTATTTCATCCTCTGTCCTTATGATGTAGTTGCTGTGATTAGCCCATTTGACAGGTGAGAACACTGAGACCTGTAGTGATAAACAGGTGACCTCAGATCATGCAGCTAGAAAATGGATGAGCAAGGACACCCCTCCCTGTGTGACCAAGGCCTTAACAGGGTGCCACACTGCCTCACATTGTAACAGCTTGCTCTTATTCACCCTTGACTGTGACATACTTCGCCTTATTTATTACTCCCTATCCCTAAAAGGTCATGATTGGTGCTTACACAGCAGAGAGATGGTGGGTGGAGGCCATTGTTGAATAGGCTTGTAATAAGTAGTAGTGGTGACTGAGAACATATTTAAAAAAAAGAAAGAAGAAGTAATTTTGCTGCAGTTGCCCTGTCCTTTTTCAATAAAGGACCAGATAGTAAAGCTCTTAGGCTTTGCCAGCCACATTTAGTGTGTTGCATGTTCTTTGGTTTTTGATTTCTTACACCCTTTAAAAATATAAAAACCAGGTGGGGGCATGGCTCAAGCAGTAGAGCACCTGTCTAGCAAACCCCAGTACCACCAAAAACAAAAAAAAAGTAAAAACCAATCTTTGCCACAGAGCCTTATGAAAACAAATAGCCACCACCTCTTGTCCACGGGCTCTAGTTTTTTGTTTTGCAGTGCTGGAGGTTGAACCCAGGGCCTTGCACATGCTAGGCAAGTACTCTACACTCCCAGCCTCAGAGGCTCTAGTTTGCCAGTTCCTGTGCTATAGGATAGAGAACTGGAAGTTAATCTACTCTTTAAAGCCCAGTTGGGCTTGCCTCCCTCACGTGCTGCCTGCCCTGACCTCTGCAGATCACCTGCTGGAGTTTTTGGGGGACCAGAGTATATTTTAACCATTGTCTCAAAACAAATGAGTTGGGAGTAACTTTCAGAGCATCCCTTGCTTTTGGATTATGAGTGCCATTGTTTTTCTGTTCTGGCCAGGGGACTTAAGGCTCAACTAAACACACATCAGGGCTGGAAGAATGGGGAGGCTGGGGATGCAGTAGCCAGAGATGAGGGGGGAGGGTTTGAAAGGAAAAAGTTGAGCTTCTGCCCTCTCCACATGCTCAGAATCCTAAGAAATGCTGCTCAGAGTCTCAGCTGAGAGGGCTTAAGTGGCCGCCATATGGAGAAATCCCAGCCAACTGCTCTGTCTCCATTAGAAAGAGAGAAAAGAGAAGGCAGGAGAGAAAAGAAATCACAACTCTCTACTAATCCTTTGCTTGTTTCATATAGATGCCTTTTGTTTGGTGTGGACAGCAATAAATCCCGCCCTCAGATTGGGGCCAGGCACCCAGAGGCACGGTCAGGGGCAGGGCACCTGGCCCCCACCCATCACTGACGTCGGCTCCAGTGCCCAAAGACCGTACTAGAGAACAAAGCTCCAGTGTTTGAGGAGCGAATTTGCTCCTTGGTCCAAGTGTCCGGGTAGCGTGCCTGCTTTGCCTGAGGCACTTCATATGGTGGTCTACCAGGAGGACCACGAGCAAGACTTTGCACTCTCCCTTTCAAGCCTGGTGGGAGGCTAAGAGATGAAGTAGAGAACCCACGGGGTTCCAGGAAGTAGGCCAGAAATATACAGTGTTGACTAGAGGCTGCCTATTGATGGCAGATCTACGGTGAAGTTCCCCATGGAGGGTTTTATCCTCATAGCTAACTTGTCAGTGACTTCTCAGACTGAGAGGCCTGTCAGCATAGAGACAGGCCCCAGTGTGAACAGGTTAGCTTCAAAGTGCTCATCTGTAGCTCCAGGACTCTCTGAGCCTCTCTGGTCCTTCTTGGGCTGGCTTTTGGATGCCTGGGAGAGGACAGAACCAATAACAGGAAGCCAGCATTAGCAAGAGGGCTTCCCAACTGAAATTCCTTCCAGAAAGAGGTGGCAGGAGCCAATGTCAGGGAAACAAGAGCAGTCACAGGATAGCATCAAGGTCAGTCTCCTATGAAGTTCCTTGATAGATAAGTCCGGTGAACACTGGCTGGGCCCTCACTGTGTTTAAGGCACTTTATAAATTCTGGGATTACAGAGGTTTCGGCTTGGTTGTACTGTACGAAGCCACCCCCTGAGGGCAGCAAAGCCCCATCCAAGCCAGTCTGGTCCAGGCACAGAAGCTGACAGCTAATGGTTACTTGTTCCTGCTCCTGCCTCCACTGACCTTGACCCCTGCCTTCTATTTTGCTTCTCCTTCCCTTTGTCCACTTGGGTACCATACGCCTTAGCCTAGCCCCTCTTATAAGCAATCTGGTCCCTAACTTCTAGGAGGAAATGTTTTTGTCAATTTATGTTAACTTAAGTCTGTGCCTCCTTGCCTTTGTCTGGAAGCCAGATCTTTTTATAGTCTTCTAAATTCTCCCTGTAGTCCAAACATTGAGCTTAATCTCAATGTCCTCCCACCCTGCTTCCAGGAAGGCCCTCTTATCAGTGTCCCCTGTTCAAGGCAACTGCCCACTTTAACCCAAAATTTAAGTTTCTCAGGCAGTCAGTATAAAATGCCACGGCTAGGCTCCTAATACTGGGGCCTTAAGAGTCCTGAAGGGTGAAGGACCCTGACACAGAATGGGGTTAGGCCAGCCGATAATCTGCATTCACTCATTCATGGTTTGAATCTTGCCTGTTTTCAAAAGCAGTTTCACATGGCTCCTGCAAATTACGCATCTGCTCTGCTCTAGTCACATTGCTGTCAAAAGGTGAGCCATGAAGCTCTTCCCCCTGCTGCCAGACCACGAGCTCAAGAATGGGTTGTCTTTGTCAGCTCCAATGCCCACCGGGCAGCACAGGCCCTGGTGCTGGGGTTGCGGACATCTTGGTTGAGTGAATGAATGAGTGAATGCCTTTTAGAGGTGCTCAATAACCTGTTCTAAAAGGGGAAGAGGCCATAGTCAAATCTCAGTAAGCAAGTGGCTTAGCAGAAGAGGCTGCATGACCTGAGAAGGAGGAAAGAGACGGGGGTAGGCTAGGAGGATTCAAGCCGAGTCTGCAAGCAGCTTTCCTCACCAGGCACCCGCTCCTCCCCATGCAGAAGATGCACATACTTCTCCCTCTGTCTCTCCAGATCCCCGACGTTTGCTGGTGGCCTCTTCTCCATCTCCAAGTCCTACTTTGAGCACATCGGTACCTATGATAATCAGATGGAGATCTGGGGAGGGGAGAACGTGGAAATGTCCTTCCGGGTGAGAGTGACGCTGGCTTGGGGGAATCACCACATCCTAGGGGATAGCATGAGGAACTCTCTCTTGAATAGTGACAGCCACAGTAATGTCACATCTGGACCCAAACTTGAAAGGGTGGCTATTTTCTGCCTTGGCTCCACCCTTCTGCTCCTTTCCCTGTCCACAGCAGTGGGCTCTAGCAGTCACACCACTTGAGACAAATAACTGGGCAGAACTTCTCAGAGGGAAGGGTTACCAGGGGTGATCAGGGCTGGACTTCTGTGAAATCTGTGGGAAAGGGTCAGGGTAAAAGTGGAAACAGATTAGTAACCAGTCACCATCCTTTCTTTTTTCTTTTTTTTTTTTTATTGGCAGTTCTGGGGTTTGAATTCAGGGCTTTGTGCTTGCAGGTGCTCAGGTGAGCTAAGCGATACCTTCAGCTGGGCCACAGTCATTTTTGGGTGCTTTTTTTTTTGTGATACCAGGGTTTGAACTCATGGCATTTCACTGGCTTAGGCAGGTATTCTACTGCTTGAGCCATTCCTCCAGCCCTGAGTCACCATCATTTATTTTTTTTTTTTGGAAAAATCAGGCTCCCTTCCAAGGTCAAAAGACACACGCCCTAGCAGCTTTTGGGTTTTCCCTATCAACAAGCTCTTCATAAATGTGGGACAAGGGCTCGACCCCAGTTCTGGTGGACGAAGAATTCTGAGGGGTTCCAAGCATTAGGCAAAGCAAGATTAGGTCAGGAAGAAAGGATCGCCTCTATGGGAAAGTAATCACAAAGTAAACCAGCTTGTTCACGATGTCCCCTCACAGTGTTTCGCACATACTAAGGGTGTGACTGACATCTGTCACTGTAACTATGATTGCGTACTTCTGTTACTGACACACTAAAATGAGTAACATGTGTCTCCCAATATAAAACCCAGAAGAAGAGACCAGTGGGAGGGATATCTTAGAAACATCTTCCCTGGCGTGGAAAAGCATCATCAGCCAGTTACCGTAACTCCCGACATTCTGATTCATGCTTCTCCATGAGCCTCTGACCCTTGTGCAGTCTCTTTCCAAGAAAGCTAAGGACCCAGGTGACTACCACAGGTCACCTGACAGTTGGTTGTCCTTGCAATTAACCAGTGCATTGATTGTCCAGTCTGGGTGAATTAGAGTTTCCAGTAACCCCTGGGTGAACTGATAAAATCACATTTCCAGGAGATTCTACAAACCTCCATTTGTTTAAACTACAGTGAACTAACATCAGAGAGCCTGGAATTGTGTGGTCATGACCTAGAAAGAAGCCGGGTCAATGCCCTGTTTTCCAGGGAGAAAAAGAGCCTCATTTACCTAAGTCCTTGGGCCTGGGGTCTGGTGTCCTGAGAACTGAACAGAGCTGCTTGGGAGTAGATAGACCACCACACCCTGAAGTCTCCATCTTATCTCTTCTTGTGTCAGGTGTGGCAATGCGGGGGCCAGCTGGAGATCATTCCCTGCTCTGTGGTAGGCCACGTGTTCCGTACCAAGAGTCCCCACACCTTTCCCAAGGGCACAAGTGTCATTGCTCGCAACCAAGTGCGCCTGGCTGAAGTCTGGATGGACAACTACAAGAAGATTTTCTATAGGAGAAATCTGCAGGCAGCAAAGATGGCTCAGGAGGTGAGAGGAAGTGGCACTTAGAAGGTGTTTGGAGGGAGAGAAGCACAGAATCTCATGCCTAGCCAGGAGCCCCAGGGCAGGGCCACCCATCTCTACCTTTGGGCTTCCCTTCATCCCTCAGCTCTGTGAGCTAGAGCCCAGAGGATGCCCCAGGACACACAGAAAGCTAGAGGAGGAGGAGAGAAGACTTTGTTGTCCCTACTTGGAGAGTCCCAGCATCACTTAGGAGGGGAGGGGAGGGAAGGGAAAAGTTTTTGTGAGGAACCTCTTACAGGAGGAATGGTTCTGAGAGGTTTAGAATTGAGGACCCTGAGGATTGACTGGGGAGTCAGAGGACATGAGGAGTGGGGGAATTATGAGGGAGTCCTCAAGTCAAGACAGGGAGTCTAGGATTGGGTGTGAGGCTGAGCCAATAGCCCACCTGCAGGAATGAGCAGATGACAAAGTAGCCTCAGGAGCTCCATGCTGTCTGAGCTGCTTCAACCCAGACAGGAAGGTCAGGAGTGTGGAACTGATCCTTAGGGGGTTGGTTTGGTTGACAGAAATCCTTTGGTGACATTTCGGAAAGATTGCAGCTAAGGGAACAACTACACTGCCACAACTTTTCCTGGTTCCTGCACAACGTCTACCCAGAGATGTTTGTTCCTGACCTGAATCCTACCTTCTATGGAGCTGTAAGTTTGAGAACGAATCCACTGTACCTTCTAGAGAAGTTAAAGGTCACCCACCTCACCAATGGATGACTGTTACTCTCCACCCTCCTTTATCCAGAAGGAGGATAGAGAGCCCACTTTGGACTTCCTGAGATGGCTTCAAAACCTGAAAACGGGGGAAAAACCCTTAAGCAATGGTTCTTACATATTCACATACATTGAGTCACCAGGAAGAAGAGCTAAAACACAGACTGCTGAGCTCTGTCCCCAGAGGTTCCCATCCAGAGCTAGGGTGGAAAATGAAACTCTACATTGCTCACATGTCCCAGCAGCTTCCTCTCTGATCCTAAGAGAACTCCCTTGTGCTGGGGGCTTCCTCAAGGGACCTGGCATCCTGAGAGGTTGCCCCCATCCTGCCTCACAGAAGGTGTCCAGTCCTGTTCTTCCCAGCGTCAGGGGTTCTGCACCTCACCTTGATATTAACTCCAGACGTCTTGGTTGATGAGCAGAGAAAATAAGCAGAGGGGAAATTCCAGTTGGGCCCCATATCACACACTAGGAAATGCCATCCTGGTTTTCCTCTCTGCTCACCATTCTGCAGATCAAGAACTTCGGCACGGATCAATGCCTGGATGTGGGAGAGAACAACCATGGCGGGAAACCCCTCATCATGTACTTCTGCCACGGCCTTGGCGGTAATCAGGTAGACAGCCCACCAGGCAGGCCCAAGAGAAACCAGGCTCCAGGCATCCCAGAGGCCTGGGATGGAGGAAGTGTGGAAGGAGGAGGGGCTACCACCTCTGGCTCAGGGAGCTCCCAGTCTGAGGTGGAAGGCAAAAGACAGTCTGATGTCTGGACTAGGGACTGGGAGAGAGCACTGGCATCCGTGCCAGGTGCTGGAAGGGGATGAGAGGGAACACTGTCCATCAGAGAAGGCCTGGGTGAGCACTTTCCCTAGCCCACACTCAATTTTTACCTTCTGTGTCTTCCCTGCCCAGAAACCTCTACTCTTCTTCTATCTACCCCTGCCCCCCAAGCAGTGATCTTTCATACGACCACCTACTGACATCTCACAGTTACCCTGGGAATTAATCCCACACCCTACAATGTCCCAGCACATCCCTGAGGAATCACTAGTAGCCTCCCATCCGCCATCCCTCAGCCTACCTGGGGATTGAACCCAGGGCCTTAAGCATGTCAGGTGAGCACTGTACCACTGAGTTACATCCTCAGCGTGTAAGAGGTACTTTAAACAGAACTGAAACAAAGAAAGGAGGGTCTGGGACACTGAATAGGCTGCTGTTACATGCAAATGAAGACAAAGCCATTCGAAAGCAGTCTCTCACTCCTGGCCTATAAGCTAACTTTAGGTGGTATATCTGAGCATTTTTTATTTATTTTTAACTTTTTTGGTGGTACTTGGGTTTGAACTAAATCCCTTTTGTTTTAGCTTATTTTTCAGATAGGGTCTCCTGTTTTTGCCCAGGACAGGCCTTAGACCTTGACCTTCCTACCACCAGCTCCTGAGTAGATGGGATTACAGACTGTACCACCACACCTGGATTGTTTTTTGAGATGGGGGTCTGCTTTTTTGCCTTGGCTAGCCTGGACTGAGATTCTCCCATCTTTGCCTCATCTGTAGCCGAGATTACAAGTGTGAGCCACCATACCTGGCAACATTTTTTTTGATGGTATTGGGGTTTGAACTCAGGACTTCACACTTGTTAGGCAGGCACGCTGCCACTTGATCCACACCTGCAGCCCATTTTTAAAATTTAAATAGTAATCTACTAGCAAAAATAGAACTAGCAGCTGATTGTGGCAGTGCATGTCCCTTAAACCCAGAATTTAGGAGGCTGAAACAGGAGGATTACAAATTCAGGGCCAGCACAGGCTACATAGGGAGAACCTGTCACAAAAAAAGTAGAATTAGCATATGTAATGCATGTTTCCACAGACGGTGCGTAAAATGAGGCTAAAATAAACTTTTAGTTAGTTTGAAGGTTACATGTATGAACTATTACTCCAGTATAACCCAGATTTGGCAGAAGTCATGAGGGCAATCCATAAACTACCAAAAGTCTTGGCATAGCCTTGTCCTCCCCAGGAGGCCATTTGATTGGGTGGCTTTGGAAAGAGGTGGGCAAAGGCCCAACCTGCTCCTCAGGGTGTCCTTGTCTTGACTTGCAGTACTTTGAGTACACAACCCAGAGGGACCTTCGACACAACATTGCCAAGCAGCTGTGTCTACACGCCAGCACCAGCACACTGGGCCTTAGGAGCTGTCACTTCACTGGCAAAAACAGCCCAGTGCCCAAGGATGAGGAATGGGAATTGACCCCGGTGAGTCAGTAGCCAGAAGGGAGGGAATTGAGAATCTGCATCTTCCACCTGAGTCACCATGGGTAGATCAGAGCCTCACAGAAAGGGAAGCGAGTGGGGGCTTGGTCACAGCAGGGCTCTCCATGATTTGAGGAATGTTCAGTGACAGCTGGTTCTAGCTGATATAAAATGAGGCCAAAGTATGGTCCATGGCTAGTTCTGCTATAATTTAAGCTTTTTAGGATGAACCCAAGTAGATGAAAGGGTCACTCATGGCTCCCGTCTGCCTCTGTGTGCCAGGCGCAAAGCAAGGCACTCACAAACAGGGCTTGGTTAATCTTTCAGGGGCCCTTTCCCAGTAGACACCGCCCCCATTTCAATAGATGAGCCAGATGAAGCTCAACAAATTTGCCACAGGCCCAAGACCCATCACTAGAAAATGATAAGACTAGGATTTGGGCCTAGATACTGGCTCTTTCCATTGTACCACATTGCGCCAGTATATATGATGTAACTTCCACATCACTAAGTCCAAACCCCACCCCACTGCAGTCCCCCTCAAAAAAATCAGGAAAAGAGGAACATAGCCTTGAGGATGCAGGGAAGGGAGGAGTCAAAGTACAATCAAAGGCAGGAAATTGGTGATTGGGCAGCAGTGGGCCTCGGTCCTTCAGCCTGACTAACTAGGGGAGGGGGAGGCCCTTGAAAGCATTGTATTTTTCTTTTAGCCCATGGCCTTGCTTTCCTCTGTTACAGCCACTCAGGCTAAAGCCAGGGATGGGGAATGGGCACCAGACACAGAGGGGGAAGAGAACGCATCTCATCAGCGTTTACACCCCAGGGAAGGAATTGGAAACACCCTCTTTGTGCCTTGTTGGGTTTCCTTTGCCGTTTATCAGTTGTTCCCTGTCCCATTGCCGCCTTCCCCCCTCCCCCATGAGTTAAAGGTCTGTGCCCGCGTTGACCCTTTGCTGTGTCATTTTTTAGGATCAGCTCATCAGGAACTTAGGATCTGGTACCTGCCTGACATCCCAGGACAAAAAGCCAGCCATGGCCCCCTGTAACCCCAGGGACCCCCATCAACTGTGGCTCTTTGTCTAGGCTCCAGTTGTCCCCAGGGCCAGCCCTGCCACTCCTTTCAGGAAACAGGATTACCAGACATCTGAAAATCTGATCACCAGCTCCTCTGCAGGCCTTAAAGATGGATCTTTAAGTTCAAAGGATGTCAAAGCAGGAACTTCTTGCTCCTCGCGACATCGGGCCCATTTTCTTTCCTCCACATTGATGGAAGAATCTGAGGACACATGATTCAGGCCTAGGGTTTATCTTCTGTCCTAGAAACAGAGGCCTGCAAAGCAGAGAAGGCAGCTGGAGGAGACCCAGGACAGCAAGGAGGACCTTGGCAGCTGTGTCCCAAAGCCCCAGGCATCCAAAGCATCTGCAAAATCTAGCAAAATTGTGTGTTCTGAGAGAGTAAGCCTCCCTTACTGTGTTACCTGAGCGAATAGAAGGCCATTTTGTAATTTACAGAAAGTGCCCTGCCAGGTGTCCTCTATCTTACTTCATTTGCACAATAATCCTGTGAGAAAGAGAACAGGAACCTCCATGCTGTATTACAGATAAGACAGCTAAGGCCGGCTGGAACATAGCTCTGTTGGTAGAGCACTTTCCTAATGGCAGTGTTCCCAAGATTCCAAAAAAAAAAAAGAAAAAGAGAGGCAGGAAGTAAGGAAAGGGGGAAGAAAGAAAGAAAAGGAGGAAGAAAGCAAAGACAGATATAAAGGAGCTGGTCTGTAGCCGCACAGCTCTGGGTGGCTGGAGCCAGAACTGAGGCTCACTCAGTCTTCAGTGCTGAACCACGGCTCCTCTGCACACCACAAGAATACTAGACAACCAGCTGCCACCTTGCCATTCCCTCTCCATCCCATTCTGATCATTTCTAGCTGCCTGGCCTCCATGAAGCCAGGGAGCCAGGTAGGAAGAGACCACATTAGGAATCCTGAGAAGCAAGAAGCTTGTGGAAGCAGTGGTTCTCAATTTAAGTCCCAGGACCCTCCCCCACCCTTTTTTTAATAGGCCTTCTATAGAAGGTAGATAAAAAGCAAAGTAGCGTGGTGAAATTGAGGGAGGGGAAGGCCATGCCTCCAGCCCACAATCTTTCTTCTGTAAGTATAATTTGAAAGCTGGTATTTTGGTCCAATCCTTTAATTTCATATTAGGAAACAGGCTAGATAAGTGAATTTGTCCAGAGTCACTCAGCAAGGTATCAGCAGCCCTGAGGCTAGACCCCAGATAAAGCCAGCCAGAGTCCTGGCAAATGTGAGTCAGAAGCAGGGACAGGGTGCTGTGGAGCGTGACTGCAGGATTGACCCACCTGCTGTGCTTGCATGAAGTCCCCATGTGGAACAGACCTGATGTGCATATCAGCTCTTCTCCAAGCAAGTTGGACCCCACTGCACATGGCTATATTCCCCGAGGTAGGAAGCACCCCCTGCCTGGAGAAAAACAAGCTCTGTTTGGGAAAGCTTTTTTGGACTTCAATAGTAGGCTGCCACCACACGAGGGTGCCACAGGACCACAGCTGCCTCCTGTTTCCTGCACCTCAACAATGCTAGAGGCCACCCAGGTCCCTGGGAACTTACACAGGACGCCATAGAGAAGACATTCTGGGGTGCTCAGACAAAGGGAAAGGAGAGGGTGACCAGGCTTTCCTGTGGGGTGGGGAAAGGGAAAAAAATTGGACATGAACATGGCATCAATCCCAGTGGAAATAAAGGTTTTATGGAATTGGTGAGGAATTTTATGTTGGCTCTTCTTTCCCTGTATTGTCCCTTAGCTGAAACAGTTATTTGAGGCTGGGAAGGACCACATTCATTTGAAAAGCTTAGTTATAGCCATGTCTCTTGTCCTCATACATCCCAAATCTAACCCAAGTATTGGGTGTCAAACAGGTAAGATGAGGCCCTTCTCCCACACAGCTCCCACTCTAAATGCAAACAAGTCACAACAAGCTTGGAGATGTCCAAAAATGTGCTAGGTGAGTTAGAAGGAACTCTAACTCCCACCCAGGGAGATCAGGAAAGGCCTCACAAAGATAGTAACATTTGACCTCATCAAAAGATGACTCCTTAGGTGGGAAGGACTCAAGCAGGGATGTCACACAAGCAATGATCTAGCATGAGCAAAACCACAGAGGGACAAAGGCAGAAGTGGGTCTGGGAAATCCAGAGGGCAGCAGAGTGAAGGAGTGATGGATATAGAAGCTGGAGGATGAGGGTCACATATTGGTTTTGGTTGGGTTGGTTTGGTTTGGTTTTTTGAGATAGTTTCTCACTGTGTAGCCCAGACTTTTTCTCAAGTTCTCAGTCCTCCTGCCTCTACCTCCCCAGTGCTGGGATCACAGGCATGTGTTACCACACCTGCTGGGCACAAGAAGTTTTTTGTGTTTTCCTTGCGGTCTGGGGATGGAAACAAGGTCCTAAGAGCATGCTAGGCAAGCTCTACTACTGAACTACATCCCAGCTCTGAGGGCTGTGTTTTGACTTTATTGGACTCTAGCACTTTTGTCTTTATAGGACCCTTGCTCCATTAAAAAATAATTATTTTATCACTGCGTTGGTATAAAGGCAGATATCCAGATTCTATTTATTTCATTTCTCCTGATCTTATAAGAAACTAAAAACTGGGTGTCAGTTCCTCATGCCTACCTACTCAGGTGCTTCCTACCTACTCAGGAGGCAGAGATCAGGAGGATCTTGGTTCGAAGCCAGCCTGAGCAAATAGTAAGCGAGACCCTATCCCGAAAAAACCCTTCGCAGAAAAGGGCTGGTGGAGTGGCTCAAGGCCCTGAGTTCAAACCCCAGAACCACCCAAAAAAAAAAGAAGCTAAAACATTTCTGTAGGACCCTGAAAGTATTCTGTGCCCTAGGCACTGTGCTTGCTGTCTATGTCTGCCCTATAGAAGAATGGGTTGGGGCCCAATTGAGAAAGGCTTTGAATGCCATGCTGATAAATGAAGTTAGCCATGAGAAGTCAGAATCACTAATCCTGCACCCACTTCTGGTTGCATTAAACATCCAAGCAGCACTTATCAGGTATGGATTATTTATCTTTTATCCCAGAATCCCTCATGGTGTCTATAGCATCAACTAAAATTTCCCCAAGCCTTATCATCTGGTGCCCAACCAAGGTGCCCTGACTGGTGCCAAGTAGCTTCCTCATGCCTGCCCAAAATAGCGGAGCATTTCCCTAGAGCAGCCAGCTAAGAGTAACTCACAGCAAGCAAAAGACGTGGCAGGAAGGGAAGGGAGGTGGTCAAGAAGGAAAGGGCACTAACCAGGTCATGGAAGGGCTAAGAAACCAGCTCCTTGGCCTTCCTCTTAGCTCACCCCTGAGTTCTTTCTTAAAACCTACTCCTGACCATTCTCAGAGCTAACCAAGGGCCTCTACCTCTTCAAACCTGTTGCCCTGTGCAACTATTTTCTGACACCTGAGCACTGAAAGCACTGATCCCTTTTGGGAATCTGTTTCCCATTTGAAGAGTATTGCACCATTGTCAAAAATAGCTAACTATCCTAGATTTTATTCTTGTTTTTAATTAAAAAAGAAATATGGTACAGAAAAGTGAAATAATACAGAAAAATGTAAGGTTAAAAAAGTAAACATGGTGTCTCAAGTCTATAAACAGTTCTTGAGATTCCATCTGATTCAAAACTGGGCACTATGTACATGCTTGCAATCCTAGTACTCAGGAAGCATAAATAGGAGGATCATCATCCAGGTACACCATGAAACCCTACTTGAAAAACAACTAATGCAAAAAGAGCTAAGGTCATGGCTTAAATGATGGAACACCTACTTAGCAAGTTCGAGACCCTGAGTTCAAACCCTGTCCTGCAAAAAAAAAAAAGTCCTGTGCTTTGCTGCCACCAACGGTCTGGGGCCTGCAATGGCTCTGATCACCTCAAGGTGCACTGCACTTTCCTCCTTCCTCTATTGACCTTGAGTGTCCAGCTCTTCATCTCCTGCAGGACCTGCCTGTCTTTCCTTGCCTCCTGTGCCCTTTGCCCTCCAGCCTTATGGGCTCAGCCTGCCTCCCTGTCCTGAGGGTTCCCTCTTCTACCCTGTCCTTCCCTCCACCCCCCTCCCCCACCCCCGCCAAATTTTCCTGCTCTTTGGAGTGCTCCATTTGAGAATCAGCCCAAACCTGGTTCTCAGAATTCTCTTCACAGCACCCACTTTGCTTTGGTCTCCCGCTCTCACACCTGTGTGTCCGTGCTGGGCGTGACCCTATCTCCCTCTTTGGACAGGGAGAGAGAAGCCATGTGCCTTCCTTCCTCTTGCTAACCACTCTCCCCTTCTCACCCCTCCTCTTGCCTTCACCTCCTAGTGCACAGCACTGGTCTCTGCATTTATGGTGCCACTGAAGGCAGTGAGACAGTGACAATGAGGGTGGGATGATGAGAGCTGCACCCTAAGAGAAAGATCATCCTGGCTCTCCATTTTATTTCTGAAAAAAAAAAAAAAGTTTGTTGGATGCTTTTCAACTAAAAGCAGATGATTAACTGAGCTCCGACCTTGTTCTGTCTTTGAACAACAGATAAATGAGTTGGCTTGAAAAAAGTCTTTTCATTTACACTTCCATGTCACCTGCGATTTTCCCTGCCTTCCACCCACAGCCCTGGCAGCAGCAGGAAGAAGGTCAGCAACACTGCTGATAAGAGGAGAATAAAGAGGCTCGGCTCATGGCAAGGGGGCATTGGTGCACTCTACAGACATCAGCATGCTGTGCTTCCTGGTGTTCGCCACACTGGTCATTTGTGGTAAGTGGCTCATTTGGCAGAGCTCTCTAGGGAGGGGGGTTGGAGCAGGAGGGTCGGAAAGCCTCCCCTAACCAGGCCAGCTTCCTATCCCAGAAGAGGGTGGGACGCTCTGCTGTAGGAGTCCAACCAAAACTTTTTTCTTCTGAAGTGCAAGACAGGAAAGAATCAGGGCCACTGGCAAACCTTGCAAGACCCTTCTGGGTGGCAGATTCTTGAGCCATGAAGCAGAAAAAAGCCCCCTCCAGGAGAACCTGGGCTTCCCCATCACCCCCCCTTAAAAGGAGGCTATCCTTAGGTGTCTGGCTAGATGTGCACTGCTGTCCCTGCCCTGAGAGACTTCTGCAGAAGCCTGGGGTGTTCCCTCAAGTCAAGGGGTGACCTTAAACAAGCTAAGACCACAAGGTGCCTCTGGGACACTAGCCTGGTGGTTTTGGCTACGTCTTTCACAGCATACCAAAGCTCCAGGACACCTGGGGGACGCAGATGGCTCTTAGACACCCCTGCTTTCCAGAGGGGCTCAGAGAACTCATGGCCGGGCCCCTCCTTTGTCAGGGGAGAACTGTGAATTTGCAGACAAGGCTGCAAAATTCCTCAAAGGACAACTGCCACTCCCCACCCCCATCCTGGGCTGACCCCATGCTTAGTCATCACTCACTTCTCTTCTGCCCCACAAAGGACACAGCACGCAGGACTTTCCAGAAACGAATGCACGGGTAGTTGGAGGGGCTGAGGCCCAGAGGAATTCCTGGCCCTCTCAGGTGAGTGTTCCTTCACAGCCAGGCTTTTTCACCAGTACAGGAGTTGCCGTGTGCCCATGAAAAGCACCCCGGGTATTTTGTATGTCCTTATCAACAGGCAGCTCACCAACTGCCTAGGTCCTGGATTTTCAAGTTGGATGGGGAAGGCTAGATAGGTCTCTAAAGGCAAAAGGCTTGGAGGGCAGAGTTTACACACCAACCACACTCTCTCGGGCAGACGCCCAAACTCAAACTGCTTTTTCATGTGGTCTGGGAATCGATCCCAGAGCCTTGCCTGTGCTAGGCAAGTGCTATACCACTGAGCTACATCCCCAGCCTTCAAACTACTTTCATACTCCCAGCTCTACCTCTTGTAAACACTCACAAGACGATGTGGCCCCCACATGAAGCTCTACATACCTGAAACACATGTGTTCTCACCACTCTACTCTGTGTCACACAAGTGTACCTACACACACACACACACACACACACACACACACACACAGCATGTCGCTTATTTGGCTAAAGAGTTTCCACATTCCTAACAGGGCAGCTGGACACTAATTTAAGTAAATTTGAATGTTCAGAACTGGCAAGTTAACTAGTCCCACTTTGACAGGCATCCCTGTAATCACGATTAGATTCAATTTATAACAGTTTGGACCCCAACTTTCAGGAACAGAGCTTCTGTGCAATATGAGGAAACACAAACTAATACAGATCAACATTCCATTGGCATTCTAGGTATTCCTGGAAGCAGGGGGACAGGATAGTTCTAGAAAACATGGAGGGAAAGCTCTGGAGACCTAAGCTTGTGGGGTTCAGATGTCTACATTTCCTTTCCAAGAGTGAGCAGAGGCAAAAAGACCAGGCTTCTAGGCCCATTGCAACAAAGCAGAGTGAGGGTGCCTAAGACACCACGCCTTTACTGCCCCAAATATCCCAAAACAAAGGAGCACAATTTCCAGCTGACCCCAGAGGCATCTACACACCTCTTCTCAGCAGCCACTCCTAGTAGCTACTATCAACCAGTTCCTAGCAAGTGGCAGGTCAAAGGAGACCGATTTGCTATTCCCAGTCCAGAAAGTTGGAGAATGTTTTGAAGGATGTCAGGAATTTAAGGAGATGTGTTTGGGGCAAAGCCTTTTGGGAAATGCCAACCTGTCCCTTCTTTCTTCCTTCCCTATCTAGATTTCCCTCCAGTACTCTTCTGGGGGGTCCTGGTCTCACACCTGTGGAGGGACCCTCATCAAACGGAACTGGGTGTTGACAGCTGCTCACTGTGTGGACAAGTAAGGAAAACAAAGATCAGACTATCTGAGCCCCTGGGAGAGGGAGAAGCTGGCCCTTCTAGAGGAATATGTGATTTTGACTTCTCAGGGCAGGCTTTAAGGGGGGCGATGGTTGTGAGACATCACCCAGCCCATTTGTGTTTGGGGGCCAGTGAAGGGGTAATACAGAGAAAAGTACAAGTTTTGCAGTCAGGCACCTGCAGTCAGGTTTAAATCTCATTCCATGTGTTCCATGGGTTGGTGGAGTGGCTCAAGTGGCAGAGCACCTGCCTAGTAAGCGTGAGGCCCTGAGTTCAAACCCCAGTGCTGGAAAAAAAAAAAAGAAGGACAAGGGCTGGCAGAGTGGCTCAAGTGGTAAAGCACCTGCCTTAGCAAGCATGAAATTCTTCCTGAGTAGCTAGGATTATAGGCGTGAGCCACTGGCACCCAGCTAAGCATGAAGTTCTGAGTTCAAACCTCAGTACTGCCAAAAAAAAAAAAAAAAAGGTAGAATCTTGTTCCACCATGGTCTAGCTATGTAACCCTGGTCAATTTAGCTTCTCTATCTCCCACTCACTTAACTCTACGATGAGGTGGTAATACCTCCTTGGTAGAGTTGTTGTGAGGACTGAGTAAATATTTAAATGCCTAGTCAATATAGGACTGCTAATTATTTTCATATTTGTAATAAGTGGTTCTCAAATTTGACTGTGTATTGGAAAAACATGAAAGGTACAGATCTCTGGGCCCCACCCAGCAGTTTCTGATTTGGCAGGTCCAGCATAAATGATTTGTAATTTTTTTTTCTTTTTGCAGACTAGGGCTTGAACTCAGGGCCTACACCTTGAGCCACTCTACTGGCTCCTTTTTTGTGATGAGGTTTTTTTTTTTTTCGAGATAGGGTCTCTCAGAACTATTTGCCTGGGCTGGCTTTGAACTGTGATGCTCCTGATCTCTGTCTCCTGAGTAGCTAGGATTACAGACGTGAGCCACTGGCCCCGGGCTAATGATTTGCATTCTTAACAAGTTTCCAGGTGATGCTGGTCCCAGGACTATGCTTAAAGAATTACTAGTCTAAACCAGGCATAGTGGTTGGCTCTCTTGAGACCGAGGCAGGAGGACCTCAAGTTCCAGACCAGCCTGGCTGGGCTACATAGGAAGATCCTGTCTCAAAAAAAAAAAGAAATTTTTTTTAAATGACTAGTCTAAAAGCATATGGTTTCCCTTAGTTGGGAGCCATCATTTCACTAATACTCACCACCCCTCACCCAGGTTATGAGATATTCAGCCTGTGATGTTAGCTTAATATACTGTGAAAATGAAGCTGATAGTTGTTTCTTCCATGCCCACAAGTTAGTAAATTAGGGAATGAGAGAATTGTTCCTTGCTTATTTTTGAGGGTCTTTCTTCCTCCTCTGCCTGGGTCAAATAAGATGGGTTTTTGTCCTAAAGATAGCTTATAAAGTGGCTTTCCAAGGACAAGAGAGTCCCTGGATCACTCTGGGCTTCCTTCTTTCAGTAGCCAACTGACCTTCCGTGTGGTGGTTGGAGACCACAACCTGAACCAGAACGATGGCACCGAGCAGTATGTGAGTGTGCAGAAGATCGTGGTGCATTCAAACTGGAACAGCAACAATGTGGCTGCCGGGTAGGGACAAGACTGGGCTGGCCTGGGCAGGGAGGTGGAGGGCTGCCTGGCCAGCACGGGGCTTGGCTTCCTTCATGGGTGCTTCCTGTTCGTTACAGGGACTGTGTCACATTAAACTTGGCCTGTGGTTCATGGCCTGGCCTTTGGCCGAGGAGCAGGTTAGCCTGACAGAGGGAACCTTGTTTTGCAGAGAGCAATGAATCTGAGACCTTCTGAGGATATTTAGGATTTATTTGATGTAGGCAGGTTTGCAAGCCTGGATTACCTGAAGCCTCTTCTCTAAAGCTTAATGTTTTCTGTTTTTTTTTTTTTTTTGGGGGGGGTGGGGGGGGAAAGTTGGGAGAAGAGGTTGGTTTTTATTGTTGTTTATTTTACACTTTATGGAATAGACTCCATTAGTAAAAGGAAATTTCCTGTTTTGTTCTCCGGTGCTGGGGAGACACATCTAGACAAATGGCCTACTACTGAGTACACCTCCAGTCCAAAGGAATTTTTTTTTTTTTGCCATACTGGGGCTTGAACTCAGGGCCTACACCTAGAGCCACTCCACCAGCCCTTTTTTGTGAAGAGTTTTTTTGAGATAGGGTCTCACGAACTATTTACCTAGGCTGACTTTGAACCATAGTCCTCCTGATCTCTGCCTCCTGAGTAGCAAGGATTATAGGCATGAGCCACCAGCACCTGGCTAAAGAAAATTTCTTAAAGTGAATCTTACACAGGACAGCGTGGTATGGTGTGCATGCCTATATTCCCAGCTGGGCATGTGATGGTGATCCCAGCTACGCTGGATGCCATAGGTAGGAGATCAAAGTTTGAGGCTGGTGGGGGCCAAACCATGAGACCCTATCAGAAAAATAGCTAAAGCAAAAAAAGGCTGGGGGCATGGTTTAAGCGGTAGAACACCTGCCTAGTAAGAGCAAGGCCTGACTTCAAACCGAAATACTGCCCTCCCTGAAAAAAAAAAAAACACAAAAAACTACACATGACTACTACAAGGCCAAGTTGTAAACTTTTGGAAATGAAATTATATATATATATATATATATAAAACACTTTTTTGTTTTGGTGGTACTGGGGCTTGACTTCAGGATGTCATGCTTGCTAAGCTCACTAGGCAGGCACTATACCACTTGAGCCACTCCACCAGCCTTTGAAAAGGAAATCATTAAAATGGTTGTCAGGCCCATGGCAGAACATTTGCCTAGCTTGTGCAAAGCCTTGGGTTCAATTCCCAGCACTGGACAAAACAAAAATAGCTGTCAATTCTGTAGTGTGATGGGATGGCGTCAGGTAATTGGAGTATTTGTGCAGAGCGTTCAGAGCCACACAATCTTTTGCATCTTTCTGCTTCAAGAATTCTGCCACCAAGATCACTGGGTCTGCTCTTTTTTGATTCTGGATTCTCCACTTCCTGAGTTGGAGAGCGGCACTAGGCTACAATACCAATACTCTACCAGCAGGTGGTGCTGTTGAACACAGAATGTCCTACAGTTAACTGCTTAGCAAGTTAGCCCCCTCCCTCAAAGTCATGACATGGAGGGGCCCTGCATGTGTTGACCTGAGGGAAGGCCTGATTCCCCAGTGAGCTGTCTCCTTTCCTCCTGCAGCTATGACATCGCCCTGCTGCGCCTGGCCCAGAGTGTCACCCTCAATAGCTATGTCCAGCTGGGTGTTCTGCCCCAGGAAGGCACCATCCTAGCTAACGACACTCCCTGCTACATCACTGGCTGGGGCAGAACCAAGAGTAAGTCATGAACAATTGACACTGTCCACCACTGGGATCTTGATTGGGTAGCTGAGCTTTTAGGTCCTATTTTTCTGTGGTCCTAGATGTGTACAGCCAGACAACCAACAAACTAAGGAACCACAGGTAAAATAACTGATACATTAAACCAAGCTAAGAGTAGGCTGTGGAACAGTCAAGTCAGAGATTCATGGAGTCTTAATACTAACAAAGAGGAAAAAACTTACCAAAGAGAGAGTTTTACCAGTCCCTTATTTCATACATGCAGAAACTGAGGCCCAAAGAAATTAAAGAACTTGATCACATGACTAGTTAGTGCAAAGATGGGCCAGAACCCAGGCACGCTGGCTCTCACATTGGTGGTCATTACAACATTGTGTTACCTCCATAGACCAACACTGGGCTGACTTGGAATGAACAGATTATCTTTTTGAGACAGGGTCTTACTACACAGGCCAGACTAGCCTCAAACTCATGATCCTCCTACCTCAGCCTCCTGAGTGCTGGGATTTCTGCTGCATGCCACCACACCTGGCTCAAGAAATGGAAACGGGGGCTGGAGACATGGCTCAAGTGGCAAAGCACCTGCTTAGCAAGCATGAGGCCCTGAGTTAAAACCCCTGTACCACAAAAAAAAAAAAAAAAACATGAAGAAGAAGAAAGAAACGTAAATGGGATCACAGCTACTCAGTAGGCTGAGGCAGGAGGATCTTGAGTTTGAGGCCAATCTGGTCTACACAGTGAGACTCTGCCTAAAAAAAGGAAAAGAAAGAAATGGAAACACACGTTTACAATGCTAGTTCTACTTTGTGGAGCTGACAATGTAAGGAACAGAACAGGTAAGTTACCAACATACAAGACCATTTTAACTACTTAACTAAGTTATCCGTGAGGGGAAAAAAAAGGAGTAGGACTGGTGGTTTAGGGCCTGGAAACAGTAAGGAAGAGGCCTGTAGCTGACACCCAACACACAGAGAGAAGCTTGCCCTGAGTTCAGGTTTCACTGCTTGGAAAGGTTTGGCAGGGTGGGAAGGACTTTTCCTTGGAACAAATCTGGGGCTGACTTCCAATGCTGTCTGTCCTGTTCAGCCAATGGGCAGGTGTCCCAGACCCTGCAGCAGGCTTACCTACCCACCGTGGACTATGCCACCTGCTCCAAGTCTTCCTACTGGGGCTCCACAGTGAAGCAGACCATGGTGTGTGCTGGTGGAGATGGAGTTCGCTCTGGATGCCAGGTGAGCACACACAGAAGGTATTAGAAGTCCCACCCCGTCTCTCCCTTTTGACCCTGCACCTGTGGTACACCTACTCTGGCACCCATGTACAGACTCAACTTTCTACTTTGGCGTCTGAATGAGAATGATTCTGTGCTGGTAATTCTATTCTCACAGAATCTCAAATGGAAAACAGCCTCAAAATTTGTCTTGTTCAATGGCCCCATCTCAAAAGCCCAACATTTGTGTGTAGATAGGTGTGTTTTTTAGAAGTTACTTTTTTTTTTTTTTAACCTTCCAGGCCATGACTGGGCCTGTAAAGGTCATTGTAATTAATTGTATGTAAGGTAGCTCCAATCCCATCAATCCCAACTTTTCTTGGATTTATTCCACTACTGTGCCTTTACAACAGTATTTACAGCAGTAAGTACAGATGAGTACAGTAGGGGGACACACAAAGCAATTTTATAACAGCCTTTACATAATAGAGAGATTTCTCTACTTAGACAAGATTGATTAGACAGATTGCTTAACACAGTTCAACGAATGCTCATTGCATGTCTGCTGTCTGCCAGGCACTGTGCTAGTGCTTGGGTAAAGATGGATCCAACACTAAGCGGAGGAACAGAGGAGCAGACACATAATTAGGATCTTCTAACACCACCTGGCTAGCTGTTACAATAAAGATGTACGTAGAACGACACAGGAGCCCAAGGATACACACTACTTCCACCTGCTAGAGTTGGAAAGCCTTGTCTCCCCCCAAGAAAGAGGAATCTGCAGTGAGTCCTGAATGTGAAATAAGAAGTAAACTAGTCAAAAAAATAAATAAAATAAAAAACCAGCGATGGAAGAGGCAGGGAACAGCATGAGCAAAGGCATCAGGCCAAGAAACCACTTAGAACACACAGAGAAATAGTGGGCATTCCCTACAGCTAGAGCAGAGCAGAGGTTGGAGGCCTACACACCACATCCAGCCTGCCGGCTGTTTTTCTATGGCCCACAAACTAAGAATGGTGGTTACATTTTGAAATGATTAAGAAAAAAATTAAAAGAATAATATTTCTGGGCTGGGGGCATTGCTCAAGTGGTAGAGTGCCTGTCTAGCAAGCACAAGACCCTGAGTTCAACCCCCAGTACCGGAAAAAAAAAAAAAAGACAGTATTTCACTCATTGAAAGTGACAAGTATGTGACACATGCTTGTAATTGTAGCAAGAGGATTGTGAGTTCAAGGCTAACCTGGGCAAGAGATAGGGCAAGACCATGTCTCAAAAAATTTTTTTCATGACATGTGAAAAATGTCAAGAAATGTCAAGAGGGCTGGGGGTGTAGCTCAAGTGGTGAAGTGCTAGCCCTTAGTTCAAACCCTAGTACCAAAAAAAAAAAAAAAAAAAAAAATATATATATATATATATATATATATATATAGAGAGAGAGAGAGAGAGAGAGGGAGAGAGAGAAAGAGCAGCAGAAGCCACATGACTTGGTGCTTCAAATTTCAAATGTCATGTATGTACATGATCTTCATCTCATAGGCATGGAAATCATTGAAGACTTGTAAGCAGAACAGTAAGATTAGACTCACCTGTTAGGCTTTTTTTGTGGTGGAACTGGGATTTGCACTCAGGGCTTCACACTTGCAAAGCAGGAGCCCTTGAGCCACACTTCCAATCCATTTTACTCTGGTTATTTGGGAGATGGGATCTCAAGAGCTATTTGCCTGGGGTGGCCTCAAATCACAATCCTCCCAATCTCAGTCTCCTAAGTAGCTAGGATTACAGGTATGAGCCCTCAGTGCCCCACAATTTAGGCTTTTTGAGGAGGGCAAGAGAGGGAGGAAGACTGATCAGGCAAGAAATTTACAGCCTGAATTCAGGCAGTGGTATTAGGAATTGAGAGGAGGGAGAAAAGGAAGAAGATCTGGAATGATTTCCAGGCATCTGATTTAAGTGATTTGGGGTCAGGAGTTTCTGCCTCCAATGAAACAAGATTTGTGGGATTTGGATTCCCAGGTATAACTAGTCAGTAAGTAGTTAAATATAAGAAAGGAGCTGTAGGGGAGAAAGCTGGGCTAGAGATACCCTTGAGAACAATGTGATTTCCCACCCCTTTCCAGGGAAATGATGAAGAACGAGAAGAGAGTGGTGGGTTGGAGATGAGCTATGGGAGGGAACATTAATGCTTGAGTTCTTCAGGTAGGGAACAAAGAGCCCCTAGGATCTAAGAAAGGGCTGCTGGAGGTAAGAGGAAAAACGTGCCATAAGGATTTACAAAATTTCAGAAAATAGGTGATCACATAGCATACCCAGAACCCCGGTGGATAGAAACTGAAAGTGACTACTTTGGCAACTGGTGAATCGCTGTTAGTCATGTCAAGAGCCATGTCTGTAGAGTGGAGAGGGCAGAGGCTCAATGGACGAGTAAGAGATACAGAAGCAGTAAAAAATGGTAAACAGTGTAGATTACTTTTCCAAGAATCTTGGAAATCAGAGACAAAAAAAGTCTGGTGACTTTAAAGACTGTAAGTCATGGAGATGGCTGCATGGTTAAAGTGAAGAAAGTTGAGTGCATCGATAGACAGAAAGGAAAGTACCCTGTGGAGCCACAGAGAGGGAATAATGGATTGTACAGATCCCAGAAGAGATGGAAGAGGTGGGACCTAGAGCTCAGGTAGAGCTGGGTTTCACCAGGAAGAGGGATACCATGTGTGCACAGGGATGTGGAAGAGTTTGCAGGTTGAGTAGCTGAAAGTTGACGAGAGTTCTGAATTGCTGCTTCTGGTTACTCATGAACTAGGAAGCAGCAACTTGACTGCAGAGAATGAAAGTGCAAAGGTTGCGTGTGTCTGGAATAATTAAGGTGAATGGGAGAAGGATGGTCCTCCAAGGTGCCGAGGTGGGAGACCAGGCCGTAACCATGTGGGTGTATTCATCAAGGACCAGGGTGTTGGGAATGGTTTGACTGAGCGCTGGATTTTCCTACACACCTGCAGCAATAGGATAGGATTACAGATCCACTGCAGGTCCAAGACATGTGGAAAAGAAGAGAAGTTCTTTGCAGGAGGCTGCTAGGTTGGCCAAAATAGTAAAATGAAAGGATTAAAGGGATTTTTGTGAACCCAAAGAACTATGGAAATGAGGTGACCAACTCTTCCCAGTTTTCCTTTGTTAAAACTTAAAAGTCAAGAGACAGAAGTAGGATATGGTGATATTTGCCTGTAACCTCAGCTATTCAGGAGGCAGAGGCAAGAGATCGTGAGTTCAAAGCCAACCTGGGAAAAGTTAGCAAAGCCCTATTTCAAACATAGAATAAGAACAAAAAGGGCTGGGATGTGTGACTGAAGTGGTAGAGGACCTGCCTAGCAATGGAGAGTCCCTGGATTCAATCCTTAACAAGCCACAAAAAAAGGGGTGAGAGGGGGAAACTGACAGAGTGACAGACAAATGCATAGTGCAACCTCTTCCAGGTCCTTCTCTGCCAGCATCGCTGAAAACCTCCTAAGGTTTAGCCTTTCTGAGTTAATTCACATCCCTCTGCTCTCTCAAAGCTTTCAGGTCTGAAAAACTAGAGCACTTTTCTTCTAACTGCCACTTCAAACTGATAACACTCTGAGACAAATTTGTCTTGGGTCCCTTCCCGCTGCAGTGTCCAAAATAGCTGGTCTTAGGGGTTTTCAGAGGTCTGAGCCCTTTTCTCCTCAGAGTAAATTATCTGGGCCTCTCCCAGTACAATCAACCCATTCCCACTAAATTCTTTTCCAGCTCTTCCTCTGCCCTAAAATTCCCATTCATGCTTCTACATCTTTTAGTCATGGTTTCTTTTTAGATCAATTCTCATGAGACAACAATATCATGTACAACTCAGTTACCTTCCATCTCTCTAGCTCTGAGATGCTCTGAAATCCTCATCAGGATATGAGGAGAAAAGTTTTAGGTTGTCTTGCTTTGAAAACAATAATTAAAAAACAACCTTTTCAGAAGTACTTGGGATGGGGTATGGCCAGTTCCTCTTTAAAAGAATTACCTCCAATTTGAACTTTTGGTCTTTTTCCCTAGTTCTTCTTTTTTAGGTTTTATTTTTATTGAAGCTATACTTATTAACTTGCTGAAATTAGCAAATCTGACTATGGGGCTCAACAGTGGAGCAGTCTTTGTATTCTCTCTACTCCTCTGGTTCTCCTAGAAGTACTAGGGTTTGAACTCAGGGCCTTGCACTTGTTAGGCAAGCACTCTACCACTGGGGCCACTTCCCCAGCCCTTTTCTTTAGATTTATTTATTCATTCATTCATTCATTTATTTAGGTGGGACTGGGGCTTGAACTCAGGGCTCCCAGCTTGCATAGCAAGTGCTCTACTGCCTGAACCACACCTCCAGTCCATTTTGCTCTGATTATTTTGAAGATGGTGTCTCGAGAACTATTTGCCCCAAACTTTGATTCTTCAGATCCCAGCCTTCCAAGTAGCTAGGATTACAGGCATGAGTCACCAGTGCCTGGCTGGTTTAGTTTGTTTTTGGTAGGATCTTGTGATTTTGTTCAGGCTCCAGCTTCAGACTGCAATCCTCCTACCTCCACCTCCTAAGCAACTGGCATTCCAGGAGTGTGTCACCACACCATACCTGTTTTTTAGAGTCTCATCAACTTTTTGTCTAGGATCTCCTCAAACTATGATCCTCCTATCTCTGTCTCCCAAGTAGCTGGAATTATAGGCATGAGCCACCATACGGGTTTTTTTTTTTTTGAGACAGGGTCTCTGTGTAGCTCAGGCTGGTCTTAAACTCACCATCCTACTACCTTAGCTTTCTGAGTGTGTGAGCCACTATACTCAGTTTACACTCAGTTGATCTTTTTCTTCTTCTTTTTTTTTCTTGGCAGTACTGGGGTTTAAACTCAAGGTTCTGTGCTTTCTAGGCAGCCACTCTATTGTTTGAGCCACACCTCATACCTCCAGTCCTTTTTTTTTCTGTCTCTGCTTATTTGGAGATAGGGTTTCACTTTTTGAGTGGATTGGTGTAGACTGCAGTCCTATTTTATACGTTCTACCAGAGCTGGGCTGACAGGCATGTGCCACCCTACCCAGCTTTCTTTCCATTGAAATGGGGTCTCATGAACTTTTTGCCTAGGCTGGCCTACAGCTGCGATCCTGACATCAGCCTCTGTGGTAGCTAGGATTACAGGTGTGAGCCACCAGTGCCTGCTCAGCTACGTTTCCAGGTCTGTCTCCATACCTTAAAATATATATATTTAGCATTGCTGCTTCTTTTCTAGTCCAGGTGTTATGGGAGATATGGACCTCTCTGTGCATACATGTCTGAACCCACCCAAGCCCAGCATGCACTTTTCCCATCATCTCCTCAGATAATTTTGTTTCCACTAACACTCAGTGTTGATTATGATTGCATAAAATACTATTCACAACTAACTCATGTAGTATCTTAGTATTACTTTTCCTTGCCTGCTTATTCTGTTTTCCCTGGAATTAATAATTACATTTTTCATTAGCTTATTACATAGTCAGTTCATAACTAATTCAGCTCCACATTCTCCACTAACTTGTAAGTGACTTGCTTCATCTTCCTTTGTCCCTTGTGGTCTGTCTTGGTGGGGTCAATTTGCATTCATCGTGAGGACACTTAGTGGGTTATTTTCTGTCTGGAAACTCCAGACACTTAGTTCTGAAAATGTTATTTGTTGATTATTTTCTCCCTGTCATTTTTAGCTTTCTCTTTCTAGAATTTTTTTCAGTGCTGGGTGTTGACCCCGGGGGCTGTGTGCATGCTAGGCAAATGCTGGTACCAGCCCTCTTTCTAGACTTTCTCTCGCCTCCTGGTCCTCTTTTCTATATTCTGTTCTACTTTGTGTTCTAATTCTTCCAACTCTTTATTTCTGCTGTCAAATTTATAATTTCCAAAGACTCTTTCTGTTCTCTTCGTGTTCTTGTAACATGGATTTTATAATATTAATGCTGTTCTTGTATTGTGGATATAATATTAATCATCATCTCAAACTCAAGATCTTCCTCCCCAATGCTGGGATTACAGGTGTGCACTGTCACACTCAGCTCTTAATTATAGTTTTATTTCCTCTTCCTGCGTAGACTTGGTTGCCCTCATTTTTTTTTTCTTATTACTTGGTCTCTTTGTTTTGATCTTTATTTATTTTTTGTAGTGCTGGGGATTGAACTCAGGTACTCATGCATGCTAAGCAAGTGCTCTACCACTGGGCTATAGCCCAGCCATGATCTTAGTTTTTATATTAGAACCTTATGTTGGATGTTTGGTGACCCTTGGCCATCTGCTCTTATTTCAGTGTGGGTGGTAAAATGCTGTTTGGTAGTGCTGAACCTTAGGTGGAGTTCATCATTATGGATGTTTTTGTCAGGTGGCTGGCTAGGCCAGTGTCAGTATCTTTGCATCTTTCCACTTGGCTGGTCAGATTTTCTAGAGAAGTATCTTCCAGTCTTATGACTGACCTCATAGACCTGTCATTCTGAGAGCTGAATAAGAATGGTGTTGAGCTCATATTCAATAAAGCCCACTTTAGCTGGTACTAAGCCTGAGTACATAACCACTACCCACATCACTTTCGCTCTTGTCACTCCAATTACTTTAACATGTGTTGACTACCTATTCTGACTCTAAATACTTGATCTAATTAGACTCACTGGTGTCAATGCTGGGATAAAGGAATTATTAGAACTCTATACTCTTAGGTCCGTAAGAAGTGTTGAATTTAAGATGTTAAAGTTCTGTGCTTAGCAGGTATGGTAGTGCACATCTGTAACCCTGGGACTCGAGGAGGCTGAGGCAGCTTGATGATGTGTTTGAAGCCAGCCTGGGTTACATAGCAAGACCCTGTTTCAAAACTCAAAGTTCTATGCTTGGACTAGGCTGCACCTCGGTGGCAGAAGTGTATGCTTAACGCACAAAAAGCCCTGGTTCAGTCCCCAGCACCACAAAAACAAACAACAGCAAAAAGGTTCTATGCTAGCATTGTGGAGAGGAAAGATATTAGCAAGACATCATAGAAGCTCAGAGAGATGTGTGGGAGGCAAAAACAAATTATGAAACCAAAATACAAGGCAGAACACAACAGCACTGCAACAGAGAGGAGGAAGAACTGTGGTTATTTAGAAAGGAAGAAGAGATTCGTTTTGATTATGGTGACATGAAGGAAGTGCAGATTTGCATTAGACCTTTAAAACAACAGGATTTCACAAGTAGAGATGGGGGTGGGCTGGGGTTTTAAGACTGCTTCTCTTCCTGCAGGGTGATTCTGGAGGCCCTCTCCACTGCTTGGTGAATGGCCAATATTCTGTCCATGGAGTGACCAGCTTTGTGTCTAGCCTGGGCTGTAATGTCTCTAAGAAGCCCACCGTGTTCACTCGGGTCTCTGCTTACATCTCTTGGATCAATAATGTGAGTCTTCTCAAAGGATAGGTGAGGCAGGATGGGTTAGACAAATAGAGTTGGGCTGGGAAAACAACTGTCCTCCTTCTCTGTTCATGGGTTTATTCCTTCCCTTCCCTCTCAGTGTACGTGCCCTCAATAACCTGCCCTTCGAATACCCACTGAGCAGATCTCACCATGTTACCTACTGCTAAATAGCAGCTGCAGATCTGAACTAGTGCTGTCCTAAGTGAAAGCCAAGGGAAAAAATAACTTCAGAAAGTTCTGTTTCCTGAGCATTCTCCTCTCCCTCAAGGTCTAAGACACCGTGAGAATTTGCTTTAACTTTTGAAAGAAGTTTTATCACCTAAACAATGCTTGAGAGGCTGGCAGAGTGGGTCAAGAAAGTAAGAACACCTGCCTTGTAAGCATAAGGCCCTGAGTTCAAACCTCAGTGCTGCCAAAAAAACAAACAATGCTTGAGAGTTAGGTGAGACTCTGCCTATACTGACCTATCAGTAGAGCCTCACTACTGAAGAGCCCTCCAGACACATTCTGGAGCCTCGTTGCATGAATTTTGGTTCACAGCCATCTCAAGGTCTGTCCTTGTCCCTGTGTCCTGGGTATGCGCCTATAATATTGAGACACATCAGAGACCTACTTTCTGCCCCCCTTCCCATAAACTCAGTATGTGGTTGTACTTAACTGGGAACCCTGAGGAAATAAGGAGATGGACAGAGGTTACTGACTGTGGACCAGGGCATAGCTCAAGTGGTAGAGCACTTACCAAGCAAACAGGAAGCCCTGAGTTCAATCCCCAGAACTGCCCAAAAATGAAAGAAAGAGGAGCTTTAAAAAAAAAAAGTTACTGACTGTGAATATAACTATCTTTTCTTTTAGGTCATTGCCTCCAACTGAACATTTGCCTGAGTTTAATGGCCTTCTCAAGATGGCTCTTGAACCTGCAGTAGGACTTGAGGTCAATAAGAAAAAAAACAGGGCTGAGGGTAGCTCAATGGTAGAGTGTTTGCCTAGTATGCAAAAAGCCCTGAGATGGGGCAGAGAGTGGGGGGAGAAAGAAAGAAAAAACTACTGAACCAGATATAGAAAAACAAATAAAACTAAATGTATATTATCATACTGTTTCTATTTAAAATCAAGCCCTCTAGAGGAAATGCAGTTATAGGACCCAAGCTAGATTTCACTGCATCTTAGTCTGGTTCTTCCCTTTACTGCTATCTTTACCAGTCCACAAACTAGGCTCAGTGGAGTGGTTTTACATTATCCATTCTGAGTTATTTTAGGATCTACTTATCCATTAATTTGTCCATCTGCCCACCCTCTCCTGTGTATATCTGCTGTAGTCAAAGGCACAGAGAGTGCTTTAAAAACTTCCTCTGTGACTAAATGTGTCCTAACTTTCCAAGGTAGACAGTGAGCTTATTCTTCTTTTGTTTCTCCCCTTCAGTGCCTAGAACAAGGGCTCACTCCAAACTCCTGGGAGATAGGTGCTTCTAGGATACCTTAGAGATAGGAGTGTAGGATTGCAAAGTAGGTCAGATGCCAGCAAACTAAGGAAGTGACAAATTAGAAAGGGGGGGGGAGCAATAGAAAAAAGGAGAAAAGAAGATACTAGACAAAGAAAGGAAAGGGTTGAGAGGAAGAGACAGAACAGAAAGGAAGAGACAGCAATAGATACAAGCCTCAAACTAGTGTGAATCAGCACTGTAAGGCTGTGACTAAAATAGGCAACCGGATCCAGAGTTTATACACCACAGGGAACTGGGAGGCTGATAATTCCGCTCTATCCTGACCAGAGTTCCATTTGTTAATAGTGGCCTAGGAGAAAATGAAGGGGAACTGAAAGAAGAAGTCTAAGCAGATGAGAAGCAGCTTTTCATAGCAAAAGCTAAAGACCAGACAGGAGGGGCTAGGGTCTGAAACATCACAGCAGGAGAAATTGGCTGAGACAGGCCCTAGAATTGATCCTACTGCATAGCAGAGTCCTCAAACATGGGATATAATAAAGCGGCTGGGGCTCGAGTTAAGACAACTGCATTCCTGTCCCGAGTCCACCAGTGAGGGGCGGGGTTACCTTGGGCAAATTATCAGCCTTTTCTGTGACTCGATTTCCCTATCTAGTTAACTTTTAAGGGTTGTTCCTGTTCTAATACTACATAACCTGGTGTCCATCAATTTCAATTCCCAAGGTATTATACTAAAGAAGGTTTCTTAGGAGGTAGTGACTAAGATGCATTGCTGAGGGTGCTGTGGAGCCCTGGGAGTGACACAGGTACCAGCCTCCTGCCAGTGACACACCAGTTGTCATTGCCATCTTCTCTCAGTGTCCAACAGTACCACTGTCCTCTGGGTTTCTTCCACTCCTTTCCATCCAACATGAAGTCCTTCCATTTTTTTTCTACTCTGCCTCTTCCAGACCATCACTAAAGTTAATATTCAGAATAAATCCCAACTACCTGTTGCCTGAAAAATTTGCATTTGTTGCTATAAATGAATTAAGAATATTACAGTATAACCATCTGGTTAGCAGCCTAGCTCTGCCTTTTGCATGTTGAGGTCAGGGATTGCATTTTATTCATTCTTGACATCCTAAGACTTTGCAGTGCCTGGCACACACTTCACCTTGAGTGCATCCATCTATTTTGGGAAAAGAAGCAGAAAACAATGGTAGGTAATTTTGTGGCAGGTCTCTAGTTTCCCTCTGCAAGCCATAGGAAGTATCTTTCCTTATTGAAGGAATTTTACCTGCACTGTAAAACCCTTGAAGGCAGCTCCAGCTATCCCTTCTAACAGGTCAGGATGAAACTTCCATTTGGAGACCTTTTCCCTAGAGAAACAATAGTTGTAATCTCAGTAGCCCCGCCCCAATTTGCACAATCTATGTCTGAGTTCACATTCTACTTATCTAGAGCACTGTCCTCCCACTAGAAAGCATGCTCCCCACCCCCACAGGCTTTCCTGCTCTCTTCAGTGCCTTTTCAATGAGCTTATCTTGCTGAAGACCCCTGCTTCTCTCTCCAGCTGTTACTCCTCCCTTTCAAATCCAGGTGGAGAGGTCTGCTCTCTTTCTGCACTCTACCCCTACCAGTTCCCCTACCAGGTTGAGAGTCAATCTCTCTGACTGTGGCTAAGCTACAACCTGGCGAAGAAAAAAAAAAAAGTTTCTTTGGCCACTCAACATCAATACCCCTAGAATTAAAAGTTGTGTTCTGATTCAATAAACATTCTCAGTAAGTGGGACCCAACTCTGTCCTCTGTGTCATTTCAGTTATTTCCAGTGCTGGTTCAGTAAGATAGAATTTCAATTCCCAGCATAGTGGTATTAAAGAGAGTTTCTTTGGACATGGTGGTGGGATGCATTGCTGAGGGTGCTGGAGAGCCCTGGGAGTGACTCAGGTGCCAGCCTCCTGCTAGTGACACACCAGTTGTCATCACCATCTTCTCTGTGTCCAATAGTACCACCATCTTTGTTTCTCCCACTCCTCTCCTTCCAACATGAAGTCCTTTACTCTGCCTCTCCCAGGTCATCACCATCTGGTACTAATGAGTCTTGGCTCACATTTGAAGAGCCTGTTCAATGGGGTTGCTGTTACCCTACCACAGGGTGGAACTGGGAAGTTGGCTTAGAGTGAGGCCAACTTAGAGTGAAGGCAGGTCCAAGTCCTGACCCTCCCACTGGCCTCCCGGGAATAGCCCAGCCCTCCCCCCACCAGCTCCAGATGTGCTCATGAGCCCAACCTGCTGCTCTGGGCTGCACCTGGAGCCTGAGGTGGGCCTGGAGGAGGAAGGAGGCGGTACTGCTCTCTGGGCCTGGTGGGGTGGCCCATGTAGACCTGAGCTCGCAGTGGGTATCAAGGCAGTCCTCTGGGTGGTCCTTGGGTGGTCAGAGAGGCCTGTAGGGCGAGGGAGGCGTGGCCCGCCCCCCAGGCCGGATGCTAGGCATGCTGGGAGCTGCACTTCCTCCTCAGGGGACTCTTAGAAACCACAGAGCACAGCCCAGGCCAGCCGTCCCTGGGGAGGCGGCAGGATGGCAGAGGGCAAGGCAGGCGGTGCTGCCGGCCTCTTTGCCAAACAGGTGCAGAAGAAGTTCAGCCGGGCCCAGGAGAAGGTAGGCAGCTGGGGGGGCCTGGGCTGAAGACGGGAGGTCTTGGCTGCCCCAGGAGTCCAAAGGGAGGAGTAGGTCTCCATGAAAACTGGTGGATTTAAGGAAGAACCGAGAAGCAGTTGAAGAGACAACGATCTCTCAGGAACAGCCCTTAGGCTGACCCAGAAAAGGTAGAAGAAAGGTACTAACACTGGCAGACAACTATGTAGCAGGCTGTCCTAGCAATACAGTCACATCACGTCTCACAGATGATGAAACTGGAGGGTAATTTACCCAAAGTCAAAGTCAGTGACAACCAGCTGTGATGCCATTGAGTACTGCCACTTAGCTTGGGCTGGGAATCCACTGAGAACTAGAATAACTCTATGTGGTTCCCTCGGTACCTACCCCTGCCTAGCCGCTGGGTGTGGTTTAAAGCTGATATAAGCAATGGGCCCTATCTGCTTCCTGGACTTTCCCTTTGACATTGGCGAGTACACAGCCAGGATGACGAAAGAGCATCTCTCTTCAGTTTGTGCCCTGCATTAGTGCTGGGTAGTACTATTCAGCATCATTACCTGGCCTGCCTATCTAGGTCATGCAGTCACTCTCTACACATTTTAATGGCATTTTTGTTTTTACCTGTCCAGAGTGTTTTCTTCGCTTTTAACCTCCGCCCACCAATACCTTAGTAAATAAGGTGGCATGGAAAGAGGCATAAACCAGAAGAAAAGAAGGGAGGGAGGAAAGGGCCACAGGTTTGGGCTGGACTCCTACAATCCCAGATACTCTGGAGGTAGAGGTTGGGAGGATCAAGTTGAAGTCCAGTCAAAGCAAAAAGTTAGGGAGATCTCATTTCAACAAAAAATCTGGGTGTGGTGATTCACACCTGTAATCCCAGCTAGGTGGTATGCATAGGTAGGAGGATCATGGTCCCAGGCAAAAATGAAAGACCCTATCTGGAAACTAAAGCAAAGAAAAGGGGAGAAGGAGAGGAGGAAAGAAGAAGGATTTCAGAAATGGAATTGGTAACAATGAAAATATTTGTATTATCGTCTGAAGGTGGAGCACTGACTTGGGCCCTGGAAAGGATTAGGGGCCACCAATTCTTGAAAGTGGGATTACGGAGGGAAGTCAGTGGAATGGAGGGGTACTTCCCAATGTTAAGAGGCCACATAGATGGGAGGGGCTCCACATACTCTATGTTTGTTTGTTTGTTTGTGGTACTGGGGATTGAACTCAGGGCTTACACCTTGAGCCACTTCACCAGCCCTTTTTGGTGTTGGGTATTTTCAGGAGAGGGTCTTGCGAACTATTTGCCTGGGTTGGCTTCGAACTTCGAACCGTGATCCTCCTGATCTCTGCCTCCTGAGTAGCTAGGATTACAGGCGTGAGCCACCGGTGCCCAGCTTCCTTCTATCTTTTGAGGTCATATGAAAAAGAGGAGAAAAAGGGAGAGACTTTGTGTGACCAGGCTTTGTTACTTCACTTACCCTAACTTCACAGTGGTCATTGTTTCAGCCTCTGTGATGTCTAGTTAGAAATCTAGAGACTGGGAGCAGTACCTATGAGAAGTTCTACTTAGAAATAGCGTGGGAGAACAGGAAGTCCCTAGAGAAAGCTACACTGGGGTTAAGAAAAGTAGAGCAAGACTCCCAAAAGACAAAGAAAAAAATTCATGAATAATAGAAATTTGGGGGGGAGGGGTCCTTATTGGGAGTGTGAACTCAGGGCCTTGTGCTTGCCAGGAAGATGCTCTACCACTTGAGCCAGGACCCCGGCCCAATAATAGCAATTTTGTTTTGTTTTGTTTTTTGGCTGGGACTGGTATTTGAACTCAGGGCTTAATGCTAGCAAAGCAGGTGCTTGATTGCTTGAGCCACACCTCCAATCCATTTTGATCTGGTTATTTTGGAGATGCATATTTGTGAAATATTTGCCCAGGCTGGCCTTGAATGGGGATCTCCTCATCTCAGCCTCTCAAGTAGCTAGGATTATAGGCGTGCCACCAGTGCCTGGCCAATCAGCAATTTTTAAAAGCTATACTGAGAGCTGGGAATGTACCTCAGTGGTAGAGCACTTACCTAGCATGCACAAGGTTTTAATCCTCGCACTGCAAAAGTTAAAGTAAAATAATAAAAATCAAAAGGCATACCAATTGATTTTTGCTTGCCTCTTTCACTCCCTAACTTCATCTAGCCTGTCATCACACCATGTCTTACTTTGGGCTTTCTCCTTGGTAAGCCTGGACTCCAAAGCCTTAGGTAAATAAGATCCTGCACGTGTAAAATAAGAGGGTTGATGCGTTCTATGAAACCCAGTACAGCAAGACCAAGTTGAAAAGGGGAGAGAACCCCTTGAACTTTGGAGTCAAATATTCCCAAGGGAAAACTAGCCAGGAGGGTAGCACCCTGTCCTTCCTGCCCTGAACCCTGACAAGGTAGGGTGAGAGCAACAAATGAAAGCCTGCCTTGTGGAACTCCGAGGTTTGAAAAAAAACAAAAACAAAAACAAAAAAAAAACGTGAGTATTCTGACACAGGAACAGGCAGGCATTCATTGAACTTGAAGCAGTACCTAGAGGTGTCTGGATGTGGGGAAGATTGACCTGGAATGAGGAGGCTAGCTTAGCTTAGAATCCTTGAGTCTTGAAGAGTTATTGTGGCAAGGTAAAGAGGGAGAAAGTTACAGAAGAAGAAAGAACTCCCTGGAACACTTTCCAAATTTTATGAAAGCAACTGGCACGTAATCTTCTGAGTAATACATAAGAGCTGATGTGGCAAATGCTCAAATGTGATAGAGGCCAAGTGCCACGCTGGTCCAGATACAGGACTGTAAGACATGGCCTTTCTCTCACAGAGCCTCTAGAGGTATCACTTCATCTCTTCAACACATTGAGCAAGTTGTTAATATTGACATTATTTTTTGGTTTTTTGGTGGTACTGGGGTTTGAACTCATGACCTCATGCTTGGTAGGCAGGCACTGTTACTGCCTGAGCCACTCTGCCAGCCCAAGTTGTTAGTATTGAAACCCAAGTTTTAGGCCCCAGGCTCAAACTCCTGGGATTCCATATGTCAGGTCCAGTCACTTGCCCCTATTAGATAAATAAAGAGACATGGTGAAGGGCAGAGAAACCTGGGACCATGGGAAGAGGCAAAGTAAGCACTTCAGACCATCTTTGGGGTACAGACATGAACTTTAGTTTAAACAGAGGAAGACTTGGGGCAGGGGGAGAGAGGTATGCATAATTTAACAGTCCTGGTAACAGAGTGGCCTGGTTGATCATTATCTTAGATCTCCTTCTCTTCTGGAGAAGATGTGATCGCTGTCCTCACTTGAGGGGAGCATCTGATTCCCATGAGATGATCACTCCTGCTCCAGGGTGCAGCCTCATCATTATTGGTAATTGTCCTTATTTGGTGAGTGGGGGTGGTCTGTCCTGCAAGGCTCGCTGTTCCTTAGGGATAGTTTCTGTCCCTTTCATAAAGATGTTATCAATCAGTCCTGGCCTTCCTGGAACCCAAGGTGATTGCAAAGTGACTGCAGAGAGAATGGCTTAGAGCAAAGGCAGATACAAAATGGAGGCAGGGATGCCAAATTTTTCTCCTGGTTTTTCATAAGCCCAAGTAAGGAACCAGTGCTTTTCAACAAAAACAGTCTAAGTTCTGTTATAGTATCCTCATTTTATTTTATTTTATTTTTTGGTGCTGGCATTAAGCCCAGGGCATTATGTATGCCAAGCAAGTGCTCTGCTACTGAACCACATCCCTGAGCCCTAGTATTCCAATTTTAGAAATAAGGAAAGAAATTTCAAAAGAAATTTCAAATGACAGAACTATTACTGAAACCCAGGTGTCCTGCCTTTCAATCTTAACCTCATGCTCCCTTCGCAACCTTCCTGATAAGCCACTCAGACATCTGTGTCTCCCCTCCCACATACACACTTCCTGCTAATTCTTTCTCAGAAGTTGCAAGTAAGCAGTGCACTCTTTTTGCACTGGCTCATCACCCTCTGAAAAGCTGGGGGTGAAGATCTGGTGACTGTTAATAGAGATGAAGCATTCTTCTATTTTTCCATTTCCCACCCAAACCCAGCACGAGACGAGGCTTCCTTGTATTTTTACAGTGTGACACATCCTCACATTTCAAACTGCTGCTCCCACCATCTGTGATTTCTCTGTGACAGACCTCTCAGATCTCCCCTGAGCAAGGGCATTTTTTTTTTAACCACTCCTTTGTTGGTCTTTTCCTCTGTTGACTTTTACTCAACTTATATCCCCGGAGGGTTTAATTCATCAAATATTTACAGAAGATTCCTTTGTTCAGGAGGCTGGGCTGGGTTCTGCAGGGACTTTAGAGATGAATAAGAGGGCGTCTAGCCTGCCGGAAGCTTACAATCTAGTAAAAATAAAGTAAAAATAAGTGACCTGAGAGATAGGCTGTCTGTGGGAACTGAGGACAGAAGGATGGTGGAGGCTGTACTTGGGAATCATGGATGCTGAGGAGTTCCTCAGGCAGGTGTGAGACAGCATCCCCGCTGAGGAGTGCCAGCAGGAGCCAGGCAGAGTCTGAAAATCCTTTTAGGCAGAATAGTGACAAATGCAGCTGAGCTGGAGCCTGGGCATGGGTGGTGAAAAGGCTGGAAAAAGGATATTGAGACCATATTAAGGAAAGCTTACTTTAGCACACATCCTAAAGACTTACATAACCACACAAAAAATTACTGCATCTAAGGAAAAAAACGACCAATATTACATAATATCATCTGACATCCATGGCCCTATTCAAATTACTCTGACTGACAAGAATTTGCTAAAATGTAATACATAATCATGGGGGGGAGGGGGAGAAATTATAGCCACCAAAGATGTAGGCAGTGACTTTTTAAAAGTTTTATTCCCTCCCACCCCAATTTACAAAGTTAAAAAAGAATAGGCCAGTGAACACTGGAATATTTTTCACCCATTCACCAAGTGTTAACATTTTGTCACATCTACTTACTAGCCCTTGCTCTTGCAATCTGAGTATCTGAATTCTAACTTCTGGGACAGAACTCTCAGAGCAGGACTTTAAGGATTGGCATTACATGGACTTTCATTAGGAAATCCAAAAGCAGAATTAATTTTTTTCTCAAGAAATATCTGTTGAACATGTATACATACTGTCTCCTCAAGGGTCTCTATATATGTAGTATAACACCTATATGTAGTATAAGGACCTCAACACACAGACCTATTGTTTATGACAACAAATGACTTTGGATGCAGCGAGAGGAGAAATGTTTCAGGGTGATGACAGTCACCTTTTCACGTTCAGATTTGAAGGTCGGAAAGTTCCCTCTGCCTAACACCCCTCACTCCCTCCAAGCCTGGAGCCTTTTGGGGACTGGGGAGATTGTCCTGCCCAGTCACTCTCCACTGACTCTAAAAGAATCTTCTCTCTTTTCTACCTCTTCTACTTAAGAAGAACCAAGCCCTAGGCAAAGGAAGGGAGGAGTTGCAAAAAGGAAGCAAGAGTTGTACTTACCACTAACAAGGTGGTTTTGCAACTTTCTGGTAAAGAACCATGTTTTCTTGGGGTGTATAAGGAGGAAGGGATGACAGAGTCTGCACATCCAGGGAGGGGGTGGTGAGGGAGGTGGAGTTAGAGACAAACAGACATGGCTAAACTGAAAAGGAAAAGGAGCATTTATACTCAAGGGAGCAAAAGTAGATTAAGAATAATGGCTATGTACTGATTGCTCACTGTAAGGCAGCATTAAGAAAAATTTAGTGCATAATCTCATTTAACCTTCCCAAAAATTCCAGGAGATAAATATTGTCTTAATGAAGGAAAGAAAGCTCTGGAAACTGAGGCTCAATTTTAAGTGACTTGCCCAAAAGCTTATAGCCACTAAGTGGAAAGGCCAAGATGGAGTTAATATCTGATCCCAAAAGCCCTGGCTCTTAACCACTGCAGAGAGAGCATCTGAAGTCACAGGCCTGACCCCACCCACCAGTAAGATTGGAGACACTTGGGTCAGAGTCTACCCAGAGCCTTCCTCACTGCCCAAGCCTGGGCACTCTTGCATGTAATTTAAACCCTTTCATGAGACTCCAGTCTCCCTCTCTAACTACTCCCCATAACACACTACTCCCCATAACACACCCTAAATGAGCCTCGCCAAACCCTCCCAGGAAGCTGTGGGAAGATACACACTCCCAGGACTTGCCGGAATGCTCTTTTCACGTTCACTTTTTTTTGAGGGGGAGGGGTGAATGGGAGGTACTTGGGTTTAAATTCAGGGCCTTGCATTTGCTAGGCAGGCACTCTACTACCTGAGCCACACCCATAACCCTTTTTGCTTTAGTTATTTTTTGAATAGGGTCTCCAAATTTTTGCCCGGGCCAGGCTTTACCATGATCCTCTGATTTATGCCTCTCACACATCTGGGATGACAGGTGTCCACTACCATACCAAGCTTTTATTGGTTGAGATAGGGTTTTGCTAGCTTTTTCCTGGGGCTGGTTTCCAACCAAGATCTTCCTGATCTCTACTTCCCAAGTAGCTGGAATTGTAGGAGCGAGCCATTGCACTCTGCTCCACTCTCACTCTTTAAACTCTATTCCAGTCTAGCAAAATCCTACTTCAAAATCCTAGCGGCTAGTCCTCTTTTGTATCAGTCTCACTCTCCCTTGTTTTAAAATTACTAAGTATCAATGTGCTGAATAACTGAGAGATCTAAATAAGGAAGCATAATTTATAATAATAATAAAAAAAGAAAACATGAAATGCTTAGTGGAAGAAGGGAGTTATAAATATCAGTATATCTCATGACAGTAAAACTATGATGATGTGTATTTTCTTTAAATTTTTTTTTTTATTATTGTTGTACTGGGGGCACATTGTGACATTTACAAAAGTTCTTACAATATATCATAGTTGAATTTACCTCCCTCATCATTCTCCTTTATTCCCCCTCCCTATTCTGATCAGTTTTGTACACTTTCATTTCATAACATTAAAGTGAGACCAAAGTGAAAAAAAAAAAAAAGGAAGCAAGTATCAAATCCCTAAAGAGTAACAGTTTGGGAAACATAGGCAAATGGATACTACTGCCACTAAAAACAGCTGGGTGCCTGTGGCTCCATCTGTAATCTTAGCTACTTAGGAGGAAGAGATCAGAAAGATCCTGGTTCAAAGCCAGCCTGGGCAAATAGTTCTCTAGACCCTATCTTGAAAATACCCAACAAGAAAAAAAAGAAAAAAAAAGGCTGGTGGAGTGGCTCAAGGTGAAGGCCCTGAGTTCAAATCCCAGTACTGAAAAAAAAGAATTAGATGTAAAGTACCAAACTTGCAAGCATTTAGGCGTGATTAACTTTAATGGAATGAAGTAAATATGGAGAAATGTTATAAAGGAGTATGAACTGGATTTTTTTTTTTTTTTTTGATATTTGCCTGGCAGACGAAGTAGGAAAAGGCATTCCATCTTTTTTTTTTTTTTTGGTGGCACTGTGGTTTGAACTCAGGGCCTCATGCTTGCTAGGCAAACAGACAGACACTCTACCACTTGAGCCACTCCACCAGCCCTGGAAAGGGCATTCCAGAAAGAGGCAACAGAGGTGTGGTTCAAGTGGTAGAGTGCCTGCTTTGAAAGCGCAAAGCTCTGAGTGCAAATCTCAGTCCAACCAAAAAAACACCTAGAAAACAACAGACAGAGGGAACAACATCTATGACAAATAACTGTGTGGCTTATTCAGGAAAGGAAACAAAACCAACAAACAAAAAAACCTGTCATGTAGGGAGACCTGAGGAGGAGGAATAATGAAAACTAAACTTAACAAAGGGTCCCCTCCTTGGGACCATTAGGACTAGTATGCATGCTAGTGTTTGAGTATGACCTAATAATGGGTCCATAATGGGTTTTTAATAAAAATGGAGCCCATGACTGAGGAACCATTAGAAGGTTTTAAGTGGAAGACCTATTGCCGAAGGCCAGGGAAGAAAGTATGAACACCTGGACTAAGGTATGGCAGTGAGACCAGACATAGGATGGTTCCAGAGATGGATGTGGTGCGGGATTCAATGCGGAAGGCAAGGGAGAAGTTGAACCACCTTGGGCCTGGGGCATGATGGTGCCTCTTTCCAAACTAGGGGTTACAGTAGAAGACTCAGGTCTTTCTTGCCACATGTAATTACTTGTTTATGAGTGTCCCCTGTGAGGACAGAGACTGTGTCTTCAGCATTCTCCTATCTTCGCATTAACACTGAGACCAGTACAATGGTTGGCTCTCATGTTTTGTCATTGAGAGGAGACAGACATGGACAACATTTATTTCTAGCTGAGTTTCAAAAATATTATATCCAGGCTTCTCAAAGTTTTCCACAAGGGCCCTCACGACAGGAGAGTCTCTTGCCCACCTCTCTATGGCGAAGAATTGTGACTCCAGCTGAATGAATCTCTTAAGTGAAAAATGTCTGGAAGGTTCTCGTTTTATATTTAAAAGCTATGCATTTTACATTGTTCTCATTAATTCTTGTTTTAATGTAACACTTCCTCTCTTCTCCCTTAAAAAAATCACTTTAAGCCTGGTGCTGGTAGCTCACGCCTATAAAACCCTACCTACTCAGGAAACAGAGATCAGGAGGATCACAGTTTGAAGCCAGCCTGGGCAAATAGTTTGAAAGACCCTGTCTAAAAAAAACCCATCACAAAAAAAGGGACTGGTGGAGTGACTTGAGGTATAGGCCCTGAGTTCAAGCCTTAGTACCAAAAATAAAAAATCAATTTAAACCTAACTTGTTCAAGGCTCTGGATTCAATCCCTGTACCCAAAGCAAACAACAACTGAATAAAACACATGCTTTAAATAACGATGAGATTCCAGAAGGAGACATCGTATTTATTCTGAGAGACAGACAGATTGATCCTTGAGCGCCCTGCTGCATACCCGGTTACTCCAATTTGAGAAGAACCACCAAACATGATTGTTTTTGTTTTCAAAGCAACATATTACATTCCTAGTTCTACTGGGTGAATAGTTGTACCTGAGACTCTGAGTGAGGCTGTACGACTAAGAGAGACTTGACTTTGACCTTATGGCCTTCTGTCTTACATCCCCAGGTACTCCAAAAGCTGGGAAAAACTGTGGAAACCAAAGATGAGCGATTTGAACAAAGTGCCAGCAACTTCTACCAACAACAGGTAATTGGGAGGGCGGGGAAGGAGAGAGCTTGAGAAAGAAGACATGAGGATTGAGTGGCAGAGGAATACAGGTTCTGCAAACCAACAAGCATCCTTAGCAGCTCACCCTCCCCCCAGGGCACAGGACCGCAGGGTGACCTGTTGCTTATCCTTCCCCTAGGATTTGGGGGACAGAGGGCTGTTCTTTTTTTCTTAGTGGTTTCCCTGAGGACTCCCAAAGTACAGTCTTTAGACATCAAAGTGAGCCCCTGGCAACTTAGTTTTTGGCTTCACCTTCCCAGGGTGCCCTTCCTAGCCCAGGTCTCCTCTCATTTCAACAGCCCCATGTTTTTCTGATGCCTCTTTGTCTACTGTGTCTGCTCCACCTAAACCCTTTATTCCAGAATAATCCTTCGCTCTTACGTTTGTCATTTCTACCAGCAGATCTTCTATTCTCATCACTCTTTTATCTCAACAGAGAATTATAGGTACTTTCATGTAGAATATTTACATTTTAGAGTTAAGATGTGGATTACAGTTGGACATGGTGGCTCATATCTATAATCCCAGCACTCAGGAGACTGAAGCAGAAGGATCCTGAGTTTGAAGCCAGCCTGGGTTACACAGCAAGACCCTATCTAAAAAAGAGTGAGAGAAAAGAAGATGGAGGAGGAGGAGCAGGAAGGGGAAGAAGAAAAAGGAGAGGGAGTAGAAGAGTTGACGATGTAGCAGAATCATCCAGAAATATTTGAAAATGCAAATTCTCTGGGAGTAGGGTCTGGGAATCTATTAAACTTTATTGTTTGGTTTGTTTCTGAGGCAGGGTTTTGCTGTGTAGCCTAGGACAGCATTGAACTTTTTTTTTTCTGTCTTGTTTACTTATTTTTGCATTAGTGAACTGAGAGCCTTGTATTTGCTAGGCAGGCACTCTACTTCTTGAGCCATGTCCCCAGCCACTTCAAAATTTTTTTTTTTTTTCGGTAGAACTCAGGACTATGCACTTACAAAGCAGGTGCTCTTGAGTCCATTTTGCTTTGGTTATTTTGAAGATGGGGTCTCATGAATTATTTGCCTGGGCTGGTCTTGAATGACGGGTCTCCTGATCTCAGCCTCCCAAGTAGCTAGGATTACAGGTGCGAGCCAATGGCATCTGGCCGCCTCAAACTCTTGATCCTCCTAAGTGCTGGAATTATAGGTATACATTACCACACCTGGCTTTAACTTTTTCAGTGGAAAATATCAGATACATATCTGACAAGAGAGATTTGTATAATTAATCCTCATGTACCCATCACCTAGCCTCAACAATTTATCAACTCCTGGGCAATTCTGTTTCATCTATGTGTCTATTTACTTTTCTTCTATTCTTGATTTTTATGAAGCGAATTCCAGGTATCATTTCATCCATAAACATTTCATTTCCTGTCTCTGAACAGGACTGTTTCAAATGTAGTCACAATATCATTATTATACCTAAAAATGGTTTTCTATAAAACATTTACTTATTACAGCAAATCAGAAAGTACATCAAGAAAAAAAGAAAGAGCTGGGTGCCAGTAGCTCATGCCTGTAATCCTAGCTACTCAGGAGGCAGAGATCAGGAGGATCATGATTCAAAGCCAGCCCGGGCAAACAGTTCATAAGACCCTACCTCAAAAAAACCTTCACAAAAAATAGGCCTGGTGGAGTGGCTCAGGTGTAGGCCCTGAGTACAAACCTCAGTACCAAAAACCAAAAAAAAGAAAGAAAATCAACTTAAAAACAATAACGACTTTACACTTCCTAAGCCACATCCACTGTTGTTTTATATCCTTAAAATTATTTTGCTATGTATGTGTATGGTATATAAATATATCCATAGTGATATAAAAATCCATAATAAGTAAATGTGAAGGTATTTCAGTTTTGTTGTTGCTGCTGTGTTTGGGTTTGTGTATGTCTGTGTGTGTGCGTGTGCGTGTGAATTTTTGGGGGTGGGGGAGGAGGCAGGGTCTCACTATGTAGCCCAAGCTGGCCTCAAACTCAGGATCATCCTGCCTCAGCTTCCTGAGTGCTGAGATTACAGAAATGCACCACCATACCTGCCTACATCCATATAGTTTTGCAACTTGCTTTTTTCCCTTAATAACATACTATCTTTGCAGATAATTCAGATTAAATATTCTACCAAAATGTAAATTTTAGGCCTATTGGAGTAGTTCAAGTGGAAGAGTGCCTGCCTAGCAAGTGTGAGGCCTGGAGTTCAAACTCCAGTGTCACCAAAAAAAAAAAAAAGAAACCCACTGGAGATGTAGATCAGTGGTAAGTGCTTGTCTAGTGTACATGAGGCCCAGAGTTTAATCAATAGTACCACAAATAAATGTAAGTTTTAGTACTATCTAAAAAAATTAGCATCACTCCTTTATATCAAAATGTCCAGTCACCAGGCACCCATGTAATCCTAGCTACTCAGGAGGCAGAGATAGGAAAATCCCAGTTCAAAGTCAGCCCAGGCAAACAGTTTGAGGAGACCCTATCTCACAAAAACCCATCACAAAAAAGGGCTGGTGAAGTGGTTCAAATGGTGCAGCACCTGCCTAGCAAGTGTGAGGCCCTGAATTCAAACCCCAGTACTGCCAAAACAAAACAAAATGTCAGTCAAGGGCTGGTGATATAGGTCAGTGGTGGACTACTCCCCTAGCATGTGCAAGGTTCTGGGCCCCATTCCCTCAACCCCTGACCAAAAAAAGAAAAGAAAAAAAATCCAGTCTAGGGGATTTAGCTTAGTAGTAGCATGTTTACCTAGCATGTGCAAAGTCCTTGGTTCCATCCCTGAACCACAAAACAAACCAGCAACAACAACAAAAATCATTCAATGTCCAAATTCTCCTCACTGAATCACCACTTTTGTTTTTACAGTTTAAGTCAGCTCTTCACTGACATGTTTACACGTCCTTGATCTGAAGGCAAGTCCCTCAGTCTCTACACTTCCAGTCCTTCCCCCCTGCAGCCTACACGCTGATAACCCCGCTTGTCCTGCAGTTCATATTTCGCTGACTGAATGCCCATGGCATTGGTTCACGTGTTCCTGTCTCCTGTATCTTCTGTAAATCGGTAGATTTAGCATCTGGATGAGATTTAGGTTTTTGTTTTTGTTTGTTTGGGTGGCAAGAATACTTCCCAGATGTTATTCTATTCCTCCATCAGAAGGCACACAATGTCAAGGTCTCTTTTTTCTTGTGATGTTAACAGCCACTGGAGATCATTAACTATGGGATCCATGTTTTTTTATGGTACTGGGGTTTGAACTCAGGCCTTGTACTTGTTAGGCAGAAGCTTTACCATTTGAGTCGTGCCCCAGCCCTTTTTGCTTTTTAGGTATTTTTCTAAGAGGGTCTCACTTTATGTCCAGGCTGGCTTGGACCAGGATCCTTCTCTTTGTGCCTCCTGAATAGCTAGGCTAACAGGTATGAGTCACCACACCCGGCTTTTATTGGTTGAGATGGGTCTCACAAACTTTGCCCAGGCTGGCCTAGAACCACAATCCTCCCAATCTCTATCTCTTGAGTAGCTAGGATTACAGGTGTGAGCCACTGCACCCAGTTCAACTTTTTATTAGTAGTTTCTATTACTCCCAACTCCCCAGTTTGGTTTCAAGGTCTTGCCACTTGCCTGATTAACTTTCCATAGGTAATTCTGAGCTCTGCTCTGCTCAGTCCCCAGCTCAAAAAATATTACATAGGAGGAATATGTAATGTTCTTTAATCTCTTACTTCTACTACTGACATTTACTTCCGATTCATTCTTTTTAAAAGCCACATCTAACAATCTAGCTTCATCCTTTCTTCCTGGATGAACCTCCATTAAATCAAGCTTTTTTTATTTTTATTTTTTTATTCACATGTGCATACATGGTTTGGGTCATTTCTCTACCCTGCACCCCTCCCCCTCTTCTCCCCCCTCCCCCGCCAATCAAACATTTTTTTCCTGTGGTACTGGGGATTGAACTCAGGGCCTAGCACTTGCTAGACAGGTACTCTACTCCTTGAGCCATGCCCCAGCCCTAGAGTACTTGCTCGGGGTTTGTTCATGCTGTTCACCCTTGTCTGACTGAGTGTTGGGTTTCTCAGAATCCATTTATCCATAGCACATAGGGAACCCCAGACAACCTTCTTCTCCAGCCTCAGTCCTCCATTCTCTTAGGACCTAGCCCTGTCTAGCTGACTGCTTAGGCAAGCACCCTGCCACTGAGCTATATCCCCAGCTTACCCGACTGCATAGGACAAGCCTCCACAATGAGTGGCTCATTAACTGAGGGCCGGGACTGTGTGTCTGAAGGGTGGGAAGGACTGACTCAGACCCTTTATAGCAATGCCAAGCATTTGGCAAGGTTTCAGAGAGCGGAAGTGATAAAATCATCAGATCTAGAGTAGACATGGCCTTACCCTGCATTTATAGATGAGAAAACTGAAGCTGGAGAAGTAGAATAACTTGCTAGTGGGGAGCAGAGCCAAATACTTGACTCCCAGACAAGAGAGGACTTAAACACTGAGTCACGTGTCAGGAAAGGAGAAGATGCTGGAATTAATCAGCCTGGAGACATTTTTCAGGGAAGGATGGACAGGTCAGAGAAATAAAATGACACCCAGGGCTGATCTCACCACCCTCTGCAACCATAACCACCTCCAGATCCACTCTCAATATGATATCTGAAAAACTAAGACTTTCATTTATAGAAATTACGTGAAATGAACTGAGTGTAGTGGTATACACCTGTAATCCCAGAACTGAGGAACATGAGTTTGAGGCCAGCCTGGGCTTCAAGGAAGACCCCGTTCAAAAAAAAGCAGGAAGGAAGGAAGGAAGAAGGAAGGAGGAAGGAAGGAAATTATGTAAGATAGTTTAGCAGTTTTTATTACTCAATTTTTTTTTTTGTAGTACTGGGGCTTGAACTCAGGTCCTCCACATTGAGCTACTCCACCAGCTTTTTTTTGCGTGTGTTAGGTATTTTTAAGATACAGTCTCCCAAACTATTTGCCTGAGCTGGCTTTGAACCATGATCCTCCTGATCTCTGCCTCCTGGGTAGCTAGGATTACAGGCGTGAGCCACTGGTGCCCACCTGTTTTGTTTTATTTTTTTTTTAATCAAGTTTTCATAGTGAAATAAAAAGTTATGTCCACATTGCCTTCTTTCAAGAAAAAAAAGAATTTGAGCTGGGCGCTGGTGGCTTACGCCTGTAATCCTACTACTCAGGAAGCAGAGATCAGGAGGATAGAGGTTCAAGGCCAACTTAGGCAAATAGTTCATGAGACCCTATCTAGAAAATACTCAACACAAAACAGGACTGGTGGAGTGGCTCAAGTGGTAAAGCACTGCCTAGTAAGCATGAGGCTCTGAGTTGAAACCCCAGTACCACCACCAAAACAAAACAAAACAAAGCTGGAATGTAAAAGTCTTGTTAATGACTACAATTCCCAAAATGCTTTCAAAGCTGTTTAGAACCTTGATAATCATATACTCAAAACTTGCAAACTTATAACTATCTCCCACATCCATGTTACTTATTTATTTATTTGTTTATTTAGGTGATACTGGGGTTTAAACTCAGGGCCTTATGCTTGCTAGGCAGGTGCTCTACCATGTGAACTGCTGGAGTAATTCAAGCTGTAAGAGCACCTGCTTAGTAAGAGTGAGGTCCTGAGTTCAAACCCCAGTGCTGCCCCTCCAAAAAAAAAGGCAGTTCGTCTCTCTGCCCCTCTTAAAATTTTTATTTATTCATGTACTTATTTATTTTGCGACAAGATCTTGCTATGTTGTCCAGGCTGGCTTCAAACTCCTATGCTCCTGTGATCCTCCTGCCTCAGTCTCCCATGTAGCTGGGACTATAGGTACTTGCCACTGTGTCTGGCTCCCCCTCTTTATTTTCGGGGGGTGGGACTAGGATTTGAACTCAGGGCTTCATGCTTGCTAAGCAGGTACTGTATCACTTGAGCCACTCCGCTAGCCCCTCCTTCTTTTTTAAAAAAGAGAGACTTACTCTGCACTCAGGAGTTGTAGCCTAAAAAAATAAGAATTCAGACACAGGAGCAAAGATAGAACAAAGAATAGATAGAACTATAGGTGAAGATGTTGGGGAGGAACAGGAGAGTCTAGCTACATGGTCCTTGGAGAAGTATAATGCAGGTAAGCGATGGGAGGGCAAGTGAGGCAAGGTAAAGAAGGGTGGCATGGATGAAAGGAATGTCTGTCTGATGATTCAGAAAAGGAAGAGGCCTGGTTCCTGCAGAAAATGGTAGACTTTACCCACAGAAGAAGGTGTGAGCCAGAGCATCACATAGACACTATCACACAGAGGACATGTAAATTTCAATAGAAGAGCTTGGGTATAGGCTCTCATTTACTGAAAGGAGAACAGACAGAAGACAGAAGGCATGCCAGGGAGCTCTAGCAACCCCCAACTTAAACACTGACCCCAAGGAGACAGCCTACAACTGTTGCTAAAGACAGTAAATGCAATTTATAACAATCCTGACCATTTGAAGAAATTCCAGGAGTGAATTGTGTTTAACCTACTTTTCTTTTCTTTTTTTTTTTCAGAACTGGGGTTTGAACTCAGGGACTACAACTTAAGTCACTCCACCAGATCTTTTTTTGGTGTGTGTGTTGGTTATTTTCAAGAAAGGGTCTTTGTCCAGGCTGGCTTTGAACCCTGATCCTCTTGATATCTGTCTCCTGAGTAACTAGGATTTATAGGCGTGAGCCACTGGTGCCTGGCATTAACCTACTTTTCAATGTTGGCTTCTGGAGCATGAAGTATCTTTTAAAATCTATCTCTTTAGTCACCAAAGCTATTTTTCCTTTTCAGGCAGAAGGCCACAAGCTATACAAGGACCTGAAGAATTTCCTTAGTGCCGTCAAAGGTGGGTATTCAGCACAGAAAATCATGGGGGCATTTATGAAGAGGCTCGGGGTGGACAAAACAACCAGACTGTGTTTCCTACCCCTTATTCTGGGAACTTGATGAGCCTAGGAGTGATTTTTTTCCTATCCCAGCCCCATCAACCATCCCTCACTAATAACCTAGCCTTCTGAGTTTGGCCTTCTGACTTGGACCCACCAACATGTCACCCAAGAGATCACATCAAATTTGATGGTAGGACTGAGTTCTCTTCTTGCAGTGATGCATGAAAGTTCGAAGAGAGTGTCTGAAACCCTGCAGGAGATCTACAGCAGCGAGTGGGATGGGCATGAGGAGCTGAAGGCCATCGTAGGGGTAAGGGCAACTTGGATGTCTTGGGCCTCATGACTCTTCAACACACACGTGGTCCTCAGCTCAGCTCAACTGGGCCTCCCCATCCAAGGAAACAGGGACACAAAGAAGCCACTTCACACTGTCTAGTGGCACAGCCTCAGTCACAAGGTAGTGACTGCAGGTAAAAATATTGCAACTCTTAAGGACATACAAATTTTCCCCAGTCTCTTGATTTCTGTGGTTTTGAACCTCTTTCCCATCTTGAAGACATTATAGAAGTCTTAACCTCCTAAAAATGAGTTCTTTCTGAAAACTAACCTTATGCAGCTAAGTATTCCCAATCTCCCCTATGCTCTAGGCTCTTAAGTCCTGGCAGAATGGGTGTTTCTATTCTCCCCTCTCAGTCTGTTCAGTCTCCTGTAGAGTAGTTCCTCTTTTCTTTTTCTGGCTCTTCCCCAGAATCTAACAATCTATTTTAAGCATATCATATAACTTTGTAGTCCAAATACAATGCTACAAAAATGTTCTCTTTTCTTTTGCAGGGAGACTTTGGGTATTTCCCCTGGTAGGCAGTAGTTGAGAAGTGGGGCCCTCACCAAGCCTCTGCCTCTATCCCACAGAACAATGACCTCCTTTGGGAAGACTATGAAGAGAAACTGGCTGACCAGGCCGTGAGGACCATGGAAAACTATGTGGCCCAGTTCAGTGAGGTTAAGGTATGTGATCTACAGAGTCAAGGCTAGGTGGTAGATGGCCCATGCCAGTTAGAAAATGTATCAGGTTAAACATTACAAGTAGAGCACTTGGTTAGGAATGAAGTTGGGAAGCTGGGAGCCAGTGGCTCACACCTGTAATCCTAGCTACTCAGGAGGCAGAGATCAGGAGGATCTCGATTCAAAGTCAGCCCAGGGAAATAGTTCACGAGACCCTATCTCAAAAAGACCCTTTACCAAAAATAAAAAATAAAAAATAAAGGACTGGTGGAGTGGCTCGAGATATAGGCAAAGAGTAAAGTTGGGTAGATCAGCAGAAGGATTAGGGTTGAGGGTTAGACAAGAGGTTAGGAAGGAAGACTGGAGGTAATGTGGAGATTACATTTAAACTTAGGTTTCAGTGAGCTGCATTTGGGCCCCGTGGATCAATGAATCAGCCAAGTCAAGGCCTCAGCCCCCGCCCTTCAGTTTAGACTGTTTCTCCTGGAGGCTGAACCAGTTTATAACGGGCTCTTAAAACATAGTGAAATTCCCACGTGCTCTGTAGCGTTGCCTCTTGCTCTAGCTCCGCCTGAGAATCCCCATTCTTCTAAGATAGTGAAGGAAATCCCTGGGGGTATAAAACCCCTATAGAAAGTAAAATTGTATAATAAGACCCAAGAACCTTGCTTCTCTGCTTGATACTCTGTTTCGCACATCCTGGCCACTGACAAGAAAATACCACACTCTGGTTAGGAAAGAATTGCCAAACGGGGTCGGAAACTTGTGGACTATGACAGTGCCCGACACCACCTGGAGGCGGTGCAGAATGCTAAGAAGAAAGATGAGGCCAAGACTGCCAAGGTAACAAAACAAACCTGGTAAAATCTTCCTGTTCTCCCTCCTACTGAGTGATGGCAGGTGACTGGGCCAAGATGGGTTCAGGAAATGATAAATTCAACATCCAGTGAACTGAGGGAAATCTGGTTTCTTCTGACACTGATGTAAGGACAGTCAGTCTTGAGGCTGGGAGGGCACAGATCTGGGGAAGCAGAGGAGGGGGAATGGTTCCAAATAAGTCTCCTCCCAGAAAAAAATGCAGAGCAGCCTCTAACCTTGAGTTCAGGATGGAGGGGGATTGTCGTATCTCTCTTACCACTTAGGCGGAGGAGGAATTCACCAAGGCCCAGACTGTGTTTGAAGATCTGAACCAGGAACTACTGGAGGAGCTGCCTATTCTTTATAATAGGTAACAGCTGAGACTCAGAGAGGACGGCCTGGCAGCTCACCCTAGGGCACCTGATGTAAAGAGCCCTGATCCAAGAGTGGGATGGAGCCTCAGCCCTGCCACTAACTTGCTAGCAAGCCACCTTATCTCCTAGGCCCAGATTTCTTCACCTCCAATACAAAGATAACCGTGCTTGCCCTGCCAGCTTGTCTGGGTCTGAAGACAAAATGCTTCTTGGGTAGGAGAGATCTTGGCAAGTAATGGCCTGTCATGCACACTGCAAGGATCTGTGGTCCTGCTCAAGTGTGTTTTTTCAAAGAGCTTTGTTCATGAGTATCCAGATTTACATAGATGATTAGCTGGTCATTTGCATTATTGAAAGTGCCTTGCTTCACACTAGATGAACACGTTCCAGATTTACATTTTCCACATGGGAGAAAATCTGAGCAGAAACTCCATTTGTATTCCATTTTCATTGTACAGTTCTGTTTTCATTGTACAGAATATGCTTTAATGCATACAGAAAATACCTACTGGTATTTTGAACAAAGACCTCTACTATCCCTGACCTGTTTGTGTTTGTTGTTTTGCCTCCTGATAGTCGTATTGGCTGTTATGTGACCATCTTCCAAAACATTTCCAACTTGAGGGATGTCTTCTACAGGGAGATGAGCAAGGTGAGAAACACTTTAGTGGATTTTTTTAGTAAATGTAAAGATAGCTCTAATTTACATAATTTCTTTAAATATCCATATTGACCATACAGATATTGACTTTTATGTCATGATTAAATAACAGCATTTGATTGACTGGGTTGAACTATATCAAAGAGCCTATGTACATTATCAGAGGGGCCTCTCCATTTCCCCTAACTACTGCTTAAAAGCATCTGAACTCAAGCTTCTACATGAATAAAGAGGTTAAGCCCTTTGGAAGACAAATGGAAATGGGGTTGTAAAATCTCTGTTTTTTTCTGGGGAGTGGGGAGGGCAGTGTCTAAGTAGAAGTCAGTTTCTCAGGTGGTTGAACTTGAGTAGCACCAGTTCTGCCAGTGACAGGCAGCCATGTCACATGATCTCATGAGGTCTTTGCTAGTCTGAGATTCTTGCTACTCTAATATATTCACACACAGCCACACATATTCCTTCCACAGTTTCTTTGGCTAAATAATGATTTGCCTAGTTAATATTAAGCTGAGTTTTCATTCCCTGGATCACGTAAGAGAAGGTGGAACCTCAAATCAAACAGTTATAGACTCTGCTTGGACAAAGCTGCCAGGCTGATAGAAGCGGTAGACTTCAGGGCACCATGAAGCAAAGAAGGGGTGGTGGGATGGGCCCCTGGAGGCTAGTGCTTAGGGAGATGAGAAGGAATTACAGGTCAGAGTGGAAGGGTGAGAAGGTGCCATTTGGGAAAGCTGCCTGGAGGACAGTTTGGGGTTTCCATTTAGCCAGCAACCCCTTCTTTCTTGCTGGCTCTAGCTGAACCACAATCTCTATGAGGTGATGAGCAAACTGGAGAAGCAGCATTCCAACAAGGTCTTTGTGGTGAAGGGACTGTCAAGGTGAGTGACTTCCTTGTTCACTTGTCCTGTGTATGAGCATATCAACATCCTCATCTCCAGTTCAAAATCCAGGCCTTTCCTTTATGTTCATGGTCATTGTGCTTGCTGTTTGTGATATGCCCCCTATCAGTTATTTTTCATTTCATTAAGTATTTCAGACATAACTAAAGGTATAATGAATAATACAAAAATTATCTACATACCCACCACCAAATTGAAGAAATTAACTCCTGTAAATGTAGTTGAAGCTCCCAGTGTCCTTCACTTACATTCTGTTGCTGTTCCTACCAAAGGTAACTGACATATTATATTTAGTATTTATTATTTTCATGCATGTATTTTTACTTTTATTTTACACATTAAACATTGTTTTGCATGTTTTTACATTTTATATAAGTTGTCTTATACTGTAGGTATTTTTCTGCAACTTTTTGGGGTTTTTTTTGAGACAGGGTCTTGTTATGTAGCCCAGGCTGGCTGTCTCTGTCTCTCTCTCTCTCTCTCTCTCTCTCTCTGTCTTTCTCTCTCTCTCTCTCTTCTCTTTCTCTTCAAGGTTATCAAAGTTTAATGGAGGAGACAAAAAAGTAAAGAGGCAATTACAACTTGGGTTGTGGTAGTGTTTGCAAAGCATGAGGCCCTGAGTTCATTATTCAGTACTGGGGGGGAAAAAAGACAATTACAAAAGAAGGATAAAGTACTTCGATTGGTAAGTACTTTTTTCCTTGGGATAAACCCAGGAAAAACAGAAAAGGAACACTTGATCCAGTCTTGTGGAATCAGGAAAGATTTGCTGGAACAAGCCAAGTTGGAAACCTGACAAATGCACAGCAGCTGGCCAGGAGAGCAGACAGACAGACCTGCCACTGATGCAGTGCAATGCTGGGAAAGTGGGGAGTGGCAGAAATGGGGAGCCAAGTCACTGATGACCTCCTTACAAGTCATGGAGAGAGCTTTATTGTTTGCTGTGGAAAATGGGAAGCATGAGAAGGTTTTATTGTTTTTATTATTATTTATTTATATTTATTTACTGTGCTGGGGATTGAACTTAGGGCCTTGAGAGGGTTTCATAGGAGAATGGCATAAAGAGATTTGCCTTTCAGAAAGATCATTAGCGTTGCAGCAAGGGAAAAGAGATCAAAAGAGGACCAAAATAGAGGAGACTCATTAGGTTATTTCAGTAAGCAAAACGTTGGCTTTGAATTCACAGTCCTACATCAGCCTCCCGAGTCTGGGATTACAGTCATGTACCACACTCCCGACCCCCCCACCCCATAGGGTTTTACTGTGTTGCCCAGACTGGTCTTGAACTCCTGGGTTCAAGTGATCTGAGCTCAAGTGATCCTCCCCTGTCAGCCTCCCAAATGCTGGGACTATAGTGTAACTTCTTTTGTTTTCTTAGTATCTCTTGAGAAATTGCTCTTTGTTGCTACATGTTGCTAGCTTTGCTTGAAGTGTTATTGATGCTCTTGTGTGCCAAGTCATGATTTATTTATCCCTGTTCCTGCTATTGGGCATTTAGCTTATTTTCCAGTTTTTTTGCTATTTCAAATATGTTGCAAGAAGCATGTACGTTTCTCCTCGTGAATATTACCCTGAGTTCCTTTAGGTCTTGATCTGGAGTGGAACTGCTGTCAGACTGTCGCCGGCTTCATCAGCCTTACTAGACATTGCCAAATTGTTCTTCCAAGTGACCGTTCCAGTGACGAACACAAGCCCACAAGGTTCCACCTTCTTGCTGTGTGTGAAATTGTCACACTTCTTAATTCTTCCAAGCTATGGATAGGAAATGGAATTCTTTGCAGTCTTAAGCCACAGCTCAATACCCTCCCTGCGTATCTTTTCATGTTATTGGTGATTTAAGGTCCCCGCAATTTTCCTAGTTTTCAATCGGGTTGTGAGCTTTTTTTTGGAAAAATTGGCTTATATGAGGGGTTTTTTTTTGGCATTTCTAGGTACTAATCCTTTACTTGTATGCATTGCAAATGTCTTTCCCCAATCTGTTCTGGCATGCTTTCTCTACTTTTTTTGTGTGATGTCTTTTGCTTTGGGACATTCTTCACACTGGAAAGTGTCATCAGTTCAGTGGCCCTGCAGAATGTGATGCTTTGGTCATTCAGAAGCTTTTGTTCAGGAAGTTTCTTCAAGCTCCTTCTGTGTACAAGGTCTTATGATGGGTCTTAGGGATCCAATAACAAGGGAGACTTGACTTTTCCCTAATGTGACTTACAAAAAGTTTCAAGTTTAGAAAATATGCTTAAGGAGACAAGGAAGAAAGGAGATAAGCTTGCACATGCTAAATGCCAGAGACCAGTAGGAATTCCAGAGAGGTAAGTAACTGCCTACATGTGGATGGTTAGGGAGGGCTTTCAGCAGGTGGTGAACCTGAGCTTGGGACTGGAAAGAAGACTAGGACTCATTTGTTGTTTGCACTTCTCATTTAGCAATTAGTTACAAACTTTTTTTTTTTTTTGGCAGTACTGGGGTTTGAACTGAGGGCCTCACACTTGCTAGGCAGGTGCTCTACCACTTGAACCACTCCACCAGCCCTAATTACAGACTTAAAAAAAAAAATTTGCTGTAGAGTCAATGTAGACTTCTTAAAGAAATTTCTTTTTGTTCAATTCCAAAAGCTTCATTTCTCCTGTCTTGTAGCACTGAAAGCCAGAGTTCTCTGTAACTTCCTTTCTTTCCAAACTTACCATCACACTGACATGTCCAGAAATTGGATTTTTTGCTTATGTCCTTCTAAACTTAGGGACTCTTGGAATGCTTGTGTTAGAAAGAACCTGTCATGCCTCATATCCCACATCAGAAACTCCCACAGGGCTTGACCTAAGTTTCTTGGCTCCCATCTCCATCCTTATGCCCAAGACAACAGCACATAGTTGGAGCCTGTCAAGTACATATTTGTGGGTTGCTTAATCCATTGGTGGGCAGTACAAAGGAGGCACACAAGGAGGTGAAGGAGGAATCAAGCTGATGTTGGCTAGAGAAATACTCAACACAGTACATAGCACACAGTAGGTACTGGGTAAATGTCATAGTTGATTTGTGTTTTTCATGGTGATTAGGTTCGATAGAGTTGCCATAGACATAAATACTAAACCATTGCCATTCAGAAAACACGTTAGCTGGGTGCCAGTGGCTCATGCCTGTAATCCTAGCTACTTAGGAGGCAGAGATCAGGAGGATCCTGGTTCAAAGCCAGTCCAGGCAAATAATTTGAGAGACCCGATCTCGAAAAAGCCTATCACAAAAAAAGGGCTGATGGAGTGACTCGAGGTGTAGGCCTTGAGTTCAAAACCCAGTACCACACAAAAAAAAAAAAAAAGAAAGAAAGAAAAAACAGTGCTAAGATTCTATAAGCCTCCAGTCACATTTTAATCAACAAATCAGTACATAACCTTGTTTTATGTGAGTGCTTAAAGACATTATTTCATAGAGCCGTTGCTTCTTTAATATTTGAACTTACAGCCAACAGCACCATAACTCATGCCTGAATGAAGTTTGCCTAACTCACACATTTCCTCTGTAAGGCACTCACTTCAGCTTGGCCCCATTTTAAAAGCAGTCACCCCAAAGAAGCACAAAAATGCAAAAAGCCATGATGAAAGAGCTAGTTGTTTACAGTCTGAGAGCTGAAACAGAAAGACAGATGGTTGCCTTGTTAAGTCTCAGCTGAGACAGTGCGCATCAGGTGAGCCATTTTTCACCATTCACACATGTCCACGAATGACTGGGAAAGCGCCTGAAGTATTGACTTGGGGCTGAAATAAATAAGTAGGTGAATTCACAAATAGAAAATCTGTGGATCATTGTTCTCTTCCCCGGAGGAAATATTTGTTAATAACCTGCTGTTTCTCTTAGTCTCTTTTCTTTACATATTTTTAGATAATTGAGATCATGATACAGATATAATTTTGTATTTTTTTACATTATTTTATAACATAAGCATAATTACCAATTACCCTAACATCATTTCAAGTTGCTTTATTCTGTTTTATTATTGTGTGCATGCATTATTGCTTCAGGACACAGGTGATTTCTGAATCCAAGTGCCCTTCTTTTCTTAGCAGCAGCAGGCGCTCTTTAGTCATCTCCTCCCCAGTTCGAAATTCTACTGTGACCAGTCCTCTGACTTCACCTACCAGTCCCTCTGCAGGCTGCTTGATCAGTGAGAGCGAATCCATCCCAGCAGCTGAAGAAGAGCTGGCCCCTGAGGCAGCACAGGGAGAAGACAATTTGGAGACCAAAGAAGAGCCCTCAAAAGATGAGGAAATGGAGGAGGATGAGTCCGAAGCAAGCTCCTCTGAGGAGGAAGCTGAGGAGGAAGAGCCTCTTCCAGCCTGCAATGGCCCAAACCAGGCCCAGCCACCTCACGCTGGCCAGGGTGACAAGTCCCATCAGGAAGTTCTCCCTTGCTCTCCAGCCCCGCAAGCAGGCAAAACCCTGACCTCTTCAGAGGAGCCACCATCTCTCCCAGAAGTCATCCTCCGGACCCGCACTTCTAGTGAAGGTGCCGAACAGCCAAAGAAGAAAACCTCTACCCAGAGAACCTCAGCACCCCCCAGTAGGCCTCCTCCACCCAAAGCCCCTCCAAGTCCCAGGCCCTCTTCAGGGAGTATGCCCTCCAGCCCTCCAGCCTCTGGAGGGAGCTCACCCACCAGCCCCAGGGCCCTCTTGAGCCCTGGGACTCCAAGTCCCAGGGCCTCCTTAGAGGCCTGTCCTAATCCAGAACCCCCAGAGAAGCCTCTGAGAACTCCTGAGGCCAGAGAAAAGGAAAACGGGCACAATCCGAACCCAGAAGAGCTTTGCCCTTCCCCCTCCTTGAGCATCTCCCAGGTAAGAGAGGGTCTGCTTGAGTCTTTCATTACCCACTTCCACCCTCCCCCTCCCCACAACATTTTTTTTTTGCAATACTAGGGATTGAACTCAGAGCCTTGTGCTTGCTAGGCAGGTACTCTACCACTTGAGCCATGCTCCTAGCCTTTTTTGTTTTAGTTTATTTTTCAGATGGAGTCTTGATTTTTGCCCTGCTTTCCTCTCTTGCATAGTTGGGATTACAAATGTGAACCACCATGCCCAGCACCCTTTATTCTCTTTTACCCTCCATGTAGGGAATCATTAGGATACCCCATAGTTGATGTCATTATTTTACGGTCTCAAAAATACTCCTGAAGCCAGTGACTCACAGCTGTAATCCTTGCTACTTGGGAGACTGAGACTGGGAGGATTGTAGTTTGAGGCCAGCCTGGGTAAATAGTTCATGAGACCCCCATCTCCAAAATAACCAGAGCAAAATGGGCTGGAGGCGGGGCTCAAACGGTAGAATACCAGCCTAGCAAGAATGAAGCCCTGAGTTTAAAGTCCAGTCCCACCAAAAAAAAAAAAAAAAAAAAATTCCTGGACCCTTTTTTTTGCCTCTGAGGATTGTTTCACGTCTTCATAGCAACTAATTATAATAATATAATATTTGGGTAATTGGCTTCTATAAAGGGCTTGTCTCTAATATTATTATGAGCAGATTCTTACTCATTTCTGTTTTTTGATTCAAGATCTGGGAGTTCCCAATATAAAGAATGTACATCTTTGGATACCAAAGACTTTTGGATACCCAAATGTACAGTCTTTGGAAACCAAAGACCAAAGACTTTTGGATACCAGAGTTTTCCCTTTTAAGCCGGGCACTGGTGGCTCACACCTGTAATCCTAGCTACTCAAGAGGCAGAGAGCAGGAGGCAAATAGTTCTTTAGACCCTATCTCAAAAAAAACTCATCTCAGGGCTGGCAGAGTGACTCAAGTGGTAAAAGCACCTGCCTAGCAAGCATGAAGCCCTGAGGTCAAATCCCAGTGCTGCCAAAAAAAACCCAAAAAAACAAGGAGAAAAAAATCAGAGTTTTCCATTTTCTTTTTGTTTTGTTTTTGAGACAGGGTCTTGCAATGTAGCCCAGGCTTGCCTCTAACTCATGATCTTCCTGCCTCAGCCTACTGTGTGCTGGGATTACAGACAAGCACTACCATGTCCAGCTCTCTCTCTCTCTCTCTCTTTTTTTTTAATGGTTGGTGGGGGAGGGTATTCCTTCAGTTTATCATATTGTGACTATGGTAAATAGACTCTGAGAAAAATTGCAGTGGATTTCCAGGGTGTATCTTTGATGAGAGGAACCTAGAAGCATAAGTTCATGGAGGTCATGAAACAAAAAGAATGGCCTTTTGAAAGGTGAGAATTTAGATGAGAAAAAAATGAAACATCAACCCACGGAAGAACAACTAGTTCTATTAGGATCTGGAAATCATGTCATGTTCTAATTCAAAGTATATGGAAAGGCTGTCACATAGAAGAGAGATCTGACCTATTCTTTGAGAATCCAGAGGACAGACCCTAAAGATTTTAAAAGATAAAAAGATTTTTTTAAAAGATACATTTTGAATCAGTAAAAGAGGAACTTTCAATAGGCATCTCTGTTTAAAATGGAAAACATATGTGAGAGAAAGGGAGAGGGTATTGTGGGGTCCAGGAGGGCCACTCCAGGGGCTCTTATCTTCACCAGGCTTAGGAATAAGCTCACAAGACACAGATTGTGCAAACATAGGTAGATTTATTAGAAAAAGAAAAGGGTGGAGAGGGCAGGGGGCAGGGGGCAGGGGGGAGAAATGGCCCAAACAATGTCTGCACATATGAATAAATGAATAAATATACCAAAAAAACATAGGGTGCAGCAGAGCCCGGAAACCGGTGGCTCCCTGCTGAGGCGAAGGCTGGGGCTTTTTATGAACACTTTAACTCTGGGTTACGGTAAGGGTTAGGTGGGTTCTTTCCCTTGGTCGTGGATTCGTGCACACAGGCTCTCTTCGATGAGCTGATCTGTTTGCCCCTTATGGGGGTAAACAACCTTGAGAGCATCCTGTCTGTCAGCCCTGGGGCAGATTTATGAGACCATGTGTCTCCTCCTCAGGGTGCAGGAATGCAAACTTATAACTCCTCTTCAGGGTGCAGGGCTCATAGTGCTCTCCATGGGGGATGGGCTACTGACTCACTCATCTGTCCCTTAGGTTCCCAGACCCAACAAGAGGATCCAAAGATCTGACTCCCCCCTCCCTACCACCAATGGGATGGGATAGGTCACATTGAAAAATAGTTCTTTGATATTAAAAGCTAAGGATATGTGATCTGTGCAGGTGGAGAGGATCATAGGGAAATTGCCTGACCAAATAGCACTAAGATTCACTCATTCATTGCAGTCACTGAGTGAGCCCTGCTCTATGCCAGGTACTTTTCAGACGAGGGTTATGACAATGAGCCTCCTGGAGCTTATATTCTAGGGGAGGGAAGACAGATAAGAAAGCATAAATAAAATTACAATCTAGTGGTAGTAACAGATATGAAGAGTGGGGGCTGAACTGCAGTTTTAAACAGAGTGGGCAATAAGGAAGGCCAGGACATGAACCATGTGGCTATCTGGAAGAAGAGAATGAGATTTCTGGTACCCCTCAGATCACACCACCCTACTATTGCCCATACCTAACTGAAGGTTGACCAGACTACCTTCTGAGCCATCTGCTAAGAGGAGTGACATGCACAAAGAGTACCAAGGGGTGGCAACCAGCTTGTGAAGGTGTTATCCTACATTGTTCACCTTGATCTACAGGTTTCTTCAGCACCTGGAGAGGTAAGGAAGATGGAAGGCAAAGAAGAGGACAATAAACTTATCTCCGCTGACTCTCCTGAGGTACTAAATGTAAGCCATCCACATTGTTATGCCTTCAGTCTTGGCTCACTTGATGCATTGAAGGCTCTAACAGAGCAAGATGTAAAACTTGCCTGTGGCTGGTTTCTCGGGAGCAGGTATGTGACTGAGACATGTGAATACGCCCAGGATCCGGGCAGGTGAGGTGTAGCCACGTCTCATTTTTTTCTGCACTGAACAGGGTAACTCAGGGTTAGGGGTATACTTCATGGTAGAGCACTTGTCTTGCATATGAGAAGCCCTGGGTTCAATCCCCAGCATTGCCAAAATAAAAGAAATCCAAAATTAATTTCTATTTGACTCTGTATTGTATTTTAGTATGGAGATTCTGTTTGGCTCTGATGAATGATGAAACAAGTTTGTATTCTTGGAATAATCTTATTGTAAGGGAGTCAAGATGCCCTTTGACCATTTTGAGGAACAGTCTAGTGCCACAGTCCCTCCTGGGAAGGAAGTACAGCACACAGACTCCCCTTCAGATGTCTTCTTTACTTTGAGCCTCTCTGGTAGGATTGCTTTGGTCATCAGCTAAGAACACATTTTTTTTTTTTCCTGTGAAATTAAGCAACTAGAGCATCTTAGGTCCCAGCTTGTCAGTGCCACCGATCCACTGAGGCTATGTCCTACAAGATGTGCTCACTGGAGATGCACCACAAATCATATTTTCTCTTAAGCAGAATGATCATGTGTCATAACGTGTAAAATGAGTAAGTAAAAATGTAGTTAGAAAAAAAATCCTGTTCTAGCATTTAACTTTCTGAGAGATAAGGAAGGTGTTGATAATTTTTTAGGAAGCACCTTTGAGCTCATTCATGGCCTGGAAAGGAAAGAGGAAGAAAAAGAAAAAATTCTTTAAGTCTCAGAATTTCAAGTGGCTGACAACACTGTTAGTAATTGGTTCTATTTTCTCTTTTTTTTTTTGGCAGCACTAGGGCTTGAACTCAGGGCCTCACACTTGCTAGGCAGGTGCTGTACCAGTTGAGTCTCTTCAAAAGCCCCGGTTCTATTTTCAAATGATGAATTTTATGGTATGCAAATTAAATTTCAATTTAAAAAACTAAAAAAAACATTGCAGTGCTGGGGATCAAGCCTAAGGCCTTGTTCAAGCACCCTACCGCTAAGCTACATACATCCCTAGGCAATAAGTTTGTTTTAAACCTTAGAGTGCTAGCGTCTTCCTGGTATAGAAGTTCTTAGATAGGGCTTTCCGCACCGTGGGTTCCCATTTCAGAACCTAGAACTTTTCCCAAAGAAACCATTATGCCTCTTACCTCTCCTAACTCCTTGTCATGGTTTCAGATCACTTACGTGTGAGAACACAGTGCATTCCTAAGGAGGCTTAGTCAAAAAAGTAGCAGGTAGTGATTTGAAGACCTCACACTCCCACACAGATCCATCTGCAGATACATATCACACAAATCCCAAGGTGTCAGATCACAGAAACAATGCTAGAATCCAAAGATCTGCCTTCCTATGCCAGCAAATCATTTCACCCTTTAGATCTTGGTTTCTTCTAGGTGAAAGAGCAGAGAGGGAAGCCTTGCCTGATGCTTTGGACTCAGAGAACCAATGCATGTTTGTCCTTTGTATTGTGTACAACCTTTGAAAAGTGTAAGGCACAGAAGACCCTATGAAGCTGAGAGGTCCAGCCACCTCTCACTGGAGAACTCTTGTCTTTGTAGGGCCAAGACCTTCAGCTTCCTATCTCTGCAGATCCAGGAGAAAACAATGTCTCAGCACCTGAGCCTCAAGAAGAGGTAAGACCAGATATCCAAAGAACAGGATGGGTGGTAAGATTGAGCATTTGATGAAGAGGGGTGTGTGGCTACAGACTGGAATGTTCATTGTGGGCTCCAGGAGTAAGGAGAATCCAGCTGTGACCAGGGTCAAGCAGGTGGGAGCTATGGGAAGCAAGAATGCACTTGACCTTAAACTAACCTTATCTCCTAAGATTTATAAGTATTTATTTAATTATGTCTGCACTTACTTCAAAGCAGAGCCCAGTTAAACAAAAAGCATGCAAAAACTTCATATACATCTCATATATATGTACTATGCTTACACTCATGCAATGTAGCACAGTAAGTTTGTCACAGAATGGTGACATCACTGAAACCATGAATTAGGCAAGTACAAAAAAAAATGCATTCTAGAAAATAAACTTGCTAAGGATGAGCCACAAAATTGGTTCCAGACTCTCCAACCTCTAAGAAGAAAAACACCTGACCAGTTCACCAGGTCGTGGTGCCTGTCCCTTAGGAAAACAACAGCTGCTGTTACTTAGATTGAAAAGAAGTTTCTCCTGTGAATCCTAAAAAAGAGGCAAATGATGTAATGAGCAATCTGCCACAAGTCCTTACAGCAATCTCAACAACCAGTTTCATATCACCACCCACAGTAGAGGCCAGTGGCATTCCATGAAAATGGATGCAGGAGAAAGTAGTTGAGTTTGTATCCTTCTTGAGTGGTTGGTGGAGGGTAGGAGCATCTGGTGCAGTCATGTTTACATTCCAGGTATCTACAAGTCAAGACACAGAACTCTGAAGAGAAACTGCCAGGACCTCCCAGTCACCCGTCTCCACACATCTTCCTGAAGAAGCTCCTCAACCCGAGGGGAAAGGTCAAGGGGCATAATGTAGCATTCACTTCCAGGTTCTCTGGCAGGCTGAATGCTGGAAGTCTATAAAGGCCTGCCATTAATGGAGGCCGAGGGAGGGAGGGTGGCAGGCTTGGGGGAGGAGAACATTAGACTCAGGGAGTATTTTAATCAGGCTTAAACATTATTAGTAGACTAAGAATAAATATTAAAGTGAGGCCGTAATGACTAAAGAGCAAAAGTATCTTGTACATGCAGACACACCACACACACAGGATAGTGGACATCTGTGCCTTTGATTTATCACTCATTTGGCAAGATTTAAAGCCAAAAGAACAGATTATCAGATTGTTCAATAAAGTGTGATTTTGACTAGATGTGGACTCACTGTTTGACATGGGTTGTTTCTGCAGCTATCTGTTTTCCATTTTGATAAGGTTATTAATTTTACTCCAGGTTCAGAAAACTTCAGTCATATCCCTGACTCCAGCCTACCCTACCTCCTGGCTGCAATTCCTTTATGGTGCCTCTCCTCAATCCAGATACATTATTACATAAACCAATACTCTGGGGAAGGGGTTGTAGGTCAAAGCTGGATCCAGTGGTTATGATCTAGTACTCAGTGTGAATAAGGATCTGGGCCCCATAGAAGTAGATATGAAACTCCAAGTAAAGGGAAGGGATACAAAGTATAATTGTATAGTGGAAATGGCATTAAGTTTGGGTCAGAAGTTCTGGATTCAAGTCCTACTCTTCGCTTTCTATGAATATTTAAAAGTAACTGATGTCCTGCCACCTTGGTAAACACACACACACACACACACACACACACACACACACGCAAATGCCCTCCCACATTTGTTCTTGTTTATGGGGGTGATGATGTCACCATCAGTCATTCATAAGCATGGATTGAGCACCTTCTCTGTCAAGCACTGAGTACTGGTACTAAGTACTAGAGAAATACGATGAGGGAAGAAAGAAAGATCTTTAGGAGGTGGTGAGAATGTTGAGCAGAGAGCAGAATGGGAGGATTTAATGATGGGTTAGAAGGGGACACATGACCAACACTGAGGTTTTAAGGAATTATTCTAGGTTAGGCTTCAGAGACTGGAATCTGGTGGTGTCATTTCCTAAAACAGTGACAACAGAAGGAAGTGCATTTATTGGGGCCCTCTGGTTGCAAGAAACACACTGCCAAAATTAAGCAATAAGGGATATGTCAGAGGGCTAACACTGCAAGAGCCAGCCCAGGGATGTCTGTAGCTGGCTCTCTGTGCGCTGTTGCTCCAGGAAGCTGCCCCTAGAAGACAGCCTCAGCTACCTCCTGCTACTGTGCCCTTCCTAGATCTAAATTCCCTGGAGAAAGAATCTGACCAGCCCAGATTGCATGATGCATCATCCCATGGCTAGGGAAACGGGGAACTGTAACTGGCACGACTTGGGGGCGGGAAGGGCAGGACATGACATGCTGGTGTCTGTAATGATAGAAGGTTGAGGGAGGAGTGAGGAGGGTGGCTTACAAAAAGCACAGAGCAAGTTTTAGGGATGATAGAAATTATGTACCACCACAATTATTATTACGGGGATAGTTTAATAAAGCATACAGTAGACCCTTGGTATCCGAGGGCATATGGTTCCAAGGAGACTGCAGTTGAGGAAAAAAACCCCAAATGCTCAGGACGAATAGACTTTAAATGCAACTGACGATAATACTGGACCAACTGAGCGCTCCCCTGGCAACTGAGCTGTGTAATGTTCACGTGGGAATTTTTTTTTTGACCCCTCTTGGTCAAAACAGCATGTACTAAACCTGTGAATAAGGCGGGCTTATTGTACATATGTGTCAATGCTTGTCAAATTGTAGTTTATTGTGCATTAATTTTGCCTTGATGTTATAAAAATAACCCTAGGGGTCTCCTATAAGCGTTGGGCACAGGAGTTTGAGGTACTTGTAGGAGATGAAAGTATATGCTTATATTTGGGAGTTGTTTTTCTACTTTGTTTTTATTAAGCATTATATAACACACTGCATAACCATCTAGCAAGGACAGATGACAGTAACTGAGTTCGTTTCTCATCAATCAGGAAAATGTTTCATTAATCAATGCTCCCAACCCTCTGATATGGAGTAAAAATGAAATCCAGATGCATCTGTCTCTTTCCCTCAGGCTCCACTGATAGGGATAATGGGTGGCCCTTTTTTCCTTGCCCATTAGTCAACTTTTGGATGTATGAAGTGGTCACTCCCAGGAGGAGCAAGCCCACACCTATGAATGGCAAGTTCAGGGAGAAGTTGAAACCACATCTTGGTTATCTGCACCAAAATCTTTTGCAGTCATTTTTTCTAAAATTTAACCCTGTTACTCTGGTTTAAAGAGTAGCCTTCCCAAGCTCTCCACTATGTGCATCAGTACTGAGCAGGAGAGTGCATGCCTCTCTAGAGAGAAGGGATTTTCAAAATATAAAAGCCTTACTGCCTACTTATAACAGCTCTCCTAGAAAGCATGCCCTCTGGGATTGATTCTGGGATTCAGAATTGTTGTTGGGAGGAATGCTCTAGGGGTCTTGGAAGGGTAGAGAAGATGCTGGGAAGGCAGACAGCTCTCTGTGCAAGGCCCGCTACAATCTTCACACTCAGCTGGCAAAACCCTCTTCAAAGGCTTTGCTGACCCTCAGCTCCCAGGAAACAGATCCTCCTTGGAGAGTGTGCCAGAGAAGACTTGTAGGGACTTATGGTCTGCTGGGAAGAGAAGCAGTAGCTGTCACAACAGAGGCACAACTGAAGTGGAATTTTTGCTAAATTGTGAGATGGCACTTCATATCCATGTGACCCTTCTAAAGGCCCCAAATAGGCAGAGGAAAGGCTGCCCAATTGCGGACTGTCTCCATTAGGAACCAAACTATTTTCCCTGATTTACAAAATGGCAAAGTTCTCCAGGGGAAAGGCTATACTGCCATCCTAGCAGCAGCATAAGACAGGGCTGACAGCCAGTAAAAGCAGGTGCAGATGACTCTGTTGTCACTGCCCTGAGGTCCCTGGAGATCTGTTGACAAAAGGTTGGCTGCTGCAGTTTCTGAAGCTTAGCGTTTCATCCTTGGAGAATGCTGGAGACTCACCCACCACCTATCTGTACACATCTCTATGTAGAACTAATTGCAGGTGCATCATCTAGTTCCTGCACACCTCCCCCCCATATGAAGGACAATATTGACAGACTGGGTAGGAATACAGAGAACTCTAGCTGGGTGTGGTGGTGCAGGCCTGTAATCCCAGCACTTGCAAGGCTGAGGCAGGAGGACTGGACATTTGAAGACTGGACTCCTCAAAAAATTAAAAACAAAAAACCAAAAACCCCAACACTCCCCCCCCCAAAGAATTGTAGCAACAAGACATATCAAAGATATAGGATACACCAAAGACACACATGCAGACTACGTACAGAATTTTTCCTTTCATGCCAAACTGGCTGCTTAAGAATGTGCATATGGATCCCATTTTTCTGTAAGTTTATACTTTTTTGGGGGGCAGTACAGGATTTGATTCGGGTTCTCACAGCATTCTACCACTTGAGCCATAGCACCAGCTCTAAATTTATACTTTTTAAGATACTTAAGTGAGAAGGGAATCATGTATCAGCAGATGCTCCAAGGTTGTATTTTAAAGAGAGAAAAAGATGCATAGGAGAGGCGATGGATAACCATCAAATGAAATTGCGAAAGTGGCCAGCAAATCAGCAGGGAGTCAGTGGGGCAGGAGCTCTGAGGCTGTGGGTCTAACATTTCATCACACTGGAATATGGGGTTGGTGGAGTGGCTACAGCGCCTGCCTAGCAAGCATGAGGCCCTGGTTCAAGCCCCAGTACCGCCAAACAAAACAGAACAACAACAACAACAAAATACTAGAATATGCTAGGGGAGACAGACCTAGACACAAGAAAGATCCCAAGCTAAAGTAAATGCAAGCAGTGGTCTTTCTTTGGAATCTAGCCTTTAGGATTTGAATTTCCTTTTTTCTCTTGGATATACCCTTCTCTGAGAACTGGCTAGATTGAGTTTTATTAACTAACACTCTTTGTCTACATGCTTTGCCTTTCTTGGGTAGATTGGCAGTTTCCCACTCACGAGCTTCTGTGTCACTGGTATTGTTTTGCCTTTTTTTTTTTTTTAATGGAGTGCTTCACGAATTTTCATGTCATCCTTGCACAGGGGCCATGTAATCTTCTCTGTATCATTCCAATTTTAGTATATGTGCTGCAGAAGGGAGCACTTGCCTTTTAGAAATATAAACAAAGTGAATTTCATCAACTTTTCCTGGGTTTTTTTTTTTTTTCCTCCTCTGGTTTTATCAACTAACATTTTAGAAATGGAGGCAATTACTCCTGCCTTATCTGTGGCTTTTGTTCTCTTACTTTTGTGGTTCTTTTCACTTTCTCATATGAACACCCCAAATCTGATAACACCTGTCTATCAATGTATATAAATACTGATTTCCAACCCACAGAGCTCAGAGGCATTAAGAAGGAAGCACAGATATGCGTATCACTGAGATGGAAGGCAGAGTCCCTCTAAGAGGTCCAACCCTAAGTAGACAGTCAAGATAACAGTCACTAGCATTTACTGAGCACTTAGTATGTGCAGGTGAGATTCTAATGTTTTCTAGGTATCAACTCATTCCATCCCCACAGGAACACTACCGTAGAAGCCCAGGAAAGAGAAATGAAACAGAAGTAGCACATCCAAGATTGCACAGCAGAGCCAATTCCAGGGCCTGAGTTATATAGAATGACATCCTCTTAGTCATTGAGTTCCTCTGTTTAATTTGGAACCATTTCCTGTCACCAAGAAGTGAGTCAAGAGGCAGCTAAAGAATGGCACTCATTAATATTTAAATTGAGGTATTTACCATGTACTAGAACCATAGTGATGAAATGATTTAACAGGCAATATCACTTTCAATCCCTTAGTTTAGAGATGAAGAAACAGAATTAAGAGGTGTTAAGTAATTTGCCCAAAGTCACAAGCCAGCAAACAGCGGAGCTGGGGCTTTGCATCAAGTCCAGGCCGACCAGGTGGTGCCTGTTTCTCTCCCCACCTCGCCTCGTGCCTCACAACCGACAGATGTGCCCACTAAGGGAGCTTGCAGTCCAAGCTTTGGGTCACCAGACCTACTTGTGCAAATCCAGGTACAGGTAACCATGCGCTTTTGCTGAAAGTCAAGTTTCAGCCACTCGGGGTGGGAGGAGATCGGACGGCCGGGTTAGCCGGGGTGCAGGTCCCGTCTCCTCTGAGCCTCTGGGCGAGGGAGGAAGCGGCTCCGGATGGAGAGCACAGTGACCACTGGCGAAGGGAAGGCAGCCTTTCCTCCCGCGGGAGAGGGGACCTGCAGAGGGCGGCTGCTCTCCTCTTTCCTGTCCCACCCAGGCCGCCTGTCCCCAACCCCCACTGCTGCGGGCCTGGGCCGCTAACTGCGCGCGTCGCTGCGCTGCTGGCTCCAGCGCGGTGACCCTCGGCCTGGCTCCGTGTCGGGCTCCGGCGCGGCGGCTCCGGGCCTCGGCGAATCTCGGCCGTTCCCGCCCCCGTCGAGTTCAAAAGGACGCGCGGAGCGGCGTCGGGCCCAGCCCCGCAGCCCGTCCGACTGGAAAGGTGAGCACACGCGGAGGAGGGGACCTGGGGCGGGCCGGGCGAGCCGGGTGGCCCACACGCACACGGCAGCCACCGCGGCCGCGGCAGGAACTGAAACCGAGAGCGGCCGCAGCTCGGCGCCCCGGGACCGGGACGGGGACGGGGACAGCGGCCGGAGCGCACTAGCGCAGCGCCTCCGTGTACCGGTAACGCAGAGGACTCCGGGTGGGGACCCAGGGACCGCCACCCAGCCTGACCCGTCAGCCGTGCCAACCTCGACGGCCGCCGAGCCGCGCCGCGGGGGGGGTCCCCGGGCGCCCCTGTACAGCTGCGCCAAGTGGGGTTCCGGGGGGCGGGATCCGTAGGCTGTGCGTCCTGGACAACGAAGGGACTGAGGGAAGCGGGCCAAGCCGGGTGTCTGAGACCGGTCAGAAGGCCCCCGGGAGCCCGCACCTTGTGTCTGCGTTGCTGTCCCCGGCCCCCACCCCGTACCCGAGCCTGGGCACGGGTCCTGACCTCCCCCGCCCTCTCCTGACACCTAGTGGATGGCTCCGCCCCAACTCCCGGCCCCCCGGGAGCACAGGGAGCCCAGGTAGCCCAGGCACCTGGACCGCCCTTTGGCGAAACTGTGTTGGTTACCTTTGCCCAACTTTCTCATACTTTGAGAGATCTAAGTAAACGTGGTGGTCCAGTGAAAGGGTTGTAAAAGTGACACACCCCAAATACACTCGGGCTCAGATCTGCTACTGGGGAAGACGCTGGCGTCTAGATCCTAAGGAGGCTCCCAGGGAGACCCAGAAAGGAGTCCTGAGGATGAGCTTAAAAGGAAAAGAGGAAGTGGGGAAGGAACTCAGGAAATCCGGACACCAGAGATCAAAGGCTTTCTGGGGACCTCAAGCCCCAGGAGCAACCCTCCCCCACTTCATTCCTGTCTTTGTCCTTCTTCCTGCAGATCTGCCCTTCCCTCGAGGTGCTCAACAATGGCCAGCATCCCGATCACACTTTCTTCTGGAGGTAGGTGAAGACCTTACCTAATCCAAAGGGACAGAACTCTTCAACTTCCTCCAGACTTGTCCTGGAATTCTTTGAGGCCTCAGTTCAGATGGAAGACCCTGCCCCTCCCTGCCTGCCTCACACAGGACAGGAGCCTGAAGGGAAGCGTGTCCTTTAGTACGGTTTTATTCTCAAGCCTCTGGACCCAGCCAATTCCTGCCACTACCACTTAAAGCTTTGTAACCCTGGCCTATAAAGTTTTTTTAATAAGCCTAAAGGATGGCTTCACATTCACCTTTCTAATAATTCGTAGCTGTGGCGGAGTGTGCCACAACCCCGACAATTAAATATGGAAAAGGAATCTTCCAAAGATAACAGGGAAATAAAAATGTGAAAGTATGTGCTATGACAGGGCTTGGCAGTACACGCCTGTAATCCTGGAAAGGATTTTACTCTCTAATTTCACTCCTGATGATACAGATCCAGCATCAAAACCCCATTCTTCCCTAGAGGTAGGCCAGGCAGGCCCCAGCTACCTCATTATGCTAAGGTTCTCACCTTTCATAAGCAGGTGGGGCCAAACTATCAGATATTTACGTGATTGTTTTCAGCTTGTGCTAGGCAGGGTGAGAGGAACAAAGCTTTGGCTGGTCTGTATGCCTCTGTTTTCATATGCACAGTCTCATTTGTCATTAGAACTAACAGTCCCTGCTTTATTGATGTGGAAACAGGTGAGTGACAACCCTGGGCAAGTCTCCTGTGACTAGTGATGCACACAATTCAGACTGTTGGTTGTCTGGCAGAAGAGATAAGAAAGGGAAAGAGCAGACATCTAGAATGGTAGACACAGGTCTCCTGAGTGGGAAGGGATGGGACACTTACCATGGAAGGCGGAGGTGTACACAGGCGGAGGAGGGAAGAACAGCAGCATTGGCTAGGTGAGGGTAGGCCCCACTGTGAAGCCACAGAGACTGGGTTTACTCAGGAAGGTGGGGAGGAAAGGGCACAGGACTTCCAGAATAAACCTGCTTGCAGGGAAAAAGAAGTGATACTTGGGCACTGGTTCAGTGTTAACACCTGGGCAAAGGACAACCATGTATATCTTTGTTTTCTTTTTAAAAAATTTGTGATAAAATATACATATCACATATTACAAGTCTTATCATTTTAACCTTTTTTGAGTGGTAGTGGGATTTGAATTCAGGGCCTCCCACTTGCTAAACAGGCACTCTACTACTTGAATCATGCCCCTAGCCCTTCTTCACTTTATTTTTCAGATAGGGTCTCACTTTTTGCCTGGGCCAGCCTTGAACTGAGATCCTCCCTGTCTCTGCCTCCTTAGTAGCTCCTATAATCTGGGATTACAGATGTGAGCCACCACACCTGGCCCATTTTAACCGTTTGTGGTGTAGCGTTCAGTGGTATTAAGTACATTCACTTTGTGCTGCCATTGCCACTCTTCCCAGAACTGAAACTCCACATTCATTAAACATTAACTCCCCATTCCCTCCTCCCCAAGCCCCTGGCAACTTTGACTTCCTATTTCTATGAATTTGACTGCTCAATGTACCTTATATAAATAGAATAATATGATATTTGTCCTTTTGCCTCTGGCTTATTTCACTTAGCATAACACCTTCAAGATTCAGCTGTGTTGTAGCATATGTCAGAATTTCGTTCCTTTTTAAGTCTGAGTAATATTCCATTGTGCTCAGACCACGTCTTGTTTATCCATTTGTCTTGGGTTGCTTCCACCTTTCAGCTGTTGTGAATAATGTCGCTGTGAACATGGGTGTGCAAATATTTGCCGAGTCTTCACTTTCTTTTTCTACATCTTCTTCATTGGTGTCCGGGAGGGAGAAGAGGGGATGCAGACTCTCACTATGTAGCCCAGGTGAGCCTTAAACTCTCGCTTCTCCTGCCTCAGCCTCCCAAGTGCTGAGATTACAGGAATGCACCACCACATCAACATGTCTCTGCTTTTACTTCCTTTGGATCTATATCTAGAAGTAGACTAGCTGTGTTAGGTGGTAATTTTATGTACAAAGGTTCCAATTTCTCTGCCTCCCTGGCAACACTTGTTATTTTCTAGGGTTTCCTGGTGGCAGTGTCCTAATGGATATGAAGTGATTTCTCCTGTGGTTTTGGCTTGTGTTTCCCCGGTGCTTAGTAATGTCCATCATTTTCTCATGCTCTTGTTGTCTGGATGTCTTTGGAGAAGTGACTGAAGGTTTGCCCATGTGTTTTGTTGTTGTGCATTTACATTCTTTATTTTTTTCTTTTTCTTTTTTCAGTACTGGAGTCTGAACTCAGGGCCTACACTCTAAGCCACTCCACCATCCCTTTTTTTTTTTTTTGTGATGTTTGTGATGGTTTTTTTTTTTTTTTAAAGATAGGGTCTCTCTCAAGCTATTTGCTTGGACTGTCTTTGAACCACAGTCCTCTTGATCTCTGCCTCCTGAGTAGCTAGGATTATAGGCGTGAGCCACCAGCTCCTGCATGTGTATTTACATTCTTGACCCAATGAGTGACACAAGTGGAGTGGCATTTCAGGACATATCATATGGTCCTCTGCCCACTGGGTCCAGGCAAATGTAAGTAATATTTATTTGATCTAAAAATTGATTTTTTTCTTCTGATTTTAAAGGAAATTAAAATTATTAAAATGCACATCATTAAAAACATTTTCATAGGTCCCTAGAAGAATTGGGGTCCTTAGCTACTAGGCCCAGGGTGCAGATCAGCCTTGGAGGTAAGGCAGAGTGGAACCTTGCCTTGTGGGCTCTGCCCACCCCACCAGGAAAGCCAGTGTCTTTGGCCTAATCAGCACGCTGGCCTGGGAGAACCAGGTTGTTCTCACCATTGTCAGACACTGCATTTTTCATTGCACTTCCTCATCACAACCCTAAAAGTGGGTTTTATTTTCATTTTGCCAAAGCAAAAAAAGGTTCAGGGGACATAAGAAATTTTCAGTAATTAAGAGAAATTTCCAAGGTACAGGGAATCGTGGCAGAGACAGGATTTTGAACCAACTGTGACTTACTCCCTAGCCTGTGTCCTTCCCATCACAGTCTACTGCTCCCAAGGTCTCCACCCCGCATCGGGGCACATGAAAGAGAAGAAAGGAGAAAGGGGCAGAATTCCTGGGCAGGTTCCCACAGAAATGAGAAGTGGGAGAGCTGCCCTGTGCTGGGAGCAAATAAGTAGGTTGGCAGCCTCAGGTGGCAATGGATCTGATGCCTCTTGATAACAGATTTAGCCCAACCTGGGGACGAGGACCACAAAGAAACCAGCCAGGATCTGGGTCAACACAAAGAAGGGGAGTGAGCAGAATAGATCTGAAGTTCATTGGTGTTGGTTAGGATTTGGGTGGCACCTTTAATCTTGTTGTGGTCCCCTGCCCTGGTTTCCCACCTAGAGTGAAAATGGCACTACGGTCTTTCCAAACTTGAGAGGGGAATATAGAGGGAACATTAGTATTTCTTTGTTTGGACAAGTTGACAGGAAGGAACTGGGTAGGATCAGGAGATTATGGTGGATAAGTTGAAATCCACCCCCCTTCCCTTTTGTGTGTGTGTTGTGGGGTGCTGGGTATCAAACCCAGGGCCTTGCACATGCTAAGCCTGTGCTCTACCACTGAGCTACACCCCCAGCCCCATTTCCTCCCTTTTCGTACCAGGCTTCCTGAACTTACCTTGTTTGTTGTCTGTTTTTTCATTTAAAAAAAAATACCTCGCTGGGTGCCAGTGGCTCATGCCTGTAATCCTAGCTGCTCAGGAGGCAGAGATGGGGAGGATCACAGTTTGAAGCCAGCCCAGGCAAATAGTTTTCAAGACTTTATCTTGAAAATTCACATCACAAAAAGGGCTAGTGGAGTGGCTCAAAATGAAGGCCCTGTGAGTTCAAGCCCCAATACTGCAAAAACAAAAAAAAAATCCTGACTCTCAGGGAATAGGTAGCCTTCTAGACTTTTCCTATGTACATACACGTGTTTTTAGGTTTGGATTTTTTTTGTTTGTTTTACAGTTCTGGGGTTTGAACTCGGGGCCTCATGTTTGCTAAGCAGGCTAGCCTCAAACTCTAGATCCTTCTGTTTGCCTCCCCCGTGCCAGGATTATAGGCATGTACCACCATGCCCAGCTATGCATGCTTATAAATTTTTTTAATGTACTTTTGTTTTTTACAGAGTTGTAATCACACCACATATATCACGTTGCTTTGCGGGGGAGTAGGGTGTTGCTATTTTGCTGGCTTTGAATTCTTGATCCTCCTTCCTCAGCCTACCAAGTGCTGGAATTACAGGCATGTGGCATAAGGTCTGGCATATTTCCTTTAGAATGGTATATGTCCTGTCCCGGAAATTCAGTGATATTCCAGATATGCCACATTCTCTCTCTCTCGCTCTCTCTTTTTTTTTTTTTTGCATTTTTTTTTTTTTAATGCAGCATTGGGTTTGAACTCAGGGCCTCACAATTGCTAGGTAGGTGCTCTTACCACTTGAGCCACTCTACCAGTCCTTTTTTGGGGGGGTTAGGGTGGGGTCTCACTAGGCTGATCTTGAACTTTTTTTAATCCTTTTTGGCAGTACTGGGGCTTAAACTCAGGACCTCATGCTTGCTCTGCAGGCGCTCTACCACTTGAGTCACTCTGAATTCTTGATCCTCCTGCCTCAGCTTCCTGAGTAGCTGAGATTACAGATATGCACCACCATGCTCAGCCTACCACATTTTAAACAACTGTTTAATGTTTCCAGAATGGATAGGTTGTAATTTATTTCAGCATTCCTCTACTGATAGACACTCAGGTATGTGTCACTCTTGCAAACTGCCATGATGAGCACCCTTTCCATTCTGTAGTAAGACACAGAACTCAGTCAAGTGGACATGTTAAAAAAAAAAGTAAAGCTAGACACAAAACAGGGAGCTTGAAGCAGATACTCTTCTGCTTGGAGTGTAGAGAAGGAGAAACAGATAGGTCTAAAACCCTGCTTAGCTAACTATTGAGTAACCCAGGGCTGGTTGATTCAGCTAACTGATCTTCTTTGGTTTTCTGACCTGTGCATTCTTGGGTGAGGGGTGGGGAGATAAAATAACATCTGTTTAATAGACTGAAAATCACAAGTATTGATTATAATGCCAATACTTGAACCTGAAGACCCTGGCTCATAAGCTCCCAGGACACTCTGTTACCTTTAACTTAAGAAAAACTCTTGTGCAGGGTCCAATTTTCTTTCTCTCGTTCTTTTTTTTTTTTTTTTCGCAATAATGGGGTTTGAACTCAGGGCCTACACCTTGAGACTTTCCACCAGCCCTTGCTTGTGAAGGGTTTTTTCGAGATAGGGTCTCTCAGAACTTTTTGCCAGGCTGGCTTTGAACCGTGATCCTCCCGATCTCTACCTCCTGAGCAGCTAGGATTACAGGTGTGAGCCACCAGCACCTGGCCAAATGTTTTATTTTATTTATCTTTTTGGTAGTACCTGGGGTTTGAACTTGGGACCTCACCCTTGCTAGGCATGCTCTCTGAACAGTGATCTTCCTGATCTCTGCCTTCTGAGCAGCTAAAATTACAGGCATGAGCCACTAGCACCCAGCAAATTTTTTATTTTTCTTAAACATTTCATTTTATTTTACTTTATTCTACCCTACTGTAGTTTACTTTACTCTTCAGTGCAGGGAATAGAGCTCAAGACCTCATTCATGCTAGGCTATTAAGAGCTCTACCACTGAGCTATAAACTTAGGCCCAAACATTTTATTTTTTTAGAGAACTTTAGATTTACAGAGAAGTTGCAAAATAGTAGAGGTCTCATATATCCACCCTCCAGTTTCCCCCGATGTCAGCATCTTATATGAGCATGTGCCTGTGTGAAAACCAAGAAATTTGCATTAGTACAAGACTATTAAACTACAGACTTTGCTGGGTTTTTACCAGTTGGAAAATTTTATTTTGAAGAAAACTCTGATAGAACACTTCCAATTTATAAAAGTTACAGAATTGAAGTTGGGCATAGTGATACATTTGTGTAATCCCAGGACTCAGGAGACTGAGGCAGGAGGATCGCTGTGAGTTTGAGGCCAGCATGAGCTCTACGGCAGGTTTCAGAGCAGCCTTGGCTACATAGTGAGGCCCTATCTCAAAAAAACAAAACAACAACAAAAAGTTCAAAAATGAAGTCTGAAAAGCGGCCTGACGGCCAGCTGTTCAACTACTCACCCTGTGCTAGAATTCTTTCAGTAACTTGTGACCTTTTGTCTAATTTTTCTCTTCTGATGGGCAACATCTGTCTTCTCCAGTTTCTGCACTTAGTCCTCTCCTATAGGTCACTCCTTGGCCTCTCAGAAGACAGAAGTCAAGTTCCAGGCCTCACTGCTTCTCCTCCCTGGGCTCTCTGACCTGATTTGCCTGCTCACCTCCAAACCGATCCTCACTGGAACTCGGCAGTCTAGGAGTGTATAGAGCAGGACTGCACGTTGCCACCATTACTGGAGACCATATTTATATGGATGGTACCTAAAATAAGAGATTTTGAATTTGTATGACTATAAAAGTAATTTTCATTGTAAGAAATTTGGAAGATGAAGGAAAACCTACACAAGAAAATAAAAATCATTCAGAATTCTGCAACCTAGCTGTGACTCCTGGGACTATTTTGGGGCTTATCTTTCCAGTGTCAGTAGCTTTCTGGGGATCCCCTGTAAGTCCCGTATATACACTACTGCTAGGCCATGGCTTTCCCACGTTTCATTTATGAGTAATTGGTTTCCCAGACCTAAGAGCAAGGAATTTGCTTGACGTCAGACTCAGGGCTAGCTCTCCAGTCGTTTGACATCTATCTCTGCTTATTGCTTACTAGGTACCTTTAGCGTAGACAAATTTGTCTACGTCCAAAGGTCATTGAGCCCTTCCACACTAAGCCTGTGTGGAAGGCACCAATAAAATGGAATATCAAAATAAAAGATCATGCAAGAAACTGGTATTCAATATATTTTTTTAAAAGTCTGTAATTATGAGCAGGGCACGGTGATGCATGATGTCATACCAGCATTCTAGAAGCTAAGGCAAGGGGATCAAGAGTTCAAACCCAGCCTGGGCTATACAGTGAGACCCTCTCTCAAAAAAAAGTTTTTAAGGAGGCTGTAATCATTATTCTATAAGGAAAAAATCATGTTGGATTTTCTTATTTCCAGTTTAGTAATTTTATTTTGAATTACATAATGCAAGGTCTTAATTTGGCCCTGGCATGGTAGGGTATGGTCATGTCAGTTTAAAAACAACTAAGGTCAAATCTCAGTGGGAGAACCGCTACCTACACTGGCATCGCTCCACTCTTTGACAGCCTGTTTGTACTGCTGCCTTTTTCATTAATACCTAGCCATGTTTGTGTTTGGGGATCCTAGAAATAGTCCTACTGAATTTTTGAGATTTGTAACACCTTCAACTTTCCTTAATCCCCTCCCATCCTCATTCTCACCTGATTATCTTGCATCCTGTCTCTCTCTCTCTCTTTTTTTTTTTTTTTTGCTGGTACTGGGATTTGAAATTGGGGTCTGCTTACTAGGCAGATACTCCTACCCATCCTCTCTTTTTGAACAAATTTAAATTCTCAGAAGAGAGGTGCCGGACTCGTGGAGTGGCTTAAGTGGCAGAGTGCCTGCCTAGCTAAGTGCTAGGCATGGAATTCAAACCCCAGTACCACCAAAAATAAAAAAGAGCTCTAATGCCTGTAATCCTAGCTACTCAGGAGGCAGAGATCAGGAGGATTGAGGTTCAAAGCCAGCCTGGGCAAATAGGTTGCAAGGCCCTATCTGGAAAAACCCATCACAAAAAAAAAGGGATGGTAGAGTAGCTTAAGGTGTAGGCCCTGAGTTTAAACCCCTGTACTGGGGTGGGAGGGGGGTAAGAAAGAGGTGCCAAAGGCTCCAACCCCAGTCTCCTCACTACCTGTGCCCATGTGATTACAGTGGATTGACTGTCTCTGCTTCTGTCTACAGCCAAGCACTCTATCTGCAGACTAGATCCTGTAGGATGTGGTTTTAAGCCACTGTCCCCTCTTGTGCATTATCATTCATTCCCTCTCATCTGAGTCACTCCTGTCCACACACAGGTGTGCTGCATTTCTTCCATCCTAAAAACAAAAACAACTCCAACTCCTGACTCCCTCTAGTCACACCCCTGTTTCTCTGGCAGTTTACAGAAAAAGTTCTTGTAAGAGTTTATGTTCTGTCTCCTTCCATTTTTTCTTGAACACACCCTAAACCACAGTTTTATATTCAGCACTTCTCTTTCTTGTCTTCTTTTCTTTTCTTTCTTTCTTTCCAGTGCTGGGGGGCGGAGGATGGAGCCCAGAGCCTTATACATGCTAGGCAAGTGCTGTTCCACTGAGCACTGAGCTATATTCTCAGTCCAGAATTTGTTTTAACATCTGCACTTGGATAGCCAAGCAATTGTGTCCCTTCCCTGTCTGATCTTCCCGCAGGCTTCCTCATCCAGTTTCTCAGACCCAAGTATGTCATCCTTGACCCCATCCCACAACCAGTCCTATCCTCACTTGAGAATAGGTCCAGATTTTTGCTGCTTTCTTTTTTTTTGGCGGTGGGGGGGGGAGGAGTGGTACCAGGGTGTGAATTCAGGGCCTCACTTTTGTGCTCTATCACATAAGCCATGACCCCCAGGCCTTTTTGCTTTTTATTTTTCAGATAGAATCTTGCACTTTTACCCTGGATGGGCCTGGGACCTCAATCCTCCTACCTCTTCCTCTTGAATTGCTGGGATCACAGGACTGCACCACTGTGCCCAGCCATATTCCCAAAACTTTATCACTGGTCTGCTTCTAGACTCAAGACTTTTGTGCAAATTAGAAAAAGCCCCACTGCGCTATCCCCAGTGCAGTAGGAGGGATCCTTTGAAATCAATAGCCTTCCATTATACGTTGCTGTGTAACAAGCCACCCCAGCACTTGGTGCCCTAAAACACTGGCAGTTTGGCTGGGGATGTAGCCCTGTGGGTAGAGTACTTGCCTAGCATGCTCCTGGCCCTGAGTTCAGGCCCTGGCACTGCAAAACAGTTCATTTCTGAACAATCTGCAAGTTGGCATTCCTCTGGTGACTTCACCTGTGCTCACTCATGTAGCTGGAATCTTTGGGAAGATCCAAAAATGGCCTCCCCCACATGTCTGGCAGAATTTCAGCCCCTCTCCCCCCACCCCCAACCTCAGAACTACTGAATCAGTCAGAGCCTGCATTTTAACAAGCTCCCGGGAAGTCGTTATACACAATGAACTTTAAGGAGCATTGCTTTAAAGTATAAATCTCACTAGTTCCTGCTTCCCATCTCACCCACTGACAAAGCCCAAGTCTTCCCATGGTCCACAGGGCCCGTGTTCTACGGCCACTTGGCTCCATCTCTTCTTTCTGTCCTGCTGTTCCCTCCCTCCAAGTGGCCTCCATGCTGTGCTGTTAATTAACATGCCAGGCATGCTCCAGCCCAGGTGTTTCTCAGCATTCTGGGCAGCCCGACTATGACCTTGCCCTTCTGCCTAGTGTGTTCCTCTCCCATTGGTTTGCATGGCTGCCTTCTTTATGTCTTTTATTCAAGTCACTGCCCCAAGAAATCTTTCCCTACCTACCTTACTTTATTTGTGGTGCTGGGAATCAAATCCAGGTCCTTGTACATGCTAAGCAAATTATCTCTAAATTGCAATTCCCATCCACATCCCACCTCCCTATCTCCTTTCCTGGTGGTTTTTCCACATAGCACTAATCTTTAAGAATATAAATTGTACACTGGGCACTGGTGGTTCACACCTGTAATCCTAGCTACTCAGGAGGCAAAGATCAGGAGGATGGCAGTTCAGAGCCAACCCAGGCAAACAGTTTGAGAGACTCCCATCTCAAAAAAAAACCTTCACAGAAAAGGGCAGATGGAGTGGCTCAAGATGAAGGCCCTGAGTTCAAGCCCCAGTACCACAAAAAAAGAGAGAACACCTGTCTAGCAAGCATGAGCCCCTGAGTTCAAACCCCAGTCCTACCGGAAAAAAAAAAAGAATATAAATTGTAAACTGGGCATGGTGGCTCAAGGCTGTAATCCTAGCTACTCAGGAAGTACAGAATTGTGGTCCAAGACCTCTCTGGGCAAAAAGTTCCTGAGACCCCATCTTAACCAATGGCTGGGTGTGGTTGCATACACCTTTTATCCCAGATATATGGGGAAGCACAAATAGTAGGATTGTTTTCCAGCTGGCCTGATCATAAAGTGAGACTGTATCTTAAAAATAACCCATGTAAAAAAGGCTGGTGGTGTAACTCAAGTAGTAGAGTACCTGCCTGTCAAGCATGAGACCATGAGTTCAATCCCCAATACTAACCCCCCTCCTGAAAAATATAAATTGCAGGTGGTGGTGCACATCTGTAATCCCAACCCCCTGAAAGTTGAGGCAGGAGGATTTCCAGTTCAAGGCCAGTCTGACTATAAAACAAGTTTGAGACCATCTTGACCACATAGAGTGATACTGTCTCAAAAAAATAAATAAATAAAATTATATATAAATTGCATGAAGAGAGGGTTTGGAGGGTTTTGTTTTGTGTGTGTGGGGGGGGTTGGTTTTTTTTGAGACAAGGTCTCAGTATGAAGCCCAGGTTAGTGTCAAATCTTGATTCTCTGCCTCTTCTTCCAAGTGCTGGAATTACAGTTACATGCCACCACACCTAGCCAGAGAAGGCTTCTTTATCGTGTGTGTGTGTGTGTGTGTGTGTGTGTATGTGTGTGTGTGTGTGTAACCCAGGGCCTTGCCCATACTAGGCAAGCATCCAGAGCTACCTGCCAAGCTACCCTTTTTTTTTTTTTTTTTTTGCAGTACTGGGGCTTGAACTCAGGGTCTCACACTTGCTAGACTGGTGCTCAACCATTTGAGACACTCCACCAGTCCTTTTTTGTGTTTCTTGGGTATTTTCAAGATAGGGTCTTACGAACTATTTGCCAGTGCTGGCTTCAAACCTTGATCCTCCTGACTTCTGCCTCCTGAGTAGCTAGGATTGCAGGCATGAGCCACTGGCACCAGGCCCATTTTAACCTTTTTTTTCCTCACACAGCTAGTAAGTGAAAATTTAACCATTTTTAAGTGTAGGTCCAGTGGTAGTAAGGACATTCACCATCACCACTGTCCATTCCAGAACTCTATCATCATCCCAAACTGAAACTGTCCCATTGTCCCTTTCCCAGCTCCAGCAGCTCCATCTACTTTGTGTCTCTATGAATTTGATTAGGTAACCAATAGAAGTAGGATCATACACTATTTCTCTTTTTGTGTCTGCCTCATCCTCATTCACCTAGCATGTCCCTCAGGTTTACCCTTTTTTCCTTTTCCAATATTGAGGGTTGAACTCGGGGCCTCGCTCTTGCTAGCCAGGCTCCCTACAGCACTAGTCATTCTGCCAGTCCATTTTTTGTTGGTTATTTCTGAGACAGGGTCTCGCTTTGTGCCTGGGCCCAGTCTGGACCATGATCCTCTGATTTGTGCTTCTCTTGTAGAGGGATGTCAGGCACATGCCACCCAGCCATTGGTTGAGATGGGGGTCTCACTAATTGTTTGCCCAGCCTGGCCTCAAACTGCAGTCCTCCCAAGTAGCTAGGATTAAGTTTTGAGTCACTGCACCTGGCCAGCTTCAGCTAAGGTGTAGCATGTGTCAGAATCTTGCTTTTTAAGGCTGAATAATAGTCTGTTACACATAGTTGCCACATTTTGTTTCTCCATTCATCTGTTGGTGGACATTTAGATTGTTTTACCTTATGACTATTGTAAATAATGCTACTGTGAACATTGGTACACAAATACCGATTTAAGTCCCCTGTATTTCTCATGTGTATACGCAAACATAGGGCTGCTGGGTCATATGGTAATTCCATTAAATTTGTGAAGGAACTGTTAAGGTAGGGGTTTTGCCTGTTTTGTTCACTGCTCTGTGTCCCAGAGCCTGGCACAGAGGATGCATTCGGTAAAGACTCATCTACACACCTGGAATCTCAGTCTGAGAAGGCTGCATGGTCTGCCTACCCCAGCCTGCTCTGATTGCTCCCATGCTGACTCCTACTGCTTGCTGTTTTGACTTCAAGGCCCTCACAGTAGGTTCTAATAACTTGTTCCAGAATTTTCCTGGGGAATCTCATCAAGCACATCAGATTCTGTTGTTTGCAGGATCCCACTTTCTTTCCACAGTCCTTCAGCCTCAATCCTTGGCAGCCTATACCCTGGGCATGAGTTTCTATTTTTTTTTTTTTTTTTTTTTGTGGTGCTGAGGCTTAACTCGGAGCCTACAACCTTGAACCACTCCACCAGTCCTATTTTTGTGATGGGTTTTTTCAAGATAGGGTCACTTGAACTATTTGCCCCAGCTAGCTTTGAACTACGATCCTCCTGATCTCTGCCTCCTAAGTAGGTAGGATTACAGGCGTGAGCCACTTGCACCCAGTTGAGCTTCTCTTCCTTAGAAGCTCCTAAATCACCAATGGAGATCTCATTTCCAAATTCTGCCAGCACCCTTGGTTGGTATTTATCTGGATCACGTTTTAGATTAGTCTGGTGCTTTCTGGATTGTTTCCCTCCCCCTTCCTTCCCCCTCTTTTTCCTTCCTGGTACTGGGGTTTGAACTCAGGGCCTTGCATTTGCTAAGCAGGTACTCTACCACTTGAGTAAGGCCTCAATCCTTTTTATTTTAAGTTCTTTTTGACATAGGTTCTCGCTTTTCTCCCCTGGCTGGCCTGGACCAAGAAACTCCTACTTATGCTTCCTGAATAGCTGGGGTTACAGAAGTGAACCACCACACCCAGCTTATTCATTGAGATAGAGGGGTGGGGCTCACTAACTTTTTGCCCGCCAACTTCAAACTGGATTGCAGACGTAAGCCATCAAGCCCAGCCTCCCTTCTAGCTTTAGTAGGAAATGATCCAGGAGAATACTCTTCCTTTTGTTTCGATTTTTGAGACAGGGTCTTGCTATGTAGCCCAAGCTGCAATCAAGCTCAAGAACCTCCTGCCTCAGCCTCCAAAGTGTTGGGATTACAGGTGCTGGCCACCATTCCTGGCTCAGCTTCCCTTCCCTTGAGCTCACTCTCCCTTGTTCCCAAGAGTCCTGGTGGTCCTTAGTACAAAAATCATTCTCTTTGATAGGAGACAAGAGGGGGAAAAAAGGGCTGGGGGAAGTCAGTCTTCTCTTACCTCCAACCTGACACCCAAATATCAAGTCTAGTTCTTTCCTAGCTTTCCAAATATAACACCTTTCAAATTTGCTTGTGACCTTGAGCTCCAGAGAGTTGTTCTTGTAAGTCTCTGGCTACTTCTGTTGTAGGCATGTCTGCTAGAATCTTTATGTGCATTTTTAAAAAGACTCATATTCTGAAATAACATTATTAAAAATAAGAGATCGAGGCAGACCATGCAACACTTACGAACTTTGTACCCAGAGCCCTAATAAACGCAGTAACAACCCCAATAAAAATATTGGCAGAGTTAAATGTCCAGTAGCATTCAAACCTCGAATCCTTTGCAGCCTAGCCCCTGGGGTGTGCACTGCCTACTTTTGGATGTGGGTTCCAGAAAGCTTTCACTTCTAATAGAAGTCAAAAGTGAAAATCTAAGTGGGGCGCCAGTGGCTCATGCCTGTAATCCTAGCTACTTCGGAGGCAGAATTCAAACCCTAATACTGGGGAAAGAAAAAAAAAATAGAATGACCTGGAAAAGTAAAACCAAGGGCTTTCTTCTGCCATCAAGATATATCAGAGAACTGGGCACCAGTGGCTCACGCCTATAATCCTAGCTACTCAGGAGACAGCTCAGGAGGATCAAAGCCAGCCTGGGCAAATAGTTCTCAAGACCCTATCTCAAAAAACCATCACAAAAAAGGGCTGGTGAAGTGGCTCAAGGTGTAGGCCCTGAGTTCAAACCCCAGACGTATCCAAGCCAGTGTCAGTGGTTCAAACCTGTAATCCTAGCTACTCAGGAGGCAGAGACCAAGACAATCTCCATTCAAAGTCAGCCCAGGCAAATAGTTTGTGAGGTCCTATGTCAAAAATACCCAACACTAAGAAGGGCTGGTGGAGTGGTTCAACAGGTAGAGTGCCTGCCAAGCAAGAATGAGGCCTGAGTTCAAATCCCAGTACTGCCAAAGAAAAAGGGTAAAAATCTGAGGTACAGTCTGTCTTCTTCATTGCCCATTGTTTTAGGATTGAGGCTAATTTCTTTGTCCTTTTGTCACCTGCACATACTGCTTCACCAAATGACTTAACATAGTAGAAACCAGAAATAACTGCATCCAAAGAAGACATTCAATTAGTAAACTAAATTTTTGTGGTACTGGGGTTTGAACTCAGGGCCTGGAGCTTGCTAGGCAAGTGCTCTACCACTTGAACCACGCCCCCAGTACCCAATTTTGTTGTTGTTGTTGTTGTTGTTAAGGCCTTCCTTTATTACTAAAATGTTCTCTAGTTGTGAGAATGCTTGTTTCTGATCCTATAAAATATGGTGGTGTATGCCTGTAACCAACATGATTTCCTCATTACACTGTCGTCCATTTACGCATCGTCTATGAGCAAGTTCATGGTAAAGGAGCCCTAGTCTGTGTTAGTCTGCAGTCATTTGCTTTCTCTTCTACCGTAATCTGCACCTTTTAAATCCGGAACGTTTTGGAAGCTTGTTGTGCTACCTGTAGTTATCTTCCATTACTTCTTCCTCTTTTCCCCTATTGGAACAGAAAAGGACAGTAATAGGAAGTTTAGCGGGAGTCAGAACTTGCATGGGCTTTGAATCAGGCAGCCCTGAATTCAGAACTTGGCCCAGCCAGTTACTTCATGTGTGATCGAGTCACTCCACTTAATTCTTCTTGGGCCTCAGGGTTCCCAATAGCAAACAAAAACTCCCACTTACAAGTGATGGCTGTTGTAAGGGTTAATACTGATGTACGTAAAACACCCAGCCCAATTCAGGCCTAGTGAATGGCACCTGTTATAGTCAGGATTGTTTACAGAACTTCCCAACCAGGAACCATCTTCCTCCCCAAATTCTCTTTCCAGACACTCCGTGTATCTGTTCTCTGACACTCTAAAGTGCAGATCCATGATGAGGTCCCCAGGAGAGACCTCACAGCTGCGTCTCCAGCATCTCGGTCAGAGCTTCTGGCATGTGGTGTGTGCAGAGGATATTGTCATTGATTAACTGAATTACTCATCTTTCCATTTAAGCTTCTGCCGTACGTTAATCTTCTAAATACTTTGTAGAGCTTTAAATTCTCAGGAAGGTAACTAGGAGTCACCTCACAGTATTCCGGATTGATGGTGGGAAGATGGAGAGCAGGGTTAGGAGAGGTTGAGGGGAGGAAAGCGTGACTGGTGGGAGGTGGCAATCTGAGGTAGTGACCTGGTACTTAAACTTCAGGGCTTTTCTTTGATGGAAGTCAGTGTTGGATAACTTTATCTTGGAAGTGACGTCCCATCGCTTTTTGCCATAGTCTGTTAGAAGCAAGTCACTGGGCCCAACACACACACACACACACATGCACACACACAGAGCGAGCGAGAGAGCAGGGGAGCCCATACAGCAGCGTGTTAGTACCAAGAGATGAGTATCATTGAGAACCATCCTAGAAGCTGCCCAGCATGCTCCCATCCCATTCCCCAGATCAAGAAACTGAGATTCGGAGAGAGTTCATAACTTCTAGGTCACTTTATTCAAACTCAGAGCAGCTTTCCCTTTTAATCACTAAGCACATAAATAGAGTCACTGTAAGTGTTTTTTTATGAGACAGGCTTTCACTATGTAGCCCAGCCTGGCCTTAAACTCAGATCCTTCTTCCTTAGCCTTCTGACTGCTAGGATTACAGGTGTGCCTGGCTCATAAATGATATTTTAAGCAATGCCTACTATATGATACTTAGATGTTCTCTCTCTTTCTCCCCCCAACCCAGGCCCTTCTTATGTGGTGTGGGGAATCCAACCCAGGCTCTTATGCATGCTAGACAAACACTAAACCACTGAACTACATCCCCAGCCCTTAAGGTGTTCTCTCATTCAATCCACAAAATAACCTTGCAGAGCTGGCTAGTATAATCTCCATAGAGAACAGATGAACGAATCAAGGACAAGAAGTGGCTGAATATACTACCATTCATAAAAATAGAGTGGAGAAGGGTTGAGCCTACCCAGGCCAGGGAGGGAGAGCACCTAGGCTGCCCACTTCTGTTTCCTGTTGTAGGACCAGGTGATTCATGAAGTTCCTGTTGGCCTGTGTGAAAGACCTCTCAATACCACGGCCTCTCTTGGCACAGGCTCTCCAGACCACTGCTGGTCATTTTGTTTCCCTTGCCCTGCCAGGAAACCTGAGCATGGCAGGAATCACACTGCCACTCTGCTTCTTTGATCCAGGCTCTTCTCTGTATAGACTGTGTCCCATCCTTGGTGCCCAGTAACTTCTTACCCCTGCTTCCGCTCCTAGTGCCTTGGGAAGTCACTCCTGGCTAGAAGATAGATCAGGCCCCTCTGCCACATGCTCTTCTCAGGGTGGAATATATTTCCTTTGTTGTGCTTTTTACAGTTCAGAACTGTGTAAACTATGGGGTGTGGTAGAGGGTAAAGTTTGTGAAGTTGCCTCAGTCCCCAAGGTGTCAAGTGTAGCGCCTGGCAAAGTGTGGGCAGACCATGAGTGCTGAGTGATTCCCGGGTCAGCCAGCCTGTCTTCCTCAGGACACCTCTTGCCTCCAGTGACGTCTACTTAATTGTTACCTTTTCAAACTGTTAAATCAAACTGCTAATTAAAAAAGGGTTGAAGGGCTTCCTGACTTCCTATGGAAACACTTAAAAGGGATGTTGGGAGACCACAGATTTGTAATGCCCTGGTCCTGGGCAATGACCTTGACTGGAGCTTCGGGCTCTGAAGGATAAACAGACCTAAACAGGAGGGGTTGCAGATATGTTTCAGGGTAGCAGAGGATTCTTTCAAAGTCTTTCAAAGTGTAGGGTCTGTCCTGGAAGTAGAGACAATGGTTTTTGAAAGGGAAGAGTATGTAAGAACAATGAAGAAAATAATACATGCTATTTGATGCTCTGTATGATATATATACATACATATGCTCATCATTTGATCTCATTTATGTAAAAATATGCATTCCTACTAATGACTCATCGTTACTGTTGCTTACTATGTCATGACAACCCTCTAGAGTAGGTACTATTATTTCCTGTTTGCCCATGAAATAACTGATGCTTAGAAAAGTTAGATTATTTTCCCAAGGTCACATAGCTAGTAAAAGACAAAGTTCACATGGGGCTCTAGCTACTCAGGAGGCAGAGATCAGGAAGCTTGAAGCCAGCCTGGGCAAATAGTTCACCAGACCCTACCTCGACAAACCCATCACAAAAAAAGTCTGGTGGAGTGGCTCAAGGTGAAGGCCCTGAGTTCAAGCCTCAATACCACAAAAAATAAAAGTAAAAGACAAAGTTCACAAGTGCAACTCAGTCAGGCTCAAAAGCTCCTACTCATAATTACTATATTAAACAGAGAGAAAGCCACCAAAATGCTGTTTAGAGGAAATAGTTTATTCTTTCCTCTTTTCTCCATGTTTCTCTGTTTGGATTTACTGTAAGGGCTGAATGATAAACTTTTGATTAGGGAAGAAGGTGATGTGATGGAATTTGAATTGCTGTAGAAGATTTCACCCTATTTCCTTTTCTACTTTTCTAAACTTTCTAGAAGAACTGATGACCACTCCAATTCTACAGGCTGCTGAGACCCTGTCCCCAGAAGCTGAAAAAACCAGCACAGCACTCATTGCAGGTAATGAAGGCACTGCACCAAATCCAAGGAACACCCTGAGATCAGGGGTGTCTTGCTTCAGAGACAGACTGGGAACCAGTGTGACAATCCAAGATGCTCCCCATATAGTAAAAACACCACATCAGGGACCAAATGCATTACTGGGCTCATTCCCCCTTCTGGCATGTAGGCAGAAGCATGCATGCACACACGCACACACAGCCAGTAAATGATAGGTTAGGAGGTAGCCCTAAAAACATATTGCTGCATATGACATTACACTTAAGTACATGAGTCAGGATGAGACATGTGGTTTGTTGAGTGCATAAGGAAGAGGGACCAGAGAAACCCTCATAGGAAGCTATGGATTTTAAAAGTTTTAATAAGCTCTTCCTTATTTCCTTCCTTTCTGTTTCTATCATAATCATCAGGACCTGGTTTGTAAGGGAGTTCAGTTTTGTCAGAAATGAAACATTGTATCCTTAGCTTAGGTACCAGAAAACTCTGGATACCATGTCCCATAGAAACTGGGCTTGGTGGGGGAACATGGATTTGGAGCTGGATGCTAATTAACCCAAGAGGATCCTTATGAAGAGTGAGGAAATGGTCTAATGCAGGTGGCTCAATGAATTCCTGAGACATCCTCAATCCTGAAACATGTCTCCATTTTCCCTTTCCTTTCCAAGCTGTTATCACCATGGTCTTTCTCACCCTGCTCTCAGTCGTGATATTGATCTTCTTTTACCTGTACAAGAACAAAGGCAGCTACGTGACCTACGAACCTGCAGAAGGCGAGCCCAGCGCCATCCTCCAGATGGAGAGTGACTCAGCCAAGAGCAGAGAGAAGGAGGAGTATTTCATCTAACAATTCCCAGGCCCCCAGGAGTTAATTCCTGGCTCTGGCGCTAACACGCTGTTTAATTTATTAGGTGAAAGTTTTATTAGAAGCCAGTGAGTGGTATTGGTTGATATGGGCAAATCCGAGCTCCTTGTAGGACACAGGCCCAAATGCCTGCCATCTCTGACTCTAGGGACCAGGGACATGGAGAAAGCTGCTGATTCCTTAACCAGGCCTTGTTAAAGAGCTGGTGTTTGTGACTAGCCAACAAAGTGGGGCGATGCTAGGGATCATTTTAAGTATGTGCCTTTATGGGGGAAAAGGAATGAGCATTGCTAGCTGCTCTGCTCTGTCCCCTCCCTGGTCACCTAGTGATAGCCTCAGAAGAGATATCCTAACAATTTCTTCCCAGAGGCTAGATAACACAGTAAAAGGCCAGGCCAGGAAGAATAGGAGACTGGGGAATCTTACCTCCTGATCAATGTGCCACATCCCTTTAATCCAAGCCCTTCCTTTCCATATTCCCCAACAACCTCATACTTACGCTATTTTTATCCGAATTAAACTTTTTCTTGTGCAGGAACTACCTTTATATTTTGCCTTATCTTCACTTGAATTTTTTTTTTTTTTGGTATTTTCTTTTCCTTACCTAACTCCTTTGCATAAGTCTCCCAAGCAGTAAGAATTCTAGAAGTTTCCAGAACTATTAGGAGTTTAAGACAAAAATGACCCAGGAAGCTTGACCTAAAGGAGCATCATCAGAAATGGACCCTGGGAGATGAGTTGGTTTGGCCTGCATCCTGGCAAGGGTCAGAATTCCCCAGATCCCCTATGTATGTACAAGGGGAGCCAGGAAAAATCTGCTTACCTCCATTCCCCATCAGTGTCCTCAGAATCAATCTAAGAAGCTTCTTGTATTTAACTTAGTCCCCAGAAGAGGTGTGTTTAAAAGGTGCAGTGCCTTGGTATAAACTATTAGCTCCTCAGGAATTACCCTGGAATTAAGCTAGCTTTCCTTGAGGTCTTAATGTATTGCTTTGTTATCCCACCTCAAGCCCACCCAAGGCAAGAGGCAAGAGGCAAGAGCCGAGGAATCCATCTCAGCAGCCTAGATTCCACAAGTTTCATTGTTACTCCACAGAGAACTTAAGAAACTGACAGTCACCCTGAATGTACACAGATTACTTCTCTAAGACATTTTCCTCAATGTAAACTTTAGAGCAAGTGAAGGGAACCAATTGTTCCTTTACTTCTAAGTTTAGGCTCTGAATTCCAGAATCTGAAAGTTTGGTATACTTTACCATCTAAAGTGGAACTCATGAAAACAATCAAATCTTAGCTTTGTGCTCCTGCATTTATTTCAAAGCCTTCATTAAAGAAAACTGAACAGCAGCACTTAGCTGAGTATCCAAGATATAAAAGATATATGCAAAGGAAATCTAAAAACAAGCTAAATAAAGAACACTTAGAGTGAGGTGTAATGCAACTTCATCACTTTATTCAAATCTTCAAAATAGTCTTTATTCTACATTTTTAGTATAAAAAATCCACAAGTTAAGTGCACCACAGTGTAGAGAGAGACATACAACGCTGAACTTCCATAACAGTCAATGGTACAGTCAAACATCACATGTACAGAACACAAAATTTAGATGAACTGAAATTATAAAATAAAATAAAATCCAATTTCAGAAAACAAAAAATATTAAGGATCCCTGAAATGTTCTTAACCCTAATGAGATTTTGCTGGACTCAAGTTATTTTATATTGAGACATACACAATATGACTCTATTAACCCAGTTTAGAAATTCTTGGGAGCCATGAGTGGCAACATTGGACAGTGACAAAAAATGGTGAGCAATTATTGATCTGAAAACTCGCCTTAATTTGGCTCTAATGTCAAGCTTTTGAAATACATGCTTTTCCTTGCCTGTCATATTTTAAACTTTTTAATGGGACAGTTTACGCTGATATCCTATGTTCAAAAAGCTCAGTTTTTCTGGCACCAAAGCAAATTTGGATTAGGATCATGTATGCAGAGACAACCTATGAGGAGGGTCCAAAAAGCACCCTCCACTTTTGCCTGAGGAGATACAAAAACAGAAGAAATGGGAGCCTGTGCTTAGGGCACAGAGGGTTCAGAGGATCCTTGTGAAAGACAAGTTTAAAGATGGCAAGTGGGAGAAGTGCAAGGAGAGAAGGAAATTAGTCTGACTGGCTTTCTGTCCTGCACCACTGATTCAATGAAGACTGGCTGGAGGGCATGGAAGACTAGGGATGGAGATGGCATGGGGACAGGGCAAAGGATGGAAAGGAAAAGGCAGACAACTAGTGCGTTTCATTTAACAGGTAAATCAGACTTAAAAGAGATTAAAGACCAATCAGAATAATTTGGCAACTTTAATTCTTAGGAAGATCAAAGTTCCCTCCAAACTTAATTTGATATTTTATTACTAAAAGCAAAGACCAGTATGGTAGAGTATTACTCCAGAGGAATTAAAGGAAGATCCTTGGGGCTGTTTCACCCACATTCATTTTATGAATGGATACCTCCCCTACCTCAAAATGCTTTAGGGAGGTACTGCTACCATCACATGGTTCCTTATTAAATTTGAAAAGTGCCTGAAAGTTTGGGCACCAAAAGACACCCCAACATGTGTCTAAACTGCAACTTCAGGTTAATATGACTAAAGCAGTTACATTGTGAGAAGTGCTGAAGGTATGTGATGTCTTTCCCGGCAGAGAGGTGGCCTTGGTTCCTCACCAGATGGTGTAGCCACCATCTGAGCCACCCATGAAGAAGTTTCCCTTCCGCTGAGTTACGAGGACATTGGCTCCCTGCATGACTGCAAGCTGAGCAGCATTGGGAGGGCATCCAGGAGGTGGAGGCTGAAAGGAAAGGACAAAGAGATAAAATGGGCACAGGGCAGCTGATGCAAGGGAAGGAGACATTTGTGAAGCAGAGCTCCTGTTAGGAAGATGGCAATGTGCCAAAGAATATCACTTTAAGGAACAATTCTGCCACCAATATGAGTTCTAAAGCAGGTCTGTCATCTCTGTAAGCCCAAAGACACAAAATTGGAAAAGTAACCTATTGCATTCAAAAGATCTGGTGTCCATAGGCTCCAAGATGAAGTCTATGGCTACCAGACCCACAGGCATGTTCAGGGTAGCAAATTCCTTCCACTCACATTCCCAAAGCAGGGACAAGGTGCCAGGCCCAGACTAAATCCCACAGGATTGTTAGGTGGTTGGTTGGGGGTCCTTTTTTTCCCCCAGGGGTAAGGGTGGATGGCTGAGAGGTGCTTTTGCACAGGCTCTACCACTAAGCTATACCCTCAGCCCTCCAGTTATGTTTTGATTTGTGATACTGAGGTTTGAACTCAGGACTTCATTCCACCGTTATCAGCCATGCCTCCAGCCCTTTTTGCTCTGGTTATTTGGAAATAGGGTCTCCCTTTTTGCCTGGGCTGGCCTGGAACCTTGATCCTTCTGATCTCAGTCTCCTGCATAGTTTGGGATGACAGGCATATGGGACTGGGCCAAGCTATGTTGAGATGGGGGTCTTATGAGCTTTTTTCCCTAGGCTGCCTCGACTGTGATTCTCCCAGTATCAGGCTCCCAAGTAGTTAGGATTAGAGGCATAGGCCATGGTGTTCAACCTAGTTTTTAAGTAGACCACTGGATTACCTAAAGGCTCATTAATGACACTATTGCCACTTCATCTCTAGCATATGGTTCCTGAGTAGATGGTCTTAGCAAGGACTATGTAGGCTCTAAATCCCATGTAGTGATGAACTAAACAGAAGACACTGATAATGAAAATTCCTACTATCTTTGTAGAAGCTACTTACAAGGGATTACACATTCTACTTTTTTAATCATCTGAGTTCTTAGTACAATTCCATGCTTATGGCAAATATTAAGTGTTTATGGAATGAACAAGGGGCATCACCAGACCAGTTAATTATACCAAAATGAACAGGAAAAGCAGCAAGCAGGACCCATAAGGGAGAAAAACAAAGGAATCTGGTTAACTCAGATCCCACTGAATGTGCCAGGTGCACTTCACCTGCCACACTGCTTCTATCCCCTTTCTGCCTATGAGATGACAACTATTGTCCAGGGATGGTATGAAGTAATTTCAGGAAGTTACAGTACACAAGGGCTGAGTTTCTTCTGATAAGGACATACTCACAGGAATGTTGCCAGCAGCAGCCCCAGCTCCAAATCTGGCACCTGCATCATATCCTCCTTCCACCAGCACTGTTGAACCAGGCGGATAGATGGGACCAACTGGATAGTAAGCCATGGGGATTGTGGAACCTAAAGGCCCAACAGCCACAGACTGGGCCATGGGAAGATACAGAGAAGTGCCAGGAAATGCAGCTGACATGGTGGGGACTGTGGCAGCCCCTGGGTGCACAAAGCTTGGACGATATAGCTAAAGAGGCAGAAGAAAAGGTAAAATGTTACTTTATGATGTTCCTATTTGAAATTTCTTTTAATGAGTCTATTCTTTCTTTCTTTACGAGGGCTTGAACTCAGGGCCTGTGAGCCACTCCACCAGCCCTTTTTTTATGATGGGTTTTTTTGAGATAGGGTCTCACAACTTTTGCCTGGGCTGGCTTCAAACCACTATCCTCCTGATCTCTGCCTCCTGAGTAGCTAGATTACAGGCATGAGCGACCAGCACCCAGATTTGTTTTTGAGACAGGGTCTCTATGTAGCTCAGCCTGGGCCTCAAACTCAATCCTCCTATCTTAGCCTCCTGAGTGCTGGGATTACAGGCATAGGCCACCACACCTGGCTCCCTGGGTCAATTTTTTTGTTGTTGTTGTTTTTTTTTTGGTGGGACTGTGAACTTTGGTTGCAAACTACTTGAGCCACACCTCCAGGCCCATGAGTCAACTCTTAACTCTTGTGCCTATTACTTACACTTTTTTTGTGTGTGAGTTATACAAATTTCCTTTCCACTGGCATTCAGTATTCTCCTGGATCATTTCCTGCTAAAGTTAATATTAAGTTCAAGGCACACAAACTCATCTTCATATCCTCAGTTTGTGCTGAATAACAAAATCAGACAATGCATTCTCAATTCCAACAGAAATTACTAAACTTATATACTGTTAGATTTTTCATGTGAGCACTCTTGCGTTTGTGAAGTCAGACTGAAAATGTGGTCCAAGAGTACTCTCAACTAGTTCAAGTTTTGCAAACTGACAGTACCTCTGAGTAGGCAGGTGGAGCATCAGTATAGGGTGAAGCCTGAGGAAGATGCAAGGTCTGAGGGTATACTGGATTCCCAGGGGGCTGCACAGGGTAGGTTGGCTGCGTTGGGTATTGACCTGGAATACAAAGGGAGGGAAAAATGCAGGTTGCCTACTGAAACAGAGCCACGAAAATGGGGCAAGACACATTAAGTAGCTAACTTGTTGGGAGCAAGCAAAAGGAGATTTGCAGACCCAGAGGGCCTGATTTCTGGACCTAAGAAAACAAGCATTGTGTCTGTATCCTTATAATGGAAGGTGCTGGGTTCTGCCTGGACAGGAAAGGCGCTGTTCCTTCCCACTAGCATACTGATGTAAGCGAAAAGTCTAGCCTGACCCAACCTCCCTTCGGAATGCAGGACAGGTCTAGGGAGCTGTTCTGGGCTGCTGATGTATCGAGGGTGCTTCGGCTCGCGCGAGTCTCCACAGGCTGAGCTGTAAGCAGCCCGGCCTCTGTGGGTAACAGTGGTTCTGATTATTTACTCCTACTCAAGGTCGACTGCCAAATAGTGAGTGAGTGAACTAAGACACTGGGGAGAGGTGAAAGGGATGGTGTCCTGACAAACACACTGGCACAATCGCAGGAACGGGAAGGAATTCCAGCCTTGCCAGGGAAAGGGCGAGGAACGAGAAGGGCACGACGAACGAGACCTCGAAGCCCGCTCCAGTCCACCAGCCCCGGCACCGCAGTAGTTAAGCTCGGGGACCCGGCCTGTTGTTCAGCAGCGCGGCGCCCCGCCTCCTCCGGCCCTCCATTGGCCTACCTAAATCCCTGCTCTAGCTCCCCATTTGCTCCTGTAGGTGCCCATCATGACAAGGCCCCCACACATACACCCCGAGCCCCACGGCTCCAAACTGCGCCACAGAGTTTAGGGGGGAAAGGGCCGGGAGGGAACGAGCAACCGTAGTTAGAGGATGACGAAGGCATCAGGTGCAGCTCCCAGAACTGCGGCCGGCCCAGAAGCGCGGCGTAACCCACCCCAAGCCTGGCGTTTGGTGACCCTGGGCTCCGAACCCGCACACTTCGGGCCAGCCCTACTCCCCCGACCGCCCCAGCCACTCCCTTGTCCTTGCCTTTGCTGTTCATGGTGGCTGCAGGTCCCGTTCGACTCGGCGTCGCGGACGGTTATTTTTTTCGTCCTCTTCCTGTACGGAGTCACTTCCGTGTCACGTGATGATCAATCCGCCCGGCGTCACCCGACACCCGAGTGAACTGCCGCCGGAAACCCCGCCCCTTCGTCCAGCCTCCAATAGCTACAAGGGAACGCCCGTGTGGTCCGCCCACTCGCGTTGGCTCCGCCCACTTGCCCTTATCCTCCACCCCACCCCTGTCTCTCAACTGAAGGAAAACCAAATACGTACAGGTATTGTCTGAAAACTGGGTTTTTCCTCCGTGTTGGACGCTCGAAGGCTGACCTTTTTCCACCTACACTTATTAACTCAAGGTCACCTCACCTTGGCAGCAGTCTTTTTACGAGGGACGTAGATTTCTGCAACTTTTCCAAACTGCCTAAAATGTGATCCCCAATTCTTGGTCTATCTCGCGTTCCTGTACTAACCAAGCTCAACTTAAACTTCAGCTCCGCAAAGATTTTTTTTACCAATCCAGTTCACATCTGTTCTTTCCTGAAATAGAGTGCTCGGAGGCTTTCGCTGCCCTGTGCGTTCCTGCGACAGACTGTCAGTAGTTCCTTCCGCGTCCCTGTCTTTCTCACGCAAAAGAGGAGGTCGTTTTCCTGTGCCAGCCACAACAGCTAGCACTAGCATTGACATACTCGAGGCTCTCACGGAGCGCTGCCCGTGACCTGTAACCGGTGCCCCTGCGGACATTTTCTTTGTGAACCACTTTCCCTCTAACTTAATTGTCCTCAAGGATAAAAATGGCAGCAATTAAATTCTTCCCTTTCTTCATTCCACAGTATCTGCTGAGCACCTGTTAGGCACAACTGTGGGGATGGAGGTAAACAGAATAACCCAACACTGTATTCTCACAGAGTTTACTTTCCACATTATAGTAAGAGTAGGTGGGCAAGCATCTAAGAAGGGAGGGCTTTGGAGAGAAGAGCTCTCAATAAATGTTAGATAAATATTTGCTGAATAATCAATTAAACCACTAAAAAGACCCATACTCACTTCAACTCTGTAGTGCCTTGTTTATGTCTCCAGTACTGTATTACAGTAAAAATGCACAATCTCATCTGGTCTTCACAAGATCTTCACAACAGCCCTACCGAGCAGGCATGGCTTAAACGGTCCTGTTTTCCAAATTAGAGAATTGATCAAAAGAGATTTGCCCCAAATCATGCAGTAACAAACATACTTTTTGTCTGGACTCCCAGGTTCCCAGGTCAGTGTTTTCTGTTTTGTTGTTGTTTTGGTGGTGGTACTGGAATTTGAACTCAGGGGCTCACACTTGCTAGGTAGGCTCTCTACCACTTGAGCCACTCTGCCAGCCCTTTTTTCTGTTGGATTTTTTGGAGATAGGATCTCACAAATTATTTGCTCAGGCTGGCTTCAAACCATGATTCTGCTGATCTCTGCTTCAACACCTGGCTTGTTTTGTTTTGTTTTTCTTATCGATGTGCACTGCCTAGCATGACTAAAATACTCCAAATGTCTGATAGTTCAAGATGTTTTTGGAGTTCTTTTAGGTTTTTTTTTTTCCTCTTTGAGTATATTCACATTATTAATCTGAGTCAGGCTAACATTAGCATCATAAAGTCTATGATACATACCTTTTTCTGAATTTCTGACTCAGGGCCTTGAGCTTGCTAGGCAGGTGCTCTACTGCCTGAGCTGCAGCTCCCAACCTCACAGTGATGTACTTTAAATCATGGCCCAACACATCTATAACCAAATATAACTGAAACAAAATTTTACAACCCAGTACAGTGCACTGTGATATTTCCTATTGTTTCTTTTTTCTTTCCTTTCTTTTTCTTTCTTCTTTCCTTTTATTCTTTCTTTATCCCTTTCTTTTTTTCTTATTGTGATTTCACATCGTACTAACAAATCAGGACTCACAGCCTGAAAAACACAGTCTATACTGGATTGTCATCCATAGGGCCTTGCACTTTTCTTAGCATGGAGTTTGCAATCAGTAACTGGCAAATAAATTAATGAATAACTCTTTGGAGGGCAGATCAGGCAAATCTTCTTGGGATTTGGAGTAACTTTTCCAATCAGATTCTAAGAGTGATTCCACTCCAAGTCTGAAATAGGAGTGATCACTAATCTATCCCCATCCCTACTCAGTGTTCAAGACCTCAGAAAATAAAGGGTGGGACCTAAGAAAGGAAACTACCTTTATGCCTCCTTCTAGGAGCTCAATTACAGCCCCTTAAATTGTGTTGACCATAGTAGTCCATGTCAATAAGAGTTCAGGAGATAGATCTAAAATCAAGACAGTAGCTCTGCCAGGCACAGTAGTGTATGCCTGCAGTCCTGGCTACTTGGGATAGTGAGGTGGGAGGATTGTTTGAGTCCAGGAGTTCAAGGACATCTTAGTAAGACGCTGTCAAAAAAAAAACAACATTGGTTCTAGTCTTTGCTTGCTGCTAATTAACTGACCTTGATCCTCAAATTGATCCTTATCTATTCAGTTCCCACTTCTTCCCTACTATGTATGAGTGAGACACTGTACCAGACACTTCCATTTAGTGTCTAGCAGACTCTGAGGAAGGTGCCAGTAAGGGAACTAAGTACTACTCAGCTGCAGAGCCACCATTCAAACTCAGGTTTCTTTGATTTCACAAGCCACTCATTGTTTTTAATCTGTTACCTCCCAACAGGCTCAGTTTCATCATTGGCCAAAGAGTCCACACAATCTTATGTCACCTCTAACTCTAAATCTAGAGGTGAGGTCTTCAGGGACTGGTAAGAGATGAAGCTGAAGAGACAAACAGGAGCCAGACCAAGCCAAGTAAGGTCCCATATGAACATAATGGAGTCTGTCCTAAAAGCACTCATTGATTAGCCACTCAGGAGTTTTATGCAGGACAGTGACATGATCATGTTTTTGCTTTTAAATCCCTCCTGCTACAGAATGTAAGATTAGAAGCTTGGCCTGGTGGCTCACGCCTATAATCCTAGGTACTCTGGAGGCAGAGATCAGGAGGATCTCGGTTTGAAGCCAGCCCAGGCAAATAGTTCGTGAGACTCTACCTGGAAAAACCCTTCAGAAAAATAGGGTTTGAGGAGTGGTTCAAGGTGAAGGCCCTGAGTTCAAGTCCTAGTACCGCAAAAAAAAAAAAAAAAAAGAAGGGGCAAGAGTAGGAGGCCATTAGAATCCAATGGAACCCTGGAAGTGAGTGGTGATGACAGACTGGCCTAGGGAAGTGACAGTAGGGAAGAGAGAAGTGGGGGAATTCCAGAAACATTTAGAAGGCAGAAACAACTGGGCTGTTAGGATTCATGTCCAGGATTAATTAGCAGGAATAATGTCAGGGTTGAAAATTCCATAAAGTCAAATGACAAATGGCCAATTGGAAGTATATATTTGTAATTCATATTACAATTGAATTATATGCTAGTCTCCATGCATGTAAAGAACACGTAGAAATCAGTAAATATATAACCAACATTAGGAAAGATAACAAATGACATTTACAGATAGTTCACAGAGAAAGGAAAACAAATGGCGTCCTAACAGATGAAATGATTTCAACCTCAGATATACTAAGAAGGCAGTGAATTAAAACCACACAGATACTACTTTGAGATTGGCAAAAATCCAAACGTTTGCTAACATCATTCTATTTTCAGGACTGTGGATAAACAGACAGACATTCTAATTTGTTGATGGCAGGAGTGTAAATTGGTACAGCTCCTATAGGGTTAATTTGGCAATATCTATCAGAATTGTAAACATATCATTACCACTTCTGGGAATGATTCCTGCAGATTTATTTACACTCAGGAAAGACTGTATGTGTAAGACGTAAGACTGCTCATTACAATATTGTAATAGCAAAAGATTTAAAATAGTCCATATGCCCCTTACTAGGAAACTGGTAAAATAAATCTTAATATATACATCCAGCAGAATACTATGTGGTTGTAACAAAGAATTAGGTCATTATCTTAGAGATAATTCTTCAAGATATTTTTAAATGAGAAAGGGAAAGATTCAGAGCAGTGTGCTTAGTATGACTTTTTTTAGTGGGGGGCAGTACAAGAGTTTGAACTCAAGGCTTCATGCTTGCTGGGTGTGTACTCTACCACTTGAGCCACTCTGGCAGCCCCAGTATGATATTTTTATGTCAAAGAGTAGGAAAACCAAGAATATTCATTATTGTTTCAGTAAAGAAATTCTGAAAAGACATACAAAATACCTATAAAAGTGGTTACAGACTCACATAGGAGAGAGTGGGATGGGAGGCAGAGGTGGGAGTGATACTTTTCACTATACAGGTTTTTAAAATTTAAAAATATTTTTGGAACTGAGTATAGTAGTATATACCTGTAATCCCAGACTCAGGAGACAGGAGGAGTTCAAGCCCCAGAAACGCAAAAAAAAAAAAAAAAAAAGCATAGTATGTAAAGGATTCCATTTACATAAAATTCAAGAAAATACAAACAAATGTATATGGATAACAAACTGACCAGGATTGCCTATAAAGAGTAGGAGAAGAGGAAAGGAAGGAGCTTACAAATGGAGTCTAGAGAACTTTTGGGAGTGATGAATATCTTCATCTTGACTTCGGTGATGGTTTCATGGTATGCATATGTCAAAATATCAAGTTCAGCCAGGCGTGGTATGGCATGTTTGTAATCCCAGCACTCAGAAAGCTGAAGAAGGAGGAACTAGAATTTGAGGCCAGCCTGAGCTACATAGTGAGTTCAAGACCATCCAAGGCTACATAGCAAGACCCTATCTCAATACAACAAACAGAAAAGGGAAAAACAAAATGAAAAAATCAAGTTGTATATTTTAAACATTTACAGTTCATTTTATATCAGTTATACTTCAGTAAAGTTATTTTAAAAAGTAATGGCAGCTACTCAAGAGGTAGATATTAGGGGGGTGGGGGAGACAGAGTGGGGGAGGGGAGCAGGGGAGAGAAATGATCCAAACAATGTATGCACGTTGAGTAAAAAAAAAAAAAAAAAAAGAGGTAGATATTGGAAGGATCATGGTTTGAGGTCAGCCCAGGCAAAAAGTTAGTGAGACCCCATCTCAGCCAGAAAGCTGGGTGTGATGATATACATCTACGATCCCAGATACAGCAGGAAGTGTAAGTATGAAGATCATGATCCAGGCTAGCTCAGGCAAAAATGAGAGACCCTATCTGAAAAACAACTAAAGCATAAAAGCCTGGTGGAGTGGCTTAAGTAGTAGAGTGCCTGCCTAGCAAGCATGAGGCCCTGAGTTCAAACCCCAGTACCAGCCCCCCCCCCAAAAAATATAATATTGGCATAGACAAGAGGAAAAAGCCAAAGATGATGGCTCATGTATCTTGGGACAGATAGATTCTGAATGGAAAATTACAGCAGAACTCAGCAAATGCTACATTGGAGATGAGTAAGCTATGACATGAGGGCTCTGAAAATGAAGGTCATTGCTGCGGTTTGGGTGTGGCTTATCCTCCAAAGGTTCATGTGTTGGAAGTTTGGTTCCCAGTGTGTGAGTTGGGAGTGTAGGAGGTAATTTTGATGGGACACCAGCCTTGCACAGAATCAGTGCTGGTCTTGTGTGACTATATTCGTTTTGTGTGTATTGCTATAAAGTGAGTCCACTACAGGTGCTTGACCTCTTCAGAATGCAGTCAGTTCCCTTTCCACTTCACCAGGTTATGAGTAGTCAATGAACCCTTAGCAGGACACTGGCACCACCCTGTTTGGATTCTCCAGCCACCAGAATCATGAGTCAAGCAAACTTTTTTTGAAAGTTACCCACTCTCAGGTAGTTTGTTATAGCAATACCAAATGGATTTAGTGACTTCATACTGGGCTTCCTAGTCTCAGTTAATTAGACTGATTAGAGTTGGTTTTTGTTTTGTTTTTTTTAAGTAATTTTATTGACCACCGACAACATTTTGTGCTCTTCACTTATATAAGTGAAGAACAAAACAACGTCCTATTTCCCAGCCCAAAGAGGGAGGCTGGAGCTTTGTGAAAGCATCCAGTCATGTTCCTTGAAGAACGCTTTTCAAAGCTTTGGCTGGTCTTTGTGTAACTAAGGGAACAGCTATTATAAGATATATGGTTCAGAAATGGCACCTCCTTTCCTATTCCTGGTAAGCCATTTTAGGAAAGGCCCAGACTGCTCTGCATAATACATATATAAAGCACCAGCTCCACTGTGGCCCACAGTCTAGTAAATCATGGGGCAGTCGCTTCCTTTCAGTCTGGGCCAATTTTCTTCCTCTCTGTGAAATTCCAACCCACATACATTAGAATCATTTAGGGCTTACCAAAAATGCAAGTTAAATGGAGTGATGCTAATGCATACTGAAATTTGTCGGGTTGGGGTTTGAGATTTCACTTCATTCTTAGGGTGCTCTGTATGTGTGTGTGTGTGTGTGTGTGTGTGTGTGTGTGTGAGAGAGAGAGAGAGAGAGAGAGAGAGAGAGAGAGAGAGAGAGAGAGAGCCTCTTCTGCATCTCAATGTGGCCAGGAGACTGGAAGAGTTGAGACTTAGGTACCAGCCTCCCCTAGGCAATTCCACAGGATGGGCTGGGCACCAAAACTCATTCCCACGAGGCCATTGCAGCATGTTTTCCCTAGCACATGCGTGTGCGCGCACACACACACACACACACACACACACACACACACACACACACAAAAAACCTTCTAGCCCTCTCTACTATACCTATACTAAACTGTCAGTTTCAGGAAATACCTTTCTGGGGATAGTTGAGGAGCCAGAGGGGCAGTGTCTGAAGTTTGAAAGAGGAGCTCCTGGGGAGGGAAGCAGACCTGAGGGGGAAGACAGCTTAAAGTCTGAGGTCCATCCATGGGGAAGGGATATGACACCCCTAATAAAGGTTGAACTTCCAGGTTCTTCTTCACTTTAAAGTTAAGCCCAAAGTTTGAATGCTTTCCATTATTGCAATTTTCTGTTCTCTTTTTTTGGTGGTCCTGGGGTTTGAACTCAGGACCTAGTGCTTGCTAGGCAGGCACTCTATCACTTGAGCCACACCCTCACCCATTTTTACTTTAGTTATTTTTTAAGAAGGTCTAGCATTTATGCCCAGGTCAGCCTGGACCTCAGTCCTCCTATTTAGCCTTCCATAGTAGTTGGGATGCCAGGCACATGCCACCACATCCAACTATTGGTTGAGATGGGGTCTCATGAAGTTTCTGCCCAAGCTGGCCTCAAACTGTGATACTCCCCATTTCTGCCTCCTGAGTAGCTAGAATTCTAAGTTGGAGTGTAGTTCATACCTATAATCCCACCGCTTGAGAGGCTGAAGCAGGAGGATCTCCAGTTAGAGGCTAGCCTGGACTGTATAGCAAGACCCTGTCTCCATAAAAAAGAAAAAACCCTAAAATCAGTTGTTCATGGTGGGAAGCATCGTATTCAGGGAATGGTGGCTTTTACCATTCAGAGCACTTAGAAAGACAGAATGTGAAGAACATAAGTCCCTTGTGAGTTTCAGTTTTCTCATTTTCTCATTAATTTTCCAAGTCTCGGGTTTTTTCATTCCAAACATTATTTCTACCTGACAGACTTGGTGTGGGGTCAACTAAAAGATAATGAAAATACTCCTTCAACTGCAGGATGCCACCAGTCTGTTAGTTACAAGCAGTAACCCTACCAGAGTGGCTGCAGCTGCTCTTTTGTTGCACAAAAGGGCACCCCTTTGGCTGCTCCCTGGGCACACAGCCAGTGGAAGCAGGAGTCAGGGGTCATTATCCAAGTTTAATGAATGGTGGTTGATTCTGCCAATTTATTTCCTACTCCAAGCTTTCATTCCCTCTATACACCTGCATGTCAGGAATAATTTTTCCCTATGATACCATTTTTTTTATGGAAACTTCCAGACTTATCAGAGGGGAGAAAGGAAGGAAGAGGACAAAAGCCCACATTTCTCCAGCATTTCAATCAACAACCTCATTTTCTTCTAACAGTTGAAGTGAACTTCTTATGAATAATGGATGATAGCCTGATGAATATGCACACGGCCTATTATGCCTGTGAGGTTTGGTAAATAATTTATGAGCTAAAATGTTCCTCACCTTGTTACTGTACAAAAACTTAAAAAAAAAAAAAAAAGCTATATTTACCCTTTGAGCTGGTAGGGTGATCTGTCACAGACAGTGACAGCAGCTCAGCAATACAGTTTTATATCACTGCTAAAATTAAATAGAATAAAATCCAGTATTTGCATTTCAGGGTGGGAGGTGGAGGTATATAAAAAAAATGGAGCACACATAGCTATACTCCTTGTCACATATAAATTGTCCAAAACTCTGGCTTCTCACCTTAAAATATCCTTGTATTGTAAATAGCACTCAGGGACCATTCGTTCCTCCATGGCTCAGTCTCCTCACAGGAGACCAGCCAAGACAGAAAACTGCTTCCTTGTCTTATGAAAACTGGCCTTGGAAATGCATTATTACTTTTTCTCTCTTCACAGAGGACCAACCTGAGCCACTGATGTGTCATCCTTCAACTCTTTCCTACCTGCCCTAGCCTTTGTCTTCCTTAGTTCCTTAGCAACTGTAGTGTATGCCTTTGACCTGGTGACTAGGGGCAGGGAAGATTGCCTGTGGTGCTAAGTAGGTATCTGGGAAAACATGTATGGATCCCAGTAGAACGTGGCTACTATATGACAAGTTTTAAAAGACCTAAAACTGGGTCAGTTCTCAGGCTAGAGAATTTGGAACCCCAGGCTTTATCTGCTAAGATTCCAGGAGTTTTCTAGGGACAGTGCCAGGGAAGATTTTCATTCTCAGCAAAGCATCTCTTACATGCTGGGTGCTTGAAGAAGATCAAGTGAAAAAGGAAACGTAAGACCCGGTACTTCACCTCTTAGTTAAAACATACATTCTCATGAAACAGTAAGTGAGCCGGGCGCAGGTGGCTCACGCCTATAAGCGTAGCTACTCAGGTGGCAGAGATCAGGAGAATCGCTGTTTTAAGCCAGCCCTGGGCAAATAGTTCACAAGACCCTATCTTGAAAAAATCCAACACAAAAAGGGGCTGGTAGAGTGACTCAAGGTGTAGGCCCTGAGTTCAAACCCCAAGTACTGTAGGAAAAAAAAAAAAACAGTAAGTGACCTAAAAACTACAAATTGTATGATGAAGTTATTGGAACAATGGTATAACTAAAGTAATAATTCATTAGAATGACGTGGTATTCAAGAAGACGTCTTAGAGGAGGTAAATCTTGAGTAGAGTTTGTAAAACAAAAAGAGACCTAATTAATCAGAAAGAATACAGGGGCCAAGACTTTCTGACTTGGGCTCCACCTACGTTGCCAACCTCATTTTGTGCAACTCTCCCCCATCACTACCTTGCTATAGATTGAATGTTTATATGTCTCCCCCAAATTTGTATATTGAAATCCTAATCCCCAGTGGGATTGTATTCGGAGACAAAGCCTTTGGGAGATCATGAGGGCAGAGCATTTGTAAGTGGTATTAATGTCCTTTTATAAAAGGCACCCAGGAGAGCTTCCTAGTCCCCTCTATCACGTGAGGATGGATGTTTATGAAGGAGGAAATGGGTCCTCACAATATTAAATTAGCCAATGCCTTGATCTTGGACTTCCCAGCCAACAGAGCTGAGAAAAATACATTTCTTATTTATGAGTCATCCAGTCTATAGTAATTTTTTTTTCATAGTAGTACTGTGGTTTTTAAACTCAGAGTCTGGCGCTTGCTAGACAGGTGCTCTGCCACTTAAGCCATGCCCCCGACCATTTTTGCTTTAGGTATTTTTCTAATAGTGTTTCATATTCATGCCTGGGCTGGCCTGGACATAATCCTTCTATTTATGCTTTCCATATAGCTGAGATGACAGGTGTCTCCCAAACTTTTTGCCGAAGCTGGCCTCAAACTTCGATCCTCCAGCTCTCTGTCACCTGAGTAGTATTTTTTAATAGCAGACCAAATGGACTAAGACAACTGCAGTGATCTGTTTTCAGTTTCTTGAAGCCCAGGCTCTTTCCTGCCTCTTCTCTAATGCCTATGATGTTCTGCCTACCTCTTCCTTACCTCATCTTCCAGGACTTACCTTATCTAGGACTTCCTCAGAGAGGCCTTCCCTTCCTTCAGTGTTGTGCTCTCTCAAATGGCCTTCTTGTAATCTTAATCACCATGTGCAGTAATCTATTTATGTGGTTTTTGTTTCATATCTGTTTACCAAGTCCACTATAATTTCAAGAGAGCAGTTTTGTTTTTAGCACCCACACCAATGTCTGGAACATAGTAAATAATATTTGTTGAATAAATGAAATCTCAGAAGGCATGGGAGCCAGGCACTGATGGCTCACGCCTGTTATCCTCGTTACTTGGGAGACTGGGATCAGGAGGATAATTGTTCAAGGTCACCCTCATCTCCAAAATAACCAGCACAAAATGGACTGGAGTTGTGACTCAAGCTGTACAGCATCTGTTTTTGCAAGTGCTGAGCCTTGAGTTCAAACCCCAGTCCCACCAGAAAAGAGTAAATAAACAAGAATTTTTAAAAAGGCATGGAAAGTCAAAGTGAAGGCGAAAAAGACAAAGAGCTGAGCTGAGGATCCTATTGAAGAGTTTTACTTGGAGCCAGGAGCAGGTGGCTCATGCCTGTAATTGTAACGTCTCAGGAGGCAGAGATCAGGAGGATTTCAGTTCGAAGGCAGCCTGGGCAAATAGTTCTGCAGACCCTATTTTGAAAATACCCAACACAAAACAGGGCTGGAAAAGTGGATCAAGTGATAAAGCACCTGCCTAGCAATCGTGAGGTACTGAGTTCAAGCGCCAGTACTGCCAAAAAAAAAAAAAAAAAAAAGCTAACCATGTACCCCAGCAATTCTACTTATGCTTCATGCATAAGAGTCAAAAATAGGAAACAAATCAAAAGTTTGTCAACAGCAGGATGGATGAATTGTGGTGTAATTATGCAATAAGATACTACACATCAATGAAAAATACATTGCTGCAACACTGAACAAAATGGATAGACGTCAAAAACAAACATTGAAGCCAGGCACTGGTGGCTCACATCTGTAATCCTACCTACTCAGGAGACAGAGATCAGGAGGATCACTGTTCAAAGCCAGCCCGAGTGAGACCCTATCTTGAAAAAACACATCACAAAAAAAAAAAAAAAAAAGGCTGGTGGAGTGGCTCAAGGTGTAGGCCCTATGTTCAAGCCCCAGAAATGCAAAAAAAAAAAGAGAAAAAAACCACATTGAGTTCCAGGAGCCAGATACAAAAGAAGAGTACGTTCTGTCTGATCCCATTTCTATGATGAAGTTTAGAACCAGCAAAACTAATCTGTGGTGATGGAAGTCAAAATACTTGTTACAGTGGGGGTTTCTAGACTGGTAAGGAGCACCAGTGAATTTTCTCAGGTGTCACAAAGGCTCTGTATCTTGTGTGGTTTTTGTTTTTGTTTTTTTGAGGCTTGAACTCAGGGCCTACACCTTGAGCCTCTTCACCAGCCATTTTTTGTGATGGATGGCTTTTTTTGAGATAGGGTCTGGTGAACTATTTCCCTGGGCTGGCTTTGAACCGAGATCCTCCTGATCAGCTAGGATTCCAGGTGTAAGCCACTGGCACCCAGCTTGTATCTTGTTTTGAGTGGTAACTGCAAGGATGTATAGGTAAGAATTTGTCAAGGTGTTAAGATTTATGTACTTTAGAAGGACACGATAAATGTTTGAGGTGATAGATGTGAGTTACCCTGATCTGATCATTACACCTTGTATTGAAATGTTATACTGTACCCCATAAATATGTACAATTACTATATGTGATTTAAATATAAAGTCAGGTGGTGGCTTATGCCTGCAATTCTAGCTACTTGGGAGGCAGAAATCTGGACGATAGTGGTTTGAGGCCAGCAGGGACAAAAAGTTTGTGAGACCACCCCCTACCCCCCATCTCAACCAATAAGAGCTGGGTGTGGTGGAATGTGCCTGTTATCCCAACTACACAGAAAACATAAATAGGAGGATGGCAGTCCAGTCTGGTTCAGGCACAAATGGGAGACCCTATTTGAAAAAGCAAAAAGGGATAGGGGTGTGGCTCAAGTAATAGAGCACCTGCCCAGCAAATGCAAGGCCCTGAGTTCAAACCCCCGTACCACCATAAATAATTAAGTAAAGAAATAAATAAACATACAGTTTTAGGGCTGGGGGTGTAGCTCAGTGATAGAGTGCTTGCCTCGTATGTGCAGTCCCTGAGTTCAATTCCCAGTGCCTGCCCCCACACAAATAAGTAAATAAACAATAACAAAAAGATTTGTGCACTTTACTGTTATGAATGTTATATTCTAAAAAAAAATTAAAGAAAAAATATGTCCTTCAAATATTTAAGCAGTGTAGAAGTGCATACAATGAACAAACAGTAACAAATGCTGGGGAGGGTTTGGGAGAATGTAAATTAGTGCAGCTACTGTGGAAATCAGTATGAGGGTTCCTCAAAAAACTAAAAATAGAATTACCATATGATCCTGCTATACTACTCCTAGGCATTTATCCAAATGAATGTAAGTCAGCATACAATAGAGATAGGTGCACACACGTGTTTATAGTAGCACTATTTACAGTAGCCAAACTATGGAATCAGCCTAGGTGCCCACCATCTGGTGAATCTATGAAGAAAATGTGGTCTCTACACACTATGGAGTATTACTCAGCCAAAGAAGAATGAAATTATATCATTTGCAGGGAAATGGATGGAACTGGAGATCATCATGTTAAGTGAAATAAGCCAGACTGAGAAAGACAAATATTGCATGTTCTCTCTCATATGTGGAATCTAGACCTAAGGGGAGAAAAATGAATGACATGAATGTAAAATAGGGAAGGGGAGAGGTTTGGCGGTGGGAACTAACGGGAGGAGGAAGGCTGAAAAGAGGCTGAAAAGGCTGGGTGCCAGTGGCTCACGCCTATAATCCTAGTGACTCAGGAGACAGAGATCAGGAGGATCACAGTTCGAAGCCAGCCTGAGCAAATAGTTCAAGAGACCCTATCTCAAAAAACCCTTCACAAAAATAGGGCTGGTGTAGTGGCTTAAGATGTAGGCTCTGAGTTCAAGCCCCAATACTACAATAAAAAGGAGAAGGTGAAGGGGGGTGAATATGGTCAAAGTACTTCTGTTCATATGAACAGAATAATGAAACAATTTTAAAATGGTTTAAAAAGGGAGGGAGGGAATAAGAGAGGGAGGGAGAACCTGATCAAAGCACATTATGTGCATGTATGACCTATCACAGTGAAGCTCCTTTGTACAATTAATACATGCTCTTAAAAAAAAATCTTAATAAGTCACAAACTGGTGGCTCACACCTATAATCCTGGCTACTGAGGAGGCAGAGATCAGGAGGATCTCAGTTCGAAGTCAGCCCAGGCAAATAGTTTTGAGAGAACCTATCTCGAAAAATCCTATCACAAAAAACTGGGCTGGTGGAATGGCTCAAGGTGAAGTTCCTGAGTTCAAGCCCCAGTACTGCCAAAAAAAAAAAAATCTTAATAAAAGGCTGGGGTCATAGCTCAAGAAGTAGAGTGTTTGCCTAGCAAGATAAGGCCCTGAGTTCAAATTCTAGCACTGCAAAAGAAAAGAAAAAATCTTAATAAAAAAAATGTATACGAAGTGAATTAAAGGTTTCCTTTTCTCATTGAAAATCATTATTCCAGAGGATGGGGGAAAAAAAAAACAAAAGAAAACCACAATTCCAGAATATGTTGTGTGTCTCCCTGGGGCTCTCCAATCACATCCATATGTTCTTCAGCCTATCTCTGATATTCATGTCATCCAGAGATTTGATCTACCAATGTGCAGCATCAAACCAAGGCAGTAGAATCAGGAATTTCTGCCCTCATGAGACAAAGTTCAATAGAATACCTTGCCCCTTCCTCAGTTAAGGATCGGTAGGAAATACAAAGATGTGAGTCGCAACCAGTATGCTTGAAGAATTATATCCAGAGGAAGGGATCCCAGGCTCTACACCAAACACTGCAAAGAGCTACAATACCATGCCATGCCGTATTTTAGAGGTCCTTCAAAATGGGTTCAAACTATTGTAAAGGTAATGATACTTTGGACTGTATAAAACTTACGTTTTCTTTTTCTTTCTTTTTTTTTTAAGGGTAGATTCAGTTTATTAACCAACTAGAGAAAATAGCACAAAATGACCATGAAAGAACAAGAAAGATGAATAGAACTTACATTTTCTAAAGTTTTTCTCCCCCACATATAGGTTCACAAGTTTAACCCTGTGAAGCAGTCATTGTAATAACCCTCTCTCTTTTTTTTTTTGTGGTATTGGGTTTTGAACTCAGAGCCTACACCTTGAGCCACTCTATCAGCCCCCTTTTTTGTGATAGGGTTTTTTTTTTGAGATAGTGTCTCGCAAACTGGCTTTGTACCTCAATCCTCCTGATCTCCACCTACTGAGTAGCTAGGATTACAGGAATAAGCACCAGAACCCAGCTCTTTTTTTTTTTTTTTTTTTTTTTTTTTGAGACCAGGTCTCACTTTGTTGCCCATGCTGGCCTGGAACTCCTGGGCTCAACCATAGCTGTGGACACAGCAAGGTGAAATCATGTGAGCTTTGCTGGCCAGGCCAATGATGATGCCAGGCCTCAAGAGGCCAGCTGCTATGAGCAAAACCTCTAGGTGTAAGCAAACTCCAGGTCACCTTCTGTATCCAAGGTCAAGAGCTGCTTGGTGCTGCACTCCCCTCACCTCTGCTGTCCTTCCCAACCCTACATCGTGTCCTTTTCACCAGAGGGACTTAAGAGACAGTCTGGAGAGGACTCTAGTCTTTGCTTTCTCTTCACACTACCTCTTACTCACCTACCTCAAGGTCATCATAGACCACCAAATGTGTTTGAGGGGGCGGGGGGCAGGGTTTACAGGGGAACACACAGCTGACAGCAGGCTGCCTGGATGTTGGAATCCTCCCTCCTCCCCAATTCTTCGTTTTTTCCCTCTCTCCATTTGGTCTTTCTCTTTCATTTATCCACTACTTTCCCAATTTGCTTTCTCTTGCCCTTCTCTACCTTCAAAAGTCAGTAGATAAACCAAACACTCCCCACCCGTGGCCACCAAAGCAGAACGTTTTTTCTTACTTCAGTCCACTACACTTTGTTTCTTTTCACATCTCCTTGTCTACTTAGACAAGAAGGCGGGGAAGCTGTCTTTACACAACACAATCCCCAGCCGCCCCTGGGGTGAAGGTTAGGAGGTTGGAGGGAGCATTCAGGACCTCGGGCGCAGCTGCTCCGGACGTTCCGTGCTGGCTGAACGATTTCTGAGTCCCCTCTCTTTCTGGGGCTGGGAAACAGACACTAACTTGACTTCCAACGTTGAGAAGGGCAGTTGAGAATCTTGAGAGGAAAGGCTGCGGCTGGGAGTCCCTGTCGTCACCACCCCAACCCTCGGTTGGAGCAAAAGTGACATAGGGTCCCCAGTACAGATGCCAGCGATCCTGCTCCTACGCCTGCACATTGCAAAATGGAACTACCTCCGGTGGCATCCGGAGGGAGCTTAGTGATCAGCCCCAGCGACCTCCATTCCGCTCCTCGGGGACAGCCTTTGGGGCCTCTCTGCTGGGCAGTGGCCCGAGGGTCCCTTCCCCACCCCCTACCTCTTGCTTTGGGCTCCCCAGATCCCCTCCCTTCCCGGACCGCCCGCCCAGCCCGTCGCCCCCGGCGGCTGGCGCGGGCGGTGCAGCATGCGGCAAAGCTCTTTGCATAAATTATGCTCATGACGCAGCAGCTAAAAAAATCCAAGTAGCAGAAGGAGGGAAAGGGGGGGGGGGAAGGAAAAAGAGGGGGGGCCGTGGAAGGGGGGAAAGCAGAAAATATATATACCTGACCGCCCCCCCACCCAGCTTTCCCTTCCCGCTTCCTGGCCGTGCCCCTCCGCCCAGCTCAGCCCACCGAGCCCCCTTCGCCTCTGCCCAGCCCTGGCTGGGGGCCCGGGGACAGCGGCGGGTCCCGACCGGCTCCCGGGCCGGGCCGAGCCGAGCCGAGCCAAGCCGTTCTGGCTTCTTTGTCTGCGGGCGGCGTCTGCCCCGGCCCCGGCCGCGGTCCCCTGGTCCGGGCTGTGAGATGAATCTCTAATCGGTGTGGCCTCCGGGCACCCGGGGCGAAGGCGGCTCGGGCTCGGGTAAGTAGCGGGGTCCGGGGCGGGGAGGGGTTTGCACGGAGGGGGAGGGGGCCGGGCAGGGGAGGTTTCGGGTTTGGTTAATATGCAATGCCCGTAATTAGCATAATTTATATATTTATGATAAAGAGAGAAAAAGCCGCGGGGGCCAGGGCAGCGGGATGCGGGGCCCGGGCGGTTGGGAGCTCCGGGAGTGGACGGCGCGCGGTGCCCACCTGGGGCGGCAGGACCCCCGGGGCCGCGCCCTCGCCGCCCGCGGCCGGATTGCACCCGGACCGAGGGGCGGCCACCAGGTGCACGCGGTGGGCCCCCTGGTCCTGGCCCCTCCCGTCCTGCGCCTGGAATCCAGGTGGGCTGCGGACCACTCGGGAGGCTGTAGGCACTGACCCCGTGGCGGCCGGGAGCGGATCCCTCCTTCCAAGAGAACCGGACGTATGGGTTCCCGGCGACTAGGGCCACCTGAGGCAGACAGGGCGGCCTGTCACAATTCTCCCGAGCGATCCTACTGGGGCAACTCCGGGTTAAAGACCTGGGTGTTGCCAGAGGGTGGACCGGGAGTGGTGGGAGGGTCGCCATGGACTTGAGCATGAGCGCTTCATAAATATTTAATCACAATATTATTAATAATAATAGTCACCAAAATGGGCCCAATATGTGCTCCCTGGGCATTCGCACCCGGAAAGTCCAAGGGCGCCCCAGGGTGCCCTCTAACCTCCGCTTTAGCGTTGAGATCTCCCACTGCTGTGATTGAAGCTGGGACTGCTGAACTGGGGAGAAGAAAAAGCTGTCACGAAGCTTTACTGGACCAAAGACAAGAGGCGCTTTGCAGACATTGTAGCCTCATCTACTCTTCCGGATTCCTTGTTCCCAAAGTAGAGGGCTGGTTCATACGTGTGCCCCTCCTTCCCTTATCTTGGTAGTCTAGATCAGCCTACGTAGACTGGCAAAGGCCCTCTGAGAAATAATCCCATGTATTCCATTTTGATTGCAGCCCTGGTCCTCAGGATGATGTTTCTGTGATTGGGACCTCCTTACATACTGCTCTAGAACTTCATTCATTCCTTCATTCTTTCTGCAAAAATATCCATCAAGTGCCATACTCTGAACAATTCACAGGAAGCCTTCCTGTCTGGAGTTTACATTCCAGAGTGGGCAAGGACATACATAAATGTGAAAACAAACCAGAAAATACCATAGAGCGAGTGTGTGTGTGTGTAGTGAGCAATTTTTTTTCTTCCTGGAGGCACCACCTAGCAATTAGGGAAACTGAGGCTGTGTTGCTCAGTGGTAGAACATGTAGTATGTACAGGGCCCTGGGTTCAATCCCCAGCCCCACATTAAAACAAACAAACAAACAAACAAGTGGGGTGCTGGTGGCTCACACCTGTAATCCTAGCTGCTCAGGAGGCAGAGATCAGGAGGATCAAAGTTCTAAGCCAGACCTAGGCAGATAGTTCCAAGATACTATCTCGAAAAAGCCCTTCACAAAAAAGGGCTGGTGGAGTGGCTCAAGGTAGGCCCTGAGTTTAACCCCTGGTAGCACCCAAAAAAAAAAAAAAAAAAGAAAGAAAAAGAAAAAGTGAACAAATGAAAGAAAAAAAAGAAAGAAATTTGCTCTTTCAAGGACTCTCTGCTTTTTTTATTATTATTATTATTTTTGCAGTACTGGGACTTGAACTCAGGACTTTGTGTTTGCTAGGCAAGTGCTTTACCACTTGAGCCATAATCCCAGCCCTCTCTGTTTTGTTAAAAAACCTGGAAACAGCCAGGTGCCAGTGGCTCATGCTGTAATCCTAGCTATTCAGGAGGTAGAGATCAGGAGGATCGTGATTCGAATCTAGCCCAGGCAAATAGTTTGAGAGACCCTATCTCATCAAAATAAAGGGGCTGGTGGAGTGGCCTTGAGTTCTGAAAAAAAAAAATCTGGAATGAGATTGCATACCCCTCCCCAAGATTTAATCAGTATAAAATTACAATAGGACCTGGCACAGTGGCTCACTCCTGAATCCCAGCTACTCAGGATGATCCATGTTTGAGGCTGGCCCAGGCAAAAAGTTAGCGAGACCTCCATCTCAATCAATAAACTGGACACGGTGGACTGAGCCTGTAATCCCAGCTACTGATGTGGCATAGGTAGGAGGATTACATCTAAGGCAGACCACAGCAGTACCCTGAGACCCTATCTGAAAAATAACTAAAGCAAGAAAGGGCTAGAAGTTCATAAAAGCACTTGCCTAGCAAGCTTAAGGCCCTGACTTCAAACCACAGAATGACTAAAACCAAACAATATTACAAGTAGTTCTGGGGGTATTGCTTAGTGGTAGAGCATTTGAACATGGTCATGTTCAACACCCTGGGTTCAATCCCCAGAATAAACAAATAATTAAATTATTATAATGATCATCTATGTTTTTATAATGCTTTACAAATTTAAAACATGATATATGCATGCTTTACTTAAAAATACTGAAATTGGGCTGGAGGAGTGACTCAAGTGGTAGAGCACGTGCCTAGCAAGTGCAAGGACCTGAGTTCAAACCCCAGTACATCCAAAAAGATTAAATAAAATATAATAGCAATAATAATAACACTTATATACCAATTCTAAGTGCCTTATACAAATGTTACCACTTCACAGTTGGATGTGGTTGGTTTACACCTGTAATCCCAGCCCTCAGGAGACTTTGGCAGGAAGCCAGCCCAGACTACACAAAAAAAAAAAAACCCTGTAATAACTTGTGAGGTGGGCACTATCTATAATTTAGCTCCACTTTACAAATAAGGAAACTTTTTTGGGCAGGGTTGTGGTGGGGGCAGCACTGGAGTTTAAACTCATGGCCTCACGCTTGCTAGGCAGGTGCTCTTACTGCTTGAGCCACTCCACCAGCGCTTAGGTAAGGAAATTCCCACCTGTGATAGAAGCCGTACTTAACCTGGGTCTTCCACTTTAAACCTGATGCTCCGCGAGGTGGCGTGGCCCACTGTAGTCCCAGCACTTGGGAGCATGAGGCAGGGAAGTATGTTGAGCCCAGGAATTCAAGGTCAGCCTGGATGGTATAATAAGACCCCATTTCAGATAAACCCTACACTCTTCCTGAGTCATAGTGAGAGTCAGTGACCCTGAAGAGGAAGGAGGACCCAGAAGAAACTGGCCAAGGGAGAGAAGGCTGAGGACTGAGGAGTTAGACCAGCACTTCAGGAAAGGGTTTGTAATCAGGGTTTTCCAGAACTCAAATCTGTGTTGTTGACAAATTTTTTTGTTCATTTATTTAATTTTTGCAGGGCTGGCGATCAAACTGAGGGCCTCCCACATGCTAGGCGAGTGCTCTACCACTGAGCTACCTCCCCAGCCCTGAAATCATTCTTAAGTAGCCCCAGTACTGGGAGTGGGCAAAACAGTTGGAATAGGATGTTTGGGGGAGAAAACAGAAATCTGAACAGGCTGAGTGCTCTGGCTGTGTGACTTAATGTCTTACTGGGTGTTTTCAGCTGTGTTCAGAACCCCTGTTACACACTAGGCACCACACTGGGTACGAGGGACAGGGTGATCAGCTTAAGTGGTCCCTGCTCTCGTGGAGCTTACAATCTAGTGGGGAGCTGGGCGGTGGTAGCTCATGCCTGTAATCCTAGCTACTCAGGAAGCAGAGAGCAGCCTCTGTTCAAAGCCAGCCTGGGTAAATAATTCTTGAGACACCATCTCCAAAAAACCCATCACACAAAAAAAGGGCTAGTGGAGTGATTCAGGGTGTAGGCCCTGAGTTCAAGCCCCAGTACCGCAAAAAAATAGAAAAAAATCTAGTGGGAATGTCTGTTTTTTATTTTTCACTTTTCATGGGCACCCTTCACCCTTTACCCTCAGTCCCTTTGAACACAAGGGAATGGGGACAGAAGAAACCACATCTAAATGTGCCTGTATGAAACCTTTACTATTTCACTTCAGGTGTCTAAGATTACTAATGGTAGGCTGGAAAGGGAATTCACTTGCTCACTACTGCCTTTGTTTTTTTTTTTTTTTGGTGATACTGTGGTTCAACTCAGGGCCTTGTGCTTGCTAGGCAGGTGCCCTACCATCTGAGCCATGCTCCCAGCCCATTTTCTTTGCTTCGTAGTTTTTTTTTTTAATAGCATTACTTTTATTTTTATTGTCCAGAGCTTGTGTAATGTAAGAAGCAGAGCTTCCTCCTGGACCCAATTTCATTAATTCTCAATTGGCTGGGGAGGCCAATAGGGATATTTCTTGTCTAATTTTTTTTCTGGGAAGACTTCAAGTCCTCAATGGTCATCTGGTCGAAAGGAATTATGGTCTTCATTTTCTCCAGCTGTTTGTTATATTCCGCAACCCTCACTTTTGAAAGAGACACCAACTCAGCACACTCTTTCACATCTTCCTGTTCTTCAGCATCCACCAGGGCAGTATATTTATCCTCTAGCACAGGAATCGTTAGGGCATTAAACTTCTCTTCAAAGACATCCACCAAGCCTGCCTTCACCACATTGGCCTTATAGTACAACAGTCGATAGCTGGTGGTTTCTCAGGTAGTGTAGCCAATCTGGAGCTGAGGGTCTCATTCCAGGACTTCAGAGAGTTAGCAAGAGCCTTTTGGTTTCGGGGTATGATCTCCCCCAAAAGCTACTATCCAGTCAGTGGCTTTTAGAGTAAATTTGCACCCAGCCATGTTGGGATCCTTCACCGACCTGTAGTTTTTTTTTCAATAGTGGCTTTTTTTTTTGCCAGGGGCTAGCCTCCTGTCATGATCCTCCCACCTAAAGCTACCATTTTCTAAGCACTTAGTTGGTGCCAGGCATTGACGTAAATATATTTTTTGTTTTTGCTAATTGTTTGTTAATCTATTTAATTCATTTTTTAAAATCTATTTAATTCATTTATTTTTGAGACAGGGTCTTGAGGCCCAGGCTAGCCTCAAACTCATTTGGGGTTTATTTATTTATTTATTTTTCCTTTTTTTTTGGCCTCAAACTCAAAAATCCTCCTGCCTCAGCCTCTGGAGTGCTGGCATTACAGGTATGCACCACCACACCCAGTCATTGTAAACGTTGTACATGTGCAGTTGCCTTGTTTTTTTTTTTTTTTTTTTTGGTGTTGGGGACCGAACTCAGGGCCTTGCACTTGCCAGGCAAGCGCTCTTCCACTGAGCTAAATCCCCAACCCCTAAACTTTGTACATGCATGAATTCATTCAGTCTTCACAATAGCCCTAGGAAGTTGCAGCTATTTTTTTTCCATTTTTACAAATGAGGAAACTGAGGCATGGAAGTTAAATCATTTGTCCAAAGTCCCATACCTGGTAAATATCAAAGCTGACATAAGCACAGTCTGCCTCCAGAGTAAGCTCTTAATCCTAATACTATGTGTGAAAGAAAGGCCTGGGTCCCATAAACTATCAATGACTACTATTCTTCAGCTAGTAGGATGAGAAATTTGTGTCCCAGGGCCAGGAATGGAAAGAGATGGAGGACATGAAGAAAATCCACTGGGCCAAGACACCGTGAAAGAGCCTGGAACAGGGCAGATAATACTTACCTGCAAGAGGGGGCATACTAAAGCTGTGTGGACCAGGTGGTAGCAGTAAGAAGGGGGAATACCCCATCTACTAGCACACAGAGCCAATAGGCTTTGCTGAGGATGCCAATGGAAGATGGAAGAGGAGACGGCCACAGAGACTGCGAGACATCAATGGAAGATGGAAGAGGAGACGGCCACAGTGACTGCGAGACATCTGTGGAAGGCTGATGTTGCCGTTTGCCGAGATGGGGAAGGCTGCAGGCAGAGGGAGCAGTTTTGGGTAGAAGTTGGGAGTTTGGTTTTCACAAGCATATGAAGTGATTATGATCAATCAGTAGGCAGTTGGATAGTCTAAAGTTTCCAGATGGAGTCCAAATGACTCCAGGTGTTTAAACAAATTTGGGTTCTGTAGTTGTCAGACTGGGTGAGATCATCACCTGGGGAGGGAGGAATGGAGAGTGGACTGGCTACACAATTCACCTCAGTCCTGATAGCAGTCTCAAAGTGACACTTGCCACTGCTTAATGCTCCTTGCATATGGCCATGGCTAGTAGCAAGGAACCAGAGGCTACAAGACTATGAGCGAAGCTTTTGGTTCCTCTACAGCAGATACAGCAGTGATGCTCCTGCCACCTTCCTTCCAATGGCCTCCTTTAGAAGTGGAAATTCCTCTCCCATGAAATGTACATATCAATCTATCACAGACCCCAATTCCCTTTCAATCTTTGTCTCTGCCTCTTACTTCAATTTGCAAATGACTTGTTCATTGGCTTCTGTATATAATGACTTTCATAGTTCCTCTCAATTCCCAACCAGAGTGGTGGTAAATTGCCAAGTTCTCCGAAAAATTCAGGGAAGACTCCCATGATCAAAATCTGGGAAGGACATAACTGGTACTGCTAGAGCCCCAGTGAGGTAGGCAGATACTCACCAGTTCTTCCAGAAAATTCCTGTGCCCCACTGTACCCCCTGGCCTACTGAAAATGAAAAGATCACTTACTCTGCTTTCAAATGATGAGGTATCTCGAATTACATGTTTTTTCCTCCACCGCCTCTCTCGGAGTGTTGGGAAGGAGAAGAGAAGGAATGTCCTTGCCTGGTTGACCAGGGAACATTCTGCCCAGTGAGTGAAGATGTTAAAAACCCCAGCAACTCCACTCCTAGATACATACTCAAAAGGCTTAAAAACAGGCGTTTAAACAAGTTGTACACAAATATTCATAGACATACTATTCACAATAACCAAAGGTAGCAACAGCCCAACTATCTATCAACTAATGAATGGAGAAACAAAATATAGTAGATCTGTACAATAGCTATGAGAAGGGATGAAGTTTTGATACATACTCCCACATGGATGAACTTGAAAACATGCTAAGTTAAAAAAAAGGCCATGTATTGTACAACTCCATATATATAATATCCCAAATAGGTAAATTCATAGAAAGAAAGCACATTAGTTGTTAGGGCAGGGAGGCAGTTAATAGTAGATGGGGGAGTGTCTATTAATGAATGTGGAATTTCCTTTAGGGTTAATGAAAATGTTCTGGAATTAGAAGTGGCAACGGCTGCACAACTCAGGAGACAGAAGTCAGGATTGAGGTTCAAAGCCAGCCTTGGGCAAATAGTTTGCAAGGCCCTATCTTGAAAATATCCAATATGAAACAGGGCTGGCAGAATGGCTCAAGTGGTAGAGTGCCTGCCTAGCACATGCGAGGCCCTGAGTTCAAACCCAGTACTGCAAAAAAATAAAGAAGAAAATGAAACAAAACAGCAAACATCTTAGGGAGAAAGAAGAAAAGGAAGAGATAGGATCCATAGCATCTTTTTTTTTTCTTTTTTCCAGTTCTGGGGCTTGAACTCAGGACCTTCACCTTGAGCCACTCCTCCAGCCTTATTTTTGTGAAGGGTATTTTGAGACAGGGTCTTATGAACATCTGCCCAGGCTGGCTTTGAATTGTGGTCCTCTTGATCTCTGCCTCCTAAGTAGCTAGGATTACAAGGCGTAAGCCACTGGCGCCAGCTCAGAGCATCTTTCTAAGTTTAGTTTCCTTAACTGTAATGTGGTGATGACATGTCCCCACCCCCCAAAACTGGCACAAGTGTTATATAAAATGCTTAGCCCACAGTAGGCACTGAAATGAAATGCTCATTGCCCTTTCCTGTGTAAATATCTAAACCCATTTGCCCCTTTATTTCCCCTATTTTTCCTCTGTGGTTTGTGGCTCCAGTCAGACAACCTGTCCTCACATGGGGTTCGGCCACTCCTTCTTACTACATGTGGCAAGCTGATCCACTACTGAGGATGTCCTATCTCCTGTGGACAGGTTGCTGTGGTCCTTGGACCACTGCCACAGAATCACCTGAGAGTTGATTCTGTGGAACCCACCCACTGAATCAGACTCTGGACTTGTAGGGGGAGGGGCCTGGGAACTGCATTTTTAGTAAGTACTCCAGAGGAGGATCATGCATATTAAAACTTGAGACCAACGGTTAATTTATGACTTTACTGTCTCTTTTGAGAAGGCTGACCAGATTACACCTCCACCCCCATCACCACTAAGCACTCCTCACCTTTGTCTAAGGTTCTAAGTACCTGTCATATTCACCATGGGCACTGCAGGGCATGCTGTGCATGGTCCAGGAGACATATACACACTCCCCCCCAACCCCCACCCCTACCCCCGCTCTGCCCCAGAGACAGATGCCTGGTCCTGCCTTTTCTGTTTTCTGTGGGTCACTGTACACACATATGCTCCTGGCTCCTCCTGAGTGCAGGTTCTCCTGGAATGCCGTGCGGACTGAGACCCTGGTGTTCTTAGAATCCTGTTTCCTTTGCTTCTCCAGACTCTTGGGAGAGCCTAGCTTCTCTGTCCTCCTATCATTGTATTTCTGACTTTTCTAGGTGGTCTGGGAATTATCTTGCCATGTCACATTAGCCTTTGCTTTTCCAATTCCATCTCACCCAGGATGCTCTAGGTGTGGGCCAGCCCCCACCCCACCCCGCAATGACCATGGATCCTGGAGCCGGGTCCGAGTCATCTCTGACTGTCAACGAGCAGGTATCTTCTTGGGGGAGAAGGGGTTGGGGTGGTGAGGGTGTTGAACTGAGGGCTGTGGGCAAGGGAAGAAGACTCCACAGAGTCCCTCACTGTCAGTTTCTTACCAAATTTCAAGGTCGCTTTACCTGTCCAGAAGGAGTTGCCAGCTAAAGTTTCTCAGAGGCTGAGTTTGAGAATTTAAGTTGTGACTTTAAAATTGAAATTAAAATACACATTATGTATAAGTTTATAGAATAAAGGTTTGGATATCAGGTAGTTTACTTTTTTTCATCTTGCTTACATGTATTTTCTAATTTTTCTGCAGTGACTTTATTCCTTATGTCATTTTAAAAGGAGAAAAAAAGATTAACATCCCTTAAAATATAATTGGATTCGTGAAGTCCCTCATTAGTCAGGCTTGAGTTGGCCAAGGGAACTGGTTTGGGGAACTTATTTTACCCCTACTCTCCTAATGGGTTCCACTGTTCCCTTTTCCCCTTTCCGAGAACAACTTCTGGCTGGATCCAGTTTTCTGGCTTCAGGAGTATGTTCTGGGAGTGGTTTCAGGCACAGGCCAAGTTCACAAAGCTTTTTAAAATACAGAGATCACCTCGATTCTTGAATGGCCCAAATGGCAGTATGTCAGCACTGTGGCTGAAGAACTGAGGGCAGGTCATGTGAACAAAGGCCCAGGGAGCCCTGCACCATGTGTCCTTCTGGTCTGAGCATGCCCACAATGGAAGGCCCATAGGACACCAAGCTTGGCCCAGGACAGGGCAGAGTGAGGCCTGAGAGACTGCATCTTCAAGATTCCTGAACCTTCTTTCAGGAAGTTAGCTCACATTCTGACCCTTTACCCCAGAGTTTTGAAAGCTTAACAGTTACTCGGCATTGTGGAGCATTCATTTTCTACCCCTTTATCTTTGGGGAACTTCCAGATGGTTTCAAGGGAAGCAAAGATACATTTGTGTCATGGCTCATCCTAAGCTGTGGATACTGTGCGAGGAGCCTTCAAAGCCACATTCCAGTATAATAGCAGCCAAGAAGATGTCCTTACAAGCAGTGGGACAGGCCATTGCCTGCTCCCTGAACTGAGTTCAAGAAGGAGAGCAAATAGGAATATCCCCCACGTGATTTGTTCCTCTCAGCTTGCATCAGTCACCCAGGCCTGATTTCTTCTAACAGCTCCTTCTCTGGAATCAGGACGCTGCAGCTTGGTCCAGGCTCTCCCAGAGCACACTTTCTCTGTCTAGGAAGTCTGCATCTTGAAGTGGCCTCCCCTCTCTCCCTCAGCCACACCCGGAGCACTGGCCCTTTCCCCCAGCAGTGTCCCCTCTCTTCTGCTTGCAGGTCATTGTGATGTCAGGCCACGAGACCATCCGAGTGCTGGAAGTTGGAGTGGATGCCCAGCTCCCTGCTGAGGAGGAGGGAAAAGGACTGGAGGGCATGGCCACAGAGGGCTCCCAGAGCCGAGGCCCTGCTGAAACCAGTGAACCTGCTGGTGAAACTGGGTCAGACAACCCAGACCTCTCTGCAGAGGCAACTGGTATGAGAACATTGCTCTTATCTGGTATTGCTTCCGTTGAGTCCCTGCTGTGGTTCCCTGGTGAGCCAGCCTGGACCCAGGTGGCATTAGGGTCTTGTGTTTCTGTCCACTGGATAGCCTGTGTGTACAGTCTGTGCTTCTGACCAACTTCCAGGGCTGGTCTTCCCTGCTGGTTTCTGGAATGTACATCACTCCCAGGCCTAAACTGGGGTGGGTTGGGGCGAGGTGGGAGGAGATTGGCAGGGCTCAGCCTAGAGGGTCGAAGAGGCTCCTTGGCCCAGAACAGAAGGAACTGGATCCTGCTGGCCTTTGCAGCTCAGTCTTTTTTGTGGTAGATACCAGAGATCTAGGAGCTGAGGATGGAAGGGCATCTTACTTTTCTCATATTATGGACGCAGATTAGATAGAACCCTGCAAATGCCTGCTCCCTCCTCTCAGCAGGTTTATGGGTGAGATCCTTCTCCAAAGATAACCTCCAGGTGTGACCTGGCTGCTCCTGCTGTACAGCCATGAGAGAACCAGGGCTGCTTTAAAGGCTGAGCTGTGGACCCAGCACTGCTCCAACCATGAGCCACTCTTTCACTGACTTCCCATACCAACACCTTGCATAGTGGTGTTTCCATTTGCAGAGAGTCTTGGGCCTCCTTTGTCAGTTCTGAACACCATCATTCTCTCCGTTTGCCTTCTGCTCTGCTTCACCCTTCCCTAGACTGCAGATCTGGGCTTGTGGGGGCAGTGGGCCAAGAGCAGCAACCAAAAGAGAGTAAAGGACAGCAGGTGAACTTCAGAGAAACAGCAAGTCCTTAATGAGACAACTCCATGACCTCATGACACTTGTTCTTCCTGCACACCAGTCTTGGAACCCTGTGACCTTATTTTTTTCCCCTTCATAATAAAGCCAATGACCATTTTCCCCTAGCCTGGAAGTGCTCTTCCTCCATGTTGAGGCCAGGATGGGTCCTTATTGTGCCACCCTTTCTACTCAGCAGAGCCACTGTGGGGATGAGGCCCTTTTTTGAAAAACTCAGCAAGTTTCTTGGGTTTATCTATGGTGCCCCAACTTCCCCCTTTTCATGCTTTTATCCATCTTCTATATCTCATTTTTTTTCTTGTGCCTTAATTCTGCTCTCAGAAATGGATCCTAAATCAGTTATTTATACCTTAGTCTGAGTGTTTATGGTAGGGTGCATCTTTTTCCAGAGGTTTGTATATTTAAAGCTTTCACAAAAGACTTCCTCTTGGTAAAGGAATTTTAGCCATTGTCAAGAAGGTAAGGAGGAATTGTGATGCTTACATTGAGGGATCCGTTTTAGGTATGCAATATTAAGAAGCAGTCCCTCTTATTAAAACAAAAGAAAAGGTAATAGGAAAGTTTTTCAAGATGAAAAAAGAATCTAGTGATTTGTGTTACTTACTACCCAGTCCTTGTCGTACACGTACATTTTTATACATGTGGCCACAGAGGTATACTGTAGAGTATGCCACCATATTATTTCATAAACTCACAGACTCACACACCTATTTCTGATTTGGGTCACTGTCAAACTGTCTAAGTTGTTTGTTTTTGTTTTCTTGGGGGGTGGGTATATTGGGTTTGAACTCAGGGCCTACACCTTGAGCCACTCCACCAGCTCTTTATTGTGATGGGTTTTTTTGAGATAGGGTCTTGAGAGCTCTTTTGCCCCAGGTGGCTGCAAACTTCGATCCTCCTGATCTCTGCCTCCTGAATAGCTAGGATTATAGGCATGAGCCACTGGCACCTGGTTGTTTTTGTTTTCATAAACAGTGCTGCTTTAAATATCTTTGGTCCTTAAACACTTTTTTTTTCCTTTGTGGTATGGGCCACAGATACTCCTTTTGAGAAGAAATCAATTGTTGATATAGGAGGAAGGCATCTCAGGGAAAAATTAAAAATCTTGCTATCGATAATAGGAAAAGTAATTGACCTTAAGGCACTGCATACCTCTTAAGCCAGACAATGTACAGTGATAAAACCTCAACTGGGTGGTACTGTGGAAACAGGGCCCTTGGTGGTAATCCTGAGAGTGGGTTTAGTCTTTCTGCAAAGCAGTCAGTCAGGAACTGACAAAACTCCTAAATAGCTGGGCACTGGTGGCTCACACCTGTAATCCTAGCTACTCAGGAGGCAGAGATCAGGATGATCAAGGTTTGAGGCCAACCCCGGGCAAATAGTCTGTGGGACCCTACATTGGAAAACAAACAAACAAAAACCCGTAAAGCCTAAACATATGTAAACCCTTGGGCTCTACATTTCCACTTTGGAAATACTGTATGTCTTAATAAGATGATGTTTCATTCCTTTAGATGGTAAGCTTTTACCATTAACATTTGTCACAGTACCATTTTCTCACTTTCCTTTTTTGTTTCATTCCATTTTACCTCACAAAATTCTTTTAAACTTTCATAAGTTCAGATTATCTTTATCTTCTCTGATTTTTTTCACTAGTTAAAAATGTATCTTTCTGCTACAAAAAAGATAAACCTGTCATTTGGTTTTCTTTTGTTATTTTGTAAGGTCTTTATTTTTGTGTGTCTTTAGTTCCTTAAACTTTCTGGACAGTAGAGCCCTGTGTTAGGTTGATGTCCTTCTATATAAAAACATGGGTTGGGACTCGAGGGCTGGACAGACCCTTAAGGTCATCTATTTCAGTAATTTCCACTCAGCTGTGTGCTGTATCACAAGGCAGCGTTAAATTCCAAAAGGGAGAGAGAAGAGGTTTCTGGCCTCTGCTCTTAGACATTTTGATTCAGTAGGCCTAGATTAAAGACTAGAAATTCATGTCCAGTCACCATTAAGAACCACTGATCTGTCAACATCTGTCACCCAATACCTAGACTCTTTTTAAATGTCTGACTATATTTGAAATTATAATCCCTAGCCAGGCATGGTGTCACACATCTGTAATCCCAGCACTCGGGAGGCTGAGGCAGGAGGAGCACAAATTCAAGGCCAACTTGGATTATGTAGTAAGACCCTATTTTTAAAAAACAAAGGGAAAAAGAAAAGAAATTATAGGCTGGGCACAGTGGCTCATGTCTGTAATCCCTACTCAGTAACCAGCGATCAGGAGGATTGAGGATCTAGGCCAGTCCAAACAAAACGTTAGTAAGACCCTATTTCAACAAATAAATTGGGCTGGGCGAGGGTGGCTCACACCTGTAATCCTAGCTACCTGTACTCCTAGCAGAAATCAGGAGGATTGTGTGGTTCAAAGCCATCTTGGGCAAACAGTTTGTAAGACCCTATCTTGAAAAAAACCCATCACAGAAAAGGGCTGGTGGAGTAGCTCAAGGTGTAGGCCCTGAGTTCAAGCCCCAGTACTGCAAAAAAAAAAAAAAAAAAGTCCTGACTCCAAAATACCCAACACAAACAAGGGCTGGTAGACTGGATGAATGGGTAAGAGCATCTGCCTAGCAAGCTCGAGGCCCTAAGTTCAAACCCCAGTACCACCAAAAACAAAACAAAAAAACCCCAAATAAGTTGGACGTGGTGATGTCTGGCAGGAGGCACAGGTAGAAGGTTTGTGGTCTGAGGCTAGCCCAGGCAAAAAAACCATGACACCTCATCTGAAAGATAGGTCTTTTGACTAAAAGAAAAAAGAGCTGAGAGTGTGGCTAACGTGGTAGGACTTACCAAGCTCAAGGCCCTGAATTCAAACCCCAGTACTCCAAAAAAAGAAAAAGAAATTATAATCCTTGTCTATACTGTCATGTGACTGGGATGAAGTTTCCTGGTGGGGCACCCAATTCCTGATGAAAAGATCCAGTTCATGAGAGGCTCCTCTGGAAACTCATAGAAACGGTTCTTCTTAACTTAAAATCTCAGGGAATGGCAGAGAAAAGCTAGCTGGCATGCCAAGCTCCTGTGACCCTGCAGCATGGCAAAGACATGTCCAATTCTCAGAGACTTTGCCCAGCACTACCCCTGTCCCTTTCCCAACCCAGCACTTTCACATCCCCAAAGTAGCCTGACAGTGGATAAAGAGCGATTCAGGTGCTGGCTAAGCCATGCATAGCTGCTCTTGTTAATTCTAGCTTTCCCTTCCTGACTCATGTTTGCCCCTCTGTTGCTTACATGACAGGAAGTAGTGTCCTATAGAGCCAGGAAATGAGGGGTTGATACCAACTGCACAAAGACTTGCATTTTTTTCATGGAAATGTAGGAAGAGAGTGACCTTCCCTCTTCATCTGGGGCAGGACTCTTCAGCCTCCTTGTCACTCCAAGCAGCACTGGGGAAGCTGCCTCATGGGCCAGGAAGGCCAACAACTGATCTTGGGTTATTCAGAAATTCCATAAGGGGTCAGCCACTTCTGGCTGCAGATGTGATATTTTATTCCATTCATCCCCCCACTGACATTAGGCTCACTCCTTCTTCTTTCTCTCAATACCATGTGAAGTGAAGTCACTCGCGGGGATCCCTCCGAGTCCTGCTCCTGCCATTGCCACCTTCAGCCAAGCCCCAAGCCAGCCTCAGCCATCGCAGACTCTGACGCCCCTGGCTGTCCAGGCTGCCCCCCAGGTAAGGGCCACCCCAGGGAGCTGGACAGAGGGCAGTGGGCAGGAGCAAGGCATGGAGGAACCATGGGACCTAGGAACTGCATGAGGCAGCACAGGGAAAGGGCTGTGGTTAGAGGAAGGGAAACACCTACTAAGCACCCCTGACTTTCCCCTGCCCCAGATGAGGCCCACTGGAAAACAGGATCAGCATTTGCTGGGCAATCTTCTAATGCCAGAGTTTCTGTTTATCTAATGATGAAATGAGTGAACACCCTTGTCGGCCCCTCCAGTGGATGCCTGGACTAATTAATGGATTGTTCAGAGTCCTCATTTAGAGTTAGAAGCAGCCACAGCACAGCAAGAACCCTGCAGGCATACAGAGCCTGGGTGACCTTTGCTCCATGCAACTGATCTCCAAGGCATGCAGTCCAGGGTGTCCTCCACCAGAGCTTCTGGGAGGCGCCTATGCACCCTTAACCACTCCATTGCAGCCTCTGTTCTCTATTCTCTCGCCACAGAGTACTGGTCCTGTGGACAAGGGCCCAGGGAAGGTTTGGGAGGCAGTAGACTTCAGGCTGGTCCCTGTCCTGTTTCAAGCGACTTCTCTGCAGGCAGGATAGTCTGGTCCAGGCACCCCTCAGGGTCAGGCCTCCTGGTAGGGCTTGGCCCTACTTGCCGTCCTGTGGCCTTTTTCCCCACTGCCCTCAGAATGCTTGTTTGTGCTCAACTGGGTCCAAGAGACCCAGTGTTTGCGCTGTCGATGTTGATTTTTTCTTTTTTCTTTTCTTTTTGAAATCTTGTTTGCTTTTGCAGGTCTTGACTCAGGAAAACTTAGCCACAGTTCTGACAGGAGTTATGGTTCCAGCAGGGGCAGTTACTCAACCTCTTCTTATCCCCATCAGTATTGCAGGTCAAGTGGCTGGGCAGCAGGGGCTGGCCGTGTGGACAATTCCTACAGCAACTGTAGCTGCCCTCCCAGGACTGACCGCTGCTTCTCCTACGGGGGGAATTTTCAAGCCACCTTTAGCCGGTCTCCAAGGTAACGGCAATTCTCCCCAGGACTGCACCAGGCCCCCTACCACCCCTGCACATGTGTGCTTACCATGTTGGACTCAGAACCTGCGGCCCACCCAGGGCAAGAGCCCTGGAGTCTGGATCCAGTGTCCCAGGCGCCCAGCCACAGAGCCACCGCACCACCTCGGGACTCTAGGCCAGAACACCAGGCTGGCCAGCAGGCCTTTCTTCCTTCAGCCAACTGCCTGAGACTGTCCCCTCCCCAACGCCAGAATTCACCCCTTGACCAGTCTCCTGAGAAGGACTGCAAGAAGATTCAACATCTGGTTCTTGAACCTACACTTCTACTGGCCCAAGGGAGGGGGGATGAGAGATGTTGGCATGTGTCAAACCTTCAAGCATCAAGGGACTTGCAGCTGCCTGTCCCCATGCCCACTGTCCCAGCCCCTTGTCATTTTTGTGCCAGATCCCTTGGGATTGGAGCCGCTCTGGGCTGTGGCTAGGCATTTGAGCACCTCTGTCTCTGCCTTGCTCCGTAGCAGCTGCTGTGCTGAACACCACCCTCCCGGCACCTGTACAAGCTGCCCCACCAGTCCAGGCTGCCTCACCAGCCCAGCCCCGGCCACCAGCCCAGCCCCAGACGCTGTTCCAGACCCAGCCGTTGCTGCAGACCACACCTGCCATCCTACCACAGCCCACTGCTGTCACTGCCGCTGCCCCCACCCCTAAGCCAGTGGATACCACCCCACAGATCACCGTCCAGCCTGCAGGCTTCGCATTTAGCCCGGGAATCGTAAGCTGCTGCCCTCACCCAGGGCTAACCAGGGATGGACCAAACCTTGGGCCAAGGGTGGAACTAACCCTTCCCACAGTGGAGGACCAGCCCCTTGATGACAGCCTTTCCAACATCAGCAGAGATGGGCTCCCTCTGAGGTCTTCTTGCAGCTGTCAGCCCATCTGGCCCAAACAAAAGTCGACCATGTCTGCCAAGAGGCCTGGGGAAATTCTCCAGAACCTGAACCACTGGCCCAGCCTTGGAGGGTTGGATGTCTAGGGATTACAAATTTGTGAGCCACCCCTAAGCTATGGCTGGAGGTTCACAGCTATATGCCAGAGTCTATTCAGTGTGGCTCCTGCTTGGGAGTGGAGCTGTCGGATGTGACTAAGAGCACATCAGCCAGTACAGTCTGGCTCTTCTATTCTTCCAGGCCTGGCTGGAAAGATTAACCAGGGTTACTGTTCCATGACCTTGGCCCTACCCTTCCCTACTGCCCCCCCCACAACTGCCCCTACCTAGCACTGAATATTCAGGTAGTGGACATGGGCCTATAGCCCACATTCACATCTACCCACTCCAGTGCCCTCACCCTTTCCTCTGTCTGGGTCTCCTTGCCCTTTAGCCTCTGAGCAAAGCTCTTCCTCCACCCACAGATCAGTGCTGCTTCCCTCGGGGGACAGACCCAGATCCTGGGCTCCCTCACTACAACTCCGGTCATTACCAATGCCATTCCCAGCATTCCAGGGATCAGCAGTCAGATCCTCACCAATGCTCAGGGACAGGCAAGTGGTCAAAGTCAGGGCTGAGGGGGTGGGTGCTGTGGAGCAGATGGCCAGGAGGGGGCCAGGTCTTGGGCTGAGAGTCACAGAAAGTGAAAACAGGGCATCTGGTTGCTTGCTGTTCATAGCTCCCTGGGGTAGCTCTGTTGATCCTGAGGATAGACAGGGTTGTAGCCCTAAAGGTGTTCCTTCTAGTTGGGCAATTTCATTTATGGAGCACATGCTGTATGGACAGGGTTTGTACGAGGTGCTTTCTCATACATTATCTCACTTTGTTTTGAGCACATATGTATTAGGTGTAGATTTTTATCTTATAGGAAGGGACAAGATTCAAAAATATTAAGCCACACAGCTAAAATTGGCAGAGGACTGATTAGCATCCAGGTCTTTGGTTCACAAATACCTTCTTCTGCTCCTTTCAGGTCTGGGGACAGAATAAGGGAAGGAGCCCTAGAGTGTGACTCCTTCACTTTGTTGATGAGAAAACAGAGACCAGAGGGGTTAAATAATTTGTCTAAGTTAGTCTCTTCTCCTGCCACTGTAGGGATTTGGTTTGGGGGTAGAGCTGGATACTGCCCTCACACTCAGGGTCCCTGCTTTATTTCTTCCTAGGTTATTGGAACACTTCCATGGGTCGTGAACTCAGCTAGTGTGGCAGCCCCAGCACCAACCCAAAGCCTGCAGGTCCAGGCCGTGACACCCCAACTGTTGTTGAACGCCCAGGGTCAGGTGATAGCGACCCTAGCCAGCAGCCCCCTGCCTGCACCTGTGACTGTCCGGAAGCCAAGCACGCCGGAGTCCCCTGCTAAGAGTGAGGTACCAGAGCTGAGGGTGCAGGTGTGGGGACAGGTAATGCTGTCTGGCATGAACTGCCTTCCCTCCAGACTGCCTGGCAGGACAATATTTTCTGAAACTCCTGGGAGAGCTGGGCATCTCCAAAAGTGAGGGAGGCCCCAAAGTAGAAGGTCTATGGGAGCCCACACATACCCTGGGTCAAAACCCAGTGGGCCTGGATCAGTTTCAGAGTGAACCAGCCCCAGGATGTTAGTTTTGATTCCTCCCTCTTTGTCTTCCCTCTCCCCTCTGCACTGGGGCTTTGATTATTCTTTGATTTGCTAATTCCAGAGAACCTACTATAGTTCAAGTGCTAATGTACTTGCTGGTCTTAGCTCAGTGGTGATGATTACAAGTCAATGTGGTAAAGACAAGATGGGGGGGGGTGCGGTGAATAGATGCTTGGGGACCCAGAGAAGGGAGTTCTGACAGACCAAGGCTCAGGCAAGGCTCCATAGAGAAGTGGTTTTGTTTATTTTATTTATTTTGCTGTACTGGAGTTTGAACTCAGGGCCTACACCTTGAGCCACTCCACCAGCCCTTTTTTGTGATGGTTTTTTCTGAGATAGAGTCTCATGAACTATTTGCCCAGGCTGACTTCGAACCTTGACCCTCTGATCTCTGCCTCCTGAGTAGCTAGAATTATAGGTGCCAGCCACTGGTGCCTGGCTAGATTATTATTTTTGGTGTTTGTGATACTGAGATTTGAACTCAGGGCCTCACACGTGCTAGGCTTGCTAGGCAGGTGCTCTACCACTTAAGCCACTCCCCCAGCCCAGAGAAGGGATTTTGAGCTACTTTTTAGATTAGAAGAGTTGAATGTGAGAGCGTTCTGTCTCTGGAGAAACTAGAGCAGGCATTAGTAGGCTAGAGAGCAGGTTCTCAAACCAGAATCACCTTGGGGCTTGTTGGAATCAATAGGTCTGAAGTGGGGCCCAAGAATGAGCTAAGTTCCCAGATGACATTGAGGCCAGTGTTTCTCAAAAGCATGCTGCTTCCAAACTTTGTAAATAACCACTTAGGCTCATCTGTAAAATAGGGATTGTAAAAGTACCTACTTCAGAAGGTCATGAGTGTCACATAAAAAGCTCTTGAATAATGGAAGTTCTTACCATTATTACTATTATTGGGTAATGGGAAGCTGCTGAAGGATTTTAACACAGAAATGGCAGATCACATGTGTGTTTTTAAAAATCCCTTTCTTATAGGTAGGTCAAAGAATGGGGCTGTTGTGAGACTTGAATCCTTGCCACCTGTCATGAGGCAGTCTAAGCAGTTCTAGTGAGACAAGGAACTCTGATCTTAGGCACAGGCCCTAGTGACAAAGAAGGAACAGATCTGATGACCAGCACAAGGTCGAATCTAGGGAATAGGACATCCTGGAGACACCTGCATTTCCTGGAAAGCTTTTTTAAAAATCATATTAGCAATACTAACTTCATATATTTATAGTTTCTTCTGATTATAAATAAGATATATGATTTTTATCAAATTCCAGTAGTTTGTGTCATATAAAAAGTAAAAATTCCTTGTGCTGGGGATGTAGCTCAGTAGCAGAATGCATACCTACCATGCATGAGGCCATGAGGTTGGTCCCTAACCCAACCAAAAAAAAGAAAAATCCCTTTTAATTTCACCCCTAAAGATGATTTCTGTTGACAGCTTACTTTATATGCCTCAAGATTTTTTTTTTCATGGAAATTCATATGTATTTTTAAAGGCATTATTCCATAACCACCGTTTTCACCTTTTTTTTTTTTTTGGCAGCACTGGAGTTTGAACTAAGAGCTTCATCCCTGCTAGGCAAGTGCTCTTCCCACTTGAGCAACCCTGCCAGCTCTTTCTTGTAATGGTTTTTTTCGGGATAGGTTAGGATAGGGTCTCTTGAAGTATTTGCCCAGTCCACCTTACTTTTTTTTTTTCTCTTAGCACCGTGATTCAGAGTAGTTAAGAGTTTTTTTTGCACAGTGCCAGAGTTTGAACCTAGGGTCTCCTGCATGCTGGGCAAGCACTCTGCCCCTAGGTCACATTCCCCAGCCCTACTTAATTATTATTTTTCTTTCTTTCTTTCTTTTTTGGTGGGACTGTGGTTTGAACTCAGGGCTTTGTGCTTACAAAGCAGGTGCTCTACTGCTCGAGCCATACCTCTAGTTCATTTTGCTATGGTTATTTTGGAGATGAAGTCTTATAAACTGTTTCCCGTGGCTGGCCTCGAACTGTGATCCTCCCGATATCAGTCTTCCAAGTAGCTAGGAACACTATCTTTCATTGTAGGGAGGTTCCAGAACTTATCTACAGGTTCCCTGCTTATGGATTTTTGAGACCTGGGAGGCAATAAAATAAGGTTTAAGTTTCTCCCTTGAGGGCAGAGATATGAGAGTTATCACTAGGATGAGCACTTGTTGAGACTTTGACCAAGTTCACTGAACCTTTCTCAGCCTGTCTTCTACCTGGGTCACAGGTGGCTACAGTTTGGTGGATCATTGTTGTTCTCATTTAGGAGGTCATTATCATGGGGGAGGTGTTATAAGCAACTTCTAGTCTTGCTTTTTTGGTAGGGCACAAGTGAGAGTGTGGTGGGTAAGTGAGGATTTCATGTGTATCTCTGTCCTGCCTTTCATCTACCCAGGGTCCCAACCCCCTGAGTTGGGTAGTGGGCAACAGAGGCTTATCTCTTTTCTCATAGGTGCAGCCCATCCAGCCCACACCAGCGGGTCCCCAGCCTGCTGTGGTCATCGCTAGTCCAGCCCCAGCAGTCAAGCCATCTGCCTCTGCTCCTATCCCAATCACCTGCTCAGAGACCCCTACGGTCAGCCAGTTGGTGTCCAGTAAGTGGCTCCTGGAAGAGGAATGTGGAATGTGGGCACCCCAACCCCTCAAATGTTGCTTTCCTTACTAAACTTCCTGGAGCCAGAGTGCCAGGCATGCACCTGTAGTCCTAGCTACTCCAGAGGCTGAGGCAGGAGAATCACTTCAGCCTAGGAGTTCAAGACCATCCTAGGCAATGTAGAGACCCCAAAATCCCACTTGCAGAGTCCAAAAGGGAAGTGCAGAGGCCCATAGTGACAGGGTTGGCTTTCTTATTCCTATTCTAGTTGAGCTGGATTCTGGGTGTATGATAGTGGAAGCAGCTCAGCTGGCTGGCTGGCTGCTTCTCAGAGAGGCCAAGTCATTGACTGTTTCTGCTATGGTTTATCACCCAGTATTTGAGGAATGTGGATGGCCAACTGTGTGCTTGCGCAGGACTAGGGAGCCTCAGGGAGGGTCAGTAGTTAGAGCTGGAAGAACGTGAAAATAGGGCTTAGCCGGAATAGGTTGGTCCAGGGCCCTTTCCCGTAAGTCTTGTTGTCTTGTGGGGGAAAGGGTTATGAGGGTATTAGGGTGTAGGAGCCTTTTGCTAGGTGTCCTCACCTGCACCAGTTCAGACCAAGGGGTCAGATAAGCAGTGATGATTCGTATCGTACACACTCATCCCTGGTCCCTCCTGGCCTAGAACCACATACTCCAAGTCTGGATGAGGATGGGATCAACTTAGAAGAGATCCGGGAGTTTGCCAAGAACTTTAAGATCCGGCGGCTTTCCCTGGGCCTTACACAGACTCAGGTGGGCCAGGCTCTGACTGCAACAGAAGGTCCAGCCTACAGCCAGTCAGCCATCTGCCGGTGAGTAAGGTGGCCCTGGGCAAGGTCAGGGCCTTCTCAGTGCCTGCTGCCATTTGGCACTCACCAGGACCAGGGTATCCAGCCCCTTTCCATATGATCCCTTGCTTCTGCCTCTTTCCAGACAAGGAAGCCTGGCCTAAGGGTGGATGTGAACAGCTGGAGTAGCCAAAGACTCACCCAGCCTTTCTAGAGCCTGCTGAAGTTTATCCTCTAATTCTGAGTATTTATATGGTCCTTTTAGGGGAACCCAGACCCAAATCCATTCAGGAATCCTAGCTTATAAAATTAATCACAAAAATAGGAACTTCAGAGCTGTCTTGGCCTTCAACTGTACTGTACCTGTCACACTACACCTTCCCCTCATATAAGGTGTAAGTAGAGTAACAGAACTTGGTTTTCTGTGTGCAGTTTACAAATTGACTTCCATGTCAGAACCAGAGGAGGGAGAGCGAGAGTTTCAAACAAGAGTAAGTTCATTGGCTCATTGATGGCTGAACGGTTTCGTCTGCTGCCAACTCCATAGATAAGACTAAATGACAAATGGAGTGCATTGCCAGCAGGCTCAGCTGGAAGGAGCAGCCCAACTTGTTATTGATGCCTCTATGACAGTGCAGTGGAAGGAAGATGACACTGGTGACCTCTGGAGGCTACTTAGGATGACTCCTCAAAGGACTTTAGTCTTTGAGTGTAAACATTCTGGACCTGTTGTCTAGGGCACTATTGTCACTGCTCTGCTGAGGTCCTAGTCATGATGTCCCTGTTAGGAACTGGGATACTGGAGAGTCTGAGGAGTCTGGACTTGGCCGAGCCAGAAGGGTGGTTGTGGAGGTGGTGAGGGGACACTAGGTAGAGTCTCACCAGTCCTGAGAGGAGCAGCCCCTGAGGACATCTACCCAGATGTACAGGTGTAGGGTGTGCTGAAGAGACCGAGACACATTTTCTGTCCCTTCCTGAGCTTCTGTGGCTTACAGGTTTGAGAAACTGGACATCACACCCAAGAGTGCCCAGAAGCTGAAGCCGGTGCTGGAGAAATGGCTGAATGAGGCCGAACTCCGGAATCAGGAAGGCCAGCAGAACCTAATGGAGTTTGTGGGAGGTGAGCCCTCCAAGAAACGCAAACGGCGCACCTCCTTCACCCCACAGGCCATAGAGGCTCTCAATGCCTACTTTGAGAAAAACCCGCTGCCCACAGGCCAGGAGATCACTGAGATTGCTAAGGAGCTCAACTATGACCGTGAGGTGGTGCGGGTCTGGTTTTGCAATCGGCGCCAGACACTCAAGAACACCAGCAAGCTGAACGTCTTTCAGATCCCTTAGGGCTCAGCCCCCAGCCCTGTGCTCCAGCACTTAGTACTCTTCCCTTGGCTCCCAGTTGTCGCCAGTACTGCGACAATACCACGTGCAGCCATGCCCTAGGTCGTGAGACTCTACCGTGTGCATGTGTGTCAAGACCTCCCTCTTCTCCCCCACGTTTCTCACATCCTGGGGAGGCCAAAAGGGCAGCCTGCATGGGAGCCCTAGGCTCGGGGCTGGGCATGTCAGAGGGATTTGTGGTATCTCTTAGAGAAGCACTTTGATCATATGGTTTCTGAAAAGTAAATTCTGGTTGAGAACCAGAAATGTCCCATCTCTGGGGCAGGGCTGTACAGCTCCTGGGGACCACTGGCCATTAGCTTTTGCTTTTGATGGTATTCTCTTTCTACTCACTCCTCTCCTTTGGTCCTGTTATTCTGACAGACATGGCAACTTATCCAGCCTCTCACTGTCCTTCCCCACTTGGCGTACAGGCACACACTGAGTATCTGAAAGGACCCAGGAGATAAAATTTTAAGAAGTGTGATGTGCTGCTCAGAAGGTCAGACTCAGGTTCTGCCTTTACCTCAAGGCCAGAAGACTCCTAAAGTTCTGGGGCCAGACCATGTGAGCTCCTTTTCCTGGTTCCTTTGGTGGAGGAGACTGCATTAAAGCAGAACCTTTCCTTTTGCATTCCATGTTGGAAGGAAACACCAGTAAACTCTACCTGTCCTGGAGTCCTCTGCTACAGGCCTAGAATTGAGTAAATAAGGCCATTCTCCCAGGTTTTAACCTAATCTCTGTTGATGGCCATCCACCCACAAAAAGTGTGTGTTGGGGGGAAAAAAAAGTCACACTTCCCAAGTAACCAGGCAGCTCTGGAGAAAAGTAAGGACAGGAATATTGATTTTCTCTCTTCCCCTACCCCTATACCCACCCCAACTAGTACCGAGGACTTCTAATCAGAAAGCAAGACACTGGGGGAAATGATAACAGCCAGAAAGAGCTGATGGCAGCCCAGGGAGGCCTCTTGTAGAAGCCAACTTAACTCTGATTTTCTTTGTAACTTTAAGCCTTGGGTATTGGATAAATCTCACTTTGACCACGTGTGTAAGCAATCCTTCTCAGTGCTCCTCTGAGTCAAGAATGCCCCAGAGCAGGATACCCCTCTAGGAGGGGTAGCCATGGGGGGTGGGGAATGGCATCTCATCTAAGCTGTTAAGTGAGTTTTTCCAGCCTCACTGCGGCTGGACAGCCCTTTAAATGAAGTATGTGGACTGGGATGTAACTCAGGGGTAGAGTGCTTACCTAGCATGTGCAAGGCCCTGAGTTTGATCCTGAGCACTGCAAATAATTAAAAAACTCAGTATGCAACTTTAGGATCTCAAGAGATAACTAAGAAATTTGCTTGGATGAGCAGATTTGCACTGCATACTGTCCCAGTGGTCAACCACCCTCTCTTCACTACTTTTATCCTAACAGAGGCTAGTCTCTAGCAGCTGACCCCAGTGTACCTCAAGTGATCTACTCTGAGGGAGTGACCATCAGGCATCACTCTGTTGGTCACTGGTGCAGAGCCACCCTGGCTTTCTCTGGTTCCTTTGGTGCTGTGTTTCCTTTCCTGCTTATTGCTGGTCTTTCCCAGGCCTTGTAATACCAGTGTCTTGCAGTGAGAGGAGGTTGCTGAACCAACACACACACACACACACTGCATTGAGAGCAACCAAACCTGCCAGTGAGGGGAGACTCCATACTCTAGGTTCCGGTTATCAATCTCCCTCTGTGGCCTGAGGCACTCACTTGGGAGGGGTGTCATGCACAAGTTTTCAGCAGGAATGGCTACAGTACCAGAGTTTGTCAAGGACTTGGTGACTCACACTTTAGTAAATTAGAGATGCAAGTTTTCATGCTCAACACCTGCACTCAGCAGTGCTTTCTTTTTTTGGGAGACAAATGGGTCACAGCTGGTGTCCTGAGAGTAGCATATAATACAGGGTGTGGACATGCAAGAAGACACCATCTGTCCTGTGGCATGGCAGGAAAAAAAAATCATGCACCACTTGGTCTAAATTAGGCTTGGTCACACTTTCTCAGCCCCTCCCTGGTCTTAATCTGTCTTCGCAAGGCTGGGCTAGAACTAAACTGTTTCCTCACCTACTGGAAAGATGGATTGGTCTTTCAGAGGAACAATCCCAAGGCCTGGAATATTCATAGGCAGAGGGGTGCAAGGTGTGCCTGAAATGGACCCAAAGCTGAGCTCACTGGCCTATGATCTCTGCCCTTGCTCCCCCATACAACTCCTAGAAAGTAGCTGGAGCCTGGCCCACTCACCTGAGGCCATTTTTGTTTTTGGCAGCATCAGGCTCTGAAGGGAATTGATATAAGTTTTATTTTGAAAATATCTTTGTGCACTTAAGCCAGCACTCAGTGGCTCCTTTGTTATGGAAAGACAGGAGAATGGGCAAAAGTGGTTTAACTATATGGTTTGCTTGTTTTAAGTGAGAACAGACCAAAACTTTCTATGGCCTGCTGAATCAGCTGGGGCCTTTGACCCTGCTCTAACCATGGAATTTTATCCAGGCAAAGTCCAGGAAGAATTTGGTCACAGAATTAAGAACACATGAGTATGGAATGAGAAAGTCTGATGTTTTGTGTTCTTGGAAATCCAATCACCTTCCCGTGCCCAGATTCTTTTCTTGCCACTTAGGCCAGGTGCTGGAGTACCAGGCTATGTCTCCTGAAGGCTGGAGGGAAGGATGGGGAAGGGAGAACAGGGGAGAAGCACTTGACGTAGTTGTGTGGAATAAACAGTATTTTTTTCTTTTGTACTGGTCTGCCTGTTTCTTGGTCATCTCTCAAGGTAGAATATAAGGGAACCACTCTGCTCAGGCCCTCCAGTTACAACCCTCCCTGTAGGGCTGAGTGCTTGCAGGGTCAAGAGGATATTCCCTTTCTCCTTGTAGGCCTGGACCAAGACTAACCTTCAGGGCCAAGAGGGTATGCCCTTTCTTCTAGACTACTAGCAGGGTAGCCTATTTCAAGCCCACTCTTAGACCCTGCTTCTCTGAGTCCCAAGACAGGCTATGTTGATGGTATGCACACTTGCAGGTCTAAGAAGTGGCTACCTTTGGGCTGCTAAAACAAAATACTTTAGGCTAGGTAGCTTATAAACAAGAGAAATTTACTGCTAACAGTTGCACAAGCAGGGAACCAGCAGATCAGGTGTCTGGTGAGGGCCCTCTTCCCTACAGGTAGACATCTTTTTGTTTTTCTTTTTTTGTTTGCTGGGGTTTGAACTCAGGACCTACACCTTGAGCCACTCCACTAGCCCTTTTTTGTGATTTTTTTTGTTGTTGAGATAGAGTCTCGTGAACTATTTCTTCGGGCTGGCTTCGAACCTTGATTCTCCTGATCTTTGCCTCCTGAGTAGCTAGGATTACAGGCATGAGCCACCAGTGCCCAGCTAGATGGATGTCTTTACATGGTTACCCCATGTGCTGGAAAGGCAACTGAGCTCTCTCACAGGCCTCTTTTTTAAGGGATCTGATCCTGGTCTCAAGGGCTGTACCCTCATGACTTAACCTAGGTATATAGAAGACTATAACATTAATAGTTAGCTTAATTTATACAGTTCTTTGTTTTGAGGTTTGAACTCAGGGCATCTACCACTTGAACCATGTTCAAGCTCTATATGGTTTGTTCGTTTCATTTTGTTTTTTTGTGGGCCTGAAATTTGAACTTTGGACTTTGTGCTTGCAAAGCAGATATTCTCCAGTCCATTTTGCTGATTACAGGTGTGAGTCACCAGTGCCCAGCTCGTTTTTGTTTTTTGGGTTTTTTTCTTTTTTTGGTACCACTGGTGTTTGAATTCAGGGCTTTATGCTTGCTAGGTAGGTGCTATGCCACTTGAGCCACATTTCCAGCCCTTCTCTCTCTCTTTTTTTTTTTTAATAAAAATGTAGCTATATGATAAGTGGATCTTCATTTGTATTCTTCTCCAGGCCTGAAAGTGTTAGAGGCAGGCCTGTCACCTGAGTTTAGAGCTGGGAAGAGTGTAGCTGTCACAAGGGTCTCTCTCCCATCTTATCTACCTCCTAGGCATAGGGTTCCTACCATCTTGCTTGCAGTGCCCTCACCCCCCACCTTCCTGGTATTGATGAGGTCTAGGTTGCACAATCAACTGGCAAGAGCAAAGCTTCCCCTTTGATTCCACCCAACCAACATTCTGTGCCAGACCCTGTGCTGGGTTCTAGATGTCATACCATCATCCAGCCACAATGTTCAAGACTCTGACACAAGGCTTGGACACCAGAGGAGCTTTACAATACTCTGAAATACTGGGGCAAAATATCAAATAGAAGCCAGCACTTACCCCAGCATAGATCCCACAACGCTGATATTAACTATCCACATTGGGCTGGGCTGTGACTCAGCACACAGGTCAGGGGCACATGATAAGTGCTTGATAACTGTCAGATGGATAACTGAGTTCCTTTCCTCCACTGCCATCAAGAAAATAATGAGAGCTGAGCCCCAGACTTCAGGCTACTGGGAGAGAGCAGGGGCAGATATTGTGTAGCTATGTCAGGTTTGGACTGTGAAATGTGGGAGTGAATGGAATCTGAACAAATAGAGCCAGAGCCAGCAGCTCCCCGCAGGAGCTGATATCTCTGGCTCCAACCAGTTGAGTGTGGTTCCTGGCAGTAGCCCCAGAAAGGTTTTAAAGGAAGGGAGGTAGGTTTGTGGAAGGGCTGCTGTTTTTATTCCCAGGCCTGGGAAGTTCATTGCTCTGTGGATGGTTTTGGTGGGAGAGTCTCATTCTTTATGAACTAGAGGAGATATGGGTTGGTTTCTGGACTAGAGTCAAGGGAGGAGGAGAACCTGAAGTTTCTTAGAATTGCATGGGTATGAAAACTTCTGATTTCATTTCCTTTCAATTTCAGGGTCCTTCAGAAAAGATGAGTGGGCCTTGAGGCTCCTTGGGTGGGCTGTGGGAAGATGGAAGACGGTAAAAGTGAAGGCTAGATGGATGGTCAGTCCTCAGAAAAGCCTGCTGGGTCCTGGTTTCTTCCAGGAAAATGCCAGGGATTGACCTAGAAACTCAGCAATACTGACTGACCTGAGCAATTGAGTGAGAAGGGAGGATGCTGACCCAGGGAGCACAAGTCCTCAAGAGGTAGGTGAGTGCTACAGCACACCTTTTGTCAATAATAATTGCTGAGCACCAGTGGCTCACACCTGTAATTTTAGATACTCAGGATTACAGAGATCAGGAAGATTGCAGTTTGAAGCGAGAGATCAGGAGGATCATGGTTCAAAGCCAGCCCAGGCAAAATAGTTGGAGAGACCCTATCTCAAAAGAACCCATCACAAAAAAGGGCTGGTGGAGTGGCTTTATGTGTAGGTAAAACCCCAGTACTGCAAACAAAACAAAACTGGAAATAGCATTAATTGAATCATTACTTATTTTGTGGTATTTCTGGCACCTTATTTAATTTGTACAACAACTTTAGAAGGAGGCATAATTTCACTAATTTATGGGTTAAAATGCTGATGCTCAGAGATGAGCGTTACTTGCCCAAGATTATGCAGCTAGTTATGGAGCTATTGTTCAAACAAGGCCTGGCTCTACCTAATAGATGTTTTAAGATATTCTGGATACACTGCTGGATTACAAAGGATTTTTGAGCCTTCAGATCTCCATGTGGCATTTCTCTTTTGGTGTCTGAGCCCAGAACTCATTCTTTTACTGACAGGCACACATTTGGAGATAAAATTGGTACCAGGGAAGAAAAGTGGATTAGAGAGACAACGAATGTCCCTGAGACTTGGATCTCAGGGCTTAAAGGAAGAAGATGGGCTTCAACCTAGTGCCCCCATAAAGAAACCTATGGCTGAAACTGCCCCCTTGTTGCCAACTTCATGCCAATCTCTTTCCTCATTCTCTTAGTCCTTTTTCAATTCAATGGGCATTTTTTATTATTGTTGTACTGGGGGTACATTATGACATTTACAAAAGTTCTTACAAGATATCATAGTTGAATTCACCCCCTCCATCATTCTCCTTTATTTCTCCTCTATTCATTCCTGGAATAGTTTCAACAGGTCTTTTCCATTTACATAATATGTACGTAATATTTCCACCATATTCACCCTCCTATACCCTTTCCTTATATCCTCCCTCAATAAGCATTTTAAATAGTCCTATTGAATGCAGGAACTAAGTAGGAGATATTTATACACAAGGCTGAAAAAACCCTATTCTTTTTTTTGAGCATAAGCAGCAGAGATTTTTTAAGCAGAGAGGAAAAGAGAAAAAAAGGCTCCAGCCCTTATGGGAGGGGTCTCAGAAAGGCTGAGCCTCTCCTTTTATTTATTTATTTATTTATTTATTTTATTTGTAGCTCAAATTGCCATGCAGCTCAGGTTGTCCTTGAACTCATGATCTCCTGCCTCAGCCTCCTAGATGCTGTAATTACAGGCGTGTACCACTAAGCCCAGCCTATTTCTTATTCTTTAGGAGATCACTGTCTAGTGAGAGAGGCAGTTATATACAAAAATACAATTCAAGACAGATTGTAAAAATATTCAGTGATGGAATACAGTAATGAACCAGTACTTTCGCATAGGCAATTCGGTGAGTGAAAAATGCCAGTTTAGGATGCCCTTAGCCTACATCTTATTGGAAAAATGAGGATCGTTATATTTACCTTTAGAATTCTAATTACAAGATTGTTTTGAGGACTACTGATAAAATAATGATGCTCCTGACATATAGTTGGTGCTTAATAAACAATGGCCAAAATTAATTCCCAAAGGAGAGAGGTAGAGGCAGGTATATTTATCTCTATTTACAACCGAGGAAACTAAAAATCTCAGTGAGTTTAACCGACTATTCTGATGTCTCCAATCTAGTAAGTGAGGACGCCAGCCCCAACTTTGATCTTCAGATCTTTTAAGTCCTAACACTCCACCACAACCTTTAAAAAAGCAACGATAGTTTTTACCAACCTCATGCTTCCCTGTGCATTAGGGAGAAGGCGGAGGATAAAATGAGTATCAAGGGAAGTGGATCTTAAGCAGGGTCTCGATTTCCGGAGAGGTGGGTTTAAGAAGACAGGAGCATGAATAAACGTGCGCGTATAGGGAACGTCGAAGAAACGAAGCCCCGCCAGGGGTGGGAGTAGGTTCAGCTAGAAGGACTCCTCGTTAAGCCTTATGGTGTGGACTTGATACACAGGAGACACCATAACTCAAGTAGCGGCAACAAGACGCTCTAAATCCAGACTCAGGACGCCCCGAGAACACCCAGCCTATCTCCGGGAGTGGGGAGGCCTACAGTAGCCAGCCTATCATCGCTGCGGAGGCCAATGAAGTCTCATTTTCATTGGCTAGCGTCGGGATGATGTCATGTTTTCGGGACGGCGAAGGAAGAGGGCGTCATGATTGGTTGGGGCTGGGGCGGCGGGCGGTGGAGGAGCCAGGCGAGTCTCGACCCTGTAGTGGACTTTCTCGGTTCATGTTTCCTGGCCGTGAGGGGCTGCAGAGGGCGGGGAGACGATTCAACAGAAACCTGGATTTGATTCGAAGAGCCGTAGGGCTGAGAAGGGGTGACCGGAAGTGCTTTTGGTACTGACCGGAAGCGAGGCCTGGAGGGGAAAGAGCGGGTCCCGGGAGGGGAGGGGAGGGGGCTTCGAGTAGAAGGGGGCAAGGGTAAAGGTACAAAATCCGCGCACGGGGCTGGCTGGTTGTCGCTGCTGTTGGTTTACCTGGAAGGCAGTGAGCGGCCAACGGCGAGCTCCAGGGGATAGCCTCAAGCGTGGGAGTGCGGGAGTCAGGGTCGCCTCGGGGAAGTCAGGAATAGTTGAGGAAACAGAGCCTCGCGCTCCAGAGGGCTGAGCAAGAGGGGTTTCTAGAAACCCGGGTACCCGGCAGCGAGGGTGCAACCAGTGCGGGTCAGACTCGGGGTTGGGCACTGCGCGTGTGATTTGGGTTGTAGTCTTGCCCCTGTGGGGTGGAATTAAGCTCAGCGCCTTTGTACAAGAAACGGTGTCTCTTGGGGGCCAGAAAGGAGCCAGGATGGCCTGGGCTCTGAAGCTGCCTCTGGCCGATGAAGTGATTGAGTCCGGGCTGGTGCAGGATTTTGATGCTAGCCTGTCCGGGATCGGCCAGGAACTGGGTGCTGGTGCCTATAGCATGAGGTGAGTGAGATTTTCCCAGACCCTACCTCTGAATAGTTAAGGCAGCATTAAGAAAAACTGGGTGGGGAGTGGGTGGGTATAGAGTTTAAAAAGCTGTCTGCAATTAGGGGAAAGGGACTTTTTTGTTGGAGTATTGAGTGTTGTGCAAGAAATGGAAAAAAATTGTAGACAGTGTGGTCTGTGCAAGGCTGGTGGGACAAGGAAGAATGGCTCTTGATTAGCAACCAGATGTACGTTGAGAGGCTGTTGTGCCAGTGTGGGAGACTTGGAGACTGATGGTATGGGTGGGTACGTTTGGATTTGTGTGAGCAGGTGAGGGATGTCTAGGAAATTGGGGAGTTGGGAACTTTGGCTTGATGATGAATATTGGAAGAAACGGGAGCTCTTGCTGAAGAAGTAAGTCCACACAGTGGAGTCTTATCAGTAGCCTGCTCTAAGGCTTCAATTACCTCGAGGGCTTCTGATTTCTGAAACATTGGCTGTGAAATGAAAAAGTGACAAAGAGAACTTTTAGATGCTTCTAGACCTTCATGTATCAAGCTCGTTGCTGATAATAGATTAAAAGTATCATTTGAAAGCAGCATTACTTTTTGTGTCACTTACTGGCATGCATTGGTTACTTCATTCCCCCATTTATGGACGTGTGGAAGTGTTAGGTGGACTGTAATTAGGTTTTCTAATGCAGTATAAGACTTCGTCTAAATAAGTGAGTCAGGAACTTTAGAACTTAATACTTTAATTGGAGTTATATGTTTGTAGGGGAAAGTTGCCTTTTATGGGGAAAGTGGGCAAATTTTTCATTCTTGTGATAAAATCCTGTGAGAGTTCCCTTCTTTATCCTGCCTAATTCACGGTGGACTGAAGGAAAATTGTGAGTTAGAACTTAACACTTTAGCATCTTTGCTTACAGTTAAAATAATAAGCTCTCTATATAAGTATTTTTGTGAATTTTGGGGGGAATTTGTGTTTGGTTATGCAGTGCTCCTAGTCTTGAGAAATGTAGCTTAGTTTTAACTAGGCCTGTTGGACCATAAACAGAGAGATTAATCTGTTCATTTGGAAGTGAGTGCCCTGGCCCTGACCTTTCGCATCCGCATTAGACATAATATTTGACGTTTTGTGCTGTTCGTATCAAGATTTACCTCAGCAAAAAACTTGACTTTGTTTGTTATCCAAGTTTAGGATGGAAGTAATTAAATATCACTCTACTTGTAAAAGTAGTCAACATCATAACATTATCTACAAACTTTTGATCATCGACTGTGTGTACTGCTGCATGCTTCCCTACCATGTGACCTTACAGTTAAGAGGGCTTTCCAAATCATAACCTTGTGTGGTCTCCACAGACACCGGAATGGCATATTCACACATTTAGAGATTTTTTTTTTCCAGCATCAAACTTTTCCCAACAGTATTCAAACATCACGTTAAGTTTTCTTGAGAGTACAGCAGTATTTATTTGCTTTTTTTCACCTTTTTTTCATGTATTATACACTTGTCTTTTTTTTTTTTAATAAGTGATCCTTTAATATTCCCCTTAACGTTTTTCTCTTACATTTTTATGCATAGCACAAACTTCTGGTAAAAGTAATTTCCTTAAGAACATGCTGAGCAATCACAAAAGACCATATATATAACAAATGATGTCCATTTCTATGTCATGTCCAAATCTATAGAGAAAGTGGATTAGTGGGTTCACTAGAGCTGTGGGGGGAAGAGGAAATGGGAAGTGACTGACTGCTCTGGACATGGAGTTTCTTTTTGGAGTGATGCAAATGTTCTAAAATTGTTTCTGGTGAAGATTGCTCTACTCTGACTAAAGACAATTGAGTTGTACAATTCAAATGAATTGTATGCTATGTGAATTGTATTTCAGAGCTGTTGTAAAAGTCTTAAAGAGTTTAAGTTTTATGTTTAAAACTTTTTCTTTTCCATTTTTTAAAAGTTGAGGTAAAATAAAAGCAACCCTTTAACGCTTTTTTTTTTTTTTTCCGGTACTGGGGCTTGAACTCAGGATCTACACCTTGAGCCACTCCACCAACCCTTTTTTGTGAAGCATTTCTTCAAGATAGGGTCTCTTGAACTATTTGCCTGGATTGGCTTTGAATTTTGGTCCTCCTGATCTCTGACTCCTGAATAGCTAGATTCCAGGCATGAGCCACCCGCGCCCCACCTCAGCCTCCTGAGTGCTGGGATTACAGGTGTGTACCACCATGCTCAACTGATAAAATGAACCATTTTAAAATGAACAATTTAATGGCATGTAGTATGATGATAGTGTTGTACAACTACCACCTTATTAGTTCTAAAAGGTTTTCATCACTCTTAAAGAAAACCCTATGCATTTCAAGCAATTGCTCTGCATTTCTCCTCCTCTGTTCTGTCCCTAGTAACTACAAATCTGTTCTATCTCTGTGGATTTACTTATTCTACATATTTCCAGTAAGTGGGATCATATAGTATGTGTTTTTTTGTGTCTCACCTCTGTCACTTAGCATAGTACTGCTTGAGCCACACTTCCAGTTCTAGTATAATGTTTTCAAGGTTCATGTTGTACATGTATCACTACTTCAGTATTTCTTTCTTTTTTTTTTTTAAACGGTTCTGGAGTTTCAACTCAGGGTCTTACACTTGCTAAGCAGGCACTCTACTACTTGAGCCACTCCACCAGCTCATTTTTTGTGTTGGGTATTTTCAAAATAGGGTCTCTCCATCTATTTGCCTGTTCACCTAATGGTAGACAGGAAGCAGAGAGGGACTGGGAGCCTGGTGTAACCTCAGGGGCACAGCCCCACTGATGTAGGCCTTCCTCTTAAAGTTTCCATGACCTCCTAAAACAGTGCCACCTGCTAGGGACCAAACAATTCACTACAGGAGCCTGTGGGAGACATGTCATAGTCATAACAGGTTGTTACCTTTTGTCTATGAATAATGCTGATACGGCTTTATATTTTATCTTAGACATCTTCAAACCATTGTAAGAGATACCTGAGGTAATCAACTTATATAGAGAAAAGGGTTATTTTGACTCACAGTTTTGGAGGTTTCAGTTCATGATCAATTGGCTCCGTTGCTTTTGGGCCTTTGTTGAGGCAGCAGGTAGCAGGGAAAAAAATGTTCACCTGATGGCCAGGAAGTGAAATAGAAAGAAGGGTCTGGGGTGACAATATCCCCTTCAAAGATTGCCTCCAGTGACCAGAAAACCTCTCACTAGGCCCTACCTCTTAATGTTTCCATCACCTCCCGTAAGTGTCAAGCTGGGGCCTAAGCCTTTAACACAGGGATCTTTGGGGGAATTATAGATCTAAACTATACCATGTTTATTTAAAGGAAATGACCATAAAATATTTGTAAACCATTTGTTTACAAGACGTGATTTCTTTTGGGTATATATAATATATTTTCATTTCTTTGGGTAGATATCTATCTATAGATAGATATCTTGGAATTTTTGGTAATTTGGCAAGTCTATGTTTAACCTTTCGAAGAACCACTCAGCTGTTTTTCAGAGCTAAACCATTTTACATTACTTACAGTATTGTTTAGGGTTCTTGTTTCTCCACATCCTTACCAACACTTGTTACTTTTATGGAACCTTTGTTCCATTAAAAAAAAATCATTAGAGCCACCCAGCTGGGTGGGAAGTAATATCTCATTGGGTTTTAATATACGTTTTTTAATGGCCAGTCATGTTGAATATCTTTTCATGTGCTTCTTAGTTATTTGTGTATATTACTGGAGATGTCTCTATTCTTCTTTTTTTTTTTTTTTGAGAAGTCTATTCTAAAGACCTTTGCCCAGTTATTATTTTTCCTCCCATGGTGCTGGGATCAATCCTATGACCTTATGACCTCATGCATGTTAAACAAACACTCTACCATTGACCTGCACCTCCTGCCCAGGTTGTCATTGTTTTTGCTGTTGAGTTGTAAGAGTTCTTATAGTCTCTTTGCCAGACCCTTATCAGGTATATGGTTCGCAAATACATTCTTTTTGTTTTGTTTTTGTTTCTTTGAGACAGGGTCTCACTATGTAGCCCAGTCTGGTCTCAAACTGGCAATCCTCCTGCCTTAGCCTCCCAAATGCTAGGAGCAAATGTATTCTTTCTTTAGGTTGTCTTGCATGCTCTTGTAATGTCCTTTGATGTACAAAATTTTTATGAGGTTCATTTTATCTATTTTTCTTTGGTTGCTTATGATTTTCGTGTGTCTGGGTAATGGCTAGCCTTATAGAATATGAGGAAATATTCCCTTCTCTGATTTTGGAAGGAGTGTGAATAGAATTGTGTTAATTCTTTAAATGTTTAAATTCACCATTGAAGCTCTCTGGTCCTGGACTTTCCTTTGTTAGGTTTTTGATTATTGATTCACTCTTCCATTTGCTATAGGTTGTTGAGATTTGTATCATCTTGAGTCAGTTTTGGTACTTTATTTTTAGGCTTTTGTTTCATTTCAGTTATCTAATATGCTGGTGTATAGTTGTTCACAGTATTCTCTTAGAATCGATTCTTACCATAAGAGCAATAGTAGTACCACCCAGTTTTATTTCTGATTTTATTTGCATCTTTTTTTTCTAGTCATTTTAGCTAAGAGTTTGTAAAACTTCTTAAAATTTTTTTTTTTGTGGTGGGATTTGAACTCAGGGACTACACCTTGAGCCACTCCATCAGCCCTTTTTTGTGATGGTTTTTTTTTTTTTTTAGAGAGGGTCTCACAAGCTATTTGCCCTGGCTGGCTTTGAACTGTGATCCTCCTAATCTGTCTCCTGAGTAGGTAGGATTACAGGTGTGAGCCACCAGAGCCCAGCAAACTTGTTGACCTTTTTTTTTTTTTAATTTTTATTGTTTTAATATTCATATGTGCATACAATGCTTGGGTCATTCCTCCCCCCTGCCCCCACCCCCTCCCAAACAACCCACTCCGCCCCCTCCCTCCCCCCCATACCCGGCACAAACTATTTTGCCTTTATCTCTAATTTTGTCAAAGAGAGAGTATAAGCAATAATAGGAAGGAACAAGGGTTTTTGCTAGTTGAGATAAGGATAGCTATACAGGGAGTTGACTCACATTAATTTCCTGTGCATATGTGTTACCTTCTAGGTTAATTCTTTTTGATCTAACCTTTTCTCTACTTCCTGGTCCCCTTCTCCTATTGGCCTCAGTTGCTTTTAAGGTATCTGCTTTAGTTTCTCTGCGTTGAGGGCAACAAACGCTAGCTAATTTTATAGGTGTCTTACCTATCCTCACCCCTCCCTTGTGTGCTCTCACTTTTATCATGTGCTCAAAGTCCAATCCCCTTGTTGTGTTTGCCCTTGATCTAATGTCCCCATATGAGGGAGAACATACAATTTTTGGTCTTTTGGGCCAGGCTAGCCTCACTCAGAATGATGTTCTCCAATTCCATCCATTTACCAGCGAATGATAACATTTCATTCTTCTTCATGGCTGTATAAAATTCCATTGTGTATATACCACATTTTCTTGATACATTCGTCAGTAGTAGGGCATCTTGGCTGTTTCCATAACTTGGCTATTGTGAATAGTGCTGTAATAAACATGGTGTGCAGGTGCCTCTGGAGTAACCTGTGTCACAGTCTTTTGGGTATATCCCCAACAGTGGTATTGCTGGATCAAATGGTAGATCAATATTTAGCTTTTTAAATAGCCTCCAAGTTTTTTTCCTGGAGTGGTTGTACTAGTTTACATTCCCACTAACAGTGTAAGAGGGTTCCTTTTTCCCCACATCCTCGCCAACACCTGTTGGTGGTGGTGTTGCTAATGATGGCTATTCTAACAGGGGTGAGGTGGAATCTTAGTGTGGTTTTAATTTGCATTTCCTTTATTGCTAGAGATGGTGAGCATTTTTTCATGTGTTTTTTGGCCATTTGAATTTCTTCTCCTGAGAAAGTTCTGTTTAGTTCACTTGCCCATTTCTTTATCAGTTCATTAGTTTTGGGAGAATTTAGTTTTTTAAGTTCCCCATATATTCTGGTTATCAGTCCTTTGTCTGATGTGTAGCTGGCAAATATTTTCTCCCACTCTGTGGGTGTTCTCTTCAGTTTAGAGACCATTTCTTTTGATGAGCAGAAGCTTTTTAGTTTTATGAAGTCCCATTTATCTATGCTATCTCTTAGTTGCTGTGCTGCTGGGGTTCCATTGAGAAAGTTCTTACCTATACCTATTAATTCCAGAGTATTTCCTACTCTTTCCTGTATCAACTTTAGAGTTTGTGGTCTGATGTTAAGATCCTTGATCCATTTTGAGTTTATACATGGATCCAGTTTCAGATTTTTGCAGACTGCTAACCAGTTTTCCAGCAGTTTTTGTTGAAGAGGCTGTCTTTTCTCCATTGTATATTTTTAGCTTGTTTGTCAAAGACAAGTTGGTTATAGTTGTGTGGCTTCATATCTGGGTCCTCTATTCTGTTCCACTGGTCTTAATGTCTGTTTTTGTGCCAGTACCATGCTGTTTTTATTGTTATTGCTTTGTAATATAGTTTGAAGTCGGGTATCGTGATACCTCCTGCATTGTTCTTTTGACTGAGTATTGCCTTGGCTATTCGGGCCTCTTGTGTTTCCATATAAGTTTAATGGTAGATTTTTCAATCTCTTTAATGAATGTCATTGGAATTTTGATGGGAATTGCATTAAACAAGTAGGTTACTTTTGGGAGTATAGACATTTTTACTATGTTGATTCTACCAATCTATGAGCATGGGAGATCTCTCCACTTTCTATAGTCTTCCTCAATCTCTTTCTTCAGAAGTTTATAGTTTTCCTTGGAGAGGTTGTTCACATCCTTTGTTAGGTTTACACCTAGGTATTTGATTTTTTTTTTTTTGAGGCTATTGTAAATGGAATTGTTTTCATATATTCTTTTTCAGTTTGTTCATTATTAGTGTATAGAAGTGCTAATGATTTTTCTATGTTGATTTTATATCCTGCTTCCTCGCTATAGCTATTGATGATGTCTAGAAGCTTCTGAGTAGAGTTTTTTGGGTTTTTATGATATAGGATCAAGTCGTCTGCAAATAGGGATATTTTGACAGTTTCTTTACCTATTTGTATTCCTTTTATTCCTTCTTCTTGCCTAAGTGCTCTGGCTAGGAATTCCAGTACTATGTTGAATAAGAGTGGAGATAATGGGCATCCTTGTGTAGTTCCTGATTTTAGAGGGAATGGTTTCAGTTTTTCTCCGTTAAGTATAATGCTGGCTGTAGGTTTGTCATATATAGCTTTTATAATGTTGAGATACTTTCCTTCTATTCCTAGTTTTCTTTGCACTTTTATCATGAAATGGTGTTGGATCTTATCAAAGGTTTTTTCTGCATCTATTGAGATGATCAAGTGGTTTTTTTCTTTGCTTCTGTTAATGTGGTTTATTACATTTATTGATTTTCGTATGTTGAACCACCCCTGCATTCCTGGGATGAAGCCTACTTGGTCATGGTGAATAATCTTTTTGATGTGTTGTTGAATTTGGTTTGCCATTATTTTGTTGAGGATTTTTGCATCAATGTTCATTAAGGAATTTGGCCTATAGTTCTCCTGTTTGGAGGTGTCTTTGCCTGGTTTTGGGATAAGTGTAATACTGGCTTCATAAAATATGTTCGGCAGTTTTCCTTCCCTTTCTATTTCGTGGAACAGTTTAAGGAGGGTTGGTGTCAGTTCTTCTTTAGAGGTCTGATAGAATTCAGCAGAGAATCCATCAGGTCCTGGACTTTTCTTTTTGGGGAGACTCTTGATTGCTGCTTCAATTTCATTTTGTGTTATAGATCTAGTCAGGTGATTAATTTCCTCAGTTTTGGATGATCATATGTATGTAGAAATCTGTCGATTTCTTTAAGATTTTCAAATTTATTTGAATATAGGTTCTCAAAGTAGTCTCTGATGATTTCCTAGACTTCCAGGGTGTTTGTTGTTATCTTCCCTTTTGCATTCCTGTTTCTCTCCTCATTTTAGTCAGGTTTCCCAGGGGTCTATCGATCTTGTTTATTTTTTCAAAGAACCAACTTTTTGTTTCATTAATTCTTTGTATGGTTTTTTGGTTTCTATTTCATTGATTTCAGCTCTTATTATTTCACTCCTTCTGTTTGTTTTGAGATTTGCTTGTTCATATTTTTCTAGGAGTTTGAGATGTATCATTAGGTCATTGATTATCTTTCAGTCTTTTTAAAATATGCACTCATGGCTATAAACTTTCCTCTCAGGACTGCCTTTGCTGTGTCCCATAGGTTCCGGTAGGTTGTGTTTTCATTTTCATTGACTTCCAGAAGCTTTTTAATTTCCTCTTTTATTTCATCAATGACCCATTGTTCATTAAGTAATGAGTTATTCCGTTTCCAGCTGTTTGCATGGTTTTTGTCTTTACTTTTGTTGTTGAGTTCTAGTTTTATTGCATTGTGATCAGATAGTATGCATGGTATAATTTCTATTTTCTTATATTTGCTGAGGCTTGCTTTGTGCCCTAGGATATGATCTATTTTGGAGAAGGTTCCATGGGCTGCTGAGACGAATATATATTGTGTAGAAGTTGGATGAAATGTTCTGTAGACATCAAGTAGGTCCATTTGATCTATTGTATATTTTAGATCTTGGATTTCTTTATTGATTTTTTTTTGGATGACCTATCTATTAATGATAATGGGGTGTTAAAGTCTCCCACAACCACTGTGTTAGAATTAATATATGCTTTTAGGTCTTTCAGGGTATGTTTGATGAAATTGGGTGCATTGACATTGGGTGCATACAGGTTGATAATTATTATTTCCTTTTGGTCTATTTCCCCTTTTATTAGTATGGAATGTCCTTCTTTATCTCGTTTGATCAATGTAGGTTTGAAGTCTACTTTGTCAGAGATAAGTATTGCTACTCCTGCCTGTTTTCAGGGGCCATTGGCTTGGTAAATCTTCTTCCAGCCTTTCATCCTAAGCCTATGCTTATTTCTGTTGGTGAGGTGGGTCTCCTGTAAGCAACAAATTGTTGAATCTTCCTTTTTAATCCATTTCGTCAAGCAGTGCCTTTTAATGGGTGAATTAAGTCCATTAACGTTAAGTGTTAGTACTGATAGGTATGTCATGATTCCTGTCATTTAGTTGTCTTAGTTGTTTGAAGGTTTGAATGGGTGTACCTAAGTTGAGGTTACTCTCTACTTTCTTGCTTTTTCTTTTCCTGTGGTTTGGTGCTGCCTGTCCTTTCATGGTTAAGTTGGGTTTCACTTTCTGTGTGCAGAATCCCTTGAAGAATCTTTTGTAGTGGTGGCTTTGTGGTCACATATTGTTTTAGTTTCTGCTTATCATGGAAGACTTTTATTGCTCCATCTATTTTGAATGATAGTTTTGCTGGGTAGATTATAATGGGGTTGAAGTTATTTTCATTCAGTGCCTGGAAGATCTCACCCCATGCTCTTCTTGCTTTTAATGTTTCTGTTGAGAAGTCTGCTGTGATTTTGATGGGTTTACCTTTGTATGTTATTTGTTTTTTCTCTCTTACAGCCTTCAGTATTCTTTCCCTAGTTTCTGAACTTGTTTTAATGATGATATGTTGTGGGATAGTTCTATTTTGATCTGGTCTGTTGGGTGTTCCGGAGGCCTCTTGCATCTGTATGAGAATATCTTTCTGTAGATTTAGGAAATTTTCTGTTATTATTTTGTTGAATATATTACACATTCCCTTTGCTTGTACCTCTTCTCCTTCTTCAATGCCCATGGTTCTCAAGTTTGGTCTTTTGATGGAGTCAGTGAGTTCTTCCATTTTCTTTTCACAGGTCTTGAGTTGTTTAATTAATAGTTCTTCGGTTTTTGCTTTAGTTACTAGTTCATGTTCGTGTTCTGAGATTCTGTCTTCTGTTTGTTCTATTCTGCTGGATTGGCCTTCCATTTTGTTTTGCAATTCTGTTTCGTTTTTTTTTCTGAGGTTTTCAATATCCTGGGTCGTTTCTTCTTTAATGTTGTCTATTTTTGTCCTGAGTTCATTTATCTGTTTATTCATCGTGTTCTCTGTTTCACTTTGGTGTTTATACAGTGCTTCTATGGTCTCCTTTATTTCTTCTTTTGCTTTTTCAAATTCTCTATTTTTGTTGTCTTGGAATTTCTTGAGTGTCTCCTGTACATTTTGGTTGACCCTATCTAGTCTCATCTCTATAAAATTCTCATTGAGTACCTGTAGTATGTCTTCTTTTAAATTATTCTTGTGGGCTTCATTGGGTTCTTTGGCATAGTTTATCTTCATTTTGTTGGAGTCTGGATCTGAGTATCTGTTTTCTTCGTTCTCCTCTGGTTCCTGTACTAATATTTTGCTGTGAGTAAACTGGTTTCCCTGTTTTTGCTGTCTTCCCGTCATTGCCCTTGGTGGTGTTATTGTCCTTGTACTGTGTGCAATTGAGTATTTTCTGGCTTGTAATAATAGCACTAGTGATATTTAGAATGGAAGGGTGAGAGTGGATGGAAAGCAAAGAAGTTAAAGGAAAAGGGAAAAACAATGAAGTAGAAAAGAAACCAAAACAAACAAAAAATGTTTCAAAGATATAAACAGGGAGAGACAGTGTATAATCAACTGTAAGCTGAAAAGGTATTCGAGAGAGAGAAGATTGAAAATAAAAAATAAGAATAAAGATATAATGAAAATAAAAAATAAGTAAATGAAAGAAAAAATATATACATATAAAAATAAAATAAAAAATAAAGAAAAAAAACCTCCAAATTCAAATGCAATGAAGTTTCAGTCTTAATAATTTTGGTGTTCGTCCCTCAGCCTCCAATCCTGGAGATAGTGCCTAAGATGTTCTGTAGTTGTTCATCAAAGGGGAAACATAAAGTAGAACAAAACTGCACACACACACACACACACACACACACACACACACACACAAAAACCCACAAAGTGTCCCACGTTCAAATGCAATACAGTTTCAGTAAGTTTTTCAGCATGCAGGTGTAGTTCGGTTGTTTTCTCATCAAAGGTAGGGAGAGAGAGAAAAAAAAAAGTGTGGAGACAGGTCTGTGAATGGCTATCTGCGGATGTGGCTTGCCTGCCTGCTGCTGTCAGCCTGCTGTTGCTGGCGGCGTTATTTATGCAGTTCTCTGAGGTGAGCTTAGCACTCACTCACTGCTCCCCCCCCCAAGCAGGCTTTGTTTACCCAGAGTTCTCCTGTGCACCAGCCGCTGCTACAAGCTTTCCCCGTTCCAAGCACACTGGGGGAGGTGACACTGCACCCGCTTTCTCAGGCCTGTGTGTTTATTTATTTACAGTTCACATGGGAAGTGGGTCTTTTCCCCTTCCTGTGGAGTTTTCCTCCCACCTCTGCTTTTACAAGCTTTCCTGCTCCTGCTTGCTGGGCGTGTGCTGCTGCTCCTGCCCGCTGAGGTGTTTGTTCACAGCTCATGTGGGAAGTGGGTCTTTCCCCCTCTCCTGTGGAGTTTTCCTCCCTCCACCACTCTCACAGGCTTTCCTGTTCCTGGTTGCTGGGTGCACACCAATGCTCCTGCCCTCTCTGGCCAGGCCCAGTTTGTGTATTTACCGTTCTGGGAGAGAGTCCCCTCCCTCCCATTCAGGGCACTCAGGGCGCCCCATCCTCTTTGCTACTTGTCTTTATTGTTCTTATTGCTTATTACTCAGTTTCTCTTTTTTCCCTGGATGGGGGTCGGTCTGTCCAGGGGGCTATGCTTATCTGGCTTAGGGTTGTCTGTGGACATACCGTGTACCGCTTAGTTCACCTTGTCCTCGTCTTCCCGAGCCGTCTGGGTTCGGGCGACTGGCGGCCCGGGCCTGTCCTGGTTTCTCCGTTTAACATGAAGTGGAGATTCTCTGCACGGGCTGGAGGTGTGGAGCGGTCAAAATTTTGCCTCTTCTTGGTGGCCTTGCCTGCAAGGTGTGTCTCCAGCATCTCTCCAAGATTTCACTTTAGGAGGCATGCTTTCTGCTTCCTCCCTCTAGCCGCCATCTTGGAATCTGGATCAGTTAAAAAGTTTTAAAACCCTTTGGGTACTGAAGTATGGCAAATCTCAAGCTGAGTAAATAAAAAGAAATCTACACTGAAATTCTTTATAAGTTTTTCTTCTTTGGTGTCTGAGTTTCCCCCATAATATTAAAAGCAGCCAGGGAAAAATAAGTCCCCTAGGCGAGGGTCCGTACCACCCTGATGACTGCAGAAAGCCACATTTGCTGCCACCTCTGCTCGCAACCCCAGCTCTGAGTTGTTGTTCTTTTTAAAGAACCCAACTTTTAGGATACATATTATGGTGCATGCCTGTAAGCCTAGTGTTCAGGAGACTGAGGCAGAAGGATCTTGAGTTCCAGATGAGCTTGGGCTATACAGGGAGACCCTCTCTCAAAACAAAACAAAACAAAACAAAAACCTACCACCAGCACCACCGAAAGCAAAAACCCATATAACCCAGCATCAAAATAAAGCAAGCCCCCCATCCACCCAAAAAAATGTAACCTCAAATTTTGAAGGTCAATACCCCTATTGCTCATTGTAGCACCAGTAAGTTGCAAAAGAAATTTGGGTCACTGTCTCCACAGCTCTCTGCCATTGGGCTAGGAGCTGGAGGGTGATAGATGGTATGCCAAATGCTGAAATTTACTAAAAATTTCAAGCCTTTTTTTTTTTTTCTTCTGGCAGTAGTGGGGTTTGAACTCTGGGCCTCACACTTGCTCAGCAGGCACTCTTACTGCTTGAGCCACTCTGCCAGCCCTTTTTTTGGTGGTGGGTTTTTTCCAGATATGGTCTTGGAAACTGTTTGCCCTGGCTGGCTTTGAAGTGTGATCCTCCTGATCTCTGTCTCCTGAGTAGCCAGTATTACAGACGTTAGTCACTGGTGCCCAGCTTTATCAACCTTTTTCTTCATTAAGCACTTTCTTGGATGCTATAATACGTGATTATACTCCAGACTTCTAATGTAGTTGCTTCAAGCAGTCCTTGTCATTGGAATAGTTGTTTTGGTGGAGAGACCAATTCCTGTAGTTTCCCGTCATCTTCCATGACATCTGTTCCCAATTTTCAACGGTTTTTTATTTAATCCAATGCTGCTTCTAACTTAGCCTTCGTGTGTGCCCAGGTACACACACACACACACAGACCCCTTATCCATATAGTTATTCTATTCATAGAAGACTTTATAAATGCCTATAAGCTTTGTTCACTTAAATAATTTCAGGGGGTGCTGGTGGAGTGGTTCAAGTGTTCAAGTGCCTGCCAGCAGTCATCAGACTCTAAGGTCAAACCCCAGTGCTGACAAAATAAATAAGCTTCCTCATTTCCAAAAATAAAAAAACCAAAATATAACAAACAAAGGCAGAACTGATCTGAGGAGATCAGGTATAGCTGGTGGAATTCAGTCTTAAAAGATTTGAGAGACCCAGGAAGAGCCTTTATGATACAAATGTAAAAGGACATGAATAAAAGATTTTAAAGGGCTGGCATAGTGGCTCAAGTGGTAGAGTGCCTGCCTGGCAAGCATGAGGCCCTGAGTTCAAATCCCAGTACCACTAAAAAATAATTTCAGGGGCTGGGGATACAGTTTGGTGGTAGAGTATGTGCTTATTAGCTTAGGGCCCTGAGCTCAATCCCCAACATCAAGAAATAATAATAATAATAATAATAATAGTGATTTAAAAGAGGATTCTGAGAAGACCAGGTAAACACCAGAATTCTGTCTTCTCACCTGGACAACATTTGTATTGGCAGAAACTGTATGCTACAACTATTTGGGAACACTGGTTTATTGAAGTCTTGTACTTGTTGGGGGAATTAACCACTATTTACCCAAGAATTAATTTTCACCAATATTGGTCAGTTTCAGTTCTTAGCACAATGGCAGCTGTGTGTCCCCCAGCCATTAGCCTCATGGCAGGCCGCTGTGCCTGTGTTCCTGGATCAGCTTGCTGGACATGGGGTAGACAAAAAGAGCCCTGTGCTCCAGAAGTCGGGGAATCTGTGGTCTGATTATGACTTGCTTCTGATCATAGAGGTGCAAAAAGGCTGTGACTGTTGTTGCACCCCCATCTCTTTGTTGCAACCCCCCCTCCCCCAACCAGTGATATCTGGGGAATTTAAAGGGCTAGCAGTCTCCTTTTTTTCCCCCTTTCATTTTTCTCTTTTTTTTCCCCTTTTGTGAGCCAGACATTGAAGACTAGAACAATCCAAAGCAACCACATACATAGGGGAAATTAAGAAGTTATTGTGAGGCCACGCACGGTGGTTCACACCAGTAATCCCAGCTATTCAGGAGGCAGAAATCAGGAGAATTGCAGTTAGAGCCCAGCCCAGGCAGTGAGACCCCCATCTCAATTAATAAGCTGGGTGTGGTACAAGTCTAAGAAGGCTATAGGTAGGAGAATTGTAGTCTCTCATCCAAAACTTCAAGACCCTCCTTGAAAAAATAGCAAAAAAAAGGTTGGGGGCATGATGCAAAAGGGTGTTTAGCAAGCACACAAGGCCCTCAGTTCAAACCTAGAACTGAAAAGAAAAAAAAATTACTGTGCGTGCCAGGGGAATGCACAGGCTCAGAAAAGATCTGAGATGTTTAGTTTACACTTCAGACCAGTCCTTGCCATAGAGGAGCCAATAGCAATCAAAAGCAAAAACAAACAAAAAAAAAAGCCAAACCCCAAGGAATGGAGAGAAACTGATTTGCAGGATTACCACATTAGTGGATTCAAATATCCAGTTTTCAACAAACTAGCCACAAGACATACAGAGAAACAGGAAAGTATGGCCCATTCAGAGGGGAAAAAAAAATAAGCCAATAGCAGTTACTCCTAAAAAAGACCTATGATGGGTCTACTGGGCAAACACTGTAAAACAAATGTCTTAGAGATATTCAAGAAAGACGAGCAACGGTGGCTCACTCCTATATTCCTAGCTACTCAGGAGGCAGAGATCAGTAGGATCAGAGTTCAAAGCCAGCCTGGGCAAATAGTCTGTGAGACCCTATCTGGAAAAAACCCATCACAAAAAAGGGCTGGTGGAGTGGCTCAAGGTGTAGGCTCTGAATTCAAACCCCAGTACCACAAAAAAAAAAAAAAAAAAAGTTACAAGGACCAAAAGAAGACATGGGAAAAACGAGTACAGTATATGAACAAAATGGAAATATTAATACAGAGAAAGCCTAAGAGAAGCTAAAAAGAAATTATGAAGCTCAAAAGGACAATAACAGAAATTAAAAGTTCACTATAGGTATTCAGAGGCAGATTTATGCATGTAGAAGAATCAGTGAACTTGAAGATAGGACAATGTTAATTATTGAGTCTGAGTAACAAAAGGAAAAAAGATTGAATAAAAGAGTTTAAGAGACCTGAGGGACACCATCAAGCAGGCCTATGGATGCGATGTGGGAATCTCCAGAAAACAACAGGAAAATAGGGAAAGACAGCATTTGAAGGAATAATGACCCTGATCGTCTCAAATTTGATGAAAGATGAATATAACCATTCAGGAAGCTCACTGAGCTCCCAGAAGGATGAACTTAGATTCACACTGAGACATATAAACTGTTGAAAGAGAATTGTGAAAGCAATATACATTTTATGTATTTTACATTTGTATATTCGTATTTTTGGTACAAAACGAACCCAGAGCCTCCTACATGCTAAGCATGAGCTCTACGACTGAGCCACATTTTTCAGCCCTCAATAAGATTTTTCAGTAAGAAACTGTGGAGGCCAGAAGGCAATGGGCTGATACATTTAGAGTGGTAAAAGAAACAAAAACAAAACAAAACAAAAAACCTGTCAACTAAGAATTCTTAACCAGCAATCAAGGCCCTGAGTTCAATCCTCAGTACTGTTCTTCCCCCTTCCCCTCCAAAAAAAAACCCAGTTAAGAAAGATACCACAAATAAGCACAAGCTGGGAGTGAGGCCATATTGTTACTACTAGACCTGCCCTGAAAGAAATGCTAAAGGAAGTCTTGCAGGTTGCAGTGAGAGGAACTAGATAGTAACTGGATGCTCTATGAAGAAATAAAAATCCCAGTAAAGGTAAATACATGGGTAAATTATAAAAGGTAGTTGTTGTTGTGGTTACTTTAACTCCACTTTTTGTTTTCAACATGTTTTGAGACCAATAAATTTGTTCAAATAAAAAAATTGTTAATCTACAAGCAATATGATTGTAACTCCTGTTTTTTAATTTCCATGCTTCATTTTCTATGTAATTTGAGAGTAATACATTCAAAATTATTAGTTTATAATTTTGGACACACAGTATAAAAATATACAATTTTCTGATAACAAAAAAGCATAGAGACAGAACCGTTGAAGGAGCAAAGTTTGTTACTGAAGTTAAACTGGTATAAATTCAAATTAGTGTTTTAAATTCAGGATATTAATGCTAATCCCATGATAAGCACAAAGAAAATAGCTAAAGAATGTGCACAAAGGAAAAGAATTAAACATTTCACACAAAATGTAAGACAATATGCAGAAAATGAGGGACAAAAAGCTATAAGAAAAAGTCCAATTTTATGCTGTCTATTAGAGACTCATTAAGATCCAAAAGCACAAAATGGTTGTAAGTGAAAAGGATGAAAAAGATATTCCATGAAAGTAGTAACCAAAAGAAATTAGGAGCAGCTATACAGATAGTAGACAAAGCAGATTTTACACCAAAGCATATGTAGCTGGTGTTGGTGGCTCATGCCTGTAATCCTAGCTAGTCAGGAAGCAAAGGATCTCGGTTTGAAGCCAGCCTGGGCAAATAGTCCATGAGACTATCTTGAAAAAAAAACCATCCCAAAAAAGGACTAGTGGAGTGGCTCAAGACCCTGAATTCAAACCCCAGCACTGCAAAAAAAAAAAAAAAAAAAAAAAAAGCTTATGTGTCAAAGTAGGACATTGTATATTTGTAAATTCTTCAATGCAATAAAAAGATATAACAGTTGTAAACATTTACAGACCTAATAACAGGTCATCAAAATATATGGAGTAAAAATGAAAAAAAAAAGTAAAAGTTGACAGAATTGAAGGAAGTCATAGTTCTACAATAATAGCTGTGGAGATTTCAGTACCCTTCTCAATAATGAATAGAACAGCCAAACAAAAGAGGGAAATAGAAGACTTGAACAAAACAATTAAGCAATTAATCTACCAAGCAAGCAGAACACTCTACCCAACAATATACCTTCAAGTGCACATGGAACATTTTCTAATATAGAATATATGTTAGGCTACAAATTACATTTCAATAGATTTTAAAAGATATCATGCAAAGCATATTCTTATATTCTAACATGAAGTCAAATCAAAAATAAAAGAAAAATCCACTAATTTGTGAAAATTAAGTAACACATTCTTAATCAGTAGTTTAAAGAAATCACAAGGGAAATTAGACAAATGAAAAGAACACAAAATGTGAAAACTTACGTGACACTGAGAAAGCAGAGCTTAAAGAAATTTATAGCTACAAATACTTACATCATAAAACAAAGCCAGGTACTGATTGCTCATGCCTGTAATCCTGGCTTTGAAAGGCTGAGATTGGGAGGATGGTGGTCCAAAGTCAGCCTGAGCAAAAAGTTCACGAGACCCTATCTCAACCAATAGCTGGGTGCAGTGGTGTGCCTGTTATCCCAAGTTATGCCAAAGGCTGAGATCAGGAGGATCACAGTTCCTAGGCCAACCCAGTCCTGGAAGAAAGTTAGGCTCTTCAACCAAGTAGTAGGGTATGCCTGTAATCCCAGCTACATGGAAAGCATAGGTAGGAGGATGGAGGTCCAGGGCCAGTCTCAGGTAAAAAATTCACAACCCTATCAGAAAAAGCACAAAAGGGCTGGGGGTATGGCTCAGGCAGTAGAACACCTGCATAGCAAGCACAAGGCCCTGAGTTCAAACTCTAGTACTGCCAAAACACACACACAACAAATAAGATTGGTGTTCATGGTTGCACACACACCTGTACTAGCCCTTGGAAGGTAGTCAGGAGATCCTGTAACACAAAAAACAAAACAAGACAAACACAAAAAATCCCATGGAGTTCAGTCAACAATCTATGACTTACAGAATCAGAGAAAGAAGCACAAACATCACAAAGCTAGCAGGACAGGAAAAAAAATTAGAGCAGCGAAAGAGTAGAAAAGCAGTAGAGAAAACCACAAAGCCAAGAGCTGATTCTTGGAAAACATTACCAAAATTGACAAGCCTTTACCTGGATGGATTAAGAAAAAAGATTCAGATTACTAAAATACTAAGGTAGAAGTAAAAGCAGGGATTTTTACCAATAGTTCTATAGAAATAAAAAGGGTTATAATAAACAATTGCATGCCAACAAATTAGGTAATAAATGCCTAGAAACACAAAACCTACCAAAGCTAAACCACTAAGAAACGGAAAATTTAATCAGACACATAATAAGATGGACTTAGTAGTTAGAAGCTTCCCAACAACAGTGGCTTCACTGGTGAATTTTATCTAGTTGAAGAATTAACACTAATCCTTCTCAAAGTTTCCCAAAACATTGAAGAGGAAGCAAATTTGCAAACTCAATGAGGTCTACATTATACTCTACCAAAACCCTACAAAGATACTACAAGTAACTGCTGCTCATCCAAGTCCTGGACCCCAAAGGTTGGAGGAGTGGCTCAAGTGGTAGGGTGCCTGCCTAGCAAGCGTGAGGCCCTGAGTTCAAGCGCAGTACTGCTCCCTCCCCTCTTCCATACCACCCCCCCCACCCCCCCCACCCCCGGTAAAAGCTTGGACTGCTGAATCTAGAGTTCTGATATGCAAGGGTAGGCCTCAGCTGATTGGATGGTACATATCTATCACTGAATCCATCATTGATGGTGAACTTTTCCCCACTCAGTCCAGCAACTGACAGGCCAGTCTTTTCCTGAAACACCCTCACAGACAAACCCAGAAATAATGCTTTTCCACCTTCCTAGGTATCCCTTGGTGCAGTCATGTTGATCATCACTCCATATGCTCCAGTATCCCACTTCTGGGTATATACTTGAAAGAATTGAAAGAAGAGGCTCAAAGAGATATGTATACACCTAATATTGATAGTGTTATTCACAATAGCTAAACTGGGGAGGTGTCCCAAATGTCATCAAGGAATGAATGGATAACCAAAATGTGGTATATATACAGTAAGATATTAATCAGCCTTAAAAAGGAAGGAAATTCTGTTATGCTGCAACATGTGTAAACCTGAGGACGTTGTGCTACATAAAATATGACAGAAATGTATAGAGTCAAATTGATAGAGACAGAGTAGAATAGTGGTTACTAGGGATTGGGAGAAGGAGAGGGTGTGGAGGCAACTAATTGTTTAATGGGCACAGAAATTCAGATAGGAATGATGAAAAGGTCTGGAAGTAGACAGTGGTGATGGTTCCTCAACAATGTGATTGTACTTTATACCAGACAACTACACACCTAAAGATGGTTAGAATGGTAAACATTTGTATTACATTTATTTTACTGCAAAGTTTTTAAAGGGAGAGGGGAATACAAATAGTTCCCTTTTGCCCAAGTTCCAATCCACCTAGCTGACAAAACATCACCATGAATGATAATTGCTGGGAACTACTGGTTGTTTAAGGAGTGTAAGAGTTTCAGTTTTGCAAGATGAAAAGAGCCCTGGAGATGGACAGTAGTAATGATTGCACAGCAGTGTGAACATGCTTAATATCGCTGAACTGTTCACGTAAAAATGGTTTAAGTGTGAGCTTGGAGTCCCAGCTAGGGGGGTGCTGAAGGCAGGAGCATTATTTGAGCCCATGAAGGGGAGACTAGTATCAGCAGCATAGTTTTTCCTTGCCATATATATATATGTATATATATATATATATATGTATATATAATATTGTGTTACATGTATTTATTTTTCCACAGTAAAAAATTGGGGAAGATAATTTCCAGAAGATTTTCATGAATCCTAAGATGAATTCCCTTACCTAGATTCCCCAAACGATAATACTACTTCACTGTATTTGTTTTATCTTTCTCCTCTTTCCTAGAACTTCTTGTGCTACCCATAATTATTTTAGTTTTCTGAACAGCAGATGTGATGCCCCTACTATCTAAATACTTCAGTATGTTTTTTTGTTTTCGTTTTCATTTTTTTGGTAGTACTGAGGCTTGAACTCAGGGCCTTACACTTGCTAGGCAGGCACTCTGCCAGCCCTGTTTTGTGTTGGGTTTTTTCAAGATAGGGTCTCATGAACTATTTCCCTAATCTACCTCATCTGTGTTTACAAAGTAGCTAGGATTAGAGGTGTGAGCCACCTGTGCCCAGCTAGTATGTATTTTTTTAAATAACAAATTCTCTTATTTAGCTGGCCTAAGCTAAAGACTATTTGAAAAGTAAAGCAAAAACGGATGTAGGTGAGACTCAAGTGATAGAGTTCCTGCCTAGCAAGCAGAAGCCCCCAAGTTCAAACCCCAGTATCACTATCAAAAAAAAAAAAAAAAAAAAGATGGCTTCTACACAGACACTTTTTGAAGTTAAGGTCTTATTGAGGCTTATAGTCCTGAGGTACTGTTAATAGTGCCCTTCACTCCCCAAAGTGTCCTTGATTCCATAACAAATTATATGATTACCTGCTTCAAAATGTACTTCAGATCAGGTCACTTTTTGCCTGAAAACACACTAATGGTTTCATATCTTCCTTTGAATAAAAGCCCCCAGGTCTGTCAAGGTTCCAGTATGGTGTATCCTCTGCCCATCTTGTTTGTGTCTACTTTCCATGTGGCTTTCTGGGCCCCAGCCACATTTAGCCTTCCTACTCCCCTACCTCAGAATTTCAGCATTTGCCTTTTTTTTTTTTTTTTTGTGGTACTGGGGCTTTAACTCAGGGCCTACACCTTGAGCCACTCCACCAATCCCCCCGCCCCCCTTTTTTATGGGTTTTTTGAGATAGGGTCTCATGAACTATTTGCCTGGGCTGGCTTCAAACCTCAAACGTCCTGATCTCTGCCTCCTGAGTAGCTAGGCTTATAGGCATGAGCCACTGGCACCTGGCACATTTGCCATTATCCTTGAAATATTCTGCATCCCTCACTTCCTTTAAGTTTCTGCTCAAATGTCAGTTTTTCAGAGGCCTTCTCTAACCACCTTCACATAAAATAGCAAGCATCTCCTTCCCCTCCCCAGCACTTCCTGCTTTCCTACTGTGCTTTATTTTTCCCCAGCATCTGATGTGTTGTTCACATCTCCCCAAATAGAATAAATGCTCCATGATGGCAGGGACTTTTTGTTCTCTGCTCAGTCTAGAATAGTGGCTAGTAACCAGTTTGTGCTTATTTGTTGAATGAACTGAACTCACTATCTCCATTTTGTTGGAAAGGCAAGTAGAACAAGCAGTTCTTGAGGCAACTGCCTCTCTTAAGGCACCCATCTCTTCATCATGTGTGATTTTTCTCTTCTGTTTGTTGTTTTGCAATGCTTCTTTTTCAATACCCTTTTCCTTCACATTTTCCCATTCAGTGATCATCTGTAGGTCTTCAGATCTTCCTCTTTCTTTGTCTTGGAGTTGTCCTGTTGTTACTGACTGTTGTTTACTTTCCCTTTCATTCTGAGGCTCCTGGGATGGATAGTATATAATGAGATTCCTGCCTTTGCTACAGAGGTCATCCACTATTTAATTAAAGATGACACTGCTGTAAAAATACAAAGAAACAAATAATTATGAGTAAGATCAAATTCAGGATACTGTTGCTTCTGGGAGCTGGAGGGGGACATAATTGGAGGGCTTCAACTGTTAGTTCTTGAATCCTTAAGCTGGGGTGGAATGTACACAGGTATTTGCACTGCTTTGTCTTTTATTTTTAATTAATTAATTTATTTTTGCGGTACTGAGGTTTGAACTCAAGGCCTACACCTTGAGCCACTCCACCAGCCTTTTGTTCTGATGGGGGTTTTTGAGACAGGGTCTTGTAAACTGTGTGGTCAGGCTGGCTTTGAACCTCAGTCCTCTGCTTCCTGGGTAACTAGGATTACAGACATGAGCCACTGGCACCCACTGCTTTGCCTTTTTTAATGTCTAAAATACAGCATAAATCCAAGGAACAAATGTGTCTACCCCATAATCTATTTCAGGCTGCCCTCTTCATCTTTTCTTTTGGTGGGGTTTGGGTGGGGGGCTTGAACTCATGGCCTTGCAATTGCTAGGCAGGCACTCTACCATTTGAGCCACTCCACCAACCCTTTTTGTGTTGTTTATTTTAGAGATAGGGTCTTGCTTTATGCCAGGGAGTGCCTGTACCAAGATCCTCCTCTTTGTGTGTCCCTGAGTACCTGGGATGTAGAAGCATGTGCCGCTGTGCTCAGCCATTGGTTAAGATGGGGTCTGGAGAACTTTTTTACTCTGGTTGACCTTGAACTGTGATCCTCCCAATCTCTACCTCCCAAGTACAGGTGTGACCCAGTATGTTCTGCCTTTCATCTTTTTAAGTTATGCTATCATTCATTTCCTTTTTACTGAAAATCCACAGATTTTTCTTTGCTTTCTTATATTTTTCAGAGATGTTGCCCTCATTATTCTTTGAAAATACACTACAGTAACCTCCATTTGAATTTTACTTCTTTTTTTTTAAATAAAAATTTTTATTAGGATATAATCGTTATAAAGGCAGGGATTCATAGTGACAATTACAATTAGACTTATGTTGCACATTAATTACATTGTCCCCATCGTCTCTCCCCATGAACCCCCTCCCCACCCCACTTAAAACATTTGCAAGAGGTTTCTTAGTTCTATTTCATATGGGTATATGAAGTCCATCAAATACATACTGTCACCTTAATCTCCTTCCTTCACCCTCCTACTAGTACTCCCCCATCCCCACGCTACCTATTTTACAGTCCTGTTGTTCATTATTAATATTTAAGTTGATGTTCCAAGGGGTTTTTCAATGTATGCCTGCTGTGCGTGTGCTTTACTTTGGTCCATTCAACCCCTTTCATTACTCTCACTTACCCCTTTACCTCCCCCTGCCCATTTTCAACAGCTTTCAATACATATCCTTATATTCCTAACCTTTACATCTTATGTTTTACCATATTACTGATGCTCTGTCATTTTCTTTTCCTTTCCCTCTTTCCCTGAGTTCCATACAGTAGTTCCACTAGTACAATCATGTTCTACATCTGAGCTTGAATATGGTCATGCTCATTTTTGTGTATATGTTTATCTTTTGGATCTGTCTTCCATGTATGAGAGTAAACATTCAGATTCAGCCTTTGTGTTTTTGAGCCTGGCTATCTTCGCTTAACAGCATGTCCTCTAATGTATTCATATACCTTCAAACCACATGTCATTATTCCTTATGGCTGAGTAAAGCTTTCTTACATTTTTCTTGCCTTCCTCCTGTTTTTATGGAAGATGACCTGCAAAGCAACAATGTTGCCGTTCCTTCTACTTTGTTGCCCTCTTTCTTTTTTTCTACCTTCTATCCTGACCTTTTTTATCTGTCTTGTTTGTAGCTAATCTTTGACTTTCACTATACCTCAGGGTGAGAAGCTGAAAGAAGGATATATTTGGGACTTTGAATATACAAATTAATGCATTCCTGATTTTCCTTTTCTAGCTGATTCGTGTATTATATGCATAGTAAGTCCTGGTTGATGTACTCAGTCATGCAGATTTTTTTTCTTTTTCTTTTCCCTTCTCTTTTTGAGCATGGTCTTGCTATGCAACTCTAGCTGGCCTGAAACTCACAATGTAGTCTAGGCTGGCCTTGAACTTGTGATCCTCCTGTCAGCACCTCAGTTGTACAGATTTCTATTGGCTTATTCAGTAAATATTTGAGTGTCAAGTATGTGTCAGATTGCACAGTTTGAGTCTATATATTTGAATCTTCCCATAGGTAGGTGCCATGTCTAGATAAATAGTTTCTTGCCCTTCAGTATTTTATAGTGAAGTACAGAGGATAACACATGTATAAAAGTAAATATGATACAGGCTAGAAATAGATGCTAAAACCATAGATAAAGTGCTATGGGAGTTCAGAACATAGAAATACTGATTATTTCTTTAGGAGGTATCCAAAAAACAAGGGTAAGATTTGGTCAGGTAGAGAAGATGTATGAACAATGGACTCACTGGCTTATGGGGCTGATGCATCTTAATGTTAATGTAAGCTAACTTGTCTTTCTGGTATGTTTGTTGAGACAGAGTATCACCATGTAACCTGGGCTGGCCTAAAACTCATGCTGCTCCTGCTTCAGCCTCCTGAGTGCTGGGGCTATAAGTGTGCACCACCACATTTGGCTTGCTTTCCTGATATATATGGGGTTTATGCTTTAGTTCTGCATCCTAGCTGATATCTTATTTGGTCAGTGTTTTAATTTTTTTTTGTCAGCCTTATAGTATTTTATTGTGGTTTTAATTTGCATTTTCTTGATTTCTTATGAAGCCACATACCTTCTCATATATTTATTGACCTTTCATGTTTTCTCCTTTTTTGGAGGAGAGAGGAAATGTGTGTATTCATTTTTAGGAATTTTAAGTATGTTTTGGATATTTATCTTTTCCCTATTGTGGCATGTTATTTCACTATTTTTATATGTCTTTAGTCCCAAAATTCTATCAGTTATACTTTATCAGCTTTTTCTTTTATGATACAATTTTTGGCAGAACTGGGGTTTGAACTCAGGGCTTTATACTTGCTGGGCAAGTACTCTGCTGGTTGAACCACACCTCCAGCCCTTTTTGCTCTTGATATTTTGGAGATAGGGTCTTGCTTTTGCCCTGGTGGACCTGGACTGTAATCCTTCTATTGTATACTTCCTGCCATGGCAGGATGGCAAGCATGCACCACCATGCCCAGATTTTTCCATTGATATGGGGTCTTGCAAACTTTTTTGCCTGGGCTGGCCTTACACTGAGATTCTCCCAATCTCAAGTAGTTAGGATTACAGGTGTGAGCACCAGTGCTCAGTTTGTGTAATTTTTATATCTAAGAAGTTCGTGCTTATTCTGAGGCCATAAAGATAGTCTCTTGTATTGTCTTTTTTTTTTTTTCGGTGGGGCTGGGATTTGAATTTAGGACTTCGTGCTTGCAAAGCATGTGCTCCACCATTTGTGTTACTCCTTCAGTACATTTTGCTGTAGTTATTTTGGAGATGAGGGTCTTACAATCGTATGGATCTCGGCCTCCCAAGTACATAGCATTACATGCATGAGCTACCAGCGCCCACCTTCTTTTTTTGGGAGACAGGGGTAGTATGGGGTTTGAACTTACAGCCTTATGTATCCTAGGCAGGTGCCCTCCCACTTGAGCCACACTTCTAGCCCCAAAGTTCTTAATAGGGTATTTTATTTTATCAAGTACTTTTGAGACCCTCTCAAAAAGCAAAGTAAAATGCAGTGATAGTAATAGTACTCTTACCTTATAAGGTTGGTATAAAGAATAAATGAATTAACATGTAAAGTTAATTGGGATGTTGTCAGGCATGCAGCAAATGCTCAGTAAATGCTAGTACTTACTACTTGATTTCAACTCTAGTTAATAGTCCAACTCCAGAGCCTGTTTCTCTCTCTCTCTCTCTGTCTCTCTGTCTCTCTCTCTCTCTCTTTCTCCTCTCTCTCTCTCTCCTCTCTCCTCTTTCCTCTCTCTCTCTCTATTCTTTTTTGTGCTAGGATGGAACCCAGGAGCTCACACATGCTAGGTAAGTATTCTACCACGGTGCTACATTCCAGCACAAGCCTGTCCTCTTTAATTCTTCTCCACTGCAGAGGTAAACCCCAGATATAGTTTGTATAGCTCTTGCTAATGGACATGAGGCTAAGGAGACAGGAGCAATTTCACATGCCTCCTTAAGTTCTAGTTTGAGCATTTTGATGGATACAGTTGCCTTTTACTAAGAACGCTGGGCAAGTTTGGAAGAAGATCAAGAGTTCTATATGGGACCTGGTCCATTTCATGTACCTGAGAGTCATCAAAAGGCGATGTTAGATAAGTATTTAAATAGGCAAATGTGGAATCTTATATAGAACTATGGACCTGGTAGACATATTAGTGAGTCACCAGAATAAAGTGGTGTTTAAATATATGAGAACTAATGAGATCATCTGAAAGTGTGAAAATGAAGAGCCAGAATCAAGTCCTAAGGATTTGCCAAGGAGGATGGGCTGCTACAGGGGCATTGAAAATGCTGTCTGTGAGGTAGGAGGAAAATTAGGAAAGAGTACTCAGGAGGACAGAGAGAACAGAGGGGAACACAGTGATAGCTGTGTTCAATGCTCCTGAGAGTAAGTAGATGTCAAGTGATCCCTGAGAGGTGATCATTGAGTTTGGCCTACATTGTCATTGGTGACCATGACAAGCACTTTCCATGGTGTGCTGCAGGGAGTGCCTGTTAGGGTTGGAAGAATGAACCAGAGGTAAGGAAATAGAGACTGTTTCATGATGTTATGAAAGGTACAGAGAAATAAAGCAGTAGTTGAAGGAAGGCATGGGAAGATTTTTAAGGTGAGACAGTCTTCAGCATGATGGTATGCTAGTGGGAGTTATCCAGTGGAAGAAGATTGGTACAGGCATTAGGACAATTGAGGGCGTAAGGTTCTTGGGAATTGAGAAGAGACTGGATCCAGTCTGTGGGTACAGGTCAGCCTTTCCCAGGAGGAGAAACTTTGCCTTCATTGTGCATCAGCAGCAAAAGAAAACATAGTTTCAAGGGTAGGTAGGTTTGTAGGTTTGGTAGTAGAAGACACTTAAATTTATGCAAAATTTAATGAATTAAACTGTGTGGAGAGTAGAGGCAATTAGAAGCAAGTAACATAGGAATTCTGAGGAGCTCTTCACAGGGGTTGTAGACAACCAAGTGCTTAATATAGATTTGATAATAAATGATGGCAGAATTTTCTTGACTATTCATCCACATTTGTAACCTGGCCATGTTTGCTGATAGCCTAATTATAAAGACCCAGATTTTCTAATGGGCATATTATGATTATTTTAGTCTTTGTGTGTGTATGTGTTGTTTGTACTGGGGATTGAACTCAATGTTAGTTGCTCTACCTCCTTAGCCATGTTTCCAGTCATTTTGTTTTTGGTTTGTTTTCAGATAGGGTCTGGAACTATTGTGATCCTTCTATTTCTACCTCCTGAGTAGCTGGGGATTGCAGCAGGCATGTACCACCATACCTGGCTTTTTTTTTTTTTTTTTGAGATAGGATCTCAGTAACCTTTGGGCTGGCCTAGAACTTTGATCTTCCTGTTTCTACCTCCTGAGTAGCCATGCTTACATGAGTAAGCCACCATACCTGACCTATTTTAGTTATTTTATTTTATTTTGGTGATACTAGGGTTTAAACTTGGAGCCTCATGCTCGCTAGGCAGGGATTCTTACCACATGAGCCCACTTTTGTTATGTTTTGTTTTTTGTTTTTGTTTTTCCCTGAGATAGGGTCTCATGAGCTATTTGCCCAGGGCTGGCATGAAACTGATCCTTCTGATCTCTGCCTCCTAATTAGCCAGGATTATAAGTGTGAGCCATCAGTACCTACTTATTTTAGATATTTTAAAAACTGTATGTACGAGTACCTACCCTGGCCAGACCTTGTTAATGCTAGGTGACAAGATGAATAAGATTCTTGCAGGAGTGTATCTTGCATTCTTATAGGGGGGAAATAGAAGAGAATACAAACAGGTAAGGAATTTTCAGAAAGAAGTGCTGTAATGAAAATATATGGGATCTAGTTTAGGTCAAGTGATCAGTGATGTTCTCTCTGTAGAAGTCACACCTAAATGATAAAAAATAACCATGCAGAAGTCTAATTATTCATCTTCTGGCCAGGAGGCTCTTATCATTGCAAAAGCTTTGAGTCCTTTTCAGGTTCATTTTGTGAAGTCAATTGATTGGTAGTTACTTGATACATTTTCAGACCATTGAATGGGAGCTTTGGATTGGTTTTAAATAGGTGCTGCTTTATGCCAGACACTGAATGATGATAAAGAAGGATAAAACTTGGATATAATTTGCTTATTTTTTATGTTTTCCCCCTGTTTAAAATGTAACCAAGCCCTTAAATGCTCATGAAGTTTTGAATGGATTGAATGGGTTACTAGCTGTGTAACCTTGAACACATTATTTAATATTTCAAATAATTTAAGCCTCAGTTTCTTCCATTGGAAAATGGGGAGAGGGAGACAATTCCCCCTATTTGGCAAAATCATTATGTGAATTCAGTGTCAACTTATGTGTAAAAAGTGAATGATTGGGTTGGGTTTGAAGCTCAGTGGTAGAGCACTTATGTGGCATGCACTAGGCCCTGGGTTTGATCCCCAGCACTGAAAAAAAAAAAGTGGATGTTAGTAGTTGAGTGGGTGTAGAGGACAGCTGGAGGGAGTTTAGGGAAAGGAAACTTAGGTGAATTTTAAAAGAGAGAGAAGTACAGTGAGAAATGATACTGAAAAGGTGAAGCTTTATAAACAGAGAAGTGACTTTTTAGGTTAATAGCTTTTTTTTTTTTTTTTTTTGTGGGGCTGAGGCTCATGCATACTAGGCAGACACTCTGCTGCTGAACTATACCCTTAGCCTTAGATTGCATGTTTAAAAAGGTTACTGTGGCTAAAGACTAGAAGACGATGATAAAAAGCCAGTTTTCATGCCTGAGAGGGTTGAAGCTTAGTGAACTTAATAGCATCTGCTGTGTATATCCTTAAAAATGCAAACCAAATCTATTTTCTGTCTGTCTATCTATCCACCTACCTGTCTGTCTGTAAAGACAGGAGGCAAATAACAGTTCTGCTTTGATTCATCATCAGCTCTAATTGGGGATATTTCTAGGGCATACGCTGGCTATTTTAGAAGAAAAGGAGCCTTTATCAAAGGTAGGGTCAGAAGGAGGAAAAATTTTCATAAGCTCTACCATTGTGAGCTAAAAGGGGGAAGGGATACCCAACGTCTATTTACTAGTTCATAGAATTCTGGTGCTTTCAGAATTTTGTCAAAAGTCAGCAACAGCAAAGCCTTTCACCAGAAAAGTGTCTGTGCTTGTCTTTTCGTGCTGGGAGGATTGAGGACTAGAGAGATTGTCCTGCTTTGAAACTAGGCTTGGAGTGAGGGATGGGATGAGCAAGACAAAGGAAACTCAAAGGATAGAGAGGTGATGAGTGATGCTTGAATGGGGAAGCCAAACTGCAAGGGGGTGGGATGGGGGTGGACATGAACTGGTAGACATTTTGGACCTAGAAAGAAGTTTTGAGGCTCAGCACTATAAAGGGTTAAGTGTGGGTTCTCTTAGTCACAGGAAAACAAAACCAGGAAACTTACTAGTGTTTCTTTAATTCTGTTGTTCTATTGTGGTAGATACCATATCTTTGTGTACTGAAATGATAGTTTACCTTCTGTATCAAAATTGTCAGAATTCTTGGAATATGTAACCTAGTATTGTTGGCAAGTCGCCATTTTGGTCTAAACTGGGAAGTCGGTGATTTTCAGAAACTAGTACTAATGATGCCACAGGTGATGTTTTCAATTAGCAGTGATTTAATGAGATTGGTAGGCTGGTAAAAGCTAATCCTATAGTGTATGGAAAAAACCTGAGAATGCAGGCCTATATCTGGCACATCTTCTGAAGTAGGACTTTGCTAATTCAGATTTCTTTGATTAAACTTTTAATATCTTATGAACACTCTGGAAGTAAGTTTGTATTTGAAGTTGGATACTTTTAAGCTTCCAAAATAAGTAAGGTTGGCAGATAGATTTGAAATTAGAGGTTTTTAGTGACTTTCTAAACAAAACAAAAATAAAAGCACATCATTTACAAAACCACTCTTTTTTTTTTGGAGCAGGGTGGAATGGGGTTTGAACTACGGTCTTCACACTTGTACTGTACCACTTGAGATACTCCACAGCCCTTTTTTTTTGTGTTGGGTGTCTTCTAGATGGTATCTTGTGAATTATTTGCCCAGGCTGGCTTTGAAACGCAATCCTCCTGACATCTGTCTCCTAAGTAGCTAGAATTACAGGCTTTAGCACATTTCTTATAGAAGCAATAAGTGGTAATTGGCCAATAATTCAGCAGAGTAGAAATATGGGAGATGCAAAAACTAGCGAAGGAAATAGAGATATTTGCTTCATTTTTTGGTAAACTTTGAGATGCACATAATGAATGTACATCTGGTATTTCATAACTAATGTAAGCCAAGCATGATCTAGCACTCTATATTCCCAGCACTTGGGAGGTGAGGCATCTTGAGTTTAAAACCATCCTGGGCTATACAGTTCAGACCCTGCCTCAAAAAGAAAAATGCAAATAAATAAAATAATTGATTCAAATTGATCTCATAACTATGCTGAAGAAATAGAATGATATATACCCTCAAAGCTCAAAATTTTTTTTTTTTTAGTACAAGATATGGCTATTTAACTCAGGTTGCCTCCACCTTCCCAGAACGAGGATTATAGTAGTTAAAGCTCTTCATTAAATGCTTAAAAATGTTAAACACAGTTTTGAGATTTGGAAAAAAATGTTACAGAAATAGTATACCTAAAGGAAGACTTTCAGACAACCAATATCTCTACCAGGGGCAGCATAAAATCCAGATATGGTGTAGTTTTATCTACTTCTCATTTGTGTTTTGGCATCACACTCAACAGTCTATGTTCCAGGTTTGAAGTTGGAGGGGGTAGAATTAAATTACCTAGGGCAGAATTGTGCAAAACACCCACTAGAAACATACTAGACCCTTTTTGTAAGGAAGAAGGGATTTATTTGGACTCATGGTTTCAAAGGGTTCAGCCTGTGGTTGCTTGGCTCCATGCACCTAGGCAGAATATCTTGGTGGTGAGAGCAGGTGGCAAAGGAGCTCCTTCATCTCATTGTGGAAGTCCTTTTGAGTTGGATCTTTTTGTTTTGGTTTCATTTTTCTTTCCTTTTTTTTTTTTTTTTTTTTTGGCAGTACTAGAGTTTGAACACAGGGATTGCACTTGCTAAGCAGATGCTCTACACTTGAGTGACACACCCAGCCCTCCTCACAGCCCCTTTTTTTTGTGACAGAATCTCAAAATGTAGCCCAGGCTGGTTTTGAACTCTTTGATCCTCCTCCCCCTGCTTCACTAGTGTTGAAACCTGGAAGATCAAAGGAAAGAAGAGAAAATAGGAAAGAAGGGAAATATGAATAATTTTATTTGAAGTGGTAGGTAGTTTTTAGTACTTAGAATAGTTCCAGGTATTAGTAAGTATTTAATAAATATTTGAATGAATGAAGTTTTGTTTTCAGAAAGGGAATTATCAGTACTTCAGGAACTTCATATTCCATTTACTCAGTTAGGTCATAGACAATTTAGAAGGATGCGTTTCGAGAACAGAGTTCATTATTCAGAGAGCATGGTCCACCTTTGGCCAAGTGGATGTTCATAGGATGTACTTTTTACGAATTGAACCTTTTTGTATTTTAACTTTAAGTAAGAATACCACTTTTAGGAGTTGTGTTAGAAAAAACTATACTGGTAGGTCTTTTGTATTTGGCACACAGAAGATTTAATATGCCTAGATGTTACCTATGCCTTTATTATAACTTATCTAGTTCTTGTTTCATTATGCCAAATGCACAAAAGTAGAAATGAAATTTAAAAAATAGGATCAGGTTTGGTGGAACATGTTTGTAATTCCAGCTATTCAGGATGTGAAGATAGGAAGATCACCATTTCAGGCCACCTTGGGCAAAAAGTTAGTGAGACTCTCATAAAACTGGTGTGGTGTTACATACCTATAATTTCAGCTACTTGAAGTAGTTATGAAGATTGTGATCCAAGGCTGTCCTGGGCAAAAAGTGTGAGATCAAATATTAAAACAAACTAAAACAAAAAGAGGATTGTGGCTCAAGAGGAAGGCCCTGAGTTGAAATTTCAATATTGTAAAAAAAAAAAAAAATTAAAAATAAATATGTTAAAATATATGACAGTTTATAAGCCAGTTAGTCTAGCCAGTGTACAGGTTTCTTAATTACCACTTGGCTGGTGCCTTCAATAGTAGATGGAGAATATGCTTTGGACTCTAGTAGCAGTGAACAAGTGATATTTCCTATCTATTAAAAGGCACTATATACCAATTAGTATTTTCAAATGATAAATAAGATCTTTAGACCCATCCCAACATAGCCTCCAAATCCTGAGTGGGGATAGAGATGTAGCTTAGTGGTAAAACATGAGCTCAGCAGGCTCTAGGCCCTAGGTTCAATCACTAGCAGCAAAAAAACAAACACCCTGAAAAGACTGAAAGCATTTAGTCATTTTAAAAACATTATAATAGAATTGATTTAGAGGGCAATTTTATTTATTTATTTATTTATGCATGCATACAGTACTGGGTTTGAACTCCGGGCCTTATGCTAGATAGGCAGACACTTTATCACTTGAGCCGTGCCCCAGCCCTTTTTGGTTTTAGTTTTTTTTTTTGCTTAAGGTCTCCTGCTTTTTGCCTGGGTGGGCTTCAGGCAGAGATCCTCCACCTACACCACCTGTAGATGTGCAATGCCTAATGTGTTTGTTAAGATTGGAGGGAGAGTCTGTCCTTCCAATCTCTGCCTCCCAAGTAGCTGAAATTGATTACAGGAGTACACTACCATGTCCAGCCCTAACTGCATTCTTTAGGTATAGTTATTTGTGGAGCTGCTTAACTTTTACAAAATTTGTATATATTTTTACTCTAACAGGATGCAGTGCTGAAACCCAGATATATTCCTATAGTGGTCCCTGGTCTGACCATATGAAAACAGGAAAATGGAGTTAGTTTGGTTATGGCTTTTAGTGATCTCTGATGCTAGTTTATATTCATAAACTCACTATTTTTGTTTGTTTGTTTTTGTGGTTCTGGGGATTGAACCCAGGCAAGGGCTTTACCACTGTTCTGAAGGTTGCACTCAAGACATCATGTAGGTGTTCTATCCCTTGAGCCATGGCTACCAGTCCTTTTGGTTTTGGTTAGTTTTGAGAAAGGATTTTGCTTTATGCCCCAGCTGGCCTGGACAGCCATCCTCCTATGTGTGCTTTCCCAGGAACCTGGGATGATAGCCATTGATTGAGATGAGGTCTCATGACCTTTTTTGATAGGGCTGGCCTCAAATCATGGTCCTCCAGATCCCTGCCTCTGAGTAGCTTGTATTACAGACTTAGCTATCAGCACCTGGCTTATTTTTTTTAATAACCTGTCTTTAGTCTTGCTTGGAGTTCATGTCAGATCACTCTGGTGTATAGTATGGGGCATCTGCTCATTGTCTCTCTTTTTTTTTTGCAGTACACCAACACTTTTTTTGTGTTGGGTATTTTTGAGATAGGGTCTCACAAACTCTTCACCTGGGCTGGCTTCCAACCTCGATCCTCCAGATCTCTTCCTCCTGAGTAGCTAGGATTATAGGCGTGAGCCACTGGTGCTTGGCAGAAGTGTGCATTTTTAACATATAACTCAACTTATCCTTTTAACAGTTAAGCTTGCCATACTTTTATATTTGATCATAAATATAGTAAGATACTAAGAACAAAATGACTCAATGTATAAATAGAAGTATAAATCGTATCAATAATATTTACTAAGCACATACAAGAGAATTCATCCCTTCAAATACTTTGTTTCATTGAAATGAATTAAATACATGAAGTAATTGGAGAATAAATAAAATGCTAAATTATACATTGGCAGCAACTACTTAGAATCTGTCAGAGCAGATTTTTCTGATCTGTACCCAGTTTACCTCTGAGAAAAGAGATTTTTGTACTTCCAAATTGGTTCTTCTTGAATGTGGTTTTTTTTTTTGGGGGGGGGAGTCAGGGTGGGGAACAGGCAGGGGCCTAGAGCTGTATTTACCAGTTATCTTTGCCTCCATCTCTGTGGAACTGAAGGTTACTCTTTTGCTCCCGCGGTAGAGTAGAAATGAAATGCAGCAAGAGCATGGATAATTTAAATATACTTGAGGCTTATATATTTAAAAATCTCTAATGAGGAAATATAGTCTTATGTGTTTGGTTTGGCTGTACTGTTTTGAGTTAATTTTAGAGCTAACTTTTAGAATCAGTTTTAGTCCTGGAGGCTTAGGTGTAATGCTACATGATGCTGAGACTGAAAACTGATGCTATATATTAGCCTTGCTAGGCAGTGACATTTGAGAAGAGAAAACAAAAACAAAAAAACAAAACACAAAACCCTACAATAATAAAGGTTGAGCTGTTACTATGTTGCAAAATCCTGTTTGCCTTGATTCTTGGTAATCTTCGCTAATCTTTCAAGGAATCATCAGATGTGATGTATTTGAGGATGATACAGCAATAAAGTCTTCCAAAGATTAGCACTATGTTTTTTCAGTTTTGTGGTATTTTGCTTTATTGTCTATGCTATTTATTGCTGTGGGAACTGGTAGCTCCCTGATTTTGAGAGGTACTGGGACAACATACTGGAAAACTCTGTGGTTCTGAGTTTGTAACAGTCTCCAAGGAACAATAGTATGTTTCACCTGAAAAATTAATATAGAATAGGAAGGATTTCCCTTTTTTTTTTTTTTTTCTTTTGCAATACTGGGGCTTGACCTCTACCAGCCCTTTATCTGAGCCACTCCACAAGCACTTTTTTGTAATGGGTTTTTTCAAGATAGGGTCTCTCGAACTATTTGCCTGGGATGACTTTGAACTGTGATTCTCCTGATCTCTACTTCCTGAGTAGTAGGATTACAGGCTGTTTCTTTTTTCATTGTTTTTGGCAGCACTGGGGTTTGAACTCAGGACCTCACACTTGCTAGGCTGGGGCTCTACCACTTAAGCCACTCTACCAGCTCTGTCCCCACTCTTTTTTTTTTTTCTTTTATTATTCATATGTGCATATAAGGCTTGGGTCATTCTGTCCCCACTCTTAATCACCCAGATGAGCCTTTGCAGTATTTTTTTTTTTTAGCCACTATGGATTATCTAATAAAAACTGATTTGCAATGTTAAATAAACAAAAATGTCTTTTTTTAAAAAAATGTAAAAATAGAGAACAGCAAGGCAAAACAGATCCTGTCTGGGGGGGTTGGTACCAGTGGGAAGGGGGAGGATATAAGGAAAGGGTGTAGGAGGGTGAATATGGTAGAAATCCTATGTACAAATGTATATAAATGGGAAAAAGAGACCTGTTGAAACTATTCCAGGAATAAGGGGAGTGGGGATAAAGGAGAATAATGGAAGGGGTGAATTCAACTATGACATGTTATAAGAAATTTTGTAAATGTCACAGTGTGCTCCCCAGTACAATAATAATTTAAAAAAAGAGAAAAAAATACTAATTTGCAAACCAGGCTCATTTAGTATGTGTGAGGCCCTTAATTTTATCTCCAGCACCGTGAAATAAATAAAAACAAAGATTTATGTTTGTCAACATGCTAACACATCTACAATCCTAGCACTCTGGAGGCTGAAGCAATAGGTTTGGGAGTTTGAGGCCAGCCTGGCTACATAGCAAGACCCTGGCTCAAAAAAGCAAAACAAGGGGCTGGTGGAGTGTCTCAACAGGTAGAGTGCCTGCCTAGCAAGCTTGGGGCCCTGATTTCAAACCTCAGAACCACCAAAAATGAGCCAGGCACTGGTGGCTCATACTTGTAATCCTAGCCACTCAGGAGGATCTCGGTTTGAAGCCATCCCTGGGCAAGTAGTTTGAGAGACCCTATTTTGAAAAAACATATCACACAGGGCTGGAGGAGTGACTCAAGCAGTAAGAGTGCCTGCCTACCAATGTGAGGCCCTGAGTTCAAACCCCAGTCAGTGCTGCCAAAAAAAGAAAAGAACAAACCTAAACCTGATTTGCATTCAGGCTAACTGTATCCAACTAATCATATCTGTCCTTCCTATTTAGACATTATCAGAAAAGAAAGTTTCTTTATCTTCCCTCCTCCCTTTTTTAAGTGTTCATACCATTAAATTTGTACAGTATTATACTTGTGTGTGTTAGGCCAATAATCATGACATTTGCTGTTTGTTTTGTTTCCCAATGAGTATTTGTAAAGTCTTGAAAATTCTTGGACTAGTAGTGTAGTTCAGTGGTAGAATGTTTGCCTAGCAGGCATGGGGAAGCCCTGGGTTAGAGCTCCAGCACCATGAAAAAACAAAAAGATTCACTTATCTACTGGGTGTGGTGGTATGCACCTGTAATCCCAGTACTTGGGAGGTTCACAAGTTAGAGGTCAGCCTGGACTACATAGCAAGACCCTTTATCAACAAAAAAACCATAGCCAAAGATTCACATGTTTCTATCTCCAGCACTGTCTAACACCCCCCCACACACATACAAAGTGCACATTGAAATATACATTGAAATGCACAAACTTAAACTGTACAGTTCTAACACCATTGTTCTCTTTATCTTTACAGTACAGTGTTAGAACTGTTCTAACACCATTGTTCTCTTTATCTTTAGTTTTGCCTGTTTTAGAATGTTGTGTCATGCATTATATGTTCTTGCCTGTTTTAGAATGTTGTGTCATGCATTATATGTTCTTTGACTCTAGCTTTTTGTGTGTGTGTGAGGTTTTTTTATCTGTGAGATTTATCTGTGTTGTTGCTTTCCTTTGTTTTCTGAGGTGTAGTCCGTGGCATGAATATAAGCATAGTTTGTGTGTCCATCCTCTTAATTGTAAACTTACGGGTTCTTTCAGTTTTGCTTTAATGCTGTGGTATTTTCATTTCTCTTGGATGAATACCCACAAGTAGATTGCTGGGTCAATGGATAGACACATGGTTAATTTGAAAAACGACTAACCCTTTTTCTAAAGTCATCATTTTACATTTCTATTGGCAAAGTATGAGTCTTGCTGCTTCACTTTCTTGCCAATGTTTGGGTTGTCAGTCTTTTTAATTTTAGTTGCTCTAGCGAGTACTTACACATGTTCCAAGGAAGTTAAAATATATTTCAGTTTGAGAGTTTTATGGCTTGAGATAATTGGAGTACCCTATAACGTGGTGTATTTCTTAAGTGTGTGCATTTTGAAAATTTTGAACTAGAGTGAATGCTAATCAGGATTCAGGATAAGACCCAGAATATCCTTGCCCACTAATCCATGTAGATGAAGGAACGAAGACTCAAGGGAGCTTGCCTAAGATTTGCCTAAATTTGTAGGGATTGAAGCTTAGGACTTCTGACCTAGTCCAGTATTCTTCCTCTAGCACCTCACAATGGATGTGTGTCTTTGGTTTACAAGTTTAGGAGGGCCATCTCAAAACTAGTTGTATTCCACAGAATGTTGTATCACCTTGCAATATTTGATTTTTCCTTTTCTTGTGACTTGTTTTTTATTTATTTTGTCAGAGTTTTGCTCTGTTGACTAGAAGTTTCAATTCTTCTGCCTTAGCCTCCCCAGTAACTGGGATTATAGGCAAGCACTCTTGCGCCTGGCTTTCATTTGGCTTTTATGGAATTCTAAAAGCTGTTTTAGTCCTTATTGTAGATCAGCTAATGTTGCTATTATAGTTTCCTTTTTTAGAACAAATACATTACAGAGTGTAATGGTCCATTTTGTGTTGCTTTAACAAAATACCTAATACTGGGTAACCAGTAAATGCTGGTGATTGAGAGCAGGGCACTGGCATAGGTTCAACTCTGTTGAGGGTCACTTGATAGATGGAATCACCTGATGAGGAAGCAGGTGAGAGTGATGAGAAATGGTTTTTTTTTTTTTTTTTTAGAGAGATGGGGTCATGCTGCAATATTGCCTAGGCTTGTCCTGAACTCCTGGGCTGAAGTGATCCCCGTCTCAGCCCTGGTGCTTGGGTTACAGGCATGAAGCACCATGCCCAGTGAGAAATGCATTTAGAAGGGAGATTAAGGAGAGATGCTAAACACTCTTATAATAGCCCTTTCTCTCAGGAGCTAATCTAGTCCCATGAAACTTTCATTCATTCACTGCCCTTTTGATGGTTGGTGCCCCCATGAGTGAATTATCTTCCACTAGACCGCATCTCTTCAAGAGGTCACTGCCACACTGATGACCAAGCTTCTAGCATATGCTTTTTGGGCAATGCACACAAACCATAGGCAAGCAATAACCCTGTGTGTCCTAGATTTGCATTTTGGAACTCTGCACATAATTTCAGAGTCCTCTCAGGAACCCCTGTCTATGATTCCTCAAATAATGTCTTTGGACAGGTAGGTGGTTAGCAGTGAATATCCGTCATCACCTACATTTTTTGTAGTCAGAGGGACTACATCACTGCAGGTGATCTGCACTTAATGGTTTGGATGAAGCTCTGCCAAGGTAAATAATGTTTATGGCTTTCCAAAGCAAATTGCAGTGACATTTTTTTTCAACAGTGAATCTGCTTTTGCCCCATTGTCAGATATCCGTATAAGTCATTTGTTCGTTCTATTTTAGTGATGTCCTCGCACTGCCCATTTTTAAGCAAGAAGAGTCAAGCTTGCCTCCCGATAATGAGAATGAAATTCTGCCTTTTCAGTATGTACTCTGTGCTGCCACTTCTCCAGCAGTGAAACTCCATGATGAAACCCTGACATATCTCAATCAAGGTTAGATGCTTCCTCATTCATTAGTATTATTGCAGACCTGCTGGATTTGTGACATTTGAGCAGGGACACTTACATGTAAAAGGTTAGATCTTTCAGTGGGATCTGCAAACTAAAATCCTTACTTCAGAGATTTGAGTTTTAATGCTGAACTTGATATATATTACTGGCTCCTTTTGTCTACTTACCTCCCTCTTTTTATTTCATGTTTCCTGTATATCCCCACTGGTTATTATCTCAGAATTGTTAAACTATCCAGCTCTGCTGTTTACCAGTTAAGTGGTCTTGAATAAGTTGTTTAAAGTCTTTGTTTCAGTTTCCTTTTTTTTTTTTTAGGCTTTATTTTATTTGAATTGACACATAATTATACATATTTATGGAGTACATTGTGATATTTTGATATATTTCTACATTGTGCAATGATCAAATTAGAGCAATTAACACAGCCATCACATCTAATATTTATCATTTCTCTTTTTTTTAATTTTTTATTTTATTATTCATATGTGCATACAAGGCTTGGGTCATTTCTCCCCCCTGCCCCCACCCCTGTTTCAGTTTCCTTATCTGTAAAGATGGGATTGATAACACCTTAGGAAGTTGTATCAGTCACATGAAGTAATGTATGAAAGTACTTAGCACAATGTCTGGTGTCCAGCAGAGGTCATAGTTGTTACTAATAATGTTACCTTATATCTTCAGCCAACTCAATTTTATCCTTTCTGAATCTAAGTAAGTTAATTTGTGACAGGTATAATTTGTAACTACTTTTTCCCCTAGGACAATCTTACGAAATTCGAATGCTAGACAATAGGAAACTTGGAGAACTTCCAGAAATTAATGGCAAGTTGGTGAAGGTAAAAGAAAATGAATAAATCATTCTTCTGTACAATATCTAACTTTTTTTGCTTCCATAAAGGTATCTTTTTATTTTTTATTTTTTGTGCTACTGGGGTTTGAATCAGGGCCTAGGGCTTGTTAGACAGGCATTCTAGCTCTTGAGCCATGTCCTCATCCATTTTTATTTTTTTTTAATAGGGTCTTGAAGTTATGTACAGGGTAGGGGGAAGCTGAACTGCAATCCTGTTCGTGCTTCCTACATAGCTGAAATGACAGCCACATGCCATCATGCTCAACTTTGTATTGGTTGAGATGAGGTATTGAGGACATTTTGGTGGACTGACATTGAATAGCCATTCTTCTGATGTCTATCTCCTGAGTAGCTAGAATTGTAGGTGTGAGCCACCATGCCTGGCTTAAATGGTATATTTTATCTGCCAAAATTGGCTGGCTATTAAAGTAAGAATAACAAAAGGAAAGTTGTTGGAAATGGGCCCTATGAACCCTTGAGCGTTTATAGGTACATGGTAGGTTAGCAAGCAGCAGATGTGTTTCACATATCTGAAGTGCTGAGCCATACATTACATAGTATAATAGTAGAAGCATGTAAAAATGTTTCACATAGAAGTTGTATAATGAATATAAGTCAGAGGTGGTGCTGCATGCCTGTAATCCCAGCATTTAGGAGGCTGAGGCAGGAGGATCAAAGAGTTTGAGGCCAGCCTGGGGTACATAGCAAGATCCTGTCTGAGAAAAAATAAAAATTACAGACTATAGATGATCCCAGCCCACTGTAGGTTGATGCAGGAGGATTATGAATTCCAGACCAGCAAGCTCCTGTGCACCACCCCCCTTCCAAAAAAAAACCCCAAACCAAGAAACGCCCAAAACAAACAAAGATTATATATGAATGAGCTTGGATGGCACTTGTTTTAGAAGGAAATAGGTTCTAAATAATTTTAGGATTGTGTCTGGAAACTAAGTGTCAGTGACTCTTCTAGTTTTCCTTTTCAGCACTGATTTCAAGGGACTTTGTTAATAGACTTTGTTGTTCTTTTCAGAGTATATTCCGTGTGGTATTCCATGACAGAAGGCTACAGTACACAGAACATCAGCAACTGGAGGGCTGGAAATGGAACCGACCAGGAGACAGGATTCTTGACATAGGTGAGTTAAGATAACATGTTGGTTAGGATGTACCTTTAACTATGGACTGAGAATTGGTTTTCTTTACTTGACATTTACCTTGATTCATATGCTGTAGATGCTCAATTAGCATGAACCTTGAAGTGATTGTTTTTCTAAGCAGAAAAAATTACTTGTAAGTAATCAGAATTGAAGTAACAAAAAGGAATATTGCAGTTCCCTAGCAATTGCATCCATTACTTCAGAGTGGCTTTGTTTTGTTTTAAATTGTGGTAAAATATTATTATTTAAGCTTATTTATTTGTTGAGTGAGTGAGTGAGTGAGTTAGTCATACTGGGGTTGGAACTCCGGGCCTTACGCTTGCTAGGCAGGCACTCTTACCACTTGAACCACTCCACCAGTCCTTTATTTTAGCCATTTTTAAGTACTATGGTTCATACTATTAAATACATTTACTTTGTGCAGCCATCACCACCAACCATCTCCAGAACATTTTTCATCTTGCAAAACATACTCCATATGCATTAAACTGTAACTGTTCATTCCCCATCACCCCAGTACCTGGTAACCTCTTTTTTGTTTCTATGAATTGGACTAGGTATCTCATGTAAACGAACTCATACAGTATTTGTCCTCTTATGACTGGCTTCTTTGATGCAGAATAATGCCTTAAAGTTTTATCCATATAGTTGCATGTATCAGAATTACCTTCCTTTTTAAGTTTGAGTAATATTCCATTGTAAGTGTACACTACATTTTGTGTAACTGTTGATGGATACTTAGGTTGCTTCCATCTTTTGGCTATTATGAATAATGCTGCTATTTCTTTGGGTCTGTGCTGTCATTGCTTTTGGATATATATGCACAAGTAGGATTGCTACATCATGGTAGTTCTATTTAAACATTTTTTTGAAGAATGATGTATTTTCCACAGTGGCTGCACATTTTACATTTCCTTGCCAATATTTTTTACTTTCTTTTAAAAAATTATTTTCTTTGTGCTGCTGAGGGTGGAATCCAGGGCCTCTTACATGCCAGGCAAATGCCATACCACTAAACTACAACCCCAGCCCAAATTTCTATTTTTTTTTTATATATATATAATAGCTATTCTAGTGGGTTTAAAGTGGTATCTCATTGTGTTTTGTTGTTATTATTGTTTTGTGGTGGGACTGGGGTTTGAAAACTCAGAGCTTTGCACTTGTAGAGCAGGTGGTCTACCACTTCAGCCATACCTCCAGTCCATTTTTGCTCTGGTTATTTTGGAGAGGGAGTCTTTCAAACTGTTTGCTCAGCTGGCCATGTACTGTGATCTTCTGGAGCTCACCCTCCCAGATAGCTAGGATTACATGCTTGAGTCACCCGGCTAATTGTGATTTTGATTTAATTTTCTCTGATGATTAGTGACATGGAATATCTTTTCATATGCTTATTGACCATTTGTATACCATTTTGGGGAAAATATTCAAGTCTTTTGCCCATTTTTAAGTTACTGTTGTAGGATATATATATCATATGCAAATATTTTTTGCCATTCTGGGGATGCCTTTTAACCATGTCAGTAATATCCTTGATGCATAAAAGTTTTAAATTTGGTGGTCCAATTTGTCTATTTTTTAAAATTTCCTATGCTTTTGGTGTTATATCCAAGAAATCATTGCCATGTCTAGTGTTTAAAAGCTTTCCCTGTATGTTTTCTTCTAAGAGTTTTATAGATTTAGGTCTTACATTAATCTGTTTTTTGTATATGGTATAAGGTAAGGGTCCAACTTCATTATTTTGCATGTGCATGGATATCTCAATAGCATTTGTTGGAAAAGGTCATTCTTTCCCATTGAATGGTCTTGGCACCTTTTTTTTCTTTTTTTGTGGTACTGGGGCTTGAACTCAGGGCCTACACCTTGAGTTACTCTACCAGACCCTTTTGTGTGTGTGTGTGTGTATGTGTGTGTGTTTCGGGTTTTTCGAGATAGTGTCTCAAGAACTGTTTGCCTGGTGTGGCTTCAAACTGGCTTCGATCCTCCTGATCTCTGCCTGCTTGGTAGCTAGGATTACAGGCATGAGTCACGAGCTCCTGGCACATTAGACTATATATTTTTTGTTGTTTTGTTAGTTTTTTAGATGGGGATCTTACTATGTTGCCTGTGTTGCCCAGGCTGACCTCTAACTCTTATTTATTTATTTTTTTGGCAGTATTGGGGCTTGAACTCAGGGCTTCACGCTTGCTAGGCTTTGGTCTATCACTTGAGCCACTCCAGCAGCCCTGTTTTTTATTGGGTTTTTTTTAGATAAGATCTCACATACTATTTGCCTCAGGATGGTTTGGAAACACATCCTCCTCATCTCTGCCTCCTGAATAGCTAGGATTACAAGTGTGAGCCACTGGTACCCTAGCTCACACCTCTAACTTTTGATTCTCCTGCCTCTGTACCCCTTATAGCTAGGACTATAGGTGTGTACTACCACATTTGGCAGTATGTCTACCTATGTGCCTGTGCCCACTGCTTTGATGACTGTAGCTTTGTAGTATGTTTTAACATCAGGAAGCATGAGTCCACCAATTGTTCTTTTTCTATTTTATTTTGACTATTGGGCTATGATATTTCGTTTTGAATAGTATGTAAAGGGGGCCAGATTTTTTCCCCAACATGCTGAACGTTCCTTGATTTTACTCATGCTTGAGGACCAGATTAATTATATGCTTCTACCTAAAATAGGAATTCTGGGATTAGAATATGATGTCTCTTGGTTTGCGGTTTCAATTTTTTCCTACTACTTTGCTTCATAGAATAGAATTTGCTTTTCCTAAGTAATAGGATATAAGGAAAGGATCTTCATAAATACACATGCAGTCTCTTTTCCTGAATGTACTTTTAATCCTGGCATCTATGAGTTTGATCTCCAGTTGGTTAATATTTCTTACCAGTAAGCACAGTTGTTAAATAATTTAAGTACTATTAACTTTACCTGACAAAACACTGGTTCTCATAGATATATTCTAAAATCCGTATGAGGAAATTGGCCTTTGGATGAACCCAACACAATTACTGTGGAGTGGGACCTACTTACTGCCTTATCATTTGAATAATTGATGCCAGAACAGTAGTGTAGTAATAGCACAGTTATGATAATAAATAATATCACCTAGGCTTATCTCCCCAGTTTGAATATTAATAGAAGAAACTAGGGAATGGTATATGAGTATCTGCCATGTGATATACAGAGCAAGGTTCTACCAAAACCCATTAAGTTTTGCTTCCCTCTTGAGTGTGAAATTTGTCACTATGTTACAGGATTAGTTTATGATTTGGTAAGTTAACATCAATCTTTGTGTTAGATTTTTCCCTCTTCTGTCTGTGATATATTTTCTCCATTTAGCTTTCTGGAGGCTGGGGTAGCAGGATTGAGAGTTTTGAACTAGCCTGAGCTATGTAGCAAGACTCTATTTAAAAAAAAAAAATTACAGTTTTCATGATAGTAAAGCTAGTATGTTGACTTAGTCCATTTTTAAATAGAATTTTGGCATTTGAAAGGAAACTGTCTTTTTTTCATTTTTATTAGCTTATAGTCATTGTATAGGGCATTCATTGTGCCAATTCCCAATAGTCTTGCATTGTACATTGTTAGATCACCCCCGCCATCTCCGGCAACCCCCACCCCGCCCCAGTTAAAGCAATTGCAAGAGGTTTCATTGTTCTAATTCATGTATGTATATGAAGTCCACCAACCATATTCCCTCACCTTCATCTCCTTCCACAAATAGCCCCCTTCCCTCCCCAGGAAACTGTCTTTTAAATTACCTTATTTAAAAAATAAACAACTTTTTTTTGTGATACTAGGGGTGAACCCAGTGACCTTACACATGTAGGCAAGCATGAGCTTTAACACTAGCCTTTTAAAAATGTTTAAACTTGAAGAAAACGTACTCAGAAGAAGATGCTTAAGTGAATTTAACTCTAATCAAAACTTTTTCATTGGCACAAAAGAAGTTTAAAATGAGGTATATAAAAATCTTAGTAACTGTGGGTGAACTTTCTTACTTAAAACCAAGTAGCCATTGGGTATGGTGGCATTTGCCTGTAGTCTCATCTACTTGGACTGTTGAGGCAGAAGGATCGTTTGGATCCAGAAGTTTGAGATCATCCTAGACAATATAACCATCTCAAAAAATAAAAACCAAAGAGCCTCAGAATTGTTTAGTGATTATGATTTTGTTTCTCAGATATCCCAATGTCTGTGGGTATAATCGATCCTAGGGCTAATCCAACCCAACTAAATACAGTGGAGTTCCTGTGGGACCCTGCAAAGAGGACATCTGTCTTTATTCAGGTAAGCCATTGCAGATGGCATTCCAGTTTGTTTCTTAAAGGAGAAGATGTGTTAAACTTGAAATCTTTTTCTTTTTTTTTTTTCTTTTGCACTGCACTGGAGATCAAACCCCGGGCCTTGCTCCTGCTAAGCATACATTATACCACTGAGCCACTAAATTTGAAATGTTTTCATGGTTCTAGCCTGTCAAGTGCAGACACCTCAACATGTGCCTGGGCACTGAGGAATTTTTGAATTGCTCTTCTAATTTCCCCAGTTTGTCTTCTTGTATCTTTCCAAGTGTGCTAATGGCTGCATAATATATCATTCTGTGGTTTTATCATAACTTAACTAATGTTTATTTAGCTTATAAATTGTTCTAATTTTTCACTGTTATCCATAAAGTTATTTTGAACATCTGCATGCTTAACATTTGATTTATATATCCTTTGGGGATTTTTAAAAAATCTTTATTAGTAATATGATTGCCAATAGTTTATTGAGTACTTAACATTTAGATATTCCCTATGTTAAGTAAACACTTTGTATGCAGATTTTAAGACTATGAACTATAGTCCTGTGAAGCATGAATAGTCTTTGAGGCTTGGAATGATTAAGTAACTTAACCCAAGCAAATAAGTAATCAATCAGACAGGGTTCCACTATTTAATTCACTAGTCTTTTACATACTGAAAGCTGTTTAATAACAGATAGTAGGAGGAAAAGTGTAAGAGAAAGTAATAAAGAGGGTTAAACTGACCAAAGTACAGTATATTCCTAGCTGAGATATATTGAGAAATGCCTTTCAACACTGACTTTGGAATTAAAAATGAAGGAAAGGACCATCATAAGTCCTATGATGGGGGTGGGTACTTGTGGCAGGGAGAAGTGAATGGAGAGAATAAAGGAAGGCGAATATGGCAGATGGCAATGAAACCCTTTGCAATTGTTTTAAGTAGGGTGGGGAAGGGAGATGAGGGAGAAAGATGGTGGGGGGAGGACAAGCCTAACTGATGTGCAGTGTAAGCATATTCAGAAATGTCACAATGAATCCCCCCTGTACAACTAATGTATGCTACTAAAAATGCTTTGAGGGAGAAAAATCACCAGTCTTAGACTTTAGGCAGTAGTCATGCAAATCACTGCCCTTTCTCTCTTCCTGCCCACTCTACACATCTGTGAACTTTAATATTTACTATTTTCCCAGCACGTGTTGTGCCTCCTGTTTCTAAAATCTACCTTAATGGCAAAACTTTACTAAGAGAAACCATTTCTCTTTATATAACTATATTTTTTGAGGCAGCAAATAAATTTAGTTCCTCATACTAGCTTTCATAATATTAGATCTGTACATTTACTGTGTTTGCATTTGTAAATCATTTAAAATTTTCTCATTTCATTCATTGGATTGTAAGTTCTTCAAGGTCAAAAAGAGGAAACATTTTTTATAGTATTCATAGATGCCTACTAAAAATTTTGCTGTTAGTAGTTGCTCAAAAAATATCACTGACTGGACTGGCAGAGTGGCTCAAATGGTACCTGCCTAGCAAGCATGAAACCCTGAGTTCAAACCCCAGTTACCACCACAAAAAAAAAAAAAAAAAAATCACTAGCTGGTTTGGCTTGCTAGCAGTACTGATGCTTTGATGTTGTATTATTTTCAGGTACATTGTATTAGCACAGAGTTCACTATGAGGAAGCATGGTGGAGAAAAGGGGGTGCCATTCCGAGTACAAATTGATACCTTCAAGGAGAATGAAAATGGGGAATACACTGAGCACTTACACTCAGCCAGCTGCCAGATCAAAGTCTTCAAGGTATTCCCGGTCCTTGAATCCTTTTTCCTTGTTATTCTATTTTAAAGTAAGTTACCAAGTTAGAAAGTCATCTTATCTTTTTGCAAAAACTATGCAAATTCTTTCTAAGCTGGAGTTATTGAAATATTTGCTAAGATGCTTGGTAAAGTAAGTTGTGTGGAGATGGGCATGGGATAATGGGAATTGGGAAAGGAGGCCAAAGACAAAATCATGTATTCTCATTGAAGTCTGGTGAAGTTATAAGCTCTTTGAAAGCTCACAAAATTATGGAGAGTTGAATTTTTTGGATACATTCATAATTGATCTTCTTTCCTTATTTTGGTCTTTATTTTATTTATTTATTTATTTATTTATTCACTCATTCATTCATTCATTTATTTATTTTTGTTGGTACTGGGTGAGGTTTTAAACTCAGGGCCTCATGCTTGCTAGGCAGGTGCTGTACCACTTGAACTATTACTCAGCTCTTTTTGCTTTAGCCATTTTTTTTTATATAGTGTCTCACCACCATGCCAGGTTTGTTTGTTGAGATAGGGACTTACTAACTTTTTGCCTGGGCTGGTCTAGAACCACTATCCTCCTAATCTCTCCCTCCTGAGTAATTGGAATTACAGGCATGTACCACCATATGCAGTTTAGGTCTTTATTTTTATCAGAATAAATATATTCTCATTGCAAGAAATTTAATAATATAATAGTATTCAGAATAGAACACTAAAATTCCCTCACTTAACTCTTACCCTGATTCCCTAACCGCACCCCAGAGGTAGCCATTGTCATAACTTGGTAAGCATGCTTCTGGTCACCTTCTGTGCTTTTATGCACATGCATAGGTATATGCATATTTCCTTTCTTTGAAACATACATGGGATTATACAATATGAATTGTTTTGACTTTTTTTTTCAGTTGAATATGTACTTTAATGATCTTTCCATCTGTCTTTTTTTTTTTTTTTTTTAATTTTCTGTGGTGGTAAGGAGTAAACTCAGGGCCTTGCACATACTAGGCAAGCATTCTACCCCTGAGCTACATACTCGCTCTTTTTTATTTTACCTTGAGACCAGGTCTCATGATGTAGCCCAGGCTGGCCTTAAACTTGCAATGTTTTTAGCTTCTTGAGTAGCTGGGATTGTAGGTGTGTACCACCATGCCCAGTCTGTCATTGTTTTCTAATTCCATCCATCATTTAAATTTTCTATTTTCAGACTTAGATGGGGTGATACACCTTGTCTTTGCATCATTGTGCATAAATGTTTGTTTCATATGTGAATGTTTATGTTTTTAAAAGGGTGAGTACTTTGGTTTGAAACAATTTCTCATTTCAGCCAAAAGGTGCAGACAGAAAGCAAAAAACAGATAGAGAGAAAATGGAGAAACGAACACCACACGAAAAGGAGAAATACCAACCTTCTTATGAAACAACTATTCTCACAGAGGTAAAATGATTTCTTTCCTTTCTTTTTTATTTATTTATTTATTTTTTGTGGTACTAGGGCTTGAATTCAGGGCCTACACCTTGAGCCACTCCACTAGCCTATTTTTGTGATGGGTTTTTCGAGATAGGGTGTCACAAACTATTTGCCCGGGCTGGCTTCCAACTGAGATCTTCCTGATCTCTTCCTCCTAGCTAGGATTATAGACATGAGCCACTGGTGCCCATTGTAAAGGGATTTCTTTTGGTGACAATTTCAGTCCATAATTTTAACCTTTGTTATTGTTGTTGTTGTTGTGCTGGTAGGCAGGCACTCTTAACAACTGAGCTACATTCTGACCCCTTAATTTTCGCTCTTAGAATAAAAAATCTACTACTTCCAGCCTAGTTTAAATTTCCTTCTGTACATATTCTCTTTTGCTTATATAGACACCTGAGGAGTTAAGATTTACTAATGAAGATGTGTTATTCAAGTAACAATATTTTAGTGGAACGCTAGAATGAAATGTTTTGTCATTATCTAAGTTATCCTTTGTTTTTAGTGTTCTCCATGGCCTGAGATCACATATGTCAATAATTCACCATCACCTGGCTTCAACAGTTCCCATAGCAGTTTTTCTCTTGGGGAAGGGTAAGTCTGGGAAATGAATTTGGCTTGTGTTTACATAAATATGCATTCTTTCATTGTGTTTCCATAAAAAACATATTTCCAAATCAATAACTACTTGTGTTTGGTCAGTCTGATGAATTTTATTAGCTGAGGTTTGGATTATCTTCAAAAGAGACTGAAAGGGGGTATAGCTCAGTGGTAGAGCATTTGACTGCAAAAGAGACTGAAAGAGTTTCTTTGTCCTCCCCTTCCCTCCCACCATCCTCAGAAATAGCATTAGTTATCAGAGCATTATGGTCAGTTTTTAGCAACTGAGAGATTATTATCTGTGTTTCTTGATTTGGCCTTTTATTGTTCATCTTGTGATTATCTCATCACCTTTCATACTTGCACCTAGGAGTGGTCAGTCATTGAGAATTGGAAGCACAGTTGTATAGACACTAAAACTTCTTTTATTCCTTATTCAGAATAGTCCTCAGGTGTTGGGGGTGTAGCTCCATGGCAGAGCACTTAACCTAGCATATTAAAGGCCCTGGGTTCTAACCCCAGCACTGCATAAATAAATGAATGAATGAATGCATGCATGCATAATAAATAAAATAAACTTTCCCAACACTTAATTATTATGGATCTTTTTATCATTAGGGAAAGGAGGTGTAAGATGATGGCTAAAATAAAATTTTAGATTTTTCCCTGGGATTCATTTAATCTTACCTTATTGTCATTTGCTATCAGAGATATTTATAAGTTGGTATAGACATCTCCAGTTTTATTTATTTTATTTTATTTATTTATTTATTTATTGTTTTATTATTCATATGTGCATATAAGGCTTGGGTCATTCCTCCCCCCTGCCCCCACCCCTTCCCTTACCACCCACTCCGCCCCCTCCCTCTCCCCCCCACCCCCTCAATACCCAGCAGAAACTATTTTGCCCTTATCTCTAATTTTGTTGAAGAGAGAGTATCAGCAATAATAGGAAGGAACAAGGGTTTTTGCTGGTTGAGATAAGGATAGCTATACAGGGAGTTGACTCACATTAATTTCCTGTGCGTGTGTGTTACCTTCTAGGTTAATTCTTTTTGATCTAACATTTTCTCTAGTTCCTGGTCCCCTTTTCCTATTGGCTTCAGTTGCTTTTAAGGTATCTGCTTTAGTTTCTCTGCGTTAAAGGCAACAAATGCTAGCTAATTTTTTAGGTGTCTTACCTATCCTCACCCCTCCCTTGTGTGCTCTTGCTTTTATCATATGCTCAAAGTCCAATCCCCTTGTTGTGTTTGCCCTTGATCTAATGTCCACATATGAGGGAGAACATACGATTTTTGGTCTTTTGGGCCAGGCTAACCTCACTCAGAATGATGTTCTGCAATTCCATCCATTTACCAGCGAATGATAACATTTCGTTCTTCTTCATGGCTGCATAAAATTCCATTGTGTATAGATACCACATTTTCTTAATCCATTTGTCAGTGGTGGGGCATCTTGGCTGTTTCCATAACTTGGCTATTGTGAACAGTGCCGCAATAAACATGGGTGTGCAGTTGCCTCTGGAGTAACCTGTAGATATCTCCAGTTTTAAAGAGTAGCTATCGTTTTTATTTTTTTGGTGTACTGGAGTATGAACTCAAGGCCTCATGTTTGCTAGGTAGGCACTCTACCATTTGAGCTACTCTGCCAGCCCAAAAAAGTAGCTATCTTATAGTCCTACCATTTAGCACGTATTTCATATTATAGCTATCCTGAAGCTTGGAAATAGTCTACCAAATGTGAGAGCATATTATTTGACTGTAATGTTTGTTTTTGGATTTATTTAGGTTCTGTGTTTGATCTACTTCTCAAAGGAAGTAGTTAACTATTTAAGTAAGGTGGCTTAAATATTCAAAATGTAACAATTAAGAATAAAAAGATGTAGTAGTTGTAGAAGGAATATGTGTTACTAGAGCCCTAGATAATTTACTAAATTTGAATTTTGCAGTTAAGGATAAAAAAGATAGAAAAAGATAGATAAATTTTATTTATTTATTTATTTTGCAATGGGATCTGGCTGTGCAGCTCAGGCTGACCTTGAACTATTGGACTAAAGTGATTTTTTTCTGCTTCAGCCTTCTAGGTAGCTAGGACAGCAGGCATGTATCACTGCACATGGTTAAAAGATAGCTTTGGAAAAAAATTTTTTTTCTTACTGTCCACAAAGATGATACAGTCTACTTATAGGCAATTTAAAATATTTCACATAGTTTAAAGGGATGTGTTTTTAAATGTTTCTCTTTGTCCTGTACTTCATTATTAAGATGCAACTTTTCCTCTCATATAAAGGAAGTAGGAATTAGGGAAGGAGGCTGTCCATAGACAAAAAAAAGTAAGAAAGCCAAAGATGTGAAGATATCCTTTGGATCACAAATTAAATAGCATTAATATTTGAAGCTGGTTTAAAAATAATTGTTTTTCAAGGCTGGGGGCATAGTTGAGTGATGGAACACTTTCCTACTATGAACAAAGCCCTGGGTTCCATTGCCATTACCACAACAACAAAATTGTTTCTCATTGTACATATGTGATCATACTGCATTGCATACATTTTCTTACAGTATTTTCTTCTATATGGATATGTACATATTTATATATTTAATATAATAGTGAATATATAGTAGTAGTAACAGTAAAGTAGTAATACTTTTATATCTTAATATTTTTCATTCTGATAAATTTCTTGTAAATACTCTTTTTTAATTTTAATTTTTTATGGTGCTGGGGATTGAATCCAGGGCTTTATCCATGCTAGGCTAGTGCTGTACCACTTAGCTCCATTATGCCATTATCTCATCAGTTTCAACTTATTAAAATTTTGATATTTTTCTCAGTTTCCTCAGTAATAAAAAATGTTGCAAAGGACATAGTTTCTCCCTCCTCCCCTAAAGTTTTTAGGTTAAATTAACACATAACTGAAATACTAGGTCAAAGAATAAGAATGTTTTAAGAGAGAGTACAGATTCTTTTAAATCTCTAACTTAAGACTTACTATAAAGATGAAGAATGAGATAATGAACCCTACTGTGTGTCATGGGCTCATCCTTTCATTTTAAATGTTTCTTTAGAAATGGTTCACCAAACCACCAGCCAGAACCACCCCCTCCAGTCACAGATGTAAGTCTGAAGCTGAATGTCAGTATTTACGATTCTGTACAAATACCCACTTTTAGGTAATATATTCATTCATTTGTTTAACATTTCTTGAATTTTGACTCTGAACTAGAAATTATGCTGGAACCTGGAGATAAGAAATAAGTAATGCTGGACCCATGATTTTTTTAAAATTAGTTAATTATTTTTAGGTAAGAGTCTCACTATGTTGCCAAAGCTGGTCTTAAACTTGTAGACTTACATGAGCTTCTCTTCTCAACCTCCTGAATAGCAATCAGCAGAGGGACCCTTGAATTTGAAAAGCTTATAGTGTAGTGGGAAAGATAAGGATGGAACTCCATGGGTATCTTTCATGGTTAAGAAAGGAGATTGATGTGGCGTGAGCAATTTCTAAACAAACTAGGCCTGTCTCTGGGGGGCGGGTATTTGGCTATGTGTTATCTAATGAATCTGTTTAACTACTAAAAAAATAAAAAATACTTTCTCCCTTTCAGAACCTTTTGCCAACAACCACACCTCAGGAAGCTCAGCAGTGGTTGCATCGAAACCGGTTTTCTACTTTTACAAGGCTTTTTACCAACTTCTCAGGTTAAATTTGCTTTTATTTTTGCCTTCCCTTCCATGGGATATTCCTTTGCATTCTAGGGCCTCCTGGTATCCATGTGATATGTGGATGTATTTTGTGTGTGTGCGTGTGTATATAAAAGTGCATCACCAGCTACAATTGTATTATAAGATATTAAAAGCACCTCTTAGTTTGAACTCACTTTAATTTAAAAATTCCATGGAACACATTTTTTTTTAATTTTATTATTCATATGTGCATACAAGGCTTGGGTCATTTCTCCCCCCTGCCCCCACCCCATCCCTTACCACCCACTCAGCCCCCTCCCTCTCCCCCCGACCCCCTCAATACCCAGCAGAAACTATTTTGCCCTTATCTCTAATTTTGTTGTAGAGAGAGTATAAGCCATAATAGGAAGGAACAAGTGTTTTTGCTGGTTGAGATAAGGATAGCTATACAGGGAGTTGACTCATATTAATTTCCTGTGCGTGTGTGTAACCTTCTAGGTTAATTCTTTTTGATCTCACCTTTTCTCTAGTTCCTGGTCTCCTTTTCCTATTGGCCTCAGTTGCTTTTAAGGTATCTGCTTTAGTTTCTCTGCGTTAAAGGCAACAAATGCTAGCTAATTTTTTAGGTGTCTTACCTATCCTCACCCCTCCCTTGTGTGCTCTTGCTTTTATCATATGCTCAAAGTCCAATCCCATTGTTGTGTTTGCCCTTGATCTAATGTCCACATATGAGGGAGAACATATGATTTTTGGTCTTTTGGACCAGGCTAACCTCACTCAGAATGATGTTCTCCAATTCCATCCATTTACCAGCAAATGATAACATTTCGTTCTTCTTCATGGCTGCATAGAATTCCATTCTGTATAGATACCACATTTTCTTAATCCATTTGTCAGTGGTGGGGCATCTTGGCTGTTTCCATAACTTGGCTATTGTGAATAGTGCTGCAATAAACATGGGTGTGCAGGAGCCTCTGGAGTAACCTGTGTCACAGCCTTTTGGGTATAACCCCAAGAGTGGTGTTGCTGGATCAAATGGTAGATCTATGTCTAGCTTTTAAGTAGCCTCCAAATTTTTTTCCAGAGTGGTTGTACTAGTTTACATTCCCACCAACAGTGTAAGAGGGTTCCTTTTTTCCCACATCCTCGCCAACACCTGTTGTTGGTGGTGTTGCTAATGATGGCTATTCTAACAGGGGTGAGGTGGAATCTTAGTGTGGTTTTAATTTGCATTTCCTTTATTGCTAGAGATGGTGAGCATTTTTTCATGTGTTTCATTTGAATTTCTTCTTTTGAGAAAGTTCTGTTTAGTTCACTTGCCCATTTCTTTATTGGTTCATTAGTTTTGGGAGAATTTAGTTTTTTAAGTTCCCCATATATTCTGGTTATCAGTCCTTTGATGTGTAGTTGGCAAATATTTTATCCCACTCTGTGGGTGTTCTCTTCAGTTTAGAGACCATTTCTTTTGATGAACAGAAGCTTTTTAGCTTTATGAGGTCCCATTTATCTATGTTATCTCTTAGTTGCTGTGCTGCTGGGGTTCCATTGAGAAAGTTCTTACCTATACCTACTAAGTCCAGAGTATTTCCTACTCTTTCCTGTATCAAATTTAGAGTTTGGGGTCTGATATTAAGATCCTTGATCCATTTTGAGTTAATCTTGGTATAGGGTGATATACATGGATCTAGTTTCAGTTTTTTTTGCAGACTGCTAACCAGTTTTCCCAGCAGTTTTTGTTGAAGAGGCTGCTATTTCTCCATCGTATATTTTTAGCTCCTTTGTCAAAGACAAGTTGGTTATAGTTGTGTGGCTTCATATCTGGGTCCTCTATTCTTTCCACTGGTCTTCATGTCTGTTTTTGTGCCAGTACCATGCTGTTTTTATTGTTATTGCTTTGTAATATAGTTTGAAGTCAGGTATTGTGATACCTCCTGCATTGTTCTTTTGACTGAGTATTGCCTTGGCTATTCGTGGCCTCTTGTGTTCCCATATAAATTTAACGGTAGATTTTTTCAATCTCTTTAATGAATGTCATTGGAATTTTGATGGGAATTGCATTAAACATGTAGATTACTTTTGGGAGTATCGACATTTTTACTATGTTGATTTTACCAATCCATGAACATGGGAGATCTCTCCACTTTCTATAGTCTTCCTCATTCTCTTTTCAGAAGTGTATAGTTTTCCTTGTAGAGGTCTTTCACATCTTTTGTTAGGTTTACACCTAGGTATTTGATTTTGTTTGAGGCTATTGTAAATGGAATTGTTTTCATACATTCTTTTTCAGTTTGCTTATTGTTAGTGTATAGAAATGCTAATGATTTTTCTTTGTTGATTTTATATCCTGCTACCTTGCTATAGCTATGGATGATTTCTAGAAGCTTCTAAGTAGAGCTTTTTGGGTCTTTAAGGTATAGGATCATGTCGTCTGCAAATAGGGATATTTTGACAATTTCTTTACCTATTTGTATTCCTTTTATTCCTTCTTCTTGCCTAATTGCTCTGGCTAGGAATTCCAGTACTATGTTGAATAGGAGTGGAGATAGTGGGCATCCTTGTCTGGTTCCTGATTTTAGAGGGAATGGTTTCAGTTTTTCTCCATTAAGTATATTGCTGGCTGTAGGTTTGTCATATATAGCTTTTATAATGTTGAGATACTTTCCTTTTATTCCTAGTTTTCTTAGAGCTTTTATCATGAAATGATGATGGATCTTATCAAAGGCTTTTTCTGCATCTATTGAGATGATCAAGTGGTTTTTTTCTTTGCTTCTGTTAATGTGGTTTATTACATTTATTGATTTTCATATGTTGAACCACCCCTGCATCCCTGGGATGAAGCCTACTTGGTCGTGGTGAATAATCTTTTTGATGTGTTGTTGAATTCGGTTTGCCATTATTTTGTTGAGGATTTTTGCATCAATGTTCATTAAGGAGATTGGCCTATAGTTCTCCTTTTTGGAGGTGTCTTTGCCTGGTTTTGGGATAAGTGTAATACTGGCTTCATAAAATGTGTTCGGCAGTTTTCCTTCCCTTTCTATTTTGTGGAACAGTTTAAGGAGGGTTGGTATCAGTTCTTCTTTAAAGATCTAATAGAATTCAGCAGAGAATCCATCAGGTCCTGGACTTTTCTTTTTGGGGAGACTCTTGATTGCTGCTTCAATTTCATTTTGTGTTATAGGTCTATTCAGGTGATTAATTTCCTCTTGGTTCAGTTTTGGATGATCATATGTATCTAGAAATCTGTCGATTTCTTTAAGATTTTCAAATTTATTTGAGTATAGGTTCTCAACGTAGTCTCTGATGATTTCCTGGACTTCCATGGTGTTTGTTGTTATTTCCCCTTTTGCATTCCTGATTCTACTAATTTGGGTTTTTTCTCTCCTCATTTTAATCAGGTTTGCCAGGGGTCTATCGATCTTGTTTATTTTTTCAAAGAACCAACTTTTTGTTTCATTAATTCTTTGTATGGTTTTTTGGTTTCTATTTCGTTGATTTCAGCTCTTATTTTTATTATTTCTCTCCTTCTATTTGTTTTGGGATTTGCTTGTTCTTGTTTTTCTAGGAGTTTGAGATGTATCATTAGGTCATTGATTTGGGATCTTTCAGTCTTTTTAATATATGCACTCATGGCTATAAAGTTTCCACTCAGGACTGCCTTTGCTGTGTCCCATAGGTTCTGGTAGGTTGTGTTTTCATCTTCATTGACTTCCAGGAACTTTTTAATTTTCTCTTTTATTTCATCGATGATCCATTCTTCATTAAGTAATGAGTTATTTAGTTTCCAGCTGTTTGCATGTTTTTTGTCTTTACTTTTGTTGTTGAGTTCTACTTTTACTGCATTATGATCAGAGAGTATGCACGGTATAATTTCTATTTTCTTATATTTGCTGAGGCTTGCTTTGTGCCCTAGGATATGATCTATTTTGGAGAAGGTTCCATGGGCTTCTGAGAAGAATGTATATTGTGTAGAGGTTGGATGAAATGTTCTGTAGACATCAAGTAGGTCCATTTGATCTATTGCATATTTTAGATGTTGGATTTCTTACTGATTTTTTGTTTAGATGACTTATCTATTGATGATAATCGGGTGTTAAAGTCTCCCACAACCACTGTGTTGGCGTTTATATATGCTTTTAGGTCTTTCAGGGTATGTTTGATGAAATTGGGTGCATTGACATTGGTGCTTACAGGTTGATGATTATTATTTCCTTTTGGTCTATTTCCCCTTTTATTAGTATGGAATGACCTTCTTTATCTCGTTTGATCAATGTAGGTTTGAAGTCTACTTTGTCAGAGATAAGTATTGCTACTCCTGCCTGTTTTCAGGGGCCATTGGCTTGGTAAATCTTCTTCCAGCCTTTCATCCTAAGCCTATGCTTATTTCTGTTGGTGAGGTGGGCCTCCTGTAAGCAACAAATTGTTGGATCTTCCTTTTTAATCCATTTTGTCAAGCGGTGCCTTTTGATGGGTGAATTAAGTCCATTAACATTAATCGTTAGTACTGATAGGTATGTGGTGATTCCTGTCATTTAGTTGTCTTAGTTGTTTGAAGGTTTGAATGGGTGTACCTAAGTTGAGGTTACTCTCTACTTTCTTGCTTTTTCTTTTCCTGTGGTTTGGTGCTGCCTGTCTTTCCATGGTTAAGTTGGGTTTCACTTTCTGTGTGCAGAAGCCCTTGCAGAATCTTTTGTAGTGGTGGCTTTGTGGTCACATATTGGTTTAGTTTCTGCTTATCATGGAAGACTTTTATTGCTCCATCTATTTTGAATGATAGTTTTGCTGGGTAGAGTATCCTGGGATTGAAGTTATTTTCATTAAGTGCCCAGAAGATCTCACTCCATGCTCTTCTTGCTTTTAATGTTTCTGTTGAGAAGTCTGCTGTGATTGATGGGTTTACCTTTGTATGTTATTTGTTTTTTCTCTCCTAGTCTTCAATATTCTTTCCCTAGTTTCTGAACTTGTTGTTTTAATGATGATATGTCGTGGGGTAGTTCTGTTTTGATCTGGTCTGTTTGGTGTCCTGGAGGCCTCTTGCATCTGTATGGGAATATCTTTCTTTAGATTTGGGAAATTTTCTGTTATTATTTTGTTGAATATATTACGCATTCCTTTCGCTTGCACCTCTTCTCCTTCTTTGATGCCCATGTTTCTCAAGTTTGGTCTTTTGATGGAGTCGGTGAGTTCTGGCATTTTCTTTTCACAGGTCTTGAGTTGTTTAATTAATAGTTCTTCAGTTTTTCCTTTAATTACCATTTCATCTTCACGTTCTGAGATTCTGTCTTCTGTTTGTTCTATTCTGCTGGATTGGCCTTCCGTTTTGTTTTGCAGTTCTGTTTTCTTTTTTCTGAGGTTTTCCATATCCAGTGTGGTTTCCTGTTTAATGTTGTCAATTTTTGTCCTGAGTTCATTTATCTGTTTATTCATCGTGTTCTCTGTTTCACTTTGGTGTTTATACAGTGCTTCTATGGTTTCCTTTATTTCTTCTTTTGCTTTTTCAAATTCTCTACTTTTGTTGTCTTGGAATTTCTTGAGTGTCTCCTGTACATTTTGGTTGACCCTCTCCAGTATCATCTCTATAAAATTCTCATTGAGTACCTGTAGTATGTCTTCTTTTAAATTATTCTTGGGTTCTTTGGCATAGTTTATCTTCCTTTTGTTGGAGTCTGGATCTGAGTATCTGTTTTCTTCATTCCCCTCTGGTTCCTGTACTAATTTTTTGCTGTGGAGAAACTGGTTTCCCTTTTTTTTCCTGTCTTCCCATCATTGTCTTTGGTGTTGTTACTGTCCCTGTTCTGTGTGAAATTAAGTATTTTCTAGCTTGTAATAATAACAATGGTAATATTTAGAATGGAAGGGTGAGCTGAGATGGAAAGCAAGAAGTTAAAGAAAGGGGGAAAACAAATACATAGACTGGAGGGAGAAAACAGAACAAGGTATCAGACAAGAAAGTTTCAAAGGTATAAACAGGGAGTGTTAGTGTACTAATTGACAGTAAGCTGAACAGACATTAGAGAGACAGAGAGAATTGAAAATCAAAAATAAAAAAAATAAAGATAAGAATAAAAATAAAAAATAAATGAAAGAAATATCTATATATAAAAATGAATTAAAATAAGATGAAAAATAGAAAATTAAAAAAAAATACAAAAAACCAAAAACCTCCAAGTTCAAATGCAATGAAGTTTCAGTCTTAATAATTTGGGTGTCAGTCTCAGTCTCCAATCCTGGAGATGGTGCCTCAGATGTTGTTCTGTAGTTGTCTCATCAAAGGGGACGCATAAAGTAGAACAAAACTACACACACACACACACACACACACACACACACACACACACAAACCCACCAAGTGTCCCAAGTTCAAATGCAATCCAGTTTCAGTAAGTTTTTCAGCATGCAGGTGTAATTCGGTTGTTCTCTCATCAAAGGTAGGGAGAAAAAGAAAAAAAAGAGTCTTGAGACAGTTCTGAGAGTGGTATCTGCAGCTGTGGCTTGCCTGACCGCTGCTGTCAGTCTGCTGTTGCTGGTGGCGTTATTTATGCAGATCTCTGGGGTGAGCTTAGCACTCACCTGGCCCTGCAGGCTTTGATTACTCGGAGTTCTCCTGTGCGGGAGCCTCTGCTACAAGCTTTCCCCTTTCCAAGCACACTGGGAAAGGTGACACTGCACCCGCGTTGTCAGGCCTGCATGTTTATTTACAGTTCATATGGGAGGTGGGTCTTCCCCCCTCTCCTGTGGACTTTTCCTCCCACCGCCACTTTCACAAGCTTTCCTGCTCCTGCTTACTGGGCGGTGCTGCTGCTCCTGCCAGCTGCCATGTTTGTTTACAGTTTATGTGGGAAGTGGGTCTTCCCTCCTCTCCTGTGGAGTTTTCCCCCCTCCTCCACTCTCACAAGCTTTCCTGCTCCTGGTTGCTGGGCGCATGCCCCCGCTCCCTCCCGAGCCTCTCTGGGCTGCCCGGCTTGTTTATTTACAGTCCCGGGAAGGATTCCCTTCCCCCAATCTTCAGCGCTCAGGGCGCCCCACCCTCTTTCCCACGTGTCTTTATTGTTCTTGTTGCTTATTGCTCAGTTTCTCTTTTTTCCCCGGGTGGAGGTCAGTCTGTCCAGGGGGCTATGCTGCTGTGGCCCAGGCTTGTCTGTGGGAGTACCGTGGTACCGCAAAGCTCACCTGGTCTGCGTCTTCCCAAGCAGTCTGGGCACGGGCGACTGGCAGCCCCAGGGCCCTCCTGGTTTCTCTGTTTAACGTGAAGTGGAGATTCTCTGCACCGGCTGGAGGTGTGGAGGGGTCAAAGTTATGCCTCTTCTCAGTGATTATGCCTGCAAAGTGTGTCTCCAGCATTTCTCCAAGATTTCACTATGGGAGGCTCGCTTTCTGCTTCCTCCCTCTAGCCGCCATCTTGGAATCTCACCCGTGCAACACATTTTAAAATGTGCCTTCCATATAATATTTTATCGAAAGGTTGAAATTTCCTCCTTGATATCACAATATTGTATTTTATTTATATAATCTATTTTTATTCAGCACCTTCAGTGGTAGTAGGAATACACAAGTGGATCAGGCATACTTCTTGATCAGAGAACTCATTCATAATCTAGTATAAAAAAAAATCAAAATAAAACCCCAGTGGATAAGTGCTCCAACAAAAGTGTGTATGAAGTGAGATGTTCAGGGAGGGTCTTATGTTAGGGAAAGTGTACTACATGTGAGGTGAATCTTGAGTGATAAAGAGAGGAGTCTTGGTCAGATAGTAGGTATTTCATACAGGAAGAACAGTGGTCATTCAGCACCATCCATCTAATGGAAAGAATAAGGTTAAGTGAAGAAGTTAGTTGGATGACAATTGAGACATTAGAGGAGGCAGGGGCCAGGGCATGAAGGGTCTTATGTTCCATGCAAAAGAGTATGAACTGTAACATAGTGGTGCTGAGGTGTCATTGTAATGGAGCCCATTTTAATAGTCATTAATGAAGAGGATCTTTGCCTTTATCACCAATTTGCTTACATTCATTCCAGGTGCAGATTTATTAAAACTAACTAGAGATGATGTGATCCAAATCTGTGGCCCTGCGGATGGAATCAGACTTTTTAATGCATTAAAAGGCCGGTATGTAATTACTGTTAAAATTTCAATGAGGTTGAATAAGTGAATTTCTTCACAATACTCTGTACAGCTAAATATATCTTCTCATTTCATTTTTTTTTTCTTTTTTTGGTGGTACTGGGGTTTGAACTCAGGCCTCACACTTGCTAGAAAGGCACTCTTACCTATTGAGCCACTCCACCAGCCCTAAATATGTCTTCTTTAAAAAAAGGCAGAAGTAAGATTGAAGGTATAGAATAGTCAGAATATGGTCAGGAAAGAACTCTCTGAGGAGGGGGTATTAAAGCTGAGTTATGGGAACTGTGAAGCTGTAGAGTCATATGAGGAAAAACATTCTGGGCAGAGGGAACAATAGGTGCAAAGGTTCCTCGTCAATATCAACTGGGGGAGAGTTCATTCTAAAGTCAGGTGAGAGAGAATTCCTTATATGCCTGCTTGCAAATGTTACTTGTCTTAAAGAGTAATTTGTAATCCTTTTGAGATTTACAATATTTGTGTGTGTGTGTGTGTGTGTGTGTGTGTGTGTGTGTGTGTGTGTGTGGTGCTGGGCATGAAACCCAGGGCATTGTGTGTATGCAAGGCAAGAATTCTACTAAGCTCCACCACCAGCCCCAAGATTTACCATGTTATTTGTTTGTTTGTTTGTTTGTTTATTTATTAATGAAAGGTTGGGTCTTAAGCCCCAGACTGGCTTTGAACTCTTCATCCTCTGTGCTGGGATTGGGGATTGGGGAGTGGCTCAACTGGTAGAGCACTTGCCTAGCAAGCACAAAGCCTTGAGTTCAAACCCTAGTACCACCAAAGTGAAAAAACAAAATCTATTGCCTAAATGCTGAGATTGCAGGCATGTACTACCACATACCTGGATAAGATTTACGATTTTAAATAAATAGTAATATTGCTGAAAAAAAATATACAGGTCAGTGGCAAATATACAGGTCAGACCAAATAGTAAAACAAATTGTGAAGGAGTTTTATTTGGATACTTCATAAGAGAAATTGAATTGGATTGACTATAGTTTTAGAAAACTTTTAGGAAAGAGATGAAATTCTCTTTTTTTTTGACTTGGGGAAAAAAAAAATCTTTTAAAAGCTGGGGATGTAGCCCAGTGGTAGAGTATTTGCCTAACATGCCCAAGGCCCTGGGTTTGATCCTTAGCATTGCAAAAACAATTTCAATATAATGGGAAATAGAAGCAAGAATTTAAAGTTTAAGAATGTGTCTTTCCTTTTTAAGTGTATTTAAGAAGCACCCTTTAGAAATAATGAATAGATGACTAGATCAAGAAGTAATTAAGAATTTGACTAGAAAGTAAGAGGAAACAGATATGGGCATGCCGAGTGGCTCAAGTGGTAGAGCACCTGCCTAGCAAGTGCAAGGACCTGAGTTCAAACTCTAGTACTGCCAAAAAAAGAAGAGAAAAAAAAAGCAAGGGAAATAAGTTTCTCCAGTTTGTTGTATTAGCATTTTTAAGTAAAAAAAATCTCTTGAACCTAACCCATAAAATAGTGATGCGTATATTTAGTGTAATTCTAACCTATACACCAAAGCCCACACACTCAAATGACTACAAGAGTAACATAAGTAATATAAAGGAATAAGGTTTTCCTAAAGAATGCATACAACATGTAAGAAGACGATTGTTTTCCTGTGAGAATGAGGATCCCAGATTGCACATACATCTAAGTTTTCAAAAAAAGCCAAAGTTTCAAGGTTTAGATTATGCCTCTTGTTGGAGCTAATTCACCTTAAATAAACATTAAAAAACTGTCACTGGGGAGCTAATGAAACATAAACAAATTACATTTGGATCATGAACCAGCAATTTTCAAATGCTGTTCTGTACTAGTAACATAGACATGTTCTCTCTTAAAATGTGCTTGCCATAAAAAATATGAGTGACAGCCCTTTTTTTCTTCCCCGATTAGGATGGTACGTCCAAGGCTAACCATCTACGTCTGTCAGGAATCATTGCAGTTAAGGGAACAGCAGCAGCAGCAGCAGCAACCACAACAGAAACATGAGGATGGAGACTCAAATGGTACTTTCTTCGGTAGGTTGTTCTGGGCAGACTAGAACAAATACGAAAGGTGAAAAAATGACTTACAAGCATGTGTGGTAGGAATTTATCAAATTGATTCAGCATTTGCTAGAAGTAATGATAATTACTCATATTTGTTGAGCTCCTAATATATGCCAGGTGCTATTCCCAATACTTTTTACATGCTTTAGTTTTTACAACTAATAATTTTTATTATAGATTTTATTGCCATCACCAACATTTACATAAAGAAAATGAGGAGTAGGGATGTTAAATAACTTGCCCTAGGTTGCATAGCAAAAGAGTAGCTGAGCCAAGAGTGAACCCAAGAAGTCTGATTTCTGAGTCTTACAAAGAAAAGTGAACATTCAGAGAACCTTTGTGCTAACTGCTGTTCCCCCTTTTGCAGTGTATCATGCCATCTATTTAGAAGAACTGACAGCTGTTGAATTGACAGAAAAAATTGCTCAGCTTTTCAGCATTTCTCCTCGCCAGATCAGCCAGATTTATAAACAGGGACCCACAGGAATCCACGTGCTCATCAGTGATGAGGTACATATTTCAATACAGTTGAATTAACAGATGATAATTTGTTAGGGCATGTAGCAAGAGCAAAATCAGGTCTACTGGGGCAGAACTGTTTTGTAGGCCAGAGGTTTCAAACTTTTTTTTTTTTTTTAATTTTCGTCATTTTTTTAAATTTTCGTTATTTTTAAGAGACAGGCTCTTGCTATGTTGTCTGGGCTGGCTCTGAATTCCTGGGCTCAAGAGAGATCCTTCTGCCTCAGCTCCTGAATAGCTGGGACTGTAGGCATGTACTACCATGCCTGGTTCAGACTTTTTTGCTTGCTTACTAACTTCTAAACAAATTTTTAAAAACTATATATATCCCTTTGCACATTTTTAGGTTGACTTAAAATTGTTTTAGGTTAAAGTAGTTGTAAAATATTTCCCATTTGGGGGAAAAAAGTTGTAAAAGATGTCTTTCCTGGGCATATATATTACATTTAAGAATTAGAAAGGGAAAAAAAAAAAGAAATAAAAAAAAGAAAGTAAAATAAAAATTAGAAGGTTATGTCCCTATTCTAATTGCATTCTACATAACCTAAATATAAGAGTTACTTTTTTTCTCAGTACTGGGATTGAAATTGCAAGAGTGATTTAATACAAATATTATCCAATTTAAAAAAAAAAGTGACTATGCTTTTCTTTATGAGTTAGAATTTTTGTATCATTCCTGTTTTTTTTGAAACTCATATATACATTCACTTCTCCTATAGACTTTTTTTTTTTTTCTTTAAACAGAGGCTCACTATACAATCCAAACTGGCCTTGAACCTGACATTCTTTTGCTTTGGCCTCCTGTGTGCTAGGATTACAGGCATGTACCACCATGTCTGACTCCCATAAACTTTTAGCATACATTTTTATTTTTCACCATCTTCTTGAATATCCTACCATTACTTTGAAACAGAAATTTGTTTTAATCAAGAAGTTGAAAAACTATTTCTTAATAGAATAGTCATTATAATTATATAACTGATTAAAAATAATACTTATATCATGTCTTAATAAGTAATTATTATATTAAACATTAAGAAAAGGGCTAGGTATAGCTCAGTAGTACAACACATGTTTAGCATGCACAAAGCTCTGGGTTTAATACTCAACACCTAAAAAAGAGAAAAAGAAAAAAGATTATTACTCATCTATTAATGAGGTCAATGGGATTGTTCCATTCCTTACCCCCATCCTAGCACGTGATTAATTTGTAGGTGAGTACTGCCTATTCATAACAAAAATGACACAGAGTTCAGCATCAATTCCATCCTCTTTTTTCGCCCCTAGGTATGAGTTCTGTGGAACCTAATTCACCTAAATTAATAGATAGGAATGGATAGAGTTTTGTTATAATGACATCATTGGATTTTGTGTGTGTGTGTGTGTGTTTTTTAGCTTCTGGGTTATATACTAAAAATTACATAGTGATGTTACCAAAAATTATTTTGAGTCATCTATCATTTGGCCATTTGTGATTAGGTCACTCTTTAATTAAAAAGCATGTGATTCATAGAAGAGTTTGTTACCCTGTTATTAGAGTTCACCTTTGTAGCTCCATTTTGGCACTAAGGCTTTTATACCCCAGGGCAGGGCACCTTAGTAGGAGTCTATCTTCTTTCTTTTATTTCTATTTTTTAAATTTTTTATGTTGCTGGGGATCAAACCCAGGCCTTGTGCGTGATAGGCAGGTACTCTCCCCCTGAGCTACATCTTCATCCCTTACTAGGATTCTACAATTGTGAAACTTAGGCATTTAGTTTATATAAAGGGAAATGTGGTTGAGAGGAGAAAGTGGGAAAGGAAAACTAAATAGATTTTAGGAAATAATAGATGTGGAAGTTGAAGACTTAGAAGTCTTTATATCTCTTTCTAAGTCTCAGGGTTAATCCAGGGAAGCGCATATTCTACTTTGTTTTTGTTTTTGTTTTGATAAGGTCTCACTATGTAGCCCAGGCTAGTTGAACTCTTGATCCTCTTGTCTCAGCCTCCTGAATGCTGGGATTACAGGTGTGTACCACTATGTCTGGTGTATATTCTGCTTTTAAAACCACTGTTATAGATGGCTCAGTTTTTAAAATTTCAAAATCAAACACAGGGGAAAAAAGAAAAACAAAAATAGGCTTGTAAAGCAGACTTTTGAAAATTTGGGGGAAAATATTTATGATTCTATAGGAATTCATGAAATACTCGTGGCTGTAAAGCCTCTCATAGATGTGGAGTAGTTCTAAGAAACACAGAAGGGTTATTTTTTACTTAAAGCTAATGTAATGAAAACCCCCCTAGTCAAATAAATGCAGCAAGAGCTGGAGGTGTGGCTCAAGTGGTAGAGTGCCTGCTTAGTGAGTGCAAGGCCCTGAGTTCAAACCTCATCCCACCAAAAAAGTAAAACAAATAAATACATAAGCAAATGCAGCAAACCAAAGTTTTTAATAATCAGCAATTTTTTAAAAAATTTTTTCAGATGATACAGAACTTTCAGGAAGAAGCCTGTTTTATTCTGGACACAATGAAAGGTAATAAAACAGTAAGACAAATATCTTTTTGTAAGGAGCTTAAAAACTTCTTTCAGGCTGGGGGCATAGCACAGTGGTAGAGTGTGTGCTTACTATGCATAAAGCTAATGTATTCCCTGCACCAAAAACAACAACAAAAAGCTCTTTGTGTATTTTGCTTCCTTTTTTTGTTGTTGTTGTTTTCAGAGACAGTGTTTCTCCATGTATCCCAGAATGGCCTCAAACTCACCATTCTCCTGCCTCAGCTTCTGAGTACAGGATTACAGGTGGTTATAAGTATGTACCACCATAACCAGCACCATATTCTATGAGAAGAGAGAAATAGGGAAGCAACCATATGTGTGATAGAGAAAGTGGTGTTATTAGAGATTGTTCCTTGTGTGAATTGGCTTCTTGCCATGGTCGGAGTAAGGGCTGGTGGAATGGCTTAAGTAGTAGAGTGCCTGCCTAGCAAGCCGGAGGCTCTGAGTTCAAATACCAGTACTGCCAAAAAAAAGAAAAATGCCAGTCAGAGTAGACAAAGAAAAACTGATGATGTCATTCTCTTCCATCTTCTATTGACAAATGAGGAAAGCAAGGCATGTTGTTTTTATAATATACATTTATTATAGATGCTCCTTGACTTACGGTGAGTTCACATCCTGATAAGCTCAACATAGTTGAAGAATACCAAAAATTGAAAATGCATTTAATACACCTAACTTATCAAGCATTATTGCTTAACAACACAGTACATTGTAGGGTATTAGTGTTTTGCCCTGGTGATTTTGTGGCTGACTGCAGACTGTGGCTCACTGACACTGCCCACATAACAAGGGTATCAAACTGCATGTTGCTACCCCAGGAATAGTTTAAAATTCAAAGTACAGTTGTATATGACTTTTGTACGATTGTAAAGTTAAAAATCATAAATGGAGTACTTGTAAGTCAGGAACTGTCTGTATAAGTATTCTGTGTTAATAAGTATTCTGTTCTTTGTCTTGCTCTGACTTTTTAATTCTCTCTTACAAGGACTTTAACATAGTTTTTTTTTCTCCTATTGTGTTTTATGGATGACTAAAGATTATTTCTCTGTCTCTCTTTTTACAGCAGAAACCAATGATAGCTATCATATTATACTAAAGTAGTAGTGGGGCATTCCACACTCAAGTGGCTGCCCTTCACCTCTTGAAAACTGTGCTCTAGAAGGAGACGTGAATGGAGATTGAAGGTCTGCAGGAACCAGACTCATCTGACTGTGGGGGAGGAGGGAATCCAGGCCCTTGAGGCAGAATCTCCACCCTCTTTGTTGGCCTAAATACCGCAGCACACACAGATTACTGCCCAACATGCAGTTCTGCAGCAGCGTTTTTAGTTAAACTTCTGGCCCCTGTTGTTGAATATAAGTAGGAACTCCATGTCTGTTAGGGTTATGTAGGGCATAGTGATGATGAAATTGTGTGATGTTTAATGGAAAGATGTTGAATTCTGTGATACGAAGCCTTGTAATTTTTCTAACATAAAAGTGATCATCTATATTCGTAAGATGAGGTCCTCAATCTCTTTTGCATCAAGTATATTTTCATCTCTGCTTTTTTGCTACAATTGGTCCCTGACAACTTCATCAACAAAGAGAAATACAGATAGAATTTTTCTTTGATTCGCCTATAATACTACAACTAATAGGAATTTTGGCTAATGTTTATTGAACCAGGCAGTGTGTTAAATTCTCTAAATGGATTATCTTGCTTAATTATCTTAATAACCCTATATGAAGTAAGCACTAACTAAAGATGAGGAAATCACATAGTACCTATGTAGCTTGCTAAATAACAAGCAGTTCACAAGCAGTGATGCCAAATCCAAATCCAGGCTGCCTGACCCTTATTATTTGCCATCCAATACCACCAACCCCACATGTATAGCCTGTGCTCATCATTGTTTCTTACTGTGGCTTTTTTTAGGGGAACTTAGGCACTGAAACAGAAAAACCACGTTTCACTAATGATAAACAAATCAAGAACTGTAAAATAATGACAACATGGTTTTTAAGTATTATCACTTATCAAAATCACAGAATTTGAGGTGGTAAAAACTTTAGATTATATTAGCTCCCAAACTTTGTTGTTCTTGAGTGACATTCTTAAGTTATTTATTTATAAATGAGTTAGGTAATCCCTACGTTCCTGACTCTGCATCTTCTCTTGGTATAGGAAGTTCTTTTACTCATGTAGTGTTCTTTTATATAAGCTTTACAAGAAATCCGTTCCTTCCCATTCACACTCTTAACATATTTTTGTTATTCCTTATAAATGATTGTGTGTGTGTGTGTGTGTGTTATGCTCCTGCACATGCAAAAGTGTTTTTTCACATGTAAAGTTTTATCCAGAAATCTCCTTATTGATTACATTGAGATGAACAAAGATAATGTTAAGAGATTCTGTATTGAATTTAGATTTGTTTGTTTGTGTGTGTTTTTAAAGCATTTGATAAAGTTTGAAATGTTTTTAATACAGAGATTTTTGTTCATTAAAATCAACCTAAAACATATTGTCATTTCTCTTGGTTTGAAACAAGTTGAAAACCTTGAAACCAGAAAATTAAGTCAATGACTTATTTAAAACTGACCCAGGCAACTTGATATGTGAGGCCAAAATGCTTTTTTAGTGAGTGATTGATTACCAGATGTCCCCATTTTGAGGTGACTTTCTAGTTGCATGTCTTTAGGACTGCTGCTCAGCTTCAGTGAAGTCAGCTTTCCTCTCTTTCGTAGGCTGGTATTTGGATGGCAAGTTGTGAGTGTTGGACTAGATGGCTTTTAAGGTTCCTTCCAAATCTATGTGTCTGTGATTTTCATGTACTGCATATGATACATAGAATTCTATTAATATGGTGATTAGTAAGTTATACTTACTAATTTTTTACCTGAAGTCAGAATTTTATTAGAGTAGTCTTCACATTTATGGAAATAACTTTATATAACATTGTAAATTACTGATCTTTAAACTTACTGGAAACTATCTTAGGCTATATATATATATATATATACATATATTATTTTTTGCAGTGCTGGGGTATGAACTTGGGGACTTGTGCTTGCTAGGCAAGTGCTCTACCACTTCAGGTACACACCCAGCCATAAATATCTTAGGCTTTCTTTAGCCCCCTCCGACAATTTATTGTGCCAGTGCTATATAACTGGTAAGAATTGGTATAGGAATCGGACATTGTAATTATTCCTTTGCTTTACAGAATTGCATATGTTCACTATTGATACTTTCATTTAAATGAGTTTTATTAATTTTTTTGTGGAACTGGGGTTTGAACTCAGGGCTTCACACTTGCAAAGAAGGCACTTTACTGTTTGAACCATGCCTCCAGTCTATTTTGCCCTGACTATTTTGGAGATGGGATCTGTGAACTCTTTGCCTGGACTAGTCTTGAACCACAATCTTCCTGATCTGAACCTCCCAAGTAGCTAGGATTACAGGTGTGAGCTACCAGTGCCCAGTGAGTTAAATGAAAAAAAAAAAAAAAAATTTTTTTTTTTTTTTTTTTTTTTTGCTACTGAGGTTTGAACTAGGGCCTCACAGTTAGTAGGCAGGCACTCTACCACTTGAGCCACTCCACCAGCCCTAAATGAAAAATTTAAACTAACTTTTTCATATACAAAATTATAAATTCTAACAATAAAGCAGGATATAACTTTTATTGCTTAGTCCCACACTAAAGGGGTAATCATTAGTGCTGGGCATGGTGGTGCATGCCTATAATCCTACCACTCAGGAGGATGAGGCAGGAGGATTGTGACTTTGATGCCAGCTTGGTTTCAATAGGGAGATCTTGTCTCAAAGTAAACAAAACAAAAGTTAGTAATCATTACAAGGAACTTTCCTTTATCACACATATATACATACAAATAATCAGATGGGCTCATGTTTGGCAATAATATGAACTTTGATTTTACATTTTTATTGAATATCTTTCCATATTAGAATTTATAGTTGTATGTCATTGCTTTTTTTTTTTTCAGATGGCCATTCTCTATGCATGCCATTTAAGTTAAATATATTTGAACACGCATCTCCATGAGTTTTTTTGTACATATCTCTAAATGTATTACTAGAAGCAAGATTTGTTGGATTTATCTTTTTAACTATGTGAGAGTTGATATTTAAAGTAAATGCTTTAATATTTCCATTAGCATGAGAGTGTCTGAAAAGCAGAATGGTTAGGTTTTAGACTCTTCCGAGAAGTGAAATAGCATCCTTTTTGACTTACTGTTGTCTCTGCTGTTCCCTTGAAGCATAATAGATTCCATCTAGAAAAATCTGGGGCTGATGGAATGGCTGATGGAGTGGTAAGAGTGCCTACCTAGAAAAATCTGTATAAAGACTTCATATTTAAAAGGGAGTTACTGGGAAATAAAAGGGGAGGGATTATTGCAGGACTCTTAACTAATAAGTATTAGTTACTAAATGAATTGTGCCTACTAAGTAATAAGATTGTCCAATATTATGGCCCAATAAGAATGTTTGCCCACATAAATGATTAAATTTAAGAAGCCGTTTAAAGAGAAGAGAAACAACGAAGCCTCATTAACTCAAGAGGTAGAGCGTCAGTCTCATAAAGGGAAGAGAATGGAGATGGGCTTGTTGGCTGGAAGTGACTGCAATACAACAAATAGAAGACAACCAAAGATCTGAGTAAGGGAAGGTTATATGAGGGGACAGATGTTCTGATTCCTGGAAGCCAGGCACTGGGTTCTTTGTGATGCGCACAGTGTGATACCAGAACTGAACTGGAGGTGCAAGGGAAACTTGGGAAGTGAAGATGGCTTGGAGTAATGGAGCCAGCCTTTTCTAATTTATACACAACGGAAGCGTGCTCTCAAAACACTCTATCCCCTGGTATTCTAAGAAAGTCTTTTGCATAGGTCCGGCTGCAGAGATTTGGATTTCCTTGCAAATCACCATTAGCCACATTCAGTCTTGAAAGTAATATACATTTACAATGCAAATATTTGAAGTCAGGACTAAACTTCCTCTTTTTTCCTCTGGTCAAAACTAATAATTCTGATTTGAAGAACCATTTTATCATTTTACTGAATCATTTGTCTGCTTCTTGGCCATGGATGGTTCTTAATACAGGATAATATAGAAATTTAATTTCTTAATGGCCTCTACTAGTCTGTTATGAGAACTCCAATTTCAACAGAAATGGCACAAATGTCACACCTAGCTATATCATTTATATTCTATTTCATAGAGGTTAATACTGCAACATTATTCTGTTTCTACTCTTAACTAAGGACTGGTGCAATGGCTCAGGTGGAGAGTGCCTGCCTAGTAACTGTGACGCCCCGAGTTCAAACCCCAGTACCACCACCACCCCCCCCCAAAAAAAAGAGAAAAAAAAATCGTATAACTGCTGTATTTTCTTAGTTAACGGTAAGGCTTTTCTGCCAGAATATTTACTTTTAGTTTGTGATTAAACTTTGGTTTCATTCTATCAACTCCAAGACTTAAATGAGAAAGAATATACCACCACTGTAGAATGGAAAAGATGCCCTATTTAACATGAACAATGTCACCAGCACCTAGTTTTGTTTGTTTGTTTGGTTTGGCTACATACTTTATTTCTCCTTCTTTCTTTTAATGACCTTGTGTTTAAACCTTTGACTTTGAACTTTCATCTGTTTCCACTGCTTCCTTTTTCTCTCTACATCTTTCCTCTTTACTTTCAGATTTCCTCGTTAGCCCCTCTGAACCTAGGTATAAACTAAAGTCAACAATATTACCTTAAGAATTGAAAGTAAGTCTAACATTTGCATTCTCAAATTCAGAGATTGAAAAGTTGTATATAGATGTTTTTCAGCTGGATTCATATCAATAATAAGGGAACTTGCTATTGAACATAATACTGTTTACTGATGTACTATTTTGTACTCTGATCTTTTGGGACATGAATTGTAACTGGTTTATTATGTGGATCTGTGTTTTCATATATTTGTTTAAGATGGGGTACACACTCTTCATTTTAACCATTGTAGATTCCTATTTCCTTCCTGTGTCCTAATGTCTTATTTTTTAAAGATTTAGTTACTTTTTTTCTCAATGTTTCTGTAAACTTCAGAGTTTTTCTCACTTCCTTGAGCTTATTAAGTTTGCTCTTTCTATGGTTGACACTATACTCAGTGGCAGAGTTTGCCTAGAAAGCACACAGTCCTAGCTTTGATCCCTAGTGCCACAAAAAAATAAAAATAATAAATAGGGCTGTAGAAGAGATTAAAATTATAAAATAGTTTTGTACTGAATATACCTATTGCTTGTTCAATAAAGTAAGGATGCTATTGGCTATAAGATCACCTCCATGTGCGGAAATAACTGCAAGACCAATGCCCAGGAAATGAACTCTGCCTTTGGCTTTCATCTGTGGCTGGTGTTTGCAGTGGTTAGTCTTGGTCAGCTCGCCTTGTTTTTTTCCTGTTCTTTGACTTTGTTACCCTTAACTGCCTGCCTGCAATTCACACATTCTAAACTAGATGGTACATATACTGTAGCATGCTCTGGAACAAAGCAGTAACATTTAGAATTTAACCAATGTTATTATTAACACAATACTAGCATTTCTCTCACTTTTCTTTGTAATTATTTCAAAGGCATAAAAGCTCTATTTCCATTCTGCCCTTGAGCTTTTTGAACAGCCGCCACCTTCCATAGGCCCTGCTTAGGCTGGAGCAGAATTGCAGTTATGGGTAAACTGGCACCACTGTGATAACTTACCCAATTTGGCTGTCTTCTGGATTGATGGCTTTAACCAACAAAGCTTGGGCATTGGGGCCGTTGGAACGCTGAGACATTTTTAAGTCTGCTCAACATGACCCATAGTCTGTCTTATTGTTACTCGGGCTCCTGATCTACAGAATGGGCTGGGGCCTTCTCTTCTGTATTTGGTATACCCAGGAAGAATAGAGCATTTTGAATAACTGAATAGAAAGCTTATTATTTAAAATAACATTTACATAGCACTTTGTTATAAACATAATCACTATTTAACCTTCACAAAACCCCATGAAATACATAGTGTGCCTCCATTTTGCAGATGAGGAAGCTAAGGTAGAGAGCTTTGCCCAGGGTCATACCATATTATTGAGTGGAAGGTTAGGGGTTTATATTCAGGCAATCTGGCTCCAGAATCATGTCATACTGCCTCTAAGTTCCAGCAGGTAGAGAGATGATCAGTGTGTGATACCTTAAGGATTGCTTTTTTGTTATTATTTTTTTCTTTTTCACTTTGCCCTGCTGTAGTGTCTCCTAGTCATTGAAGTCTCTGATATCACCTAGAGGAGAAAACTGGAATTCTTAGCATTTTTTTTTCTAAGCCACCCAACTCTTCAGTTCCTAAAGATGAGTTTGGCAGCCAGTGGATCTGGCTTCATAATTTCTTGGTTGCAGTGAAAAATGTAGTAGGATTTAGAACTAGCCTATCCTGCTGAGTGCCTGTGGCTCATGCTTGTAATCCTAGCTACTCAGGAGGCAGAGATCAGGAGGATTGTGGTTCAAAGTCAGCCCCAGGCAAATAGTTCAAGAGAACCTATCTTGATAAAAACCATCACAAAAAAGGACTGGCAGAGTGATGGCTTAAGCAGTAAAGTGCCTGCCTGGCAAGTGTGAGGCCCTGAGTTCAAATTCCAGTGCCTCCAAAAAGGAAAAAAAAACTGGCCTAACCTGAGTTGAAATCCTGCCATCTATCCATCTATTCATGTTGTCTACCAGGTTTTAGACTGGGTGCTAAGAATACAGTAAACAAAACAATTCCTTTGTCTCATGGAATTTAGCCAACTAAGAAAAGAAAGACAATGAACATATCAGATGGTAACACTTACAAAATATAAGGCAAGGGAACAGAGACTAAAGAGAAGCACTATTTTTAAAATGTGGCTAGCATCAGCACAGGGGGGCTGAGGTAAGTAGGATAAAGAATTCAAGCCAGGTGCCGGTTTACACCTGTAATCCTAGCTACTAGGGAGGCATAGATCAGGAGGATCATGGTTCAAAGCCAGCCTGGGCAAATAGTTTGTGAGACCCTATCTCAAAAAAACCCTTTACAAAACGGGCTGGTGAAGTGGCTCAAGGTGTAGGTCCTGAGTTCAAGCCCAAGTACTACAAAAAAAAAGTTCATGGTCAACCTGGGCTACATATTGTGACTCTGTCTCTAATTACATATATTTTATAGCATATGTATGTATGTATATACATATGTGTATGTATACATATATGGAAGCTCTCTGCTATGGAGATATTTGAGCAGATACTAAGTGGAGTAAGTATGTGTAGCTGGTGGAAGAGTGTTCAGGCAAAAAGGACCTGCGGTAAGAGCATGGCTGTCCTGTTGAAGAAACTCCAAGGGGGCCAGTGTGTTGAAGCAAAGTAGGGAAGGGCAAAGTAGAAGGAATCAGGATGACAGATTGCGAGGGGGAGGTTGGGGGGGAACCACAGAATGTCCTTAGATCTTGCATACTTCATAGGTCAAGGGACAGTCCCGAGATAAGGAACCAAGGCTGTGTGCCCTAGACAAGTCTCAACTAACTTTTGACTTCTTAGTCTTTATTTTCTCCATCTTAGAGATGGTTTACAAAGCTGTGGCGATCAAAGACCATGGTTAAAGATTTTTTTTTTGGAGGGGGGTGGGGGGGCAGGAGCCACTTAAATCAGTCCATAACATAAGCAGATAAGATACTGCTTGTGTTTTCTTTATAACTTGGGCAGGCTGCAGCAAGTCGTTTTGCTGAAGACATCCCAATGAGAGAGGAAGCTTATGTTCCTTGGGTATGGGAGTGTGGTCCTGGCGAAAGGAAGGGGAAGCGTTAGAGTAGAGCTCGTTTGGTCTTTGAAGACGTGTAGCTGAAGGTCTCTTGCCTTCCCCTTCAAAATGCTGTGGCTGCACCAAATTTGCTTTCTCAGGGTCCACTGCAGACACCGCCTAGCAGCCTGTTAGCCGGCGGGCTTCGGCTTTGCGGCACTCGCCGCCTCCAACTCCCGGCATGCCGTTGGGCGTGGGGCCGGTACGTAGACTCCATTTCCCAGCATGCCTCGGGGCTCGGCCAGGACGTGCCAGCGCCTATAAGAGCCAGAGCGCTGCAGCCGGAGCCTATTGTTAGCCGGAGCCGGGGCGGTTCTGGGCTTCTGCTGCGAGGGGTATCCGAGTTGCCGAGCCGCCCGCTCCTCGCCGCCTGCCGGTTGGCCGGCCCACCCACCTTCCCTCCCACCCTGATGCCCTGGGAGTTTCCCGGCCGTCGCCACGGGCCCTGGTACTCGGTCTCTCCTTCTTCCTTCCCAACCGGGCTGGGGCGACGGCGGCAGCGGGGGCGGCAGAGACCATCACGGGAGGAGGCAGCTGCGGCGGGGCCGGTAATGGGCCTTGGGGGTGCGGGGCGGAGGGTGCCGCCTCATCCTTTCTCGGGATCTGCCTTCGGGCGGCTATGGAGGAGTGGTCAAGCCCAAAGCCGTGCGGATGGAGGGGTCAGAAGTGAGGGAAGCTCGGACGGGAGCGGCCGGGGGGCGGGGAGCTAGGGCGCCGCTGGGAGAGACGTGGGAGCGAGGGGCACCGAGGACGCGGGCCCGGACTGCGGGGGCAGCTCGAGGGAGACGGATGGGCGGCTCAGAAGCCGGCAGGATTGCGGATGAGCGTTGAGTTCGGAATGGAGTGGGGAGTGATGTAGGATGGAGGGAAGTGAAGGAAGGGGAGGGGGTATCGAGGAAAATGAGGAGTGGTTGGGAATTTGTGAGTAGCAGGCAGGAAGGGATGAGGAAGGCTGAGTAGGGGCTGCAGAAGATTGGAATGAGCGGGAAGGAGTAGCAGGAATCGGAGAGGAATGGGTTGAGAGCTGAAGGATTCAGCAGTAGTGTTCATTAAAGGGAACTGGTGACCTGACATGTCCCTTCAGCTGCGGTTCCTGATGTCTCCCATTTTTCTGGCGTTGTGTGTGAAAATGAAAGCATCACTTGCCCTGGTTGCTAGCTTGATCTTTTTTCACAGGACCAAACACGTAGCCTACTGCCATCCATCCCTTTTAGTGCAGTGGTCTTGATTCATCCTTTTAAAAGGGTTTAGAGTGGCAGTATGACCCACAAACCGTTTTTCAGTATGAAAGGTTAGACGTTACCCCCCAGAGATGACACTGTCCCCTTGTCCTGCAGTTTGGAGTTTATGGTAAGTCCATAGTTGATTCAGCTTTTCCTTTACTGGCTTTCCACCTTGCAGATCTTCAAAGCAGGACGTTGGTGTGTGCCATAGCTATAAATGACAGAATATCCTTGAGAGTCGGTGCAGCATCATGTTCTACTTACCCCACAAGGGTCTGTATCTGCCCTACGATGGTAGTTTAGACATGGAAAACCAAATTCTAACCTTGTGTTAGTGAATAGGTAAAAACTGGGGAGTGGGGATAAGAAAGGGCTTTCTTTAAATATCTAGCTTAAGCAGTAGCATTTCACTTGAGTGCTTTTTAAGTTCATGGTCCTGGATCACAAAGACGCCTGGATCCATGAATTTCATAGTTTTTGAGAGGCAAGCATAGTATCTTGTGAAAAGGAAACAGAGAGGCCATCTTACTGAGGTTGCTAGCCTTTGCTTTTACCAAGCTACAGCTGGTAGCCCTGACCATCTTCCTAGAGATTTGGGTTCCTTGACCTTTAGCTAATGATTGGGTTCCAGTACAGTAGAGAGGCTTTCTCCTGTGAGATGTACCTTGTCTTATTTGGTTTGTTTTTTTTGGCAGTTCTGGAGTTTGAACTCAGGGCCTCACACTTGCTAGGCAGACACTATACCACTTCAGCCACTCTGTCAGCCCCCTTGTCTTATTATTTTAGACTTATTTAAGAGGTTTACATTACCTAAACTTAAATACATTCTGCTTCCACAGACTTTTTCCTGGGCTCTCCTTGGTATTTTCATATTGCTGGGTGTTTGGTTTGTTGTGGTAGTTACCCAAATCTTTATAGGTCTGAAAAAACCTTAGATCTAGTACTAAAATACACATTCTGGTTTTATTTGGTACTAGCCTAATGTCTTCTATATACTGTGGATCTGAACTATTTCGTGTGCCTTTGGGAAATGTTCAGCTTGAAACACTTGAGAAAAGATCGTAAGGCAAGTATCAGAAAGTATCAGTTGACCTTTCATCTCACTGGCATTTAAAAGCTTTTCTAGAGGGATGCATTATTTGTCCAAAAGCATTTGTTGTTTGAGTTGGTCATTTTGACAGTTAACTGTCAGTTATGACCTGCGTTTCAAGTCTCATCTTTATTTTCATAAGCGTTTCAGTGCTTCGGGTATAACTTGTAAGTGTATGTCTTGAACACAGGCATTGATCCTCTAGCAGTGAATATTTAGAAAGGTGAAAATGACTGGCTTCTAGTTCTGGTTGAAAGGAGATTGATTGGGTGAATTGGAAAGTGGAATCAGTTTTAGTGATTACTGTTGCAAAGAAAGCTTCTTCAGTGTACCATGGGAGTGCCTGTGTGGTTTTCTTGATGCCCAGGACCATCTCGAACAAGTCATGTTCTCATCAAAGAGTTGACAAGGAGAGCCCTATTGAAATGGAAACTTGTATTGGTTGTCAGGACATGGTAGATGGAATTTTAAAAATTTAAGAAATGAAGTTCATTTCAGAGAAAGTGATTCTAACAGGTAAAGCGCTAAAGCAGAAGAATATTCTTAAGGATTTTCCGGTGTCATCCAAGTTAATGGAAATCATTTTTAGTTTGTTCATATTGGTGGTGTTGGGCATTGAAGCCAAGGCCTCACACAGGTTATGCAAGCTCTGTACCACTGAACCACGCCTTTTAATGAAGTAGTTAGATCGTAGGTCAATATAGACATTATTTACCTATGTAGGTCTTGATTATTCTCAGATAGCTTAAGGAAAATATTTTTCCCTGAAGTTTCACATCTTTTTTTTTTTTCTTCTTTCCTGCTTACTTCCATCATTGCCCAGAGACCACTATCCCAGAAGTTGAAGTGGGGAAGATATAGAACAAAAGGAGGAGGAGATTGAAATAAGCAGCTAGCAATCCTTGCTACATTCAAGTGCACAAAAAATAACCTAAAGAGAAAGGATACTTTTTAAGGACAGCTGTGTTAGGTGAGTGGAGAATTTTATAATAAAGATGGTTTTAGACCAGACCCTAGTTTACAGGTAATAAGGGATAGTCGAAGGAAACCCATACTTCCTGAAGCAAAGGGACACCTGAGGAAAGAAGAGGACTACACATTTGCTTCCAGTCAGAAATCCTTGAGTGCTTCCAGGCTGAGGAAGTACCATTAACTCGAACTCAGTTAAAACTGAAGGGGGACTTAAGCTGTTTCTGAGAAGCAGATTTTCTGCTCAGGGACTTGTCATGTGGGTGATAAGGGGTTTACTAAGTGGGGAGGAAAAGTTAAATTCAGTAGTCAACGTTACTCTCTTCATCACACCCACGCGAGTGCTGTTACAAGGTTGTCCCCCACATGCGCTTCGCCCAGTACTAGGATGGAATGAGAAATTTGTTAGCTGGAAGGTGTCTTTGAATCCATACAAAATCCTTGTCACACTCTATTGTTACCATGTCCTAAGAATGTGACCTTTGGTACTTTGGACTCATTTTTAAGTTTAATTATAATTCTTATCAAGTGCTTGGTTACTTTTTTTCCCTTCCTGGCCAGATTTATTTGAGGAGCACGATTGGCTGAGACCGGTGATAGCTGGGTTTTCTTAGGGAACATCTTGAATGCAGAATGTGACTTGAATGCATGATCTGAGTAGATAGATAAGGAAATATCTTCTCTAAAGTACTTATTAGGTCTGGTTGACTTTGTATAGCTGATCTGAATTGCTTCCAAGAGACACAGTCCAGAAAAACAGCTCTGTAGCAGACATCTCTTGCCACCACAGTATATTCTGGGTAGCTGCTCTGCAGTAATGCAGCCCTGTCGTTCTGGGCAGTGTTGTTATTCCTGCTGCATAATTAGCAACTAGTGAGATCATAGTCTGGGGAGATTCTGGCATTACTGAGGCAAAGCAAGGGAGGCTTCATACCTCATCACACGTGGTTTTGGCTCTTGACAGCGTTTCTCCTGAGCAGATTCATGTCCTTCTGGAACTTAAGTCTAAAGGCAGAGAAGGAGAAAGACTTGAACCTGGGAAATAAATTCTTAGACTCTTTGGTCGTGTGACAGCATGTTGAAAACACTGCCTGCCATATTGATATAAACAGAATAAATTGTCACGTCTGCTGTCTGTTTTTCTCTTGCTGGTTTCTTTTCAGAGGGTAGGGATTGTAAAGCTATGTTTTCCTTTCACAGAGGATGATATTAGGCCAGTGTAAGATTGGGAAGAATCTGGGTTTTTGTTTTTTTTGTTGTACTGGGGCTGGAACCCAGCAAGCATTTGTGTATACTAGGTAAGCACTATACCACTGAGATACACCCCAGCCCCAGTTTCTGGGTTTTGATGCCAGTGCAGATTCTAATCTCGGGTCCTTTCTTTAGAACCAAATTTGCCCTTTTTAGGAGGCTGGCGAGATACTTTACACTTATGAAGATGTGGGTCAAGGGTTTTCCTGGTTGCTGATGTCCTTCAAAGTTGAGAGCCTGGAGCAGTATCTCCCAAAGTGTGTTCCAGCAATTATCTGCCCCTAACATACTTTGGAAACAGTGGGTTCCATAACCTTGTGAAACATTGCATTCTGTGTTTGCTCCCAGCCTTCAGCATTCTCATTAGTATATTAAAAACCTCTAAGAGGTTCTGCCATGAGCAGTTTTCTAAACTATTTTGACACAGCAGTCCTATTTTCAGGTAAGCGCTATTAATAATCCATGGAACTAGTATATTTAAGATACACACTTTGGGAAATGCCAGGCTGTATTATCACTGGGAAAAATAATTGGGTCTAGCTTTGACTTAGGCAAGGCCTAATTCTTCCTTTGATCCCCAGTCCCTCCCGTTTGTCCCTTGGAGAGTTCTCCTGTGTGATCAGAGAGCAGGAACTGTTACCCTGGGCTAATGATGCCTAAGCCCAGCTGGATTGGAACCCAAGGCCTTTCCTCCACTGGGAAGGGTGCTGCTTTTACTCATCTCATTCTAATAGGGACTGAGACGGCGGGGGGTTGCTGAAGGGAAACAAAAATAGGAGACTATTGGCCAGAATCAGTAGAGAAATGACCTGATCTTGAGAAGCCAGTGCTACATCAGATGCTTTCTTTCTTCAGAGAGCTGTATCTGTAGACTTGGGAGGAATCTGTCTTAGGATAGGAATGCTGACTCCTCTTTTCCCCTGGGCAGAATCCTAATGTACCTGGCTAGCTGGTGGTAAGCAGGGGCTTTGGGGCCAACGTGGTGGACTCCCCAAGAAACCAATGGATGCGTTCACGGGTTCGAGTCTCAAGAGGAAGTTTGATGATGTGGATGTGGGCTCGTCAGTTTCCAACTCAGATGATGAGATCTCCAGCAGCGACAGTGCTGACAGCTGTGACAGCCTCAATCCTTCCACGACCTCCAGTTTCACACGTGAGTGAGCCACTCCTCCCTGTCTGCACCCACGCTCCCCAAGCATAGAGCCTATTACAGCTTGAGACAGCTTCTGGCCGGCTTGGGGCTTTGCCCTTGTCATAATCTCTCCTTGCTCTCTGGAAGACTTCACTGCTCCAGTAGCATAGACTGAAGTCTGATTTACTCTAACTGCTTTTACTTGTGTTGTGGTTTGTGGGTCTCTAGAATGGGTTGAATTAGACTGAAGGAGTTCAGCCGACTCCCCTAGAATTTCAGGAAATTGTAGCTATGGCAGGACATAAGTGCTTACTGTCTGAACAACTGGGTTACCCTAAGATTTCTTCATTCTTATGGCTTATTTAGATCTTGGAGAGAACTTCTGATAATATAAATCTTGAGTTCTCCACGGGCCAAATCTGGCCGTCTGCCTATTTTTGTAAACAAAGTTTTATTGGAATGCAGTGATACCCATTGTGATTGCTTCCATGCTATGGCTGCAGTGTGGCCCTTTAGTGGGAAATGTGTGCCTTCCACTGCTGTACATCTGTACTGTCCAATAGGATTTTCTGTTATGATAGAAATGGGGAATGTTTCATATCTGCCTTGTCCAATAGTAGCCATTAGCCATATGTAGCTCTTGAACACTCAAAATATGGTCATTGTAACTGAGGAGCTAAATTTTATAACTTAAGTTGCCACATGTGGTCAGTGAAGCTATAGATTGTTAAAGGCTGAAAAGATCACCTAGCAATGCTCTTCCCAGCTGCTGTCTAAAAATAGACTTTGTGGTCATCTATTTAGGTGAAGTCAGTCTGGAGGCAGTGGTATGAACCAGCTGAGGTTCAAGCCCCTTCCAACTGTGCCTTTACGATTTGAAAATAATTAGAAAGTTCTCTGGGTTCAAGGAGGACATTTGGAAAGAAGAGTTAAGGGCCTAGCTGGGTGAGAAAGGGCGAGTGCCCTCAGCAGGGCTTTCCGGGTTAACCCCCTTGTCTGTGCTCCCTTCTCAGCCACATCCATCCTGAAGCGGCAGAAGCAGCTACGGAGGAAGAATGTACGCTTTGACCAGGTGACTGTATACTACTTTGCCCGGCGCCAGGGTTTCACCAGTGTGCCCAGCCAGGGTGGTAGCTCTCTGGGCATGGCCCAGCGCCATAACTCTGTACGCAGCTACACGCTCTGTGAGTTTGCACAAGAGCAGGAGGTGAACCATCGAGAGATTCTGCGTGAGCACCTGAAAGAGGAGAAACTCCATGCCAAGAAAATGAAGGTGACTGAGGGGTCTAGTATTTCCCAGATGCTTAGGCAAAGCAGAAACCATCTAGGCCCACTGGTGACTTATTTATGTTTTTTTGAGACAGAGTCTTACTATATATATCTCAGGCTGGGTGAAACTTGCTGCATAGCCCAGGGGGCCTCAAACTCATGATCCTCCTGCTGGGATTACAGGGTTGCACCACCACGCTTGGCTGTCCATTGATATTTTTTCCTTGTTTATTTTTATGCAGTACTGAGGTTTGAACTCAGGGCTTCACCCTTGATAGGCAGATGCCCTACCCCTTGAGCCATGCCTCCAGCCCTGTGCACTGATGTTTGATTTAACTATTGTTCTTGGGGTATAGAGATTCCAAGTTTTTCTAATAAGTCAGGTTTAGAATCAAATCTCAGTCTGAGTCTCCCTTCTTGTCATCTCTGCTGCGGGTATCTAGTAGGAATAGCAAAATGCCTCCTCCAGAGTTCCTTCTACTCACCCACTATCTTCCCCCAACATTTTTTTTAAGTTTAAAATGTGAATACTTGAAATATTTCAGGTCTGTCACCCATGGAACCCAAGAAAGTATATTTTTCTTTTTCTATCTTGAAGGATTTATTTCCAATTCAAAGTAAGCAAGTTTTTTTTTTTTTAAAGTTTAAAAAGTTTTAAGCTTTTCAAATATTATAGAATATTTAAGGCATTTAGTTATTCTGTATGCCTGTTATTTGCAGGAGTGTTTTGCCATAATAAAAAGGGGACAAAACCTACATGTCAGTCAGGCACCAGTGGCTCACGCTGTAATCCTAGCTATTTAGGAGGCAGAGACCAGGAGGACTGGAATTGAAGCCAGCTCCCCGGCAAATAGTTTGCAAGGCCCTATCTCAAAAAAAAAAAAAAAAACCAAAACACCATCACAGGACTGGCAGAGTAGCTCAGATGGTAGAGAGCTTGCCTAGCAAGTGTAAGACTGAGTTCAAACCCCAGTGCCACCAAAAAAAAAAAAAGCCACAAACCCTACATGTCAGCGAAAAGGGGAGTGGGTAAATGCTGCATCCTAATGATGAATATTATACTGAGGAAGCATAATTTTTAACTTCTTCTCAAATGACTCTCTTTTGCTCAGTTGCGTGGAATAGGTTTGGGATTTTTCACATTCTCTAAAAGCGTCCTGCTTACTGTTTTCTGTGATCCCTATCACTCCTAGATGACTGTTAGTTTTCCTGGTGCAAACAACAGCATCATTACCCAGTTACTCAGATTCGCATAATACCGTGCCTGCCATCTGCTGAAGCACCAGCTCCTCAGATTAGGAGAAAGGGACTGTGAAAAGACCCATCGCAGATAGCCCTGATTTTTATTTTTATTTAACTTAATTTTATTTTGGTGGTACTGAGGTCTGTACTCCGGTCCTCTTACTTGCTAGGCAGGTGCTCTACCACTTTGAGCCATGCCCTCAGCCTTTTTGCTTTGGTTATTTCTGAGACAGGGTCTCAAGTTTATGCTAGGGCTGGCCTAGACTGTTATCCTATCTATGCTTCCCATGTAGCTGGGATGACAGGTGTTTACCACCTCACCCAGCTTTTTTTTAACTGGTTGACATGGCAGTCTCACTAACTTTTTGCCCAGGCTGGCCTTGAACTGCTGTCCTTCCAATATCCACCTCCTGAGTAGCTGAAATTAGAGATGAGCCACCACTCCCAGCTCAGATGATTCTTTATAGCCACTCATTTGCTATCTTAGCCCTGTTTGCCATTCCATGGCCATAGTTTCTTCAAGTGCCCCCAAATTTCCCCAGGGCTGGGGTGTCAGTGGTGATAGAGCACTTGCCTAGTTTGTACAAGTGCTAAGTTCCATCCCCATCACAGAAAAAAAAAAATCTCTCTAGGTTTGTTTTGGCCCTGAAATATGTGGAGTCTATCAAAAGAGGTGGCTGCCTTATTTCCAGGGTTGTAGGTGAAACTCACCAGATAAGTTGGAGAAGTGTGGCAGAGGATGTAGGCTGACTAGATTTCATTCTTCTCTCTTTGAGGCTCTCTGCATACTCCTAAAGCCTTACACCTGTTTTTCTAACTGGAATGACATTCAGCCTTCCCTTTCTTCTGAGGAATTCCATCACTGACCCTGTCACCTTCCTGCTGCTATAGCAACAGCTGGCCAAATAAACTCTTCTCATCAATTCGAATGAAGGCATTCTTCCCTTCCTCTAGAAGAAAACTCCTCCTAAATCTGGGAGAGGAATGATCTGTAAAAACAGATACAATCCTATTCTGTGGGCCTCCTTATAGGAATTCTAGGAACACAGCCAGGCAATCCAAGACTGAAATATAGGGTTCCTACTTCTTAGCAGTGCTGGCATCTGATACAGTTTTTTTTTTTTTTTTTTTTTTTGGCGATACTAGGGTATGAACTCAGGGCCTTACCCTTGCTAGGGAGGAGCTCTACCACTTGAGCCACTCCACCAGCCCTTTTTGTGTTTGGTATTTTCGATAGAGTCTCACAAACTATTTGCCTAGGCTGTCTTCAAACCAAGATCGTTCTGATGTCCACCTGCTGAGCAGCTAGGATTATGGGTATGAACCACCAGCGCCTGGCTCTGATACATCTTGATGGCAGGAGAAAACCCTTGTTTTACTTTTCCAGGTCACTTACTCTTCTTTTTTTGTTTTGTTTTTGTTCTTTTGTTCCCCAGTACTAGGGTTTGAACTCAGAGCCTTATGCTTGTTAGGTAGGTACTCTTACCACTTGAGCAACATCCCCAGACCCTTTTTGCTTTAGGTTATTTTTTAGATAGGGTATCTCATTTTTGCCTGGGGTCAGCCTCAGACTGATATCTTCCTACTTATGCCTCCCACAGGATTACCAATGTGTACTACCACACCCAGCTTTTATTGGTTGAGATGGCAGTCTCAAACTTTTTGCTGGGGCTGGCCTCAAACCACAATTCTCCTGACCTCCATATCCCAAGTAGGTGGGATTGCAGGCACAAGCCAATGCACCAGGCTCTTTTACACACTTTTCTTAAAAAGTTTCCTTAAACTATAGTCAAAAAACAAATCAAAACAAAAATTAAATTTAAAAAATTCTGTCTTTAGCACTCCATAAGGGAAGCATTTTGGCAGGGAGGGGGTGTAAAATCTTTCGTGCCAACTAATGTTTGCTTTCCTTTTGTGCTATTCCATTTGCTGTTTAGTGCTCTGCAGCTTTCATTACTTCTACTTTTTCTAATATTTTAATTTTGTTTGTATTTTGGGGTTTATCCATATGGAATTCATGATCATAAATGGTATGAATTAGGAGTCTAAACTTTTCTTTCCCCAAGAATGTCCAGTTGTTCCGATGACTAGACTAGCAGACCTCTCACTGATTCGAAATGCCGTCTGTCATGTTCAATTCTCTTATCTACATGGGTTTCCTTCTATTGCATCTCTAATCTCATTCTTTTGAGATGATAGCAGATAGCAGGAGGGGTGCTTAGGAGGAGGCCAACGCTGGTGACACAGACAGGAGCAATCCTAAGGTCTACAGAAGGGCATCTTGTACCTGCCTGCCTGGTACAGAAATAAGAGACTGGGGACCCACAAAAGCCCCTTTCACGTCTGTCTCCAGTCCCCCCCCACACAAACCAACCAACCATGGGTGGAGGGGACTGCTCAGGTGTGTTGCATCACATCTCTCACAGGAGTTCTTCCTTTCCCAGCACTACTCTGCTGTCTGATGAAATAAACCAAAGACTCCAGTCATTTGGCTTTCATCCTGCTAGCATCGTCCAGAGCCCCAGGGACTGCAAGGCCTCATTTTCTTTACTTGGATTCTCTAGTGAGTTTGCAGAACTCATTCAGACACAGATTGTCTTCAGACTGTCCTGCCACAGATTCCCCTTTACTGGCTTTCTAGCTATCAGCCCAGAAAACCCAGATTCCTGCCCACAGATAGTACTCTGTCTTATTTATATCCCCCTCCCTTGAATGGAGCTTTTCTTTGAAGTCAAGTAAAGGATTTGAGAGAAGAAAGAATACAATTTTGGGGGAGAATAGAAGTGAGGGCTTTCTTTGATAGCTGTTCAATTTGCCTTTTTTTTTTTCTTCCTACCAATAAAATACAGTTCTTTGGGCACACATAGATAATTGTTCACACTGTGAGGATTCAGGTTCACTGATTCGGTAGGCTGGTACTATACTGTACCCTTTTCCCCTGAAGGTAGTTTTAGGTTCTTTGAGTTACAAGTTGAAGGGTGTTTTACAGGGTTACATATCCCAGGAACATCCTGTCATTGATGTACCTTCTCTTCCCTGTGTTAGAAAGCAGGCGAGCCAAAGATAGGGAACACATCTGGGAATGGAGGGAATGTTTATGAAAATAAGCTATCTTCTAGGAGGGAAGTTGAGACAGGGTTTTAAAACAAATTTTATGTGGGATCTCCCTCTGTTGCCCAGACCCACTGCCTTGGCCTCCCAAATAGCTGGGATTACACATGTGTGTCACATCTGGCTGAGATGGGTTTTGGGATGGGTTTCAAAATCCAGAAAGATTATGTCTATTGTGTTGACAGGATGATAGTAGAACCCCCATAAGATTCTTGTCTGCTTATTCTTGTTTTATTATTTTGATCTGTGCCATCCAATATGGTAGCTACCAGTCACCTATTTAAATTTAAATTTAAAATAAAATTTAAAGCTTAGTTTCTCGACCTTTACATTTCTAGTGCTTAGCTGCTGTGTGGGATGGCCATCACTGCAGTCCGAGCACTGTGAGGAAGCTTATGTTGCTAACACTCAGGGGCTGACCTTTGTCTCTTGGCAGCTGACCAAGAATGGGACAGTGGAGTCAGTGGAGGCTGATGGCCTGACACTAGATGATGTTTCAGATGAAGATATTGACGTGGAAAACGTGGAAGTAGATGATTACTTCTTCCTTCAGCCTCTGCCTACCAAACGGCGACGGGCCCTGCTGAGGGCTTCTGGGGTCCACCGCATTGATGCTGAAGAAAAGCAAGAACTTCGAGCCATCCGGCTGTCTCGGGAAGAGTGTGGATGTGACTGTCGGCTGTATTGTGACCCAGAAGCATGTGCCTGTAGCCAGGCTGGGATTAAATGCCAGGTCAGTCATAATTGGTCTGTGATAGTGTGTCTGCATCACAGGGGGGGTGTGGTGCAAGTGCCAATAAAAATGGAAGGCTGCCTATCCAGGGATAGAGGCCCCATGGCTTTGAACACACCCCAGTTCCACAACGCTCCTCAGCCAACAGAAAAACCAAGCATGACAAGATTCTTAGGCTGTGGAGGTACCAATTCTTTTCTGTGTTTCATACCTTGGAGGTGATAAGAAGCAGCTGTTAGCATAAGGGAGAACAGGGTTCGTATGTTTACCATTAAGTAACTGTTTCTTAGCTACTGACAGGTTCCTTGAGGTAAAAGAGAAATGAAATGGGCCTGTGGATTCTATCTCCAAACACTTACAGTACCTCTGCTCCAATTTTGTAAAACTCAAAATGGCTTTGAGACCCTGTAATTCAGGATCAGACCTGGGCTGGCAAAACTTAAATCCTTAAGTTTTTTTGAAAGAAAGGCTAATCCTCTTGTCAGCCTTCTGACAAGGGACAGTTTGGAAGATACATTTCAATGAAAAGTGCTAGTCCTATCCTGGAGAATGAAATGTATGGGCAACTTATATTCTCGTAACAAATCAGTCTGTTAATTCCCAGAGTTGGTGGGCCTGGAGGGGAGACTTCTGTAAGTTGATGTCATAGGAAGACATTTGTATTTATACATACTTATTTGCTTACTTGTGTTATTTTTAATTCTATCTTTTGGTGTGTGTTTTGTTGTCGCTTTCCTTTTGGACATGAAGGGACAGTACAGAGGTAGAAAGCATATCCTTTCCAGCTCTCCCTAGTCTGTGAGTCTGGGTACCTGCTTCAGAACTCAACTGCCCAACCCTTAGGGAAAAACAAAGAAGGGTAGTGAAAAGCTGGCCATTGTTTGAATCTTCATTCTAACACCTTAGCGAACTAAGGCACCTTTGTTTAGCTTCCCAGAATTTACTGCTTTGGACTAGCAGGATTATCCACTCACTTTCCCATGCCTGTCACTGAACAAGGCTGCAGGCTTGGGCCCAGCCTTTTGTTGTCTCAGTGAACCAGGTAAGTCCTAGACGTACCTGAGGCATGTAAATTTCTTCTCCTCAAAGCATTTAGAGAAGTATCTCTGAACTTACTAACTGGAAGGAGCCTCTGATGTGATTTTTGTCTACTTTTTATTTAGAAGAGGAAACAAAGCCCTGAGGAGAAATAAATGATTCTCTTGAGGTCACACCACTAATTAGTGGCTGAGCTGGAGTTCAGTCGCAAGTGGTCTGATAGCAACAGTCTAGTGCTTGTCATATTTTGAATTGGTTGCTTCTTATTTTAAGAAGTCCCCAAATCCCAACTGCCTGCGTTTACTAGCTAATGTCTCCTGTCTCCATTGTTAGATTTGTTGGTCTTATCACGCCTCACCCTCCTGGTGCTCCCCTAGGTGGATCGCATGTCCTTTCCGTGTGGCTGCTCCAGGGATGGCTGTGGGAACATGGCTGGGCGCATTGAATTTAATCCCATCCGCGTCCGGACTCACTACCTCCACACCATCATGAAGCTGGAGCTAGAGAGCAAGCGGCAGGTGAGCCGCCCGGCAGCCCCTGAGGAGGAGCCCTCGCCCACGGCCAGTTGCAGCCTGACGGGAGCTCAGGGCTCGGAGACGCAGGACTTTCAGGAGTTCATTGCTGAGAACGAGACGGCAGTGATGCACCTGCAGAGCGCAGAGGAACTGGAGCGGCTCAAGGCCGAGGAAGACTCCAGCGGTTCTAGCGCCAGCCTGGACTCGAGCATCGAGAGCCTGGGCGTGTGCATCCTGGAGGAGCCCCTGGCTGTGCCCGAAGAGCTGTGCCCAGGCCTCACAGCCCCCATTCTCATCCAGGCTCAGCTGCCCCCAGGCTCCTCCGTCTTGTGTTTTGCCGAGAACTCGGACCACCCCTCTGCCTCCACGGTGAACAGCCCATCGTACTTGAACAGCGGGTCCCTGGTCTACTACCAGGTGGAGCAGAGGCCAGTCTTGGGAGTGAAAGGAGAGCCTGCTACAGAAGAAGGCACAGCCTCCTTCCCTAAGGAGAAGGATGTAAGTGTCTTCTCCCTCCCTGTTACCTCACTGGTGGCTTGCAGCCCCACAGACCCAGTGGCCCCCTGTAAACAAGAGGTAGGGAAAGCACCCACTCTAGAAGCGCTCTTGCCCGACGACTGTGACCCTGAGGAGCCCGAGAATGAAGACTTACGACCCTCTTGGTCTCCCTCAAGCCTCCCCTTCCGCACGGACATTGAAGAGGGCTGTGGGGTGGAGAAGAGCTCTCAGCAGAGTGAGGACCGGCCCCCAGAAGATTCTGCCCTAGAACTCCCCCTGGCAGTGTGATGTGCGAGTGGAGATGCTGCCTCTTGCCCATTCTCTATTTATTCCCTTATTTTATCTAATGCCATTTCAAAACAAGACTGTAGAAGCAGCTGCTGCTCCCATGGTATTTTATTGGGGTCTGGGGATTGGGTGGGAAAAGATTGTTTGTACAAGTATTTTTTAAAAGGGAAACAGTACCAAGGAGACCAGGCCCAGCTTCATGTGGGGGTAGTGTCTAAGAGGAGGCCGCACAGTGCTGAATGAGCTTTCTGGACCATCAGAACAAAGATACAGATCTCACAGGAGGAGCTGAGGAATTCAAGCAGCTGTTCTTTACATAGGGACCAGAACAGGAATTTGCCTGGCAAAGCCCCTTCTCTCCTGGGCTCCAGGCAGGGTACAAGTTCATTCTCTCAGTCGTTATTCTGATACCCCGTCTTGGTGTATCATAGTCATACAGTTGGAAAGGTCACCTGGTTGAATCTACAGAGAAGAGGTGGAAGAGTCTGTTCCTGTACAAAACCTCCAGGATTTCTAAAAATTTAACCTGCCTATTTGGTAAATAAGTTAATATTTGACATGTTTGATGTTCTCTGACCTGCTCCCCACACTGGGGATTCCTGGTCTGTAACTTGAATTGTTTCTCACATGTTCTTAGGTACTAGAGTTAAGTCTGTGTTCTTTTCCTCCATCCTTTTTCCTTTGAAGAAAAAGAACTAGCTTGGCTGGGGATGTGGTAGAGAGTCTGAAACTTCTGCATGTGCCTAATACTAGCTCTGGTTGGCAGTTGCAGGCAGGACTCATCCATCCCACAGGAGAACAATAGGAAGCATTAACTATGTCCAAAGGAGGCCACAAGAACTGCCTGCAGTCTGGAAAGATGACTTTATGTCATGCTTGCTTTTTCACCCTTCTTTAAATGGAATATAAGATGTGGCAATCTAAGGTCACCAACTAGTTTTTTTTTCCCCCATGTCCATCTTTGTAGTCCCTCTTGAACATATAGGGTTAGAGTACTTATCTAGTCCAGTCCAACCCTAAGAATTGCAAATGCTTATCGAATACCTCCATCCTGATGATTTATAAAAATTGGAAGCCAAACCAAATCTTAAATGCCACATACACTCCCACGTTCAAAAGGATTCATTATCTGATTTTAATCTTTGAGATGTATAAAATGGGACTCACATTCAGTTCTTACCTGTCAGTGGTTCCTGTTCCTCTCACGCCCAGCTTATGTTCCAAGATTGGCTCCATTGAACACTACTGATTTTTTTTTATTGGCAAAGTCATCTTTGCCTGTTTTAAAGTAGAGATGGTAGGAAACAAAACACTATTCTTCTCTAGCATCCTTTATATCATCTTTCATTTCCGGTATGATTTATTAACCAGGAAAGAAAAAAAGCAAACAAGTTTTTTGGGGTTTTTTTGGTTGTTGTTGCTTTGGTGGGATAGTAAAGGCCCTGGCGTCTTAAAGTGAACTTCATGTATGTGGCAGCAGCATTTCACCTACAAAAACTCTGAGCCTGAAGGGCCTTAAACTTAATTTACATACAAGTTTTAATCCATTCTGCCTGTCCTCTTCATTCCTGATTTTGCTTAGCTTTATGTTTGGAGGAGAGGAGTTCTTAAGTACACTTAAGAGCTCATCTCTCCCTGTCCCCCAGCCTCTCAAAAGTTGAGTCTTAAGTACCTAAGATCTAGATGCTACTCCAAACCAAGCTACTATACTTCCTCATCTAGATTGGAACCCTCAAACACAACAGTTAAGCTTAATTGGGAAGTCAGCTCTATGGAAAGAAGAATCTTCTTGAAAGTTTGTTAGATGGGGAACTCTGCACATTCCCTCCTTAGGAAGGCTAGAGCTTAATTTAGGACATAGATTCCAAATGCTCATTAAGAAATACGTTAGCTTTTCATAATGCATATGATTATAGGAATTAAAAATTTTAATTACTAAAGTCATTTCCAACCCCAAGATATTTGATATTTCTGCAAAATTCTAGTTTCTTAATCTAAGTCCATCCCTTTATTAACTCTACAATTCTGACTCATACCCCAAACTTCTAACTTCTGAATGCTAAATATTAACATTTAGCATTAACTATTACCAAGCAAAGGGCCTTTTCTACAACTTAGTCAATCACATTTCTGGTGCTATCTGAGCTGGACAAAACTATAGCTCATAGTTGCTAGGAAAGGAAGGCCTCTGATCATAGAAGCAGATCACTTCAGCCCCACTCAGTCTAGGCCTAGGTAAAATAAATGACTCATTACCACAGCTCTTTATTATTTGCCAGTTTCCTTTCTCACATACTGTACACAGGTAGTATTTTCAATGTGAATCCAAAGCTTGTCTGGTTCTCTGAAAAGTTTTTCCCCCTTTAGGTTCTTTACATTGTGATAATGCTGTATTTAAAGAGAATATTTAAATGTAATATTAAAGAAATATTCAAAAGAATGGTGCGTTATTCTTTATCTTAGCAGACTGCAATTAGTTACTTATTACAGGATGCTTCTCCAGCTTTGTTTATAAAACTAATTAGGTCAGTCAGGAATTAATGTTAACAATAAAAATATTTTGTAATGGAAATACAGAATATTCTCTTTGGAGCACCAAGAGTCTGCTTGCCTCAGGTCCCCTTATGTACCTACCTCTTCAATGGAAGCAAGCTTGTTCTTGCACTTAGACTTTTGCCCTCTGTAGTCCCATTGTTCTCTATTCCCAGTTACCACCTTAAAATGTCCACTCGAAGATCACTTCAAATTGGTTCCTTCAGAACTTGCTTCCATCCCATCAGAAGGTTCTATTCTGAGCCAAACTCTGGGAGGCTGAAATTGGGAGGATTGCAATTCCAGACCAGTTTGGGCAAATAGTTTGCAAAACACCCATCTCCCAGATAACCAGATCAAAAATGGACTATAGGTGTGGCTCAAGCCGTACAGCACCTGCCTTGCAAGTGTAAAGCTTTAAGTTTAGACCTCAATCTGACCAAAAAAAAAAAAATTTCCAACCCATCATACCCCCATTAGTTAGGTTATGCCAGTGTTATAAAAGGAGTCTTAGGAAAATTATTAGAGAGTGCATAAGTAATCTCCATCAATTGGTTTCAGGCAGTCTTTACTTGGGTTTAAAAACAGTGCTTCATGCATTTACAGTAAGTTATTACAAAACTACAGATCTTAGATATATACACAAAAGCTAAACCCAACTTACTATCTTGGTGCAGATGTCTCCTGGTCTCCCAGGGCTGGGCAATAATTAGTACCTTATTGGTTTTGACCCACGACCCAAAGAAGGCAGCCACTGTTGGTTGCAGTTGGACTGCTGCAATACAGTGGACGTAGCAATGATTTTAAGATCCACAGGGCCTGTACAACAGCCTGGAAATTAAGACAATGGGGGGTGAAGGCTGTAACACTGGGGAAGGGGTCAATTAGTACTTCCTTTTTCTCTTTTCTTTACAATGTTCCCTTATGTTATTCCTTTAAAAACAAAAAAAGGTCAGAATGTTCAAAGGATTTTAAAAGGAAAGTTCATGGCAGGAGAGGAGGACAAAAAAAATTGCTATTTTTGGTCATAGCAGAAAGGATGGGAAAGAGCACTGGAGTACACGCAAGAATGTAATGCTCCAGTCTAAGTACTGCTGTTTTCACCAGCCAGGAATTCCTGAACAAAAAAACCAAAACCCCTCTGCTGTGAAGAGCATGGCAGTTAAACCAGGTGCGGTGGAGCACATCTGTAGCCAGCGACTCATGAGGCTGAGGTGGGAAGAGTCCTTGAACCCAGGAGTTCAAGGACAACCTCGGAAACAGAACTTGTCTCAAAAACAAACAAAAACCCCATGGCAGTCAAGGAATCTTAGGCCAAGTGATTTCCACCCCCGGCAAAATCTGACTTCATAGGACCTAACACATTACAGGAAAAGCCAAGTTCAGAGGCTGCTTCTCTAGCTTAGGTGCGGGAGATAAGTGACACCTCACATGGGCCCCCCTGGGAAGAGAGTTTGTTTTAGTTCAAGCTGTGATGGGAATGTTTGTAGTCCCCACGTGGGTATGTGCTGTGAGGCCCATGGCACATGCTCCTCTGTCCCACACCTAACAGTGCACACAGCCTGCTGACAGGCGCTGTTTGGTCCCACACTGCTATACTGTGCGACTGCAGACAATGCCGTCCACTCCATGGTTCACTCAGCGCCTTGTCCCAAGGTAGTTGGTGGAAAGCAGGACCACGTTGTGCAGCACTAGGGACAGCTCAGCTTCTGAAAACACCATCAATATTAGTGGTTTGTCTAGGGAACAATTTGCCTTCTAACTGCCTTGGTGCACAGGTCTTGAAAGTGGAGGCAGGAAGCCAAGTAGAGGGAGCTACGGCATTAGAGGCTATTGTTCTCAAAGTTCCCCTGCTTCACTCCAGCCCTGCAAGCATGCTTTCCTTAGTTTCCACTATATGTCCATAGCAACTCATCTCCATTTCTTGGTTTTCACATAATGGTGGTAGAAAATTCAGAGGTTGGTAATAGTAATAAAACCAATGTCACATTTGGATTCCTCTGGTAGATGTTGGTGCCATAAGGACATTTCTCAGCTTCAAGATTAGTAGCCCTCCCTGATATGCACAGGCCTAGAAAACATTAAGACCTAACCAAAGGTTCCAAACAGGAGACTGGCAGACCTAGTACCCATTCTCAGATACATTTTGTTTCGCCAGTAGAGTAGTTTTGTTTTAATGCCTTTAGACCAATACTTCTCAACTGGGACAATTCTGCCCTTCTCCCCTCCTCCTTCACCTCTAGACATTTAACAATGTCCAGAGATATACTGGTTGTCACAACTGAGGGCAAAGTGGTACTCCTCGCATCTAGTGGACAGAGGGCAGGTATATTACTAATATCCTGTGGTACACAAGATAGCCCTCTACAACAAAACATCAACAATTCCAACACTGATTAACTGCTTCAAATTAGTATGCACACCCTCTTGTTTTACAGTCTACTACCTGCCTAGGCATGGAGAAGGAGTATAGTTTGTGCCCTTTCAATTAGACATACATGTTAGAGAAAGGTGTCACAAGTACTCAATGACTCCAAAAATAATCTCAGAACAAAATACAAAAGTTATTTGAATTTCAGGAGTATAACCACAGAAATCTGTCTTACCTTTCAGGCTACAAGAAATCTGTAGCCATTCTCCCAGCCACGTTCTACACCTGTCTTCAGCAATGTGGGTAGAATTCAGCCCACGAAGATAACAAGCCTGTACCACTCAGAAAAGAAATGTCCTTAATAATCAGAGAACACCAGGAGATGGAAATCCACAAGTATTCCTAAATCTTTTTTTCCTAACTTGTTTTTTTGAGGAGGTTTCTCACTATTTGTAGCTCAGGCTGCCCCCAAACTCACAATTCTTCCATCTCAGCCTCCTAAACACTGAGATTACAGATTATGCCCCACCATACCGAGCCCTAAATCTCCTTTAAATAAGTTACAACCTCACCCCTGTAAGAAACTTTTCATCATGGGAATTTGAACTGATGGGTGAGAGGCAAACAGGCCTACTGCTATAGTTTGGATCTGAAATGATATGCAAAGGACCATGTGTTAAAGGCTTAGTCTTGAGCCAAGGATGTACCTCAGTGGTACAGTGCTTGCCTAGCATGCACAAGTCCTTGAATACTGTCCCCAGTATTGAGAAAAACAAAAGGCTTAGGTCCTTCCTTGGTGCTAATGGAAAGTGGTGAAAACCTGAAGAGGTAGGGCCTACTGAGAGGTCTTCTGGTCACTGTGGGCAAGTCTTTGAAGGGTATTGTAGGACAGCAGCCCCTTCCTCTTCTTGTCACTTACTTTTCAGTTGTTATGAAGTGAGCAGCTCTGCTTTACCACATACTCCCTGCCAGGATGTGCTGCCTTACCACAGGACCAAAACCAGTGGGCCAAGATGATCATAACTGAAATCTCCAAAAAACTGTGAGCCAAATATACCTTTCCTCTTTTTAAGCTAATTATCTCAGGTATTTGTTACAGTAATGGAAAACTAACATACCTATCCAAACTAAAACAGTAGACTTAAAGTACGGTGTCCTTGGTTTTCTTATTGTGGTTGCTGTCATTGTCTCATTTTGAAATAAGGACTCATTATGTACCCTAAGCTGATCTAGGACTTTTGATCCTCCTGCTTCAGCCTCCCTCCATCTCCCAAGTGCTAGGAGTAGAGCTGTGTGTCACCACACCCAGCTCAGTGTCCTAGGTTTTTGAATTACCAGTAGAAAAGAAACCAAAATCACTGTGGGCAATTCATTCCCACTAGTTAATTACATTGAGAAAAAAGACACAAATATAAGGTGAGAGAAGAGCCTGGGTTTTGATATAACAAACAAGATAAGGATCTCTGTAGGCTTCCAGTCCACTGTGGGATATGGTTTGATATTATAATCAAGGCCTTACCGATTTCACTTCCTGATCAGTCAGCTGGCCGATCCCCAGCTTTGCTAGAGCCCTGTCCAGCTGGTGAATCACAGTGGTATGAACCTTCAAGCGATGTCTTAACAAGGGAGGAGGCAGGTAAGGTGTGAGAAGCATGGCCCGGCTCAAGGCTTTCTGTCACACAGGAGGATAAGAAAATCAAACAGTATTGCCTTAAGCAAAGGTCTAAAATAAGGGGAAGCTGAGGAAAAGAGAAGGCCTCAAAGTGCTCACCATTTGCAAAGCCTGGAGTTGGTTCATGCCCAGAGGAGGGTTACCAAAACACTCTCTGAGAGCCAGGATTTCATGTACTGCTGGGTGGACACCATTCTGTATCTTGGGAGAGGTAAGAATTGGTAGATATTAGCAAGGTAGATATTAGCCCTCTTAACCTAGTTTCAGTGCACCTTGGACCTAACAAGATCCCTAGTTTCCAGGAAGGGTTAACTAGAGGAATACCTTGGTGCATAGGTCTGTCAGATGCCACCGAAGCCCTGTATCAGAAGTAAGAGGGATGGCCCTTTCTAAATAGCTAATGATTTCTGGGTGGGACTGCTTCCGGGCAGCATCATAGATATCTAAGAAATCAATGTGTTGTTTGGGGGTCCAGAAATGCTTGATTAATAGTTGCCTGGGAAACAGGTACCTAAAAGGAAACAGAATCACAAAGTCACTTGCAGAAACTGGCACCTTTCAAAGAGGGTTAAGCAAACATTTGGCAGACATGGATACTAGGAAAAAGGGATGGAGGGGCCTGAGATGTAGCTCAGTGGCAGAGCAGGTGCCTAGCAAGTGCAAAGCCCTGAGATCAAATCCCAGTACTGCCAAAAATATAAATAAATAAATAAGGGATGAAGACACTATTTCTCTACCTCAATATTCTTATACTTAAATGAGTAAAATGAGGTTTAAAGACACACTGAAACACAATTTCAAGAAATATGACTGAAATTTGATATGAGAGGAAGCAGTAGTAAAACAGCCTGGCACGCAGCAATCAGACAAAATGACTCTTCTTTTGAACAAAAGCATGTGAAGAACATGCTTTAGGCAGGGTTGCAGACAGAGTTGGACACTGTCTGTGATGTTGACAACCTACCTGTAGCACAGTCCCTCTATGTATACTATATAGAAAAAGCAGATTTGTTTTTTAATTCATCTATCCACATATGTGGTAATTACAAAACATGGCCAAAAATTCTCTAGCACTACTTTTATGGACAGATGACTTTATGTCCCTCCCTTGTTTTCAATCTGGGTGGCTGATTCAGCCAATAGAATAGAGCAGGAGTCTATGACCCCTAGACAAGGCTATCAAAGGTCATACATACTCTCATTCACTATAACACTCACTCTTGGAGCCCTGACAAGGCTTCCATACTGAAAAGACCCTATGTAGGCACTCCAGTTGACAGTTCTAGTCTTCCATCCATGCCTGCCAAGGTACCAGATATAAGAGTGATCTCAGACCTGACCTGAGTGTGGTACACACCTATAGTCCCAGTACTTGGGAGGCAGAAGTAGGAGGATTATAAGTTCGAGGTCTGACTGGGCTGAACAAATAAGACTCTGTCTCAGAAAAAAAGTAAAAATAAAGTGACTTTGGATGCTCCAGATTGGTCTGTTCACCAGCTAAATGTCACCAAGGAACCTCAATCAACATCACACAGAAGAGAAAAACCAATTACCTGCCTGAGTCCTGCCTAAACTATTTTATTTATTTATTTATTTTGGTGGGACTGGGGTTTGAACTCAGGGCTTCATGTTTATAAAGCAAATACTCTACTGCTTGAGCTATGTTTCCAATTCATTTTTGTTCTGGTTATTTTGGAGATGGGGGGGTCTTGCGAAATATTTGTCTGGACTGGCCTTGAGTCATGATCCTCTCAAGTTAGGATTACAGGCATGAGCCAGCAGCTCCTGGCTTCCTCTCCAAATTCTTAACCACAAAATCATAAAAGCAGTGGCTATTTTAAGGCATTAAGCTCTAAGTTTGTTTGTTCACAACAACAGACAATTAGAACAAAATGCAAGCTATTAGAAGTATCATCTTTGGAAATGAAGTAATAAAGAGACGATACGAGAATATGAAATGCAGGGGCTGGAGGTGTGGCTCAAGCAGTAGAGCACCTGCCTAACAAGCCTGAGGCCCTGAGTTCAAACCCCAGTGCTGCCACTGTGTGATTCATTATTTTCCTGAAGAAAAAAATGTGTCCTAATTGTTACGCCTCTCAGGGAGTGAAATGCTGATGCGAAGATAATAATCTTACTTAATATCACCCAGGGCAGCTAGGCCACCTACATCAACCACTGTGATATGTAAGCAACTGAGATGTTACTTAGTGGTTTTTATGAACCTTGGGATAAGGAGATTAGAGCATGAAGTTTCATAACCTCTGTCTAGTTTCTGGAATGAAAATGCTGCTTAGAATAATTTTTAATTTAGAACATATCCATGGAATTATCACAATGAAATCTCATATTATATTATTAACATAATTCAAAAATTTAAAAAAAGTAAAATGAATTTTCAAAAAAATCTAGGATGGGAGACATAGTTCAAGTGTTAGAGAACCTGCCTAGTAAGTGTAAGACCCTGAGTTCAAATCTCAGTACCGCCAAAAAAAAAAAAAAAACTATATATTTTCAAAATGCTAGAGAGATTCAAGTCTGTACTCACATTAGCAAGAAGACCAGGTAGTTGGCAAAGGGTGGGATGGAAATGATACCTAGGAAAAGAAACTTGGTGACATCCCGACGGAACTAAACAGAAATAAACATAGATGCAGTTTTAACCCAAGTAAGTTCTTAAAACCATGGATAATCCCTTCTTCCCACTGTGCAGTAAACTTCTATTACAACCCAGAAAAAGGACCAAGTTTATTTCTATCTACTTCTAGGTGATAAGTTCCTTGAAAAAAGAACCTCTGATTTGTTCACCTTTTGTATCCCAAATATCTAGTATAGGGCCTGTCACTGTATCAAATCCCCCAGTGAATTCTTTTTCATCTGCAGAACGATCCTAGATTCCTACTCTCAGCTTCAAACTTGCTCATCAAGTCACCGCCAAATACTACTTTCCTGCTGTCCTATGGCTCCTGGCAGATTTTCTAATGCTCAGAAACAATCTAGATTTTAGTGCTTACTGAATTTAGTGCTTTCTGAATTTTTATTCAGAAAGTGTACCAGAAACTCTATGGGTCTCTGCTACGAGGGCTACAATTCTGAATGAACCAAATTCTGACAAATAATTGGCTATCCTCATTCAATTCAATAATTTGATCTCACAGCAAAGGAGAAAGGCTTGATCCATGGTGAACAAGAAAGGAAAGAAAAAAATACTTGAACTCTTGGTTAATTGTAATTACCTCACCGTGAACTGCCCCTGGCCCATACCTGTCTCAAATGCTCCATCTCCCGGTATGAAAGTTGATGAAACTTTATATTGTGCTTCCTCATATTTGTCCTGATTCTTCTAGCCTTTTTGGCATCAGCCCATAACATCTGTAATCCTGCCTCAAAGGACAGATTAGAGGACAGTGTGATGTTATCCCAGTTCAATCTTGGCTCAGCTCCCTACTCCATGTTCACTCATATGCACACACATATGTTCCTCCCCAACATTATATAAAAGCTTTAAACTAGGTAACCTGAAACTCTTCTGAAGGCAAGTTATCCATCCCCCACCCCTCTTAACACATTACCTGTCTTCCAGCTAAGTGGGTTTCTGTGATTTGGAATGGCATCCCTCTTCTGGTTCTTTACTCACTCTGTTTTCAAACCTTACTGCTAACCTCAGGAAATCTTGTTCAACTAGCCTGTGTATTTTGCAGATAGATATTAATTTATCTCCTTTCTGGAATACTTTTATAACTTGTGTAATTCAACATATTTCTGTGATTGCATTTTAAATCTCCACACTATGAAAATTCTTTTCTGGGGGGGGGAACGGTGGTACTGGGGTTTGAATTCAGGGACTCACGCTTGCCAGGCAGGCGCTCTACCACTTGAGCCACTCCACCAGCCCTGTTTTGTGGTTTTTGGTTTTTGGTTTTTTTTTTGAGATAGGTTCTCGAGAACTACTTGCCCAGGACTGACTTTGAACTGCAATCCTTCTGATCTCTGCTTCCCAAGTAGCTAGGATTACAGGCATGAACTGCTGGAGGTGCCCTACTAAAAAGTCTTACATTTATCTAGGACTTTAGTTTTGGATGATTTTGTTTGAGATAGGCTCTATATAGATCAGGCTAGCCTTGAACTCAAGATTCTCCTGCCTCAGCCTGAAAGCATATGCCACCACATGTGGCAAACTTTTTTTTTTTTTTTTTTTTTTTGCAGTACTGGGGTTTGAACTCAGGGCCTACACCTTGAACTACTTCACCAGTCCTTTTTTGTGATGGGTGTTTTCGAAATAGGATCTCTTGAACTATTTGCCCAGGCTGGCTTTGATCTCTGCTTCCTGAGTGGCTAGGATTACAGGAGTGAGCCACTGGTGCCCAGTCCCATTTTTTTTTTTAAGACAGGGTCTTACTATGTAGCCCAGGCTGGCCTCCAAACCCAAACTCCTCCTGCCTCAGTTTCATGAGTACTGGGATTATAGAGCTGTAGCACTACATCTAGCTCTGCAAAGCAGCCATTCTTATCCCCACTTTATAGATTAAGGATAGTTAATTTTTCATGTCCATGAAACTAGTAATAATTATAATACTTAGGGTTGACAATGTGAGAGTTTCTTACGATTAGTGTTATGATAAAAGCATAGAGTATAATATTAATAGCAAACACTTATTAGGCACTATTCTAAGTACTTTATATATGTTGATTTACTTATTGGGCACTGTTCTAAGTACTTGACATGTGTTGATTTATTTCATCTTCACAATTACGTAGTTAATAGGTAAGTTCATTTTACAGATAAGATATGCAAAAGACAGAGAAGTTAAGTTCAACCACAAAACCAGGAAGTGACAAGCTGGGATTTGAATCATGCACATGCAGTCTGGCTCCAGAGTGGACATTTGTTTATATACATAAATAATTTTTTAGTAAGCAGATCTCCAATTTGAACCAAAGCATTCAGAAACCAATTATACATAGTGCTATTTCCACTACAACATGCTACCTAATATATATTTGTAACAAACAGCAGACCACATTTTCTAATGTGGCATGACAACGCATAAATCACAGGGCAGGTCTATAGAGCCATGGATCCCTGCCCTTGTCCAGATCAAGGAGATTCTAATATAGCCAGGAGCGTGGTTTGTTGTCATTTGTCTCTCCTAACATCTTCCTAGAAACATCTTTAATAAGTCCTAGTTTATAATAATTAAATGCTCAAAACATTTGTGAAAGAGAAGGCATCACACCTCACACCCCCATAACAGAACCTGCAAATTATCTTATTTATTCTAACTCTGACATTGCCCAAGAACTGGTTCAGGGATTTTCATTTAGCTTTGTTTTTACCTTTCATGAAGACTGCATACAGGACATAAAAGCGAGGAAAGTGACGACTCAAGAAACGATGGTATTTCCCATGAATCATTTTTGTCTTGGTCACCACGTAAGAAATCAAGCCCTTCGTATCTGCCTTTGGAGAAAGATGAAGTTTTGAAGACCTACAAGGAAGACCAAAGATACTATCTGGGAAGAAGTCCTAGAAGTCCCTCCCATCCATGATCCCTAATGTAAAATTCAAGTCTCAGAGAATGAATGCCAAGACTTGAAACTTCTGAAATCCATGAAGGATCTCAGGGTCAAGGAGAGAGGAGCTACCAGATTGCGAGGAAAAGCTCAGGCACAAAAGTCTGCAAGTGGTATGAGCCTGGGGAGAGTGCAAGGCCTGTGGGACTATTTAAATTGAAAGCCAAGACCAGAGCGAAGTGGGAAGAAGGTAGTAGCGGTAAAACCTGGGCCCAAAAATAATCAGGCTGAATGATGAGCTCAGGATACGCGGGAGAGTTCAGACAACATGGGGCACTGAGAGTCCAGGTCAGGAGCCAGGATCCTAGCAGGGGTCCTGCATAGAAGAATAAAATCCCGGGCCAAGGCACGGAAGAATCCCTGAGAATTAAGCAAGCAAAGTTGAGCGACTGGAAGGGTTTGGACTTCAAAAATGCTTTTCTCTTCCCAGGTCCCTCACCGAGGGGCTCCCCAAGCAAGGCCAGAATGACCAAGTTGCAGCCTCCGGGTGACAACGGGTCCAGGGGTGACAGCCGAACCCCATATAGCAGCCCGAGCCCAGCACACCCTGGACAGCGCCATCTTCACAGCAAGGGAGGCAGGAACAACGAGAGGCTGTCTCCGGGTCAAAGTTCGCCACCACAGAACGCATGCGCTTTTTCTGAATGCTAATTGGTAGCCATGCCCTCTTGGCTCCAATGCAAACCTGGAGAGGGAGGGACTCGAAGACTACGTGAAAAGAAGAGTCAGGATTGGACGCAGTAGTACTTCCTGGTGTGAAGACGCCGGAAGCGGGCTCTCCCCGAGGGAGCTTGGGTTTCTACTTCTGGCAGGGCTTGTGATCCCGAGGACGCTGTCTCCTTGAGGGCTCTAGTGCACTCTGCCATTCCTTAGGGCTTCCCATCGCTGCCCTTGAACTCTGCCTAGGGCGTCTTGGTCTTGACCGTTAAGTCAATTTGGCAGTGCCTGGGGCCCCGGCACTGGGGTGGGAAGGCCCGCGGCGCCCTCTAGTGGTGGTGGCCTGAGAGGCCGGGAACTGTCCACTTCCCAGTCTGGTGGCCCAGGGGGTCTAGGAGCTGCCCTGTGCGCACTCAGTACTGAATGCTTTTTTTTTTTTTTCCTTTCATTTGTCTTTTAAATATATATGTATTTTAATTTGTGTTGCCTTTTTTCCTTTTGTATTATTCCTACATCTGTGTCCTTGTTTGATTGGCTCTCTGAACCAGACTGAGAGCAGACACTTTTACCCTGTTCATTGTGGTATCCCCAACGCTAGGTGCCATACGGCATACAGTAGGTGCTCAATAAACATGTTTCCCCACTTTTTTTGTTTTTAAATAATTAAGAGTTGGAATTGGGATGGATTCTAGAAGTGGCATTTAGCTGCCTCCAAGAGTTAACAGTCCTGTCGGATACTTACGGATATTTAAACTCCATGGACAGTGGTAGAAAGAGTATCCCACTTGAAACCAGGAGACACTGACCTTTCCTTTAGTGTGTGACCTTGGACATGTCACTTTAGCTCTGAGCTTATTATTTCCTATGTAATAGTAATGGTCTTTTAAGAATTGTGTGAAGATCCAAGGAGAAAGTGGTTGCGAAAACTCCCACGTGTATCAAATGTTTTATTGGTTACAGAGCTGTTAAGCACAGACTGTTTTATGATTGTCACTCTGAGGGAAAATTCTAAAAGTATGGTCCTGGAGCAGGCTATATTCTATAATTGCTGGGTGGATGAGCAGGTGGGTGGGTTATAAAGTCGCCTTAACACCATAGTCTCCCGCCTCAGGCAGTTTGTAAGTCCACTCAACTACTGTGTCAACCAAGAATGTTCAGTTGTAAAATTCTACCACCTGAGCCATGCCCTTAGTCCCAGTTGTAAAATTCTAGAACACTCCAGGAAAAAAGGGGACAAAATCAGACAGTTTTGTGGAAGAAACTGCCTGGAAGGACACAGTAGAGGGAAGGCATTTCATGGTTTAAGACAATATGACAGGAACATAGAAATTCACTCATTCCTCAATTACTGGTTTAGTGCTTCTCTTTCCATGACACTTCACCCCGACACACACACAGCTTTGTGGCTCTACCTTCTAACTTTCTTCAATCAGCTTCTGTCTGTCTTTCCTGCCTCTGCCCTATAAGCAACCAGCCTGTGGTCTAGACTATTTCAGTAGCCACCTGATTGGTTTCCCTGCCACTTGTTTTGTCCTGCCTCTAGCCAGTTCTCCATGATATATGTAGCCAGAGAATGCTTTTAAAGTTGCAAATCTGATGGGCATAGTGTTTCATGCCTGTAATCACAGGACTCAGGAGGCTGAGGCAGTATGATCTCAAGTTTGAGGCCAACTTGGGCTACATAGTGAGACCTGGTCTCAAAAAAAAAGATTAAGATACATATTGATATAGTTCTTAATGGTTTTTCCTCTCTGATCATTTCCTGTCATTTTTAGAATCCCAGGCCCCTCTCTGAGTCAAGACAGTGGTAGGGAGACCCTGAACTTTTTGAGGGGAAAGGGCAAAGCCCCCTCTTCTAGTCTGCCTTGCCCTTTTCCATTCCCTAGCCCTGGCTTCCAGATTCAGAGATTGAAGATGAGCAGCCCAGCAGCAGTGAAGTCAGGAAGTCTGTTAACATCCTGTTCCCTCACCAGCATATTCCTCTACTCCCCAGGTCTGTTGGTGAAAGACTTGGGGTTAGGATTGTTTGGTTTTTTTTCTTCCCACCACCTTTCAACCTTTCCCACCCACCCCCATTCATGCAAGTGGAACACTGTATCTCCCCAGAGGTGTGTCCCAGCTCAGAGTCACACATTCCTGGTCCCTGATCCTGATGAGAGCTTGTGCTGGGACCTAGGTGAAAAGTGGAGATTTGGGAGTTCAGATTGTAGGGAAACCAGTGTCTCCCTATTCTTATTTCTTCCCCCTCAATATATGTACCTCTCTGGGACATTCCCAGGCTTTTCACACCAAAATGGAAAAACAATGTTACTTTTGGGTGCATTTTATAAATAACTTTTGTTATTAATATGCCTAGTAACCATTGTGTATGTTATTAAAGACAAAATATTGGGAAAAACAAAAATGAAATATTGAAAACCACCCCCCCTGCATTGTCAGCTCCTTCCCAGGATCTTCTTGTCCCTGCCCTCCTGGTCTGTGGACCTCCCTCCACTCTGAGCCCAGGAAGGGGGAAAAAGCCAGGGGAAAGAGTGGCCCTATGGACCTGCTCTGCATCCCCACCTACTCTCCCAGTGACAGGTTGGGTGGGGTGGCAGGTGTATTATGTAATTCTTGCACAGTCATCAACCTATGCAAGTCCCCACCCTGGTCCTCCAAGTTTCTGTACCTTTGGTCATTCCCCTTAAGCTACCAGGCTTTTCCATCCTCTCCCACTAACCACTAGAAATGGAGGTGGAGGGGCCACCTGTTTGGAATCAGCAGAATGTCCCTCTCAGGAGACCCTTACTTTCTCTGGGCCAGTCCTGTGTTGTTCATTGCCCACCAGGGTGAAAAACCCTGTCTGCCCCTGAGAGGTAATGAGGGACACCCTCACCCACACAGAGAGAGGCTAGAGTTGCTCCTACCCACCTGACAGCAGAGTGCAGGACACAAGCAGCCTCACTCTGATGGGCAGGACCCTGACCCTCCTACCCTCCCCTGCAGGCCTGCTCCATGATTTCATCCTGTTTACCACTTCTGTCCCCAGCCCTACTGGCAGAATCAGCTCTGAGTAACTGTATAGATTTTTTCACTGTTGGAGATTTATTTTGGGTTTGGGGGAAAAAAAGAAACAAAAATCATCTTTCTCTCTCTCTCTCTCTCTTTTTTTTTTTTTTTTTTTTTTGGTACTGGGGTTTGAAATCAGGGCTTCAAACTTAACCATCACTTGGGTCACACCTCCAGCCCTTTTTGCTCTTATTATTTTGGAAATAGGGTTTCACTTTTTTGCCCATGCTAGCCTGTGTCACAATTCTTCGGTTTTATGCTTCCTGTTATACTGAGATGACAGATGCACACTGCTGTGCTCAGCTGTTTTCCATTGAAATGGGGATCTCATTAACTTTTTTGCCCAGACTGGCCTGAAACTGTGATCCTCCCAATCTCAGCCTCTCATATAGCTAGGGTTACAGGCATAAGCCACCAGTACCCAGCTTTTTTTTTTTTTTTTTTTTTGAGACAGTCTCATTATGTAGTCAAGGTTATAATAGCCTGGAACTCGAGATCCTCCTGCCTCAGCTTCTGGGGTATTAGATTACAAGTGTGAACCACCACACTCAGCTTATCTCTTTTCTTATTCCTAAGTTTCGTATTATAGTCCATGATGTCTGATTTTTTAAAATATGGCATTTTGTTTTGAATCAAAGTACTGTTTGGAAAAGATGTGCTTGAAATAAGCTCATTATTTAAAAACACAAAAAGGAGGTAAAAGAATTTAGCATAGATTTAATGGGATTAGAACCTTATAGTTTCAAGTGCTAGATGTTGCTAATAAGCCTTTTACAAAGCAATAGGAAGAAGTTGTTTCGTGGAGGTCAAGAATATACAAGCAGAGCAGGAATTAAAAAGAAAACAATGGGCTGGGGATGTGGTACAGTGGTAGAGCATCTGCTTAGCATGTGTGAGGCCCTGGATTCGATCCCCAGCACCACAAAAATACATCAAAAAGCTATTTTCAGAGCTCACTTCGGCAGCACATATACTAAAATTGGAATGATACAGAGAAGATTAGCATGGCCCCTGAGCAAGGATGACACCCAAATTCGTGAAGCGTTCCATATTTTTGGAACTGGAGAACATCATTCTGAGTGAGGTCAGCCAGGCTCAGAAGACCAAAAATTGTATGTTCTCCCTCATATGCAGACTTTAGATCAAGGGCAAATGCAGCAATGTTGTTGGACTTGGATCACATGACAAGGGGAGAGCACATACAGAAGATATGGGGATAGGTAGAAAACCCAAAACATGAAAGCTTTTGATGTCCCCACTCCAGAGGAACTAATACAGAAACCTTAAAGTGACAGAGGTCAACATGATAAGGGGATCAGGAACCAGTGTAAAACTCAGAGATAAATCAACATGGGTACACGAAAGCAATGTTAGGAATCTTTCTGTATGGCTATCCTTAACTCAACTAGCAAAAATGCTTTGTCTTCCTTATTATGCTTGTGTCTTTTCTTCAACAAAATTAGTGATAAGGGCAGAACAGGACCTACCTGGAATTGAGGGGGGGAGGGGGGAGAGGGTAGGAGAGGGGGGCAGGGTGGAGAAATGACCTAAACAATGTATGCATATGTGAATAAATAAATCTAAAAAAAGCTATTTTCAAACAACTTAGATATATGTGAGAATGATGTATATTGGATTACTTCATATGTGTGGCTTGAGTAATGATGAAGGCAATTTGAATAACATTGTATTATAAAATCTTAGTGGAAAACATTATCTCTAAGTAAATATTTTATGTATGATTTAAAATGTGTTGCTAAATAACATTTGACTTTAATGCTTACATGAGGTTGACCAAAAACTCTTAGTTTTCTCCTTGACAAAATAGGAATTGCCTTATGGTACATTTAGGCACATATATTAAAATATGCAATGTATTTTATTAAGTATTTTCATTAGGTATGAGAGGACACAAAAATGGGCTGATAGGAACTTGATAGAAAACAGGAAGAAAACTTGACTGTAGTTCAATTGTGTAGCACTTGCCTAACATGCAAGAATCTCTGGGTTCCATCCCCAGCAGTGTTTAAAAATAATAATAAATTTAAACTAGGTGTGATGGCACACACTTGTAGTCCCATCTACTCAAGAGGCTAACACAGGAAGATCACTTGAGCCCAAAAATTTGAGCCCAGCTGAGGCAACATGGCAAGACTCTGTCTCAAAACAAAACAAAAACCAAAAAACAATGCCAGACACTAGTGACTCATGCCTATAATCCTAGCTACTTGGGAGGTTGAGATCGAGAGAATTGCAGTGTGAGGCCAACCCAAGCAAATAGTTCATGAGATCCCTTCTCTAAAATAACCACAGCAAAATAGACTGGAGTTGTGGCTCAAGTGGTAGAATACCTGCTTTGCAAGGGTGATGCCCTGAGTTCAAATCCCACCCTACCAAAACAAAACAAAAAAAGCAGAGTTGAAAACTTGGTTCAAACAAATAGATGCACATTAAAATAGTTTATTTACTCATTAATTCATAATTATTGAGCAATTACCCCAGGCCAGGCATTGTTTTGTTGCTTGGATAAACCAGAGATCAAAGATTCCAACACTAGTGTGTGGATACACCTTGATAAGGCTGCAGCCATCTTGAGTTAGAACTGCCGTGATCACCCTTGAGTAATACTATCTGGATTTTCTCCATAGTTTCCCAGCAAATCATAAATAAATAAAACCACTAGAGACATGTGGGGCTTTACAATTGGATCCTAGCTCCAGAGAGGCACCTCTTTGATATTATCTTAAAATAAAACAGGTACATTCTAGCCAGGATGAAGTCACTTTTACCCTCACCTACAAATCTGTCCTTTCTGACTCAAATTGCAGGGATTCAACTGGTGTGGCTGCCACCTAAGACAACATTTGTGTCAGTAAGTCTTCCAATAAATTGCAGTCTATGCAATCTTAGATCTGTCTGTCTCTCTTCAGTTGGGGCCATTCCTCATACCATTCCTCAGGCCATTCCTGAGTTGTTCTGAAACAATTGGTGCGCCATCTAGGAGAGCAATGAAATGGGCATGGAAAGGGAGCATGAGCACCTGTAGGGGGGAAACCCTGAGTTGGCCAGCTAACTCTATGTGGAGAGGAATGAAATGGTCTGTATATGAAATGCTTGCAACCTGTTGAATGAGGAGAGAGATACCCCAAAATTGACTATTTGGAGCAGCTGTTTGCTAAATGCTGCTTCTCTCACTGGCGTAAGGATTAACACAAGGTGCTGCTCCAGTGGGATGGCCATTGCTGTTGGCCATTGATGCTCAGCTGGGTGTGGCCAAGAGAGAAAAGAAATTAGAAGAAGCTGGGCGCTAGTGGCTCATACATGTAATCCTAGTTACTTTGGAGGCTATGATTAAAAGGATCACTATTCAAGGTCAATCCAAGCAAACAGTTCCCAGGACCCCATCTCCAAAATAACCAGAGCAAAATTGACTAGGGGAGTGGTTCACGATATAGAGCACCTGCTTTGCAAACACAAAACTCTGAGTTCAAACTCCAGTCTCACAAGAAAGAAAGACAAGAAAGGAAGGAAGGAGGGAGAGATAGAAGGAAGGAAGGGTGGGAAAGAGGGAAGGAGGGAGGGAAGAAGGAAGAGAAGTCAGAAGAGTTACGGGCTGGGTATGTAGCTCAGTGGTGGAGTATTGCCTAGCAAGTTCAAGGCCCTGGGTTCCATTCCCACCACAGCAAAAAGAGAGTTACAACTTGAAAGAGACAGATGTGTCTACCTCAATCTTAGCTTCTTACCTGGATAAGAAAGTAGAAAACTGTGGCACTAGGTTAAAACCTTAGTTTGCTGCTTTGTGCATCTGGAAGGGAAGAACTGGAAGAGGAAACAGATGCAAGTTGTTATCTCATCATCAAAACTGGGTGAAAAGAATTGGAGTCCCTAGGAGAAGGGTAGCAAGGAAGTGATAGAGAACAGGAATGCCCCTGTCTGTGAGCCTTGCTTTATCACTCCATCATTAATGCAATGCAAAGCAAAGGCACAGAATATCAGGTGCAGGGAGGGGTTCACATTCAAGAAACCATGTTCAGGACTGTGTTGCTGCAGAATTCTTAACTTGTAAATAACATGATGGCCTGACTGCTTGGATAATAAGACCCCGGGACACAGAAAGAGATGGCATTTCTGAAAATAAGCTGAAAAAAAATGAGTACTATTAACCCCTCACCTAGCCTTAAAGTAGTGTCTGTATAATGTATGAATGGGCTCTTGGGCATGAGAGAAGCATGACCAAAGGAGGGGGATGTGACAGAACAGGTACCCCTCATGAAAACCATTGAAGAAACCCAGGGTATATTGTGGGAATTGGGCATGTGACATGTCATTGACACACACATGTTTTTGGGACCTGATAAAGCCATTTTAACAGCTGGAACAAAACCAAACTATTGCAAAGTGACATGTCATTGACACACACATGTTTTGGGGACCTGATAAAGCCATTTTTACAGCTGGAACAAAACCAAACTATTGCAAAATGCCCCTTGGAAATGGTATGGTTCTTTTCTCTTCCTCTTCAATTCGATTGTCAAGTCAATGTGGCCCAATTAGGGTGCACCTTGTCACAAAGTCCAACAGAATAAAAGGGACAAATAAAAATGAAAGAGAAAAGAAATGGAGGGCAGTTTTCAATATCAAGAAGCAGATGCGGTGCTTGGTGTCCACACCCAGAATAGCTAAATAACCTAAGGCAATCATGGTAGCCTTGTGGAAGGAACGTAAGCCTGAGCAGCAGCTCCAACTGACCCCACCTATGGAGGAGGGCAAGAAAGTTCCATGCTCTGGCATTACTGGCTAGTCTGGGTGGATTCTCCCCAGAGAGTATGGCCAAGACTACCTGGAGTGAGGACCATAAATCAGATGCCTCACATGAAACTCACCATTTACTGGTCCTCTAAGAACAAGACCATCAGAGTAGAGTAAGTTTTGTTGCATCTAGGAATTGAGCTAGTGCCTTGCTCCATATATGGTACTAATCTCCCCAGTCCCTGAGAACACTGCAGGATAGGGATGGATTGTCTTTTAGCAAAGACATGGCAAACCTTTTTGGGGAAATTTAGACTCAAAATTCAGGTAATAAAAGCAATATGGGGGAGGGGAGCAAAATTGGACCCTGAGAGTCTTCCTGCCTTTAGGCAGGTAGTACATACCAGCCAGTATATGCTGCCAGTTAGACATGCTGAGTTTAGAGAGACCATAAAAAAATTAGATCCCCTTAGGTCTCTCATAGTGTACCATGCCAGAGTAAACTGTGATTCCAAACCATTCTCTGGCTTCTGCCTGTAGACTGCTGACACTGAAGTGGGTTGCACAGTAGAAAAGAAAAAACAAATGAGGAGAAAAGAAAAAAGAAAAGAGAAGAGAGGAGAAGAAAAGAAAAGAGAAAAGAGAAGAGAGGAGAATAAAAGAAAAAAGAAAATCTGGGCACCAGTGGCTCATACCTATAATCCTAGCTACTTGGGAGGAAGAGATCAGGAGGATCAAGTTTCAAAGATAGCTTGCGCAAATAGTTCGAGAGACCCTATTTTGAAAATAACCAAAACATACACACACACACACACACACACACAAACACACACACACACACAAGGGCTGGTGGAGTGGCTCAAGTCGTAAGAGTACTTGCCTAGCTGGCATGAAGCCCAACCCCAGTACCACCACCAAAAAAAAAAAAAAAAATTAGAGTGGCTTGGAACATTACAACAGCTTATGCCCTTTGTCTACTAAAGGAAATTCCTTGGGGTGTTACACTGGGCCTCCTAATCTGGTGTGCCATTTTAGAATTCACTGTTAGTTTTAGGAATTACCAGGGTCTTGTCCTGTTGGCTAATATATGGTATTATGCTTACTGCACCAGTGAGTATTAGACATACTCTGCAGTGTGTGTCTAACAGAGATCATGCCACCAGGATTAACCTCTACAAGTCCACACTAAGCATTTGTTTTGCTGCTAATAACTGCAGTCTTGCTGTTTTTGTTATTTTCCCCAGAACCTGTGCTGTTACCAAACCCAAATTAATGCCTGTCTGATCCTGTCCCCTCGATGAAAGAGAAACTAAGACATTGGTTTGGTTCCTGGGGCTCCTGGTAGGAAGGGCTCATTATTCTTACCATTTGCAGGACAGTTGTTTGTCTCTTTAACTGCATGTGCCTCTAGTGTAGTGGATTTTGCTTACATTGGGATACATATGATGCAGCCATACACTGCCTACACAATGCTGAAACCTCTCACAGCTTCAGAGCACATCATAGAAGAGGGAGACAGGTGAGATGGTAAGAGCCAGTTACAATGGGTGGAATGTATGGATACAGCTTGAAGTGACTGCTGCCATCTTGAATTGTAACCACCATAATTGCCTCTGAGTAACCCTAGATGGTTTTTCCTGCATTTCCCAGTAAACTATAAATAGATAACATCATTAGAGTTGTATGTGGGGCTTTACAATTAGACCCTGACTCCAGGGAAGCGTCTAACCCTTCAATATTATCTTATTATCATAAGATAAACAAGGTACATTCCAGCCAGGATGAAGTTACTCTTACCCCACTTTCTGTCCCAGATTCCAGGGATCCAACTGGTTGTGTTACCTCCCAGGACAAACCTTCTGTCTGTAACTCCCCCACCCCATAAATTGAACTCTATGCAGTCTTAGATCTGTCTGCCTCTATTTATTTGGTCTCACAGCCTCTTGGGGCCATATCTCATACAGTAGGACTGAGTTGTTCCAGAACAAGTATCATAGCTTTCATTATAAAATTATTGAGAAGGCTGTGGTGCAGTTCAATGGTAGAGTGCATGTGTAGTATTTGTAAGGTTCTGGGTTCAATTCCCAGCACACACACACACACACACACACACACACACACACACACGCTGCAAAAAAAAACATTAAGAAATATTTGGAATACCAAATGCATGGTCTATTACACTGACTTAGTTCCTATAGGAGAAAAGAAGTCCCTGCTTTGAAAGACTCTCAATCTAGGTACCTTTGCACATTCAGTAAAATTTGTAGGGTCTTTCCTAGCCAGATCAATATTATAAAGACTATAAAGTTTCTTGGTTTTGTTTTTGCAGGGAGGCAGAGCTGGGATAAACTCAGGTCCTCAGATGGGCACATGCTCTGCCACTGAGCTACCTCCCCAGCCTAGGATTTTTGTATCTTACTATCATTCTCAGAAAAAATTTTGTTCAATGTAGGGAAATAAAGAATTAACATGTTCACATCAAATTCAAATATGTATGCTAATAAGTGTACATGAGTTGCTCCAAGGGAAAGTTACTGGCCCTGTCTCAGAGTTTTTGTGCTTCAGGTTCTTCCATCTGAAATTTCTTTCTAAGGTAAGATATTAGCATAACTTGCTCTTATACTACAATCAGATTTGTTCTTCAAAATTACTTAGCAAGGCCTTCCCTAACCATTCTTTCTGAAACAGTCCCTTTCTGTACCTCTAATTCATGGTGCTCCTTATTCTGTTTTTTAAATTATTATTATTTTTTGTGGTGCTGGGGTTTGAACTCAGGGCCTCACATTTTCTAGACAGGTGATCTACCACTTGAGCCACTCCACCAACCCTGTTTTGTGTTGGGTATTTTTGAGATAGGGTCTCAGGAACTGTTTGTCCCAGCTGGGTTCAAACTGAGACTCTCCTGATCTCTGCCTCCCAAGTAACTAGGATTTAGGCATGAGCCACAAGCACCTGGCTTTTAAGTTCGTTTTCAATAGAAGCTATCACTTCTTTAATAGAAGTTATATATATTTACATATGTATGTATATATATTTATTTATTTGTAGTGTGTGCATGACACACACACTCTTGTTGGCTTGTTATCTGTCTCACTCACACAATGTAAGTTCTCTAAGAGCAGGAATTTTTTGTGTCTTAATCATTGCTATCTCCCAGTGCCTACTGAAGTCCCTGCCATATAGTAGATCCTCAATAAATACTCTATTTGTTAAATGAATGAAACAAACATACAACACAAGGGAGGTACCAGACAGAGTGCTTCCTGGGATTTTGGCTAGGGCTATAGACAAAGAAATATTCTCCATGAGCTATCTGCAAGGATCAAACCAGCCTAGAGCAGATGGTGACCACTGTCTAGGGAAACCTGCCAGAGAATAAAACCTTACTAGTACTAGAGCAGAGATCAAAGGTTAAAAGAGGTTCAGAAAGAAAGTGACTTGGTGACATTATCTGTGGTCCCAGATTCAGCACTGCCTTCAGTCTACTGCATCCTTGAGTTTCTCAGTCATGTGAAGGATTCAATTTCTTTTGAGCACAACCAGTTTGAACTGGGTTGTTATCAGTGGCAATCAAAACACACACACACACACACACACACACACACACACTCATGCCTGGTGCACATTTAGCTGTATAAAATGTACTCCATGAATTTTCATTTGTTTATTTAGCATATGCAGGTTTTTACCTGAAACCTATAAACATTGTTATAGTTTACAAAACAACTATATATTTTTATATATCCTCATCACTTAATTTTGACACAGTTATGTGTGGTAGAGTGTATGTTATTCTTTTAGTTGGTTAAACTGAAGCTCATAGAAATCAAGCAATTTATCCAAAGCATACAGCTAATGAAAGGCAAAGCAAGAACTCTAATTTGGGCCTGTTGGCTCTAAATTCAAACAAGACCTATTCTACAGCTATTCTTGCCATCTTAACTACTTGTATAGATTCTTCACTAATTTATTTTCTCTCTTAATGGAACAGAAACTCATTTAAGCAGGACCTTGCTGTTTGCTTTAGTTCCCAGTGGAACTTCCTGGAAAGAGTGGAGCTCAGAAAAGGGGTTGGTTCTATCAGTGATGAGCATGGATAGTTTGCCAGATCTGCTTTCTATCATCAAGGAGTTGTAGTTACTGATGAAATAATGCATATGTGTTATGTTGTGTTTGCCACATTTTTGACTGATTGACACAATAAGAAATATGTTTCACATCAACTCAGTCTGCATACACACATTACCAAAACTAAGTTTATTAAGCAATATCTACGTTATTGCTTATGACATTCTGTCACATTTTTATTCCATTTATTTGTATTTGTTATTGATTGGTTGATTGAGGTATTGGAGTACTAGGGATTGAACTCAGGGCTTCTTCTTGCTAGGCAACAGCTCTACTCAGTTCTGTTTTTTTAAAACTCTGATTACAACTCACAAAATTAATTTTATAACCCAATAATGAGTTGGGACTTGGTTTGAAGAACATTTTTTTTGAGACAAAATCTCACTCTTTGGCCCAGACTGGCCTCAAACTTATGATTTTCCTGGCTTGGCCTCCTAAGTGGGACACCATGCCTCATTGAAAAACATTTTTATAAGTCATATATATGATACATATATATATGTATATGATATGCATGCATATATAGCATATATGTTTATGTATGTAGACACATACTTATATAAATGTCAGCCTGGATTATATATATAATATACATAAATGTATATGCATACATGTGTGTATACACATATGAATATACACATATATGTATAAAATCCAAGCTAATGTTTACTATCACAAATGTTTATTGAATGTAATGATGTTCAGTATATTTCAAGGTGCAGTGAATGACACAAAAATAATGTGTACCTATCTCCATGAAGCTCACAATCCTGAGGGAAAAAAGAGAGAAGAAACTCAATGAAAAGAAAAATATGAGACAAAACTTTTGCACAAATCTACAAGAGCAGAAATTGCATCTGAGCAGGTGTCATTTGAGTTAGGTCGTGAAAAATGGACAAGATTTCAGTATAGGAAGTGTGAGTAGAGGTAACAGCAATAGCACAGGGTGGGAAAACCCAGGGTGTGTTCAGGAAAGAGGGAAAATGAAAGTCAGTTGCAATGAAGTGTTTGCATAATGGAGAGGTGGAAAAAAAAGATTAGAATAATAGTATAAGGAACTCTATGCCAGACAAAAAGTATATTCTGGAGTTTGGCATAGTGGCACACACCAATAATCCCAATACTTGGGAGGCTGAGGCAGGAGGATCCCAAGTTTGAGGATAGCATGGGCTATGTAGCAAAATCATTTCTCAGAATACTAATAAACAAACAAAAAGTTAATAAGTGAAAAGCATTTTCTGTATGTAAATGTGATAATGTGTGTAAGATACCCTCCCAATGGAAGGAAGAGGCACTCAACATGAGCTCACTTCCCTTTCCTTCTTCTTTAGTCTGTAGTCAATAGGGAGCCACTGGAAGTTTCTAAGTGGGGAAGGGAAATCATCAGATTGATCATAGCTTCACTGCAGTTGTTAAGGGCAGTGGCTTACACAGGAAGGTGGCAGGAGAAATACAAAGAAGAGAAAACTGATCTTGTGTGGGTAGATGTTAGTAATTGGCATTATTTAATGTAAGGGAGGAACAGAGTCCATAGTGAAGTTCCAGACAATGGGAAAATGGGAAATTATAAGAACTTGATGATTTGGGTAGACAGATGATCATCTGGGATGTACGAGGGTTGAATTCCCATCTGGACATTCAGGAAGAAAGTAATTAGAAAGATATTACAACAGTCACTTACAGCTCAGGAAAAGAGGCTATAGAGAGTGACATTTTGGAGCCATTGGCAAGAAGGTGCAGTGATTGGGAAGGAAGGTTGCCAGTACTGGAACCTCCCTGAGGATTCTGTGAACAGGACAAAGTCTTGGCCCTCGAAAAGGGACACAAACAAATGATCAGTGAAAGTAATTCAGTGGGACAGGGCTGTGGGAAAGGTCAGTGTACAGTACAGGGTTCTAGGACTGCATAGAGGACAATCTCATTGAACATTGGCATCATGGGATGCTCTCTGGTAGAAGGAACATCTAAAGTGAGACTAACCCGGTGAGGTAGGAGTTAAGACAGGTTAATAATAAGTAGAGCATGTAAGTTTCGACATAGGTACAACATGTAAAAACAGTGAGGCAAGAGAGGACATTGGTGCATTTGGGGAACTAAAAACATCCCCATGATACTTGTATCATGTTCATTTCAGATAAATAAATGAATCATAAAGATTTAATAGCTTGCCTATGATTCTCAGGTGGCTTGACTTGGAATTCAGCTCAACTTTACTTGCATTGGTTTTTCCCCTGACTCCTTTACTGTTTGGATCCCATGGTCCCCAGTGCCATTGCACTGAAATTTCAGAGATTATGAAAAAATTAGAAAAGGACAAAGTGTTGAAGCTAAGAAACGCCTGCATCCTATAGGCAGGAAAAGTGGCAAAGGAAGGAAGAAGAAAAGAAGCAGCTCAAAGAGGTAAACGTTCCAGAGAGTTCAGGACAATGGCAACCAAAGTCAGAGTTTAAGAGGTGTAGTTTAACATTGTGGATGCAAACAAGTGGAAGTGCTGGTTCTCACTGTAGATGTCAATGATTATCTCAATTTAACCAACGAAGAAGTAATTTCCACAGTAGGTCACAAAGGGTAGAGAAATGAAGGAGGGGTAGGGAGGAAGTGCGTGCAGATCACTTTGTCAGTAACTTTGACTTGGAGTTACTGGAAAAAATAAGAAGGGAAGCCAACTCCAAGACTGTAGAGGCAGAAGTTTGTTAAGAAGTGAGCTTGAATCAGTAGTGAGAGAAGGGAAGGAAGCAAGACTGGGCAGAAGAAGCTGAGCTGTGGTGCAGAATGAGGGCTCAGCCATTCTTCAGAGCCATCTCCAGTTGGAGTGACAGGGAGTCTGTGGACATGGGCTACCTGGGAAGGTGAAGTGACCTACAGTCCAGGGTCATCAGCTAGCAGTACTCGTTCTCCAACAGCTGGAAATGAGTCCTTCATTCTCAAAAGGGGTCTGGGTCCTGCATTCCAGTATTTTTCACAGGGATAGTTTACAAGACCAACAGAGTCAGGGAGGAATATTTTTTAACATAGATAACACACAATTTTATCTTTATTACCCATCAGTCATATAAAACGAGAATACATCTATGGGACACCTTCTATATACCTGGCCTTTGCTAGCACCAGGTATATAAAGATATCTCCTGTATGTATTGGGAGTTTACAATTTTGTTTACACGTGTAGCACCCAGCTTGTGCTGGGTACACTTAGGTTCTCAGTAAATGTATATAGAATGAGTTAAAGTGTTGGAGCAGAGTAAAAATGGGTAGCAGACAGAATGTAGGAGTAATTAACAATTAACACTACCTGGAGGAGTCAGGAAATGGTCACAGAGGTGGATATTTTAAGGGAAGCTTGGAGAATAAGCAGGAGCTTTCCAGGTAAAGAACAGGAAGAGCATGAGTAGCTAATTTTAGGCAGTCATTTTACAGAAAACAAAAGCATGAAAAAGAATGCCTGGAGAGTGGCTGGGAAGGAAGCATGGAAGAGCCTCTAATTTAAGTAAAATGCGCATTGTGATAAAGGTGCATGTTGGCACATGATACACAAACCCATTGACTTCTGTGCAGAAATGAATTGCTCTTGCTGTCGTGTGGAATGCACCCATGAAAAATAACAGCTCAGCTTTAAAAGAAAATAGTTTATTCTAAGCCAAATACGAGTGATGCAGGCCTGGGTGCATACATTCACATTGCTCTGTCTGAGTGTTTTCAAAGAAGAAATGTAGGCCCCAAAAGTGACCACACGGAGAGGAGTGATCTGGCCAAGAGATTCTTTATTGCTGTGTGGGAGAGAGAGAGAGCCCAGAAAGAGAGAGAGAGGGGCAGGGGCTTAAATACCCCTCAGTGAGACTCGGCATGATCTGATTGGTTAGGATCTTATGGTTCATGCTGATTGGAGGTTGGGGCAGAAGCAGAATTCAAGCTAGACTTGAGGCAGGACCATGACCCTGGGAAACAGAAGCTTAAGGGTGCAGTAAGAACTGAAACCTATTGGTGCCATTATTGCCAACATTCCTCCCTTTTTTGTTTGTTAAGGAAGCGGGGGCGTTGTGTTCGCTCTGGCTTCTTCGAGCTGGCAAGGGGCGGCTTAGGGGAAGGGAGGGTTAGTTGGCAAACAATGTTGGGGTGCTGAGCCTCATGATGGCGTACATCCAGGCTCCAACAATGAAGATTTCCTCTTCCCTGAAGTTGATGAAGGTCCCTTGCAGCCACAGATCATAAAGAGTCTCGAGCCAATCCTCTGACCTCCGCATGGTGGGTATCGGGAGTCGAGGAATTGTAGCAGGCGTCCTGTAAGAGGGTCTTGATGTTTATAACCCCGTATCCTGTTAGGGTCCATTATAGGTGTCCTCTGGTTGTGCTATCAAGGGTTGGTATCCTTGGAGGAGAAGCTGGTTAAATTTTGGATTAGCAAGAGCAGACATGTAGTATGACACAAGGAGGAAGCTTAAGAATAGGAGAGCAAGAAACATAGGCATTAGGGTGGGCATCGGCCAGGAGAACCACTGTGAAATGTTGTTCCCTAGACAATTTCAAGAGTCCTCCAATTCCCTTCTCCATTTTTTGAATTGTTTCTTGAGAGGTGCTGCCATTGGGGGAACCCATTGAGCTTGACAGCAGTGGGTGTCATGAGAATGACCAGATGAGGGCTGGTCCATCGAAGTCCCAATGAAGAGGGTAGAAGATCCTTTTTGGAGAACAAGATGCCCTGTTTTAACAGAAATTGTTATAGGGTGGGCAAGATCTGGTTTGCATGCTCTCTGAGAAGTTCCCTGAGAAGGCAGGTAGTCAGCCGGAGGAGCAGAGTCTGTTGGAGGCAAGTTTTTCTAAGAGAAAGGGGTGGCCATACATTATCTAAGACCCAAATAGGAATATTAGGAGGAGCATAAAAAGGTGTCTGTTCAGGGACTACATACCTACGAATCTAAATTCTGCAAAATCCTACAACTGCCAGGAAGGCTGTAAACTCTCTAATGGCATGGGGGTTGGGAAACAGAAGATTGGGTTGATGCATTTATGACTCAGGGAGTGAGTCTGTCCCTTTAAGGCCACACCTAGGTAGGTGACCTGTGGGAAGCAGGGGCTGTCAGGATTTAAATGTAACACTCTTGGATAAAAGAGAGTTTTTGCTCATTATTTTATATAAATTGACACTTTTAACTTTTTAAATGTTTGTACCATATTTAGATAAAGTATAACTTAACACTGTTACAAGGTGGTCATTTAAGACACATAAGCAAATATGTAAATGAACTCTGATTTAGTAGTACTTAAAGCTTGACAAGATCAGCAGAAAACACAAATAATTTCTTTGATAAAATCTTTCTCTGTAATGGTTTTTTGTAGATGTTACTCAGAGCAGAAAAATATTAAGATAACCTTGTTATTTCATAGACATAGAGGATTTGATTTTAGTTTGACATGACCCTAAAAATCTTTTAGGCAACTCTTAGATTATATTCAACTTTAACTTTATCACACACCAAATCTTTTATTATACACTTTTCAAACTTACTCAGACCTTCATACAATATACTAAACTCTTTGATGCTTTGTCCTTATCCTTCCTATTTGAAACAATCTTTAGGACAAACCCTTCTTTACAAAATCTCTTCTCATCCAAAAAACAACTCTTTTTTCCTTTAACTTCCCAAAAAATACATTTATTACCTATCTATATCCTTTCCAGTTGTTTACTTTGTAACTTGTATTTTAAAATTAACTTTTATAAGGATTTTAAATTTACTGTAGGGGCTGGAGCAACTAATTAGTAGCCCTTATTGTTTTTAGGAATAGGCTTAAGGCCTCATCATCCCTCAGGCTTGAGGGGATATTGTTTTAGGTGTGGAAACTGTGAGGGATTTTTGAGTCCACACTGTGGGATCTATTTGTTCCTGAAGGAGGGGGCAGCAGAGATAGCTGCCTGGGGGGAGGAGAATTTGAGCCTTTAATTGAGATAGTAAATCCTGTCCCAGCAGGGACACTGGAGTTTCAGGTACTATGAGGAAAGAGTGACAGAAGAGGAGGTCTCCCTAAGAGCAGGCCAGAGGCCAGGTAAACTAGCACTCTAGGGCTGGTCAGGTTTGCCCCGAACAATAACTTTTGTCATTGGACAGGGGACCAGGAGAAAAAGATAAAATAGAGAAACGGGCTCCACTGTCTAGGAGGAAAATGACCTTTTGTTTTTCTGCCATTATGGCTCCTCAACATTGATGCCAAGAAGTGAAGTATGGACAGGAGGCTGGGACCCATCACCCATCAATCCATAGGAGGTGGCATCTCACTTTCCATCTGGTGATGGGGGCACTTAGACCTCCAGTGGTTACCCTTACAGAGGGCAGGGTCCCGGTTGGGGGCAGGGCTGTCTCCCAGGCTGTCCCCCCTTAAGCATTCTCTGCAGAAGTGCCCCTCCTGTCCACCATGGTAGCAAGTTCAGAATACAGGCCCCAGTCGGGTGGGGCCCTCTCTGAGAGCAGCAATGAGGCCATGGTGTCTCTTATCTTTTTCTCTCCTGTTAGTAAGGTCCCAGACATACAGACATAGCTATAAATACAGACATGGCTGCTGTATTACTTGGTTCAATGACTTTTCCCTTCAGCCACAGGCTGAGTTTTTTACGAATATCTGGGGCTGACTGTTAGAAATTTATCTTTGAGGAGAACCTCTCTCACCTGTGACTCTGAGTCCACTGTGGTATGCTTTCTGATAGCGTCCTTAAGATGCTGTAGAAAGGTAAGAGGATTTTTTTTTTTAGGTTGTTGCTGTAAAGCAAAGTTGTTATTTCACATTGGCACCTGACACTCTGGAGAGCAGGTCTCTGAACTGTTCTGGGCCTCAGTTTCTTCACTTGAAGAATGAGGGATCTGGTCTAGGTTAAACTACGTTTTTCTACTATGAGATGGCTGAAGTGACATTAATGCCACTTATCTTCTTTACCATTTTTAATTTTTTTAGTAATACTGGGGAATTGAATCCAGGGCTTTGCACATGCTGGGCAAACATTCTCCCATTGAGCTACTTCCTCAGCCCCAAATATTATTATTATTATTTCTTACTTTGGCTGTACTGGGCTTGAACTCAGGACTTTATGCTTGTAAAGTGGCACTCTACTGCTTGAGCCATATAATCATTTCCAACCTGAGTGGCCTGGGCCTGAACTCATTGCTTTTCTAATGAGATAAGAGTCTGGTCTAGTAGAAGCATAATATTCTTTCATGTCAGTTGAAAGGTTTGGATCACAGAGATAAAGTCTTGAATGTATTTGTCTGGGCATCAGTACAGCTGTTTAGATGTTTTTAAGTTTCCCTTAGATCTGATAACTGGAAGGGGACATAAGACCTGCCCTCTTCCTACCATTGCCTGTTGAAGAGGGAAGCACTCATTAAGAGCTTCTGAGTATTGGAGTGGCTTAGAAGGTAGAAATTTGTATAGGGGACCTCAGTTTACTTTTTTTTACTTTTATAGAAATGGTCTAATTAGAGTATGGTATTGTAATTTAAGGAGCCCTGTGAAGGCCACTTCTCTTGGTCACCCAAGGCATACTGAAGCCGACCTCAGTACAAAGCTTCCAACATCTACCAGCCAGAAGACTGGAAGATGCAGGCCCCATCTAGAAAGAACAAAACATTAGAATCCTGTCTTTTAGCTAACAGCAGGCAACCTCTTTAATAAAGTCTACCTTTTTAACAAATAAATCATTTGTAAAGTTAGAGAAGGGCATTCAAAGGGCATTTCAGGTCAATAACAGTACCATACAGGACAACTAGTGTTAATATTTGGAAGGAAAACTTTATGTTGAGGCCAAAGGTATAGAAAATTCTGAATGAGAAGTTTAGAGACCACAGTAATGTCCATTTTGTTATTTCTGGAACTATAACCTTGAGCTAACAATTGGCTTACAAGGGCTGGTGCTGATGCCCTGAGGTGTGAGGTGGGGCTAGGAGCAGGACTTGTGCAAGATGCCACTCCCTCCACAGACACCTGGGACAAATGACCCTGATTGCCTAGGCCTGATCCTGCTGCCCATCGCCCCTCCCCCCTCCCTGTGTATTCTGCGTGTGTTTATTTTAGGGGAAGTGGTGATGGGCCACAGCCATCACCACATGTGGCTGGCAGCCCAGGATGTACTGGGTCCTCTCTATGGGTTTTCTTAGCTATGGCAGGCATTTTTGCTGTGTCCAGAAGCCGGCATCCTGTGCACAGATGTGCCTGTTTGCTTTCCCTCCTTCCCTTGTGTGGGCAGAGTTACAGCGTGAGCATGGCAGCTGCAGTTTTTTGTAAGTGCTTTTGTAAAGAAGCTGACTTAAAGTTACTTTAGACTGAGAGGCCTGGCAAACTAGTTGGAAGAACTTAAGTCATAAGGTACCATGCTACAGGTTTTTCATGGGAGGCAGGGTCCCAGTAAGCCCAAGGAGGGGAAGACAGACAGAGACAAAGGACACGTGGTGAGACCATGGAGGAGGCAGAAAAGGTGTGCTGACATCTTAGGTAAGGGAGGGGAAGGCAGAGCCTGGAGGCATGACACACGTTTATGGGATTAGCCATCACCTGTGTCTCTAGGTTGCTCCCATTGATTGGTACTGGCATGCTTTCAGCAAAACAAAACCTCCACTCTCTGGTCACCAAATAAATCCAGGGCTTGGTCTCAGCCCACAGGAAGGGAGCATGAGCTCTCCCAGAGCTGGAACCACCTTGAGGCCAGAATTGGCAAGGAGTGGCTTGCTTAACTCCATGACAGGGAAAGTTTTTCAGGAAGATAGGAGGAGAAAGGTATGGTAAGCAGTGCAAGAAGTCTGTTTACATGGGGAAGGAGGAGGTTTGGGAGAGGAATTGGCTGATTTAGAAACTGGTGGGAGAGGAATTGGCTGATTTAGAAACTGGTTCACAGGCTAATAGAATCTGTGCAGGGGAACAGGAAGTACAGAGGGAGGGTTTGAAGTACATGTTTTGGTTTGCAAGTGGTGAGAGAACCAGATTTAGACAGAGGTATGAAAAGGCTTGGACATAATGGAATTTCTCCCCATCATCCCAATCGCTCACAGTAGTTATATAGGTTCCATAAAGGTTGGGATCTAAAGACCCGAAAAGGGGCCAGTGACTTTGGTTGTCTAAAGGATAAGTGGGCCAGATTTGATTGCAAAAGCAGATCAAATTTTTTGGTTTTATATCTGGGGTCAAACCCAAGGTGTCTAAATTTTTGAGGCATCTCAGTGGGGAGTCAGACGGCAAAGAGGAGGAGGTCCCCATGTTGGGACCTGGTCCCGAAAAGGGGTTGGGAGGATATTATGAATTGCAGGGCATCCCCACGCAGCTCAAATATCCAAGAATGGTACAAGGCTCACGAGAAGCAGTAGTCACTGAGTTCTGGTGGCTTGTAGGGCCAAAAGGCCGAGGTGGCTGTGGGTCACCGGTGCCAGGCTTTTCGGAGGACGGCCTCTGAGACTGAGAATGACAAAGATAGACCCAAGCCAAGGCTGATTGGGAAAGAGGCCTTTCCTCCACCGTCTGATCCCCAGAGATGATCGGAAAGTGGGGGATGCTGGAACCCTGGAGACACTGAATAGAGAGACCATAAAGGGAGCCCAATAAGGGTATGTGAACTCACCAAAAGGATGTCTGGTGTTGGATGTGAGTGAGGGCAATCAGGAGGATGAGTCCTGGCCAGTCACATCCTCAGGGTGGTTGTGGGGTGAGTTGGAATCGGGGTCCCACCAGGATTAGTGGGGAGACCCAATCTGAGTCAAAGCACCAAATGTAGGCCCAAAAGTGACCATGTGGAGAGAAGTGATCTGGCCAAGAGATTCTTTATTGCCGGGTGGGAGAGAGAGCTGGGGGGTGGGGGGAGGGCAGGGGCTTAAATACCCCTCAATGAGACTCAGCATGATCTGATTGGTTAGGATCTTATGGTTCATGCTGATTGGAGGTTGGGGCAGAAGGAGAATTCAAGCTAGACTTGAAGCAGGACCGTGACTCTGGGAAACAGAAGCTTAAGAGTGCAGTAAGAACTGAAACCTATCAGCACCATTATTGCCAACAAGAAAGGAGTTGGGAACTTTTTTATAGACAGAGGTCTTAGACAATTATGAACCAACACATTCAGTAAACACATTGGTGGGGTGATGCATAGGAGGGTAAGGTAAAGTGGAGGAATTTTGACTACTGGACTAAGATGGTATCATTGGGTGTTCTTAGAAAATTGGTCAAGTCAAGGGGTCTGTTCTTCATCAGCATATTGATAGTTAACCAGGTCAAGCACAAAGTTTACATAGTAGTCATGAAATTGTTAGGTAAGATAAAACTAAGTAGTGATGGCTTGTTCTCTAAAGGCTGAAGCAGTGCCTTCCCTGCCCCCCCAGCTTTTTTTTTTTTTAAGATCAGTCTCTGGTGACTTAGCTCACAATAAGCCACCACAAGTTCCCTGCCTGTGTTTGTGATGCACGGATGACACTCGCAGGAATTTCAGGTGCTCAGGGTTCTTGAGTCCACTCTGAGGATGAAAGCACAGACAGACTCTAACAGCAGAGCTCGGAAAGATTTTACTTGTAGAGAATTTAGTTGGAGAAAAGAGAAGAGAAAGACTGCATATTGGAGAATGCAGGGGGATCCAGAAACTGGTGATCCTGTGGGTCAGGGTAGGGAGTGGGTTTTATAGCCTATTTGCATTGCCTGATGCCGGAGATGCCTTTCAGATGCAAACGGGCATTTCCTAGGGAGGAGAAATGTCTCCTTGGCCACTTTTCATCTTTTGGGACCTCCTGTAGTCTGTCCTCCAGTCCTTCATTTGTGTCTTCTTATGGGAGGGTAGAAGTCATCAATCCAGGCTTCCTTGAAGAAATTCTATTACAATAATTTCTTTAAGAATGTTTAATATCATAGTTCCCACTGTTGGCCAGACAACTTACAGTATATTATGCAAGGGACAAAAATATCACTATGCAGGTACCACAGAGCTAGGTTCCACATTCCTAGGACCTGTAGAAAATTTACATGTCAAAAATGCAAAACTTGCTGGAGGTGAGTTTAGTGGAAACTTGCCTAGCATGCTTGAGGCCACAAATAAGATCCCCAGTGCAGGTGTGGTGATGGATACCTATAATTCCAGCACTGGGTAGGCTAAGGCAGGAGGATCAAAAGTTCCTCAAAAGTTCCAGACCAGCCTGGGGTACCTAGTGAGATGCTGTCTCAACAAAAAAAAAAAAAGAAGAAGAAAGGAGAAGGAGAAGGGGAAGGGGAAGGGGAAGGGGAAGGGGAAGGGGAAGAAGAAAAAGAAGAAGAAGAAAAGTTGAGGCAGAAGTTAGTAATAGCTTTCCCTATGTTAAGAGTAGATCAATCTTACAAATAGAAATTTCTTTTACAAAGGATTTAAAACTGCCAACACAAATGTTAGCAGGTCATTCTTTGGAGATCTATCTAGTTGATTAGTCCTTCTCACCTGTCTGTCATTTAATCAGATGTAGCTCTTCAACGAGTACAGCCAAGAGCATTTTCTGTGTTCACCCAGCCTGAGAGAGAACCTGGGAAAGCTTGCTTTCAGCTTTCTCAAGCTTTCCCTTCCTGTTGTAATTGATCATGAGTATCAGTCATTTTAGAAGGAGCCTGCTCCAAGTTGCAAAATATTTCCCCCTGTTCAGAAAAGGAAATGTGAGCATGAAATTTCTAGGAAATCTACCAAGATGTATCAGTGCAGACAGGGCAAGCAGAACAGAAAAGAGGCCCATCTTGGAATACTTGCCTGAATTTAGTACTTCCAAGGAGGAGGGTGGTCTGAATGGTGGGCTGAGAACAGAGTGACTCCAGCCAGTGTCTGTTAGAGCAAGTTTGTTTTCCATTAACAGACATTTCGTTTCCCCTAACGCATTTGTAAGGACAAAGGGAGTGACCTGGGAATCCTCAGGGCTCCTCTGTTGGATACTAAAAGGGTTTTGTTGCTAAGATTAAAAGGAAAGCATAGGGGGAGCTACAGCTTTTTTCGGACCATTAAAACTTGTCGTTGTTCCCTAACCAAGAATCAAACACTGACTGCCGTGGTGAAAACACTGAATCCTGACAGATAGACCATCAGGTAGCTGTAGTGGCTAGTGTGGCAGCAGAATCCTAACCAACTTTTGAAGAAGTCTCTGTCTTTATTTTACTGACAAATGAATGAGTGAGAGCAATATAATGATATAATTGAATCTCAGTTATATTTAGGATAAAATGGAAAAAGTTAAGGCCACCTATTTGTACAGGTAAAGTTTAAGATTTTCACTTGCAAAGCTTGTGTAGACTGTGAACCAATTTTTAGGTGAAACTGTTCTCATAGTAGCTTTTTTCTTTTTTTTCTCATGGTACTGGGATTTGAACTAGGCAGGCACTCTACCACTTGAGCCACACCACCAGCCCCTTTTTGTGTTTTTTGTTTGTTTGTTTTGCAGAACCGGGGCTTGAATTAAGGGCCTACACCTTGAGTCACTCCACCAGCCCTTTTTGTGTTAGGTATTTTCAAGACAGGGTCTTGCAAACTGCTTGCCTGAGCTGGCTTCAAACCTTGAATCCAGACGGCTTGGGAAGATGCAGACAAGGTGAGCTAAGTGGGACGTGGTACTTCCACAGACAACCCTGGGCCAGATCAGCATAGCCCCCTGGACAGAATGACCCCCACCCTAGGAAAAAAGAGAAACTGAGTAATAAGCAATAAGAACAATAAAGACACGTAGCAAAGAGGGTGGGGTGCCCTGAGTGCCAAAGAGGGGGGGAGGGGAATCCCTCCCAGAGCTGTAAATAAACAAGCTGGGCCTGGCCAGAGAGGGTGGGAGCAGGAAAGCTTGTGAGAGTGGAGGAGAGAGGAAAACTCCACAGAAGAGGGGGAAAGACCCACTTCCCATGTGAGCTGTAAACAAACACACCGGCCTGAGAAAGTGGGTGCAGTGTCAACTCCCCCAGTGTGCTTGGAAAGGGGAAAGCTTGTAGCAGCAGCTCGCACACAGGAGAACTCTGAGTAAACAAAGCCTGCGGGGCCAGGTGAGTGTTAAGCTCACTCCTGAGATCTGCATAAATAAAGCCTCCAGCAACAGTAGGCTGACAGCAGTGGTCAGGCAAGCCACAGCCACAGATAGCCATTCACAAACCTTCTCCAGACTCTTTTTTTCTCTCTCCCTACCTTTGATGAGAACACAACTGAACTACACATGCATGCTGAAAAACTTACTGAAACTGTATTGCATTTGAACTTGGGACACTTTGTGGGTTTTTTTGTTGTTGTTTTTGGTTTTGTCCTGTGCAGTTTTGTTCTACTTTATGTTTCCCCTTTGATGAGACAACTACAAAACAACATCTGAGGCACCATCTCCAGGATTGGAGGCTGAGGGACGAACACCAAAATTATTAAGTCTGAAACTTCATTGCATTTGAACTTGGAGGTTTATTTTATTTTATTTTATTTTTTATTTTATATATATATATTTTTTCTTTCATTTACTTATTTATTTTTACTCTTATCTTTATTGTTTTTATTTTTTATTTTCAGTCCTCTCTCTGTCTCTCTAATGCCTTTTCAGCTTACGGTTGATTAGTCCACTGTCTCTCCCTGTTTATATCTTTGAAACTTTTTTTGTTTGTTTCTTTGTTTTGTTTTTTTTTCTACTTGATTATTTGTTTTTCCCTTTTCCTTTAACTTCTTTGCTTTCCATCCCCTCTCACCCTTCCATTTTAAATATCACTAATGCTATTATTACAAGCAAGAAAATACTCAATTGCACACAGTACAGGGACAATAACAACACCAAGGGCAATGACGGGAAGACAGAAAAAACAGGGAAACCAGTTTCCTCACAGCAAAATATTAGTACAGGAACCAGCAGGAAATGAAGAAAACAGATACTCAGATCCAGACTCCAACAAAATAAAGATAAACTATGCCAAAGAACCCAATGAAGCCCACAAGAATAATTTAAAAGAAGAAATGCTACAGGTACTCAATGAGAATTTTATAGAGATGATACTGGATAGGGTCAACAAAAATGTACAGGAGACACTCAAAATTCCAAGACAACAAAAATAGAGAATTTGAAAAAGCAAAAGAAGAAATAAAGGAAACCACAGAAGCACTGTATAAACACCAAAGTGAAACAGAGAACACGATTAATAAATAGATAAATGAACTCAGGACAAAAATAGACAACATTAAAGAGGAAACGACCTAGGATATGGAAAACCTCAGAAAAAAGAACAAAACAGAATTGCAAAACAAAATGGAAGGCCAATCCAGCAGAATAGAACAAACAGAAGACAGAATCTCAGAACGTGAAGATGAAATGGTAATTAAAGGAAAAACCGAAGAACTATTAATTAAACAACTAAAGATCTGTGAAAAGAAAAGGCAAGAACTCACCAACTCCATCAAAAGACCAAACTTGAGAATCATGGGCATCAAAGAAGGAGAAGAGGTGCAAGCAAAGGGAATGCATAATATATTCAATGAAATAATAACGGAAAATTTCCCAAATCTACAGAAAGATATTCCCATACAGATGCAAGAGGCCTCCAGGACACCAAACAGACCAGATCAAAATAGAACTACCCCATGACATATCATCATTAAAACAACAAGTTCAGAAACTAGGGAAAGAATATTGAAGACTAGGAGAGAAAAAACAAATAACATACAAAGGTAAACCCATCAAAATCACAGCAAACTTCTCAACAGAAACATTAAAAGCAAGAAGAGTGTGGCGTGAGATCTTCTGGGCACTGAATGAAAATAACTTCACCCCAGGATACTCTACCCAGCAAAACTATCATTCAAAATAGATGGAGCAATAAAAGTCTTCCATGATAAGCAGAAACTAAAACAATATGTGACCACAAAGCCATCACTACAAAAGATTCTTCAAGGGATTCTGCACACAGAAAGTGAAACCCAACATAACCATGAAAGGACAGGCAGCACCAAACTACAGGAAAAGAAAAAGCAATGACCTAATGATACATCTCAAACTCCTAGAAAAACAAGAACAAGCAAATCCCCAAACAAACAGAAGGAGAGAAATAATAAAAATAAGAGCTGAAATCAATGAAATAGAAACCAAAAAAACCATACAAAGAATTAATGAAACAAAAAGTTGGTTCTTTGAAAAAATAAACAAGATCGACAGACCCCTGGCAAACCTGACTAAAATGAGGAGAGAAAAAACCCAAATTAGTAGAATCAGGAATGCAAAAGAGGAGATAACAACAAACACCATGGAAGTCCAGGAAATCATCAGAGACTACTTTGAGAACCTATATTCAAATAAATTTGAAAATCTTAAAGAAATCGACAGATTTCTAGATACATATGATCATCCAAAACTGAACCAAGAGGAAATTAATCACCTGAATAGACCTATAACACAAAATGAAATTGAAGCAGCAATCGAATCTCCCCAAAAAGAAAAGTCCAGAACCTGATGGATTCTCTGCTGAATTCTATCAGACCTTTAAAGAAGAACTGATACCAACCCTCCTTAAACTGTTCCACAAAATAGAAAGGGAAGGAAAACTGCCGAACACATTTTATGAAGCCAGTATTACATTTATCCCAAAACCAGGCAAAGACACCTCCAAAAAGGAGAACTATAGGCCAATCTACTTAATGAACGTTGATGCAAAAATCCTCAATAAAATAATGGCAAACTGAATTTAACAACACATCAAAAAGATTATTCACCTCGACCAAGTAGACTTCATCCCAGGAATGCAGGGGTGGTTCAACATATGAAACTCAATAAATGTAATAAACCACATTAACAGAAGCAAAGACAAAAACCACTTGATCATCTCAATAGATGCAGAAAAAGCCTTCGATAAGATCCAACACCATTTCATGATAAAAGCTCTAAGAAAACTAGGAATAGAAGGAAAGTACCTCAACATTATAAAAGGTATATATGACAAACCTACAGCCCACATTATACTTAATGGAGAAAAACTGAAACCGTTTCCTCTAAAATCAGGAACCAGACAAGGATGCCCACTATCTCCACTCCTATTCAACATAGTACTGGAATTCCTAGCCAGAGCAATTAGGCAAGAAGAAGGAATAAAAGGAACACAAATAGGTAAAGAAACTGTCAAAATATCCCTATTTGCAGACGACATGATCCTATACCTTAAAGACCCAAAAATCTCTACTCAGAAGCTCCTAGACACCATCAATAGCTACAGCAAGGTAGCAGGATATAAAATCAACATAGAAAAATCATTAGCAATTCTATACACTAATAATGAACAAACTGAAATAGAATATATGAAAACAATTCCATTTACAATAGCCTCAAAAAAAATCAAATACCTAGGTGTAAACCTAACAAAGGATGTGAAAGACCTCTACAAGGAAAACTATACACTTCTGAAGAAAGAGATTGAGGAAGACTATAGAAAGTGGAGAGATCTCCCATGCTCATGGATTGGTAGAATCAACATAGTAAAAATGTCTATACTCCCCAAAGTAATCTACATGTTTAATGCAATTCCCATCAAAATTCCAATGACATTCATTAAAGAGATTGAAAAATCTACCGTGAAATTTATATGGAAACACAAGAGGCCACGAATAGCCAAGGCAATACTCAGTCAAAAGAACAATGCTGGAGGCATCATGATACCCGACTTCAAACTATATTACAAAGCAATAACAATAAAAACAGCATGGTACTGGCACAAACACAGATATGAAGACCAGTGGAACAGAATAGAGGACACAGATATGAAGCTACACAACTATAACCAACTTGTCTTTGACAAAAGCGCTAAAAATATATGATGGAGAAAAAGCAGCCTCTTCAACAAAAACTGCTGGGAAAACTGGTTAGCAGTCTGCAAAAAGTTGAAACTAGATCCATGTATATCACCCTATACCAATATTAACTCAAAATGGATCAAGGATCTTAATATCAGACCCCAAACTCTAAAGTTGATACAGGAAAGAGTAGGAAATACTCTGGAATTAATAGGTATAGGTAAGAACTTTCTCAATGAAACCCCAGCAGCACAGCAACTTAGAGATAGCATAGATAAATGGGACTTCATAAAACTAAAAAGCTTCTGTTCATCAAAAGAAATGGTCTCTAAACTAAAGAAACCACCCACAGAGTGGGAGAAAATATTTGCCAGCTACACATCAGACAAAGGACTGATAACCAGAATATATGGGGAACTTAAAAAACTAAATTCTCCCAAAACTAATGAACCAATAAAGAAATGGGCAAGTGAACTAAACAGAACTTTCTCAAAAGAAGAAATTCAAATGGCCAAAAAACACATGAAAAAATGTTCACCATCTCTAGCTATAAAGGAAATGCAAATTAAAACCACACTAAGATTCCACCTCACCCCTGTTAGAATAGCCATCATTAGCAACACCACCAACAACAGGTGTTGGCAAGGATGCGGGGGAAAAAGGAACCCTCTTACACTGCTGGTGGGAATGTAGACTAGTACAACCACTCTGGAAAAAATTTTGGAGATTCTTAATAAGCTAAACATTTATCTACCATATGATCCAGTTATACCACTGTTGGGGATATACCCAAAAGAATGTGACTCAGGTTACTCCAGAGGCTCCTGCACACCCATGTTTATTGCAGCACTATTCACAATAGCCAAGTTATGGAAACAGCCAAGATGCCCCACTACTGACGAATGGATTAAGAAAATGTGGTCTCTATACACAATGGAATTCTATGCAGCCATGAAGAAGAATGAAATGTTATCATTCGCTGGTAAATGGATGGAATTGGAGAACATCATTCTGAGTGAGGTTAACCTGGCCCAAAAGACTAAAAATCGTATGTTCTCCCTCATATGTGGACATTAGATCAAGGGCCAAACACAACAAGGGGATTGGACTTTGAGCACATGATAAAAGCGAGAGCACACAAGGGAGGGGTGAGGATAGGTAAGACACCTAAAAAACTAGCTAGCATTTGTTGCCCTCAACGCAGAGAAACTAAAGCAGATACTTTAAAAGCAACTGAGGCCAATAAGAGAAGGGGACCAGGAACTAGAGAAAAGGTTAGATTAAAAAGAATTAACCTAGAAGGTAACACACATGCACAGGAAATTAATGTGAGTCAATGCCCTGTATAGCATCTTTATCTCAACCAGTAAAAACACTTGTTCCTTCCTATTATGGCTTATACTCTCTCTACAACAAAATTAGAAATAAGGGCAAAATAGTTTCTGCCGGGCATCGAGGGGGTAGGGGGGGAGAGGGAGGGGGCAGGGAGGGTGGTAAGGGAGGGGGGTGGGGGCAGGGGGGAGAAAAGACCCAAGCATTGTATGCACATATGAATAATAAATAAATAAATAAATAAAAAACCTTAATCCCTCTGATCTCTACTTCCAGAATAGCTAGGATTACAGACGTGAGTCACTAGTGCCCGGCTATGTTTGGTATTTTTGAGATAGGGTCTCACTAACTATTTGCCTTGGCTGATTTGGAACCACAGCCCTCCTGATCTCTGCCTCGCAAGTATCTAGGATTACAGGTGTGAGCCACCGATGCCAAGCACAGCTTTGTTTTTAAAAAGCCTTTTTATTGGTTTGTTTTGAGAACTTGTCTAAAACAAACAAACAAAGTATCTTAAGGGTGTTCATGCTATCAAGTAAGGGCTCCCTGCCTTATGTACATAAAAGTCAATACTATGGCATCAGGTTTTTGCCAAAAGAAAAGGCTTTATGCATGGCCTTGCAGTTAGGATGTCTGGAGGTTAAGAGCTCAAATTGGGCTCCTCAACCAGTTCATAGTGGGGATTTATGGAAATAGAGAGGGGCAAAGCTGCCTGCTTGATAGATAACAAGAAGGGGGTCCACATTTCTTTTTAGAGGAGTTCTGTATGGTGAATTTTGAATTTCGGACATCATTGACCAGGTGACTAGGCTTCTCCTCATGTCCATTCTTGAAAAGTTGGTTCTAATCCTCAAGCAAGAAAGACCTTGAGGATTGGTTCTAATCCTCAAGTGAAAGACCTGGAGGCTTTCCCTAGAAGACAAAATAAGTTATAGGTTTTTGGGTTTTTTTGGCAATATGGGGTTTGAACTCAGGGTCTCAGTCTTGCTAGGCAGGCACCCTACCACCTAAGCCATTCTGTCAGCCCAGTTAAGGAATTTGTGTCCTAAAAAAGTTAGGAGAAGTGCCTTATTTTTTTAAAGTCAAAATCCCCCCCCTTTTTTTTCTTTATAAGGTAAGCCTTATTTTGCAGGCCTCCAATAAGGCTGCCTGTGTTTCTATCATCTTGTGGGAGAAGTCAATTATCCAGGATTTGCTTGAAGCAAATATATTGCGCTACTTTCTTCAGGATGTTTGATTTCACAGTTCTCTCTCCTAGCCAAGCAACTTACAGTTGTAGGGCCAAAATATCACTTTGTAGATTCCACAGAGCTAGGAAGGCTCATTCCTAGGATGTTTTATAGTCCAGCAGAGATATAGTAGATATATTTGAAAGAAAAGGCACTTGAGGATTTTTGTTTACTTGCTTATTTGACTTTGATTTTTGAGACAGTCTTGCTGTATAGCCCAGGCTGGTGTCAAATTCAAGGTTCAAGTGCCCCAGCCTTCCCACTGCTGTGATCACAGGAGTGAATCACAACACCCAGCTCAACATCTGAGGGCTTTTAAGGACGAAATCCTTGGATCTCATTAATGTTACCAGCCATCATGATCTGGGTTGTAATTTTCTTTTGTCTTTTGTATCTGACACAATATGCATGTATGATATCCAGGAAAGCATTATGGTTAGTTATTGTTATTGTAATCACAAACATAACCTAAAAGAAGTAAAAAGAACTGATGTGGGAAATGAGCATCCTTGCAGCCTCAAATCCATCACTATTTGGAGGACTCCTTGCCTAGGGCAACAAGTATCCTTACTAACTAAAGGAGGCACATTTGTCTTTCTATATATAGGCAGTGGGCCTTAGGAAAAGTCAAAGGAATTCTGCACCATGGGGAAGAAGCAGATTAAGGAGGCAGCTCCAAACTGTGAGCAAAGTAAGTAGCCAGCAGGTCTGCAGCAGCCCAGGGGAGCTGCCCAGCTGAACTGACCTTGGAGGGATGACAAGACAGCTCCAGTCCTTTCATCTTCTAGAGGCAGCTGAGGTTCCCAAAAGAAGGATTCTGGTCTGAAAGGGCTTCATCAAGTCTTTCTCAAACGTCACAGATTTGAGGTAGAGACATTCTCATTAGAGAACTAATGTGTGCATTTTCTGTTTTCTGTAGGAGAAAATCTGTATGGAAACCTGCCTGTGCCAGGAAGCAGATGACATTTGCTCCTGCCCTCTCCCCCAGTTTATTTTTACTGTGTACTTCATTTGGATTTTTTTTTTTGTAATTCCCTCCCCTATCTTCATATCTTGGATTCTTACTAGTAAAATTTTGTCCTAGAGGTTTCCACGAGAAGAAAGAAGCTTGGTTCTGTCTGATGCTGTAATGGTGTGAGAGCCTAAGAATGTTTTTGGTAGCTGCAAATTGTAGAATATTAGTGTGACTTGTCAGGCCATTTACTCTCCCCTCTTCACCAGTCATCTCCGGAGAAAGACACTGGGAGGAGACTGAGGCTGGGGATGGAGGGGGATTGCTTTGGGGTTGGTAGGGATAAAGTGTGGGGAGAAGCTAGGCAGAGCTAGATGGCGGGTAGGAAAACAATTCACTGTGAGGCTTGGGAGTAGCACACCTGATGCAGTGGAACTGGCTGCACCGGCTGAGGTTCTGCGATTCCTCCCAGGCGTGGGTGCTCTTGGTGGGGCAGCAGATACTATGATACAGCTCTGGGAGCAAGAGTCATGGTCATGCTAGGTGGTTATGCTTTATTTATAGAGCGTAGCTGTATCTCTTGAAGTAACATCTCCAGAAGAAACAGGCTTATTGTCAGCGCCTAACTTGAGGCGGCGGCCGAAGTAGAGCAGGAATCTATCTGTCCCCAGGGTTCTTGCAGGTGGGGGCTCCCAGGTCCACCTGCTTTGTTGGTCTGAGCTACACAGGTTACTGCTGTTAAGGATGCAGCTATGATAGGCTGTCCCCGCGCCGCCTCGCCTTCTGCCAGAGTTTGGGCTTGTGCTCCTCGGGACACGGCTCTTTCAGTAACTCCGCGGGCCAGCCAATAGGAATGTGCGGCTGCCGTCCGGCCGGCCAATCGCGAGAGGGCAGGGGTTCGGTCAACTCCGCGCGGCTTCCTTGGATGTGCAGAGGCAGCCCAGTAAGCGTTCACGTTCGGGTTAGGTGAGGGGCAGGCGAGGTCAGGGGCCGCGGCGCTCTGCAGTGAGCGGACGGACGCTGGGCGGCTGGGACGGCTCCGGGCCAGTGAGGGGCACTCGCGCGCCGTGCGAAGCTGCGAGGGAGGTCTGAGGCGCCTGGCGTGGGGCCGAGAGGGCGATGGAGCCGCGTTATTCCCGGGAAGACCGGGAGGAGGGGGCCTGGGCCGTGCAGCGACTTCCGGAGGTCACGGGGCCCGACGCCTTTCCCGCCACGGCCTAGGACAAGTGGCGCAGCCCCCTCTGGACCTGCCCGCGCGGGGACCCTTGTCCCGGGCGCGCTGAGCCGCAGCGGCGCGGCGGGAGAGGACGCGGGCTCCGGCACGGTCTCCGTCGCCTGTTGTCGGGGAGCCCTGGGCCCCGCGCGCTTCCTCGGCCTCTGCCGCCCCGCTGCAGGCGACACTCTGTGGGGTCCGTGCGACACCCGTGCAGCAGCGACTTCTGCGTGGAAGGCCTGGCTGGCCGCTCGGCGTCGTGTGCCGGTGGACTGTAGGGCCGCTGTGCAGGTCCTGGTCCCTCTGCCCACCGGCTCCATGCGGAGAGGGTCGTTCCTGCGCACGGTGTGGGAGTGGGCGGTGGTTCCCACTGTCAGTGCCGTGTGACCCCGCTTTTAAACCTCTCGCTTACCTTTTGCTATTCCACATCTGCATTCCCCAGGCCTTTTGCTTCCCCAGATTCCCCACCTCATAAATCACATTGTTTCTTTCCCTCCCTGTCTCCCTTCCCACCTCCCCATTCCCTTCCTTCCCCGTCTCTTTCCTTTCCCCCTAGATATGAAGTTCAGGCAAACTTGGAGCTCACTTTGTAGTCTAGCCTGGTCTTAAACTCATGATCCTCTTTCCTGAGCCTCCCAAATGCTGAGATTACAAGGGTTTTTCCACCATGCCCTGTGCCAAATCTGGGCATTCTTAAAGAGGATATCAATCATCATTACAGAAACAAACTAATTGAGTCAGGTGATGAGGGCTACAATGGGATACCTGAGTTATCCTAACTTCAGTTACTGTCCTAAGATGTTCAAAGTTTGAAGTATGAGAAGGATCCAACTCTTTAAGAGTTGTCTCATACCAAATGGCCCAATGCTGTTGATGTGCTTCTTGAGTTTTAACAGTTGCTCAGTGTCCCAGGTTCTCCTTTCTTGTAAGAGTCAGAGTCTCAGATCGGATTTGTGGTTTCTAATACATTGTGAGTTAAGATAACCTGATACCCTGGCTGACTAGACTCGCTCTAAGACTTGCTTTTAAAAGGCTCTGGGGCTGCCAAGGGGCTGTGCTGTGATGAGAATCTGAGTGGACAGATAATGAATGCCATTTAGGTGAGGGCCATTGTAACTGGCGGCAACAGGGGTTGAAGTTGGCCAGTGTATAGATATTGGGGTCTGTTGGCAGGTGTTTAGTCACCTGGTGGCTTAAAACTTGACAGGAGAGACATGTCTTGTTGTAATACAATACTTGGTTGGCACTGATGACTATCAAGGGATAAGGTGATGTTTTCTAAATTAGAAAGTATAAGATTGGTATTCAGGACTGTTCATACAGGACAAGAGTGGGAAGACTATTTTGCAGTGAAAGATGGCTAATGGGTGACTCCATTACTTTTTTTAGTAGGATAGTTAGCTGTTTTTAATAGGGAGGAGGTAATAAATATTGCCTTGTCATTCCCTTCTAAATTTGGAGTCAACTGAGACAGATTTCACAACTAAATAGATTGAAATTTTAAACATCAGCTTTAGTGCCAAGTCTGTGTCACATGCCATAATCCCACCACTCAGGAGGCTAAGGCAGGATGATTTTAGGTCTGAGGCCAGTTTAGGTAACATAGCAAGATCTTACCTTTAAAAAAAAAAAAAAAGCCTTTTTGGTGAGGCTGACTACTACAACTTGTTCAATGACTATGTGGGCGAATGATACTTGTTAATATCCTTCCTCTCTGCCCAGTCAAACTTACTTACTCTAACAGAATGCTGGGAATCTGCAATCCCAAACCCAGCAGGGTCTAGAGAAGTGCTGGTGTCCTGTAGACTGCCCTAGTCCTGCTGGTGCCTCAGCTTTCTTGAGATTCCCAGGGCTGACTGGGCCAAGGGTGATTAACTGCTTCTCTAAGGTGTCATAGAGAGTTGGGGAATGAGATTGGAACATTATAGGTGATGTCTATCCGGAAAATTTGAGGCTGTAAAGTAGTGGCTCTCCACTTCCAGTGCACTGATATATAATGCTTTTTTTTCTGTGCTTTCCAGAAGACTGAACCATGAACTTGTTAGATAGAACAAAGAGAGTAGTTATAGATTTCTGTCCTTCAAAAAGTCATGAAATTGGGGGAGATTAGTCTTGTTTTAGATATTTGGGCAGATAAAAACTGGGTAATTGCCTACCAGCCTGTCAGTGCTTATTAAAAAGGATTTGCATAGCATGATGGTGCCTGTCTATAACCCCAGCACTTGGGAAGCTGAGACAGAATTGGGAGTTTGAGGCCTGCCTGGGTTATATAGTGAGTTCAAAGCCAGCTTGGGCTACTTATTGAGACCCTGTTTCAAAAAAAAATGAATAAACAATAAAATCAAGTATTGCTTAATGGTGGCACATGCCTGTAGTTCCACCTACTGAGAACACTGAGGCAGGAAAATCATTTGAGCCCAGGTGTTTGAGACAAGTCTTGGTAACCCAGTTAGACCCCATTTCAAATATAAGTAAGTAAGTAATAAATAAATAGGCTACATCACTAAAATACACGTTGTTTCTATTTGGTTTTAAAGTTTTTTTCAGCAAAAATACAAGACTTTTCTGTTTTTGTCTAATACCTTTTACTCATATTCTGTCATTTAAATCAGTACAAGAATTATCACATAGTAAGGGTCAGTCATAGAGAGGTCAATCCTATTCTAAGAATGGGGGCACTCAGGTATCTACCATGGTCTTGGGTGCTGAAAAGAAGATGCCAGATGATAACTTACAGCTTTGTGTTATTGTCTACTTTTTATTTGGATTCAGACTTATGTCATTAGCAGAAACTTACCATATTTTCCCTCTTGTCATCTGACTCCATTCTCAAGTCATACATGCTGACTTAGACTGTAAATTAAAATGGTTTTACAACCACAGACACTTGCCTCCTATATTATAACCATTCTAGAAATACCAATTGAGCCACAATTAGCTGCAGATTTGTTTTCTACAGCAAAAATACTTGCAAGGACAGTACTATTCCCACACTTGGCATAATGATCTTCAGAGCACTTTGACTGCTTTTTATGTTTCCTGATGTTTCATATCTCTATGGAGCAGTACATACAATACAGAGCAAGTTCCTTTTCTCTAATCCTTCCTAAATCTGAGCTTCCCCTTTGAAATTTCCATTCCTTCTCTTATAAATTTCCTCAGCACTTCAGGGCCACTTAAGGTGATATATGGATCAGCTTCCTATAGAAATAAAGCTTTTTGCTTTTCTAGTTGGTGATTACAAGGATGTATTAGAAACAGAGAACAGAGCTTTGTGGTTCAATCTTGGACTTTGTATATTTCTGGTGGGTTAACCCTTTGGTGGGGGGAGGGAGAATTAATAAGACTCCATCTCAACCAATGACTGGGTGTGGGGCACCTGTGTTCCAAACTTTGGGAAGCCTAAATTAAAAGGATTACAGTCCAGGCCAGCCTGGGCAAAAAGTAAGTAAGACTGTTTTAAAAATAACCAGAATAAAAACAGCTGGAGCTGTAGCTCAAGTAGTAGAGCACCTACTTAGCAAGCATGGGGCTTTGAGTTCAAACTTCAGTACTGCCGGAAAAAAAAAAAAAAACTGCAGCCCTTCACTGTAAGCCTTATTCAGGACACAAAATGTTCCTGTTTGTTGGGTTACCCGCAGGAGCATATTTTAGCCTAAACTATGGCAGGAATTTACAACTTCTACCCTTTTTTTTTTCCTCTGAGATGGGGACTTTGTAATTGGTAAGGCTAACTTGGAACTGACAATCTTCCTGCTTTAGCCTATAGAGTAGCAGGGACTACAGGCTCATAATACAGTGGTCAGGTAACTTCTACTTGTTTTTGAGAAGCCTAGTAGAGGTGTAATGTTCAAGGACAATTCTTAGAGTAATTCCCACCAAATAATAGTGTTAGAAGGTATATGCCACTTTGCTGACCTACTTGTTTTCTTCTAAAAATTAGGATTTTAGGTTTCCAGTTTGAGGTGGTCTGACAATGTTTTGAGACTTAGGTATCAGTATTTTTAGAAGAAAATTAAGAGTTTTTGAGAATTTCCAAGTAGGAATAGAAGTGTAAATCAGGAAAGCCATTGTGAGATTGTTGTTAAAAGTGATCTAGAAGCCAGACGCCGGTGGCTCACTCCTGTATTTGGGAGGCTGAGATTGGGATGGTCACAATTCGAGGCCAGTTTGGTCCAATAGTTTTTGAGATCCTATCTCCAACAGAGCAAAATGGACTGGAGGTGTGGCTTAAGTGGTAGAGCTCCTGCTTTGCAGCATGAAGCCTTGAGTTCAAACCCCAGATTCACCAAAAAACAAAAACAAGGGCTGGTGGAGTAGTTCAAGTGGTAGAACGCCTGCCTAGTGAGCATGAGGCCCTGAGTTCAAACCCTAGTGCCATCAAAAACAAACAAAACAAAAACTGATCTAGAGCTGAGTGAGTGGGGAAGAGTGAGGAGAGTGTGCTTGTATAGTGTATGCTTCTTTTACTTGAATTTTTAACCCTGCGAATGTATTACATTGTCAAAAATACTTTCATTAAAAATTTAGTTAGATATGACCTATTAAAAATACAGCTAGCTATGAGCTGTTAAAAATAAATTTGAGTTCAGTGTGGTGGTGCATGCCTACAGTTCCAGCATTTAAAAGGTAAGAGGATTATAATTTTGAGGCTAGCCTGAGCTACATAGCAAGACCCTGACTCAATAAATAAATAAAAAGAAATTTTAAAGTTTGATTCATAAGGTGACACATGCCTATAGTCCCAGCTATTCAGGAGGCTTGAGCTTTTAAGTTCAAGATAAATATAGCAAGACCCCCTATCAAAAAATAATAAAATAATATTAGGGTACTTGGAGCTATAGCTCAGTGATAGAGCACTTGCCTTGCATAGGCCAGGTCCTCGCCCAATCCTTAGTACCACAAAAAAAAATGAATTGTGCTAGAGTCAATTGGTATCTTGTACATTTAGATTTTTAAAAGATTTTACTTCAATATTACTTCACATAAATTGTTGGTATGTTTCATTTATTTTAATTCATTTCTTCTCAAATATATTAATTCAGATGATACCTCTGGAGAATATGAGGACTCTGCTAGTGTTGGTGCCATCAACCCAGCCTATAGTAACTCCTCCCTTCTACAATCCTCTGGGAACTCAAATAAGCCCTTTGATACCTGCTTTGATGAGAAGATTGCCATTCCTGAAGAGGAAGTAAGTGACAGTTCCTCAGAGGGGACCCTGTGGCTTGAGAAGAGCCTGTGAGGAAAGATCTACTAGACAGCTCCTGCTCAACAGCTTCAGGTCTAATTTCTACAGCTAGTTTCTAAGGGCTGGAGTTTTGTAATCAGAAATGATAAACTACAAAGGAAAATGGCAGAATGATGAACACAGTTGCTAGGTGGCACTAGTGAGCATTTTTTGATCAAGAAAGTATGAATTTCTTTTCTTTTTTCAAACTTGGCTTTTGTCCTGTATAGGTAATGGTTGTCCACAGAGGTACTGAGGGTGTTCCTCTGGTTTTAGGATGAAGTAATGATGGGAAGAGCAGGTAGGGAGGGCTCTCACATAGAGAAGTAGCCAGCTTGTTATAAAAAGTGAGCAAGATGGAGGTGAAACATGGACACATGTAATATCCAACCCTGATTCCTTGCTTTTGTGAAGCTGATATTTCTTCACATGTGATAAAATAACAGAGAAATTAGGTCAGTGCTTTGGAAGTGACACTGTTTGATCTTTGTTTCTCTCTTTGTAGTACTCTTGTTTTAGCTTTCATAAACTCTGGGCATCACAGGCCCAGGCTTTCTTATGAGCATTGCCTATCTGGATCCAGGAAACATTGAATCTGATTTGCAGTCTGGAGCAGTGGCTGGATTTAAGGTGAATATACAGTTTTTCCCTTGTCTTTTTAAATACACACAATCCATCTTCACATCCTTTTTTCCAACGTGCCTATTGGGCAGCATTCTCAGGGGCTACAGGCAGATAGCAGCTGACTCTTAAACACCATGGTTTAAACTATGTGGATCCACTTATACATGGACTCTCTTACAGCAATTTTATAATAACTTGAAAAAACTTACACATGAATTGTATACTTTAGAAATATTGAAAAAATTAGCAAAATGTTGGATATGTCATGTATGTATAAACTATATGAGGTATATATAGTTTATACACCTCATATAAATTGTGGAAACTATACCATACAATATACACATATCTATCATGAAAAATTGAAATTTATCAGAAATTACATACAAATAGTCCATAATTGGAACTGTTCATATTTGAGAAAAATACAAACAAATGTAAAGCTATAGTAAGTATTAACTATATGAAATTTACTTTAGTATGTACTGAACTTCTGTTTTTTAATTTGTAGGTACCTCATGTTGCTATTGTTGTGAGCTCAGGTCTTGTGAATGTGTGCTGAAAATGTGCGATACCACACGCACAGGTCTGTAATCCTGAGGAGGTGAAGTCTGGAGAATCATGAATTTGAGGCCAGCCTGGGCTACAGGATGAGACTTGTCTCAAAAAGAAAAAAACAACCAAGAAGCCCTGAAAAAATGCTGTGTTTTATGAAACATCTCTACATAAACAGCAGTTTGCTGAATAGATTTCAGGAAATTATGTATTGTGATAAAAAGTGCTTTCTTATGGTTCTCACATATTTTTTAATTTATGAACAATTTATTTATTTATTTATATTTGTTGAGACAGGGTCTGGCTGTGTAGCCCAGGCTACCCTCAAACTCTTGACCCTCCCACCTCAGCCTCTTGAGTGCTATGATTACAGTGTGTACCACAGTGTTTGGCTTCTCACATAATTCTCACCATATATAATACTATACAATATTTATATTTATATTTATATTTTTTTGTTTGTGGTACTGGGGTTTGAACTCAGGGCCTATATCTTGAGCCACTCCACCAGTCCTTTTTTTGTGATGGGTTTTTTTCAAAATAGGGTCTTGCAAACTATTTGCCCAGGCTGACCTCGAACCGAAATCCTCCCGATGTCTGCCTCCTGAGTAGCTAGGATTACAGGCATGAGCCACTGGTGCCTGGCTAAAATACATTGTTTATGTTGTTAGTAAGGATTGTGGTCAACAGCTTAGTAGTTAAGGTTTGAGAAGAAAAAATTTTATCCAGATTTTACCCCACATGGGATTGGTGGCCATAGTCCCCTCCTCCCACATTGTTCCAGGGTCCGCTGTATTTCCTTGGCAGTTGACACTTAGAAGTACTTCCCATCTGGTCTTTTGTTTTATCCACATAGTACCTGTGCAAACAGGTGAAACTGCAGATGGGAGAGACTGAGGCTCAGAAAGGTCCAAGGTACCTAGCAGGTCATGTGTACAATCTGATACAGAGCTCAGGCCATTTGATTCCTAACATGGGCTTTTTCCTAAATGTACTGTTGCCCATTTAATTGCCAAACAACAAAATGACTAAACAAACAAACAAACAAACTCAGTTGTCTGATGAATATTCTGGGTCTTTTGTTCTTCTTAGTTGCTCTGGGTCCTTCTGTTGGCCACCATTGTGGGGCTGCTGCTCCAGCGTCTTGCAGCTAGACTAGGAGTGGTCATTGAGCTGCATCTTGCTGAAGTATGTCACCGTCAGTACCCCAAGGTGAGCAGTGTGCTATCATATTCGTCGCTGACCTATGTAGATATCTGTGTCTGGCAATGTGTGCTGGCCTCATTCTATACTGATGCAGTGGAAGACTTGAGGTTAGTGGCCCTGAAGACTGGAAATACCATGGGAAATCCTGCTGTCCCTCTTGCTGCCTCGCCATGTTTTCCCTTTATTCAAAATCTAACTTGAGATTCACTTTTCCCTTAGAAAAGTTCTGCTTGAATAAACACTTTTCACTCTACCTTCTGGCATCTAGCTGCCCAGCTGCTGAGGGAGAGGGCACTCATCTCTGAGCGCTTCTGTGCTTATCTCCATGTTATTCCTTCTATTTACAATATATATCTCTTTGTATTTTGCTTTACCATCACTATGAAAGAGGTAAGCTTTCTCCTTTTACTACAAACTATTTGTAGCAGGATCTTTGGATTTCCTAATTATTTTCAATTTACTCTTATCCTAGGTGTTACACTGTCTCTACAAATTTTGGGCCTTTCTTCCTTCCTCCTAAGGCAGGAATGAAGTCCATGTCTGGGAGACGTTTTTGGGGGAGGTTGGAAATTTGTGGGAATCAAGCTCAGAGCTAGGAAGCACTCCACTGCTGAGCTACATCCACCATTCTGGAAGAAGGTTTTTTTTTGTTTTTTGGTTTTTTTGCAGTACTGAGGCTGGAACTCAGGGCATATACCTTGAGCTACTCCACACGCTCTTTTTGTGTTAGGTATTTTTGCGATAGGGTCTCGCAAACTATTTGCCTGAGCTGGCTTCAGGCAAATCCTACTACTTCCTGAGTAGTAGGATTACAGGCATGAGCCACAGGTACCCATATTGGAGGAAGTTTTTAACTTAACTTTATTTTTAAATAAGATACTGACCTACCTGTAGTATGTTCTGAATACCTAAATGTTAAATCTCCTTTTCTGGCTATGAACCTAAAATATTCTTATGTACTTTTCATAATAACTTTGGCTAGTTATAAGTTCTTCTAGCTTTCCTTTCTTCTGGCAAGTTAATAGTTGTTAGTTTTTTTGTTTTGTTTTGTGAAAATTTTTTTGGACAGTAGGTAACTACAGTTTTTTTTTTCTGGATTCAGTGACCCAGCATTAGCTAGTCTTTGAGCTAGTCTGTCCAGATTGGTTTCCTACTTTGTAATATGCTACACAATTCTGACTAGTTTGCCCTGAGTCCTGCATATCTGACTTTTTTTTACTTGCATATATGTTATTATTACATTAAAGATGACCCCTTCCTAAGTAAGTATTACTCGACCTTTTCAGTTTTGCTTTGTTACTCCAGCTATGGTCAGGATTGGTGTTTTATTCTGCAATCATTTCCTATTCTCTCTTGATGATATTACTACACTTATTCAAGCCCTAAAACTATCTAGACTGTTTTTAAGTAAGAAATATAAATCTATAAATGGAATTTCTATTCCTCTCTTGTGTAGGAAATAGTAAGAAAAAAGTAAAATCAATTGGCATCCTGATCTTGACTTAAGAACTCCATCATAGAAGAACAGGGTCCTTTTCTTTTGGGAGCCACTGCAATGAGGCACTGTGAGAGGCCAAATTCTGATACTTCTGCAGTCAGGAGGCTTATGAAGATTGTGGATCTGTGCCTAAAAGTGAATTCCAAACAAAGGAGGAAGTTCTTAAAATGAATAATTACTACCACATCTTTTTACTCTTTGTTGTGTAGGTCCCACAAATCATCCTGTGGCTGATGATAGAGTTGGCTATCATTGGCCTAGATATGCAGGATGTCATTGGCTCAGCCATTACCATCAATCTCCTGTCTGCAGGAAGATGAGGGGGTTTTCTTCAAGAGTTATAAGTGTGCAAATTTCAAAGCCAAGGTAAAAATGAAAACCTGGCTATTTTCCATTTACAATATTCAACTGAAGTGTCAATGGATCCTTTTTGGAAGCACCTTCTTCTCCCTCAGCAGTTGTAGTCTGCACATCTTCCATTTCCATGGTGGGTTATGTACTGATATTACAGAGTGTGTGGCATTTTTTATTGCAATTATTTATTTGTATATTAGTTTATCCCACTAGATTTGAGCAACTTGAGCATAAGATCCATCATTTTCAGTGGTGTGTCCTAAATTTCTGACATAGTAGACCCTCAGTGAAAGTTACAGACAATGTAATTAAGTTGATGCTGTGTTGTTTGATTTTTTTTTTTTCTTCTTGGTGCTGGGGATCAAAGCCAGAGCCTTGTATGTGCTAGGCAAGATCTCTGCCCCTGAACTGTGTCTGGAGCCCAAGTTGTACTGTGATCCTTAACTACCCAAGGCCCAACTTCCTGCCATGGCCCCTACTTCCCCAAGTCCTAATTCCTCCAAGTGTTTGGTGTCAGGAAAGCTGTCTGGAAGAGAGTGTTTTTCAATGTTTCCTCTCTTTCCTTTAATCTCCATTTCTTATCTGTAACCTAGGGTTCCCCTGTGGGGTAGAGTTCTCATCACCACTGCAGATACTTTTGTATTTCTCTTTTTAGACAAATATGGTAGGGGGAATGGAAATGGTGGGATCAAAGGAACGACGTGGCTGCTGGGAAAGTCTGTCTTTGGTGAGCTCACTATTGCATTTCCTCTTCAAGCTTGGGAAGCTGGAAGCATTCTTTGGGTTTCTCCTCATCATTATGGCCCTCACATTTGGGTATGAGGTAAGTGTACAGACTATACATTAGCTTTTTAAAACAAGGATTTGCTTTGTTTAGTTTTTATCCTTTTATTATAAAGGGCAGTAATAAAGTTAGGTTGGTTTACTTGTATTACATGTGTCAACAAAAAGCCAATGCAGTCCTGGGTTAATTTTGAAGAAATATAATCTATAGCAGGGATTCATGTGCAGGAAGGTGTGCAGAGATTCCTTGGTTAAAAATGACTAGATTCTTGATAGCTGCTTAGTAGCTCAAGCGTTTATTTCAAGCCCTTAGGAGGTTGAGGAAGGAGGATCATGAGTTGGAGGCCGTCTTGGGCTACATAATTAGACACTGTGTAAACAACAGCATCACCAAAAAACTGACTGTACTATCTACGACATTCCTAACTAGACTCCTGGTCCCAAGTTGACCATCCTGACAACAGCACAGCTTTGCACAGCTTTGGGGAGAAGACTTTAGAGTGCCTCTGTTTTTTGCAGGATTATTCTTGGCTACAAACTTAAAGTGGTTCTGTTTTTGCTTATCCAGGTTTAAATTAATTGCAGCTTGAACTTCCCCTTTAGTAAAACAGTTGATGAAGAGCCAGGCATAGGACACATGCTCTGTAATCCCAGCACTCAGGATTCAGAGGCAGGAGGATGGCAAATTTGAAGCCACTCTAGACTACACAGTAAGACCCTTTTTGGTGATCATGGTATCTCCTCTGCCAGGTAAGTATGTGAGACCCTTTTTCAAAACCCTAGAAACCAAACAAACAAAAAACACCACTGATGAATTACAGTGATTAATGGATATTTCCCAGTTTCTGCCTCAGCCCAGACACAGGATTCATAGTCATTAGATGCAGTAATAAAATCTTTCTATGTGCTGTGTTATAAATTTGTTTATGCTTACTGGCCTGCTGAACATTAAAAACAATGTCTAATCCATGAGTGGATAATGCAGGTTATCCAGGTTTCCAAGAAAAATGCTAAACCAGGGAAAGGTATGCATGAGAAGTGTTTATGAATGAATTTCTCAATACCCACTAGCACCAAACATAAGGAATTTTTAGTGAACATAGGCAAACAGAACTGTGATACATGTGGATATTCAAGAACAGAGTCTGTATATTTGGGCCTTTATTCACAGGACTAACTTTGAAACTAATAAGAATAAAGGTCATGGGCTGGTGGAGTGGCTCAAGTAGTAGAGTGCCTGCCTAGCAAATATGAAGCCCTGAGTTCGAACTCCAGTACCACCAAAAAAAAAAAAGCCCTTTGCATTTTTCTGTAAAACACTATATTTTATACACTTCTGTTTTATACCTTTAAAATACGATGTAACATATGGGGAAAATACATGTTTCCAAAAGCAAGACTATTAGAGGAGACTAAGGAAGGAGGAAAAGAAGAAAAGAATGATAGAAAGTGAGTAATAGCCAGGTGCTGGTGGCTCACACCTGTAATCCTAGCTACTCAGGAGGCAGAGATCAGGAGGATTATGGTTCGAAGGCAGCCCAGGCAAATAGTTCATGAGCCCCTATCTCAAAAAACCATTCACAAAAATAGGACTCAAGGTAAAGGCCCTAGATTCAAGCACCATTACCGCAAAAAAATAAATAAATAAATAAAGGAAGTGAGTAATAATGAAATTCATCATATCTGTATAGGAACAAGTCACAGTGAAAACTGTTGAACAAAACAGGGTAGGGGGAAAAGAGTGAAGAAGAGTGCTGGAGGGGGTTAGACTGATTTAAGCACAATGTATTTATAGGTAAATACCAAAGCAAAATTCCCACTGAAAAATGAACAGACACCTAAACAATGAGAGACAGGAATGTAAAACAGGTCATGTAGAGGAGAGGGCACTAGTGGGAAGGGAGCATACAGGAGGGTGTGTGTTTAATGTACTTTCTATATGAGTATGAATGTGGAACTTTGAAACCTGTTGATGTTACCTTATGAAGGGGAATGGAGTAGGAAGGAAAAATATATATATATATATCAAAATGTCACAATGAAACCCCTTGCATAACTATCAGATAATAACAAATATGTATTTCTTTTTAAGTTGAAGGACAGGAAGGGAAAACAGGTCCTGTTCGGGTGTTTAACAGTAGGAAGAGGAGGGCATAAGGAAAGGGTGAAGGGTGAATACTGGATGTATTTTATATTCATGTCTGAAAACAAAGCAATGAAACCTGTTGAATTTATTCTATGAAGGGGGGAGGGGAGATGAGAGAGAAAGATGGAGGGGATAAATCTAATCAAGATGAATTATAAGTACATATACAAATGTTACAATGTGTCGTCCTGTACAACTATAATATGCTAACTTAAAAAGAAAAAAATGTGCGATGTAGCATACGTAGAAAATCTAAACCTGAATTCTCTAAAACCTGGTAGTAAACCTCTTATATTGCTTGAATTTTTTATGATTCTCTATTCTTCATATCCTAAGTAGTTGTTTCAGGAGAAAGGGTTGTAAGGAGTAACGTATAGCAGGGTTCTCTAGTACTGTGTTATTCCCCATCTCTTGTTCCAGCAAAGGCTGATAGTTGTTATGTTAGTATTTAGTATGTTACAGTGAAACCCAGCCAGAGCCAGGTTCTCAAGAGCGTGTTTGTGCCATCCACTTCTGGCTGTTGCACCACTCAAATGGAGCAAGTTATAGGCATCATGGGAGCTATCATTACACCACCAAACATGTACCTACACTCTGCTTGAGTGAAGGTGAGTAAGGCCCTTATCTCAGTGGCCTTCTATACAGTTTATGAGAAATTTTCCTTCATTTGCAAGGGACACAAACTTAGCTTACAACTCTTAGAGCCCTGAGGGAACAAGATATTTCCAAGACTGGACGGTTATAAACTCCACAGGCTTGGAGTATGTTCTTATAATCAAATTGAGTAGAGATTTTTGACCTCACAAAGAAGCTGGGCTAACTTTCTTCATAAAAGGCATGGAGTGCACCAGACTTCATGTGTTTCAGTCTCTAAAACCTGAATGGCCTTGTGAGGTCAAGAGGAAAGTAGCAGGTCAGGAGATAAAGCTCAGCCAAACTTTGCCAGTAAGTGTTACATATTTGCTAACTGGGAGATTTCAGAGACTTTTGTAATTAGGACTGAAATCAGCCTGTTTTTGGAGGACAGTGGTCCTTGCAGCCATAATATCTGAGGGTTCAGTAATCACTTAGTCCCTGGTCCCTATTTGGGGAATGTGCAGTGCTGTCAATGGTATGGAGTTTTTAATCTCTTAACTAGAATTTAGATGAGCATTGTATCTCTTGTACTTCATCTAATAGTTGTTTGCCCTTGGTCTCTCAGATGACTCTAAAATTCTGAGCTGTTACAAGGAAACTTGCTGCAACTGGTGAAAAAATGTTTGCTGCTTGTTATCTCTCTAGTCTAGACAGGTAAACCTCCACAATAAACAGGAAGTTTGATAAGCCAACAAGTACTTTTTCATTGAATCCTGCATTGCTCCCTTTGTTTCCATCATCATCACCGTCTTTATCGGCTCTGTCTTTGCCCAAGCATTTTTTGGGAAAACCAATGAGCAGGTGGTAAGTATATCAGGGTCATGTGTGGGAGTGAATGTTAGGGTAAAATGAAGACTGGAATCTGACAGGAAATTGCCACAATGATTAGAAACTCAGGAAACAGGGCTGCTGGGTTGGCTCATGTAGTTAGAGCACCTACCTAGCAAGTGTTAGGACCTGAGTTCAAACCCCAGTACCACCAAAAAAAAAAAGTAACTCAGGAAAAAAATAGTTGTGTAACTTATTTCTGCCTCTTCATCGTTATATACCAGTCCGTGTGTACGGTCTGTGAGTTGACCAAGCCTAAACCCATCTGTCCCAGCTTTTGACTGGGAAGGGACCTGGCCTCATAGTCACAATTGGCTCATGCTGTCATGTAGCTGGCTTCACTGCTACTTGACTCCTTCTCATCCCATTTTGTCTCCTGTGTATCAACTTCTCCCTGCCTGCCAGTCTTGCTACCTGAGCTAAGAACAGGTTGGGGGAGTCAGCAAACAGAAAGCAGAAACTAACAATGACAGACTTTGTTTTGTCATTTTGAATTCTGTGTCTTCTTGATTCCTGATGCCTGTTCTTAGTTTTTATTTTATTTTATTTTTAACAGTGTTGGGGATGGAACCCAGGCCTTATGATGCTAGGCAAGTACTCTAACAGTGAGTTATACATCCAGTTGCCTATTTAGTTTCGGCTTTTTTTTTTTAAGTTTTAGCAAGGATTGATTTTATATAACATAATAAAATAGAAGTGGGGAGGGATAGGGGGAGAGAGAAATATCTCCTGTACCTCATGTAGGAAATGGGAGTAAAGACTCAAAAAGGTGGTTCAAATCTGTGGTGCTAGGGGAATATAAGTCTAGTAACATTAAGACAATGGATCTGGGTGCCCAAAATGTATGATCATTATTTTAAAATACAGAGATGTTATCTAGGCCTGCCAAAACACAGTGACAAAATAGGTGAGTTTTAAGACTTCTCTGTGTCAGACATGCCTTTCTTTTTACCCATTCAAAGAGCCTTTCTGTTTCTTAGTATCTCAGAGAGGAAGGCAGTTGTAGATAACCCCTTTAAATCTCCTTTTCTTGTAACTTAGCATCTAAAAGTCAGTGGAAGGGGGCTAGCTGCTCTGGCTTTTCAGTTTTTACTTCTTCCTTCCAATGTCTACCTCTGGCCATTTAATATTTAATAATATAATTTTCCTGTCTCCTTTTCTATCTTACCTCACCTCCCCCCTTTTAGTTTTTTGGGGGTTTTTTTGTTGCTTTTGGGTGTTTTTGTTTTTTTATTTGCAGTGCTGGGGTTTGAACTCAGGGCCTGCACCTTGAGCCACTCCATCAGCCCTGTGTGTGTGTGTGTGTGTGTGTGTGTGTGTGTGTGTGTCTGTGTGTCTGTGTGTCTGTGTGTGTGTCTGTGTGTGTGTGTGTGTGTGTCTGTATGTGTCTATGTGTGTGTGTGTTGGAGTTTTTCAAGATAAGGTCTTGTGAACTGTTTGCCTGGGCTGGCTCCAAACCGAGATCCTTCTGATCTCTACCTCCTGAGTAGCTAGGATTACAGGCATGAGCCACGAGTTCCCAGCTCCCCTCTTTAGTTTTGATCATCATTTGTTTTCCATCTGCAAGACCTCTGACCCTTGGTTCTGCATTGACTGAGGTTTCTCTATTTGCGGTGACCCCTCATGTGTGAAACTTTCTTATGAGTCTCTCCTCTATCATCCTTAAAAATGACCAATATTTGTGTATTACATACATACTCTGATTCAGTACAGATTTTTGATGACATGGGATTTTGAAAAGATTGTGGAGGGGTATCACAAATAACTGCTTCCAGTCGTTGCCCAAATTAGAACTTGCATACAGGGTTTTCCTTCAGCCTACCCTTGATATAGGTTCTTTGTGTATGCTGTATAGGAGAGCTCTTCTTATCTGCTCCTTGCCTCTAAAACAAAAGTTGCTCTTAAACTGCTTTGGGTTCTAGATTGATGTCTGCAAAAATAGCAGCAGTCACCATGCTGTCCCCTTTCCTGAAGATAACTCAACTCTCACTGTTGGCATCTACAAAAGCACATTCAGGTTGTGATCTTTGCTCTTGAATTAGTCTTCTTAGCATATTAGCTGCTCTTTTTGTGAGTTCATTTCAGATCAGAGTGTCTCTCGTTGGGAGTGACATTTATTTCAGAGGGGGAGATGCCAGGCAAGCATTTTGGGTTTGGTGGGGGAAAAATAGAGGATAAGTTAAAAAATGGATTATACATCAGCAGTTCCCAAACTGATATGACCATACATTGTTCTATTGGATGTTAGTTGGAGTGAGTGATGAAAATTTTCTTAGTAAAGTGTTCTTTACCAGGGTTTCCCAGACTCTATATGCTGGTTACATCATGACCCTCTAAGAGTAGAATATATAGGGCATAGCATTTCCCAAATGTATTTAATCTTTCCTTGCACCACTCCTGCCATTTTCTAGTACAGTGGGTCAATGAATTTTAATTTGAGAAATATGTGGTAGACCTGTTTTTTCCCAATTTAAGATGGAGGTTGGAGATGGAAGGCTTTAGGAGCTTACAGAAGTGAAAGTGAAACAGGAGTTTTGGACCCAAGGCCCAAACTCCTGGGATTCCATATGTCAGGTCCAGCCCCTCACCCCATATGTCAAATAAAGTGGCATGGTGAAGGCAGAGAAAGGAAATTTATTTCACAACTCAGGACGTGCTATGGCAAGAGGCAGAGTAAGCACTCAGCCCATTTTCAGCCATCTTCAAAGTACAGGGGTACAAACATGAACTATAGATTTAAACAGACAAGAGCTGGGGCAGAGGGAGAGAAATCAAGTATGTGTAATTAAGCAGTGTCAGTCGCAGGTGTGGATTGGTTGGTCGTTATCTCAGTTCTTGTTCTGGGAGAGGTTCCCGAGTTGTTATCTAGAATAAGGCAGATGGTCCATGTGAGGAGACTTTATTGTTGGGGGTAGTTTCTGGTTCCTTGTCATGAGGATGTTGTCAGTTCTGTCTTTCCTGGAATCCAAGGTGACTGCAAGATGACACCGATACAAAATGAAGGAGAGATGTCATGATTTTCTCCTGCTTTCGGTTAATTCGTGGGCCTGAGTAAGGACTCCATGCTTTCCCGCAAAAACAGTTTAAGCACCTCTTATAAAAAGACTGCCTGAGGTTTTCACCAAGGTGTGGATGAAAGCCTTTAGAATCAGACCCAGTCCTGAGCGTAGCTCTGGGGCAGTCAGTGCCAAGCACAGTACTTGGTGTAAAAGACACTTAGCAAAGAAGAGGGAGGAATGCTTCAGGGAAATGCTGTTTTGGGTGCTGTGTAAGCACATGACTGACACAGCACATCTTTCTCCTTTGCCTCTCTCAGGGTGTTGTGCTGGGATGCTATTTTGGGCCTGCTGCACTCTACGTCTGGGCAGTGGGGATCCTTGCTGCAGGACAGAGCTCCACTATGTTAAGAACATATTGTGGTCAGTTTGTCGTGGAGGTGTGTGCTAGTGTCAAATAGAGGGCAATGAGACAATCATTTAGTATGTCTTTATCCCATATTTCTAAGGTCTCTCCTTAACCTCCCCAACTCCTATTCTTTTTCCTGTTCCAGACAGTCATTCTGCTCCTGTGTTTTCTTCCAGAGATTCCTGAACCTAAAATGGTCACATTCTGCCCGAGTGATTCTGACACATTCTATTGCCATCATCCCCACTCTGCTTGTATCTGTCTTCTATGATGTAGACCATCTAACAGGTATGAATGACTTCCTGAATGTTCTGTAGAGCTTACAAGTAAGCAGGGAGCTGTGGAAACTCTTACCTCATTTAGCCGACATTAAGTCTGGTCCTTGGATACAAGCTTCATGTAGAGTACTAGGAGGGAATTGAGAGGAAAAAAGAGGCACACTCTTAATCTATATTAAATACATGAAATCCCATGTATCTAACAGCTTTTTACAAATGGTTTTGTTTTTCAAGTCTGTTGAATGAGAATAATGAGCTATACTTACATACAGAATAACATATTATAGTTCATTGATCTGCCAAACATTAAATGACTATAAGACCCATGCTGAGTCCTATGGAGGTTAAGCAGTCAAGTCAGGGTCAATATTTGTAAAGAGGCAGAGACACTTAGGATTATCATTGATGCTAAGTTAAAGGCAGCTCAGCAGATGTCAGTACAATGCTTGAGCGTTTCAGTATGAAAAGAATAATTTTTTCTCATGAAGTAGGTAAGACAGGATTTGTTTCCCTTGTGCTAACTGTGATGTTCTCTGGAGTTGTAAGGCATCCCTGAAGCTCCATCTATCTTTTTTTTTTTTTTCCTAGTTTCCTTTTGCTCTCGTACCCGTCCTCACATTCACGAGCTTGTGGCCAGTAATGAATGACTTTTTGAATGGAATGTGAGTATACTCATCATCCTTTTCCAAAGGGGGTACTGCAGTGTGGGAGAAGTTATTTTTTTACAACACACTAGTGAGAAATGTGTCAGATAGATCGGAGACTCTGCTTTGAGAGGTGCTTGTTAGTTACTTCCTTTTTGCCTTAGAAAATGGACAGTATAGGACTATGTAGTAAAGGTGGAGAAACATTTTTTCATTTGGCTTTTTAGGACTTTAAGTCTTCAGCTTCAGCAACTGAAGTTTAAGCGCTTTAATTCTATGTTAAATAATCTTAATGAAAAAGGTGAAAGCTAACATTTTTAAGGATATTGAGGGTATTTACAGTGACTTGTTGCATTTTCAGACTAACGGAATGGCTCATTGCATTTTAGGGCTTTTCAATTTTCTAGGGATTTGAGATTTTTTGACAGTATTTTTTCCCCCTCTTCCAATCGTTGTATATCATATCTCATTTAACCTGATCTGGGACATAGTAAGAACCATTTTTCAGTTCTTTTTGCAATGCCTCTAAACCCTGCCCTGTTTAACCCAGCATGATACAGTTTCTTTTTCTGTCTGTGACCAGGTTAGACTATTCCACCACTTACTGTTTTGATTCTTTTATAGAGGATAGGGGATCACAGGAGGAGTCCTGGTCCTTGTCTGTTCTGTTAATATGTACTTTGTAGTGATTTATGTCCAAAATCTAGGACATATGGTATTGTTTGTGATGGCTGCTATAGTTGGCATGGCTTATCTGGGCTGTGTTCTACTTGGTAAGTCCAGTCTGGAGGGAGCAGAAGCATAGGTGTCTGTGATGGAGTAGGTAGTGGCAACTGACATTAAGAAATGAATGGACCCAAAAGAACCCATTGCAGCCTACCTCCTGGTTATCGAGGCAATTTATTTGACATTTTCAAGTTAGCTATTTATAATTCTAACCATGAAATTCAGTTTGATTGCTAAGATCTGACATTGTTTAATTTTTGTCACTTGTCTATCAGTGTCATATGTTTGATGAATGTAAAGAACAGCAGCAATACTGAGAGTGAGAGTTGAACATGGTGGCAGTGCATTGGTGTGGATCACTTTTGGGCTCAAAACCCATAGCTGTCAAAGGAAATAAGTAAATAGTGATATGTGATAGTCTCTTGTTGGATAATTTTAGAGTCATTTAAAAAATCCAGGTTGCAAAACTATAGGTACTTAGAAAAGGAGTGCAAAATTATTTTTATCCAGACTATGAGAAAAGGTAAAGTCCATAGTAAATTATGCAAAAATGGTAATAGTAGTTGTCTTAGGAAAGTGGGAATATAAATATATTCTTTTTTATTTCTCAGTTCTCCTTTAAAATTGTTTACATTCATGAAAAACTGCTATAGCAATAAGATCAATAGAGCCACCTGCCCGTTTTATACAGGTTTCTCTAAAAAAACAGAAGGGTTGGGGATTAGGAATAGCAAAATTTATGCCATTTCTGCTGCAGAGAATGGCTAAAGATGGAGATTAGAACCCTGCTATTTTATTCCACATGACAATGTCTGCCACAAGTTAGGTATCTGATCGAGTAATCACTTTAGTGAATATTGAAAAAGTATGTCCTTTCTCTTCCTTTTCCCAATAAGCATCAGGCATACAAAAAAAGACCCATGTAACTGAGTATGCCCTTGACAGTAATTGTTTTAAAAATCTGTTTATAATTTATGTTATAGGCATGGTAGCTCATGCCTTTGATCCTAGCTACTCAGGAAGTAGAGATCAGGAGGATCTCTGTTTGAGGCCAGCTCAGGCAAAAAGTTTTTGAGATCCCATCTCAACCACTAAAAAGCTGGGTGCAGCCAGGCACTGATGACTCATGCCTGTAATCCTAGCTACTCAGGAGGCAGAGATCAGGAGGATTGCAGTTTGAAGCCAGCCTGGGCAAGTAGTTCACAAGACCCTATCTCAAAAACACCCCCACAAAACACAGGGCTGGCCAGGTGGCTCAATTGGTGGAGTGCCTGCCTAGCAAGCCTGAGGCCCTGAGTTCAAACCTCAGTACCACCAAAAAAGAAAAGCTGGGTGCAATGGTGGTATGTGTCTGTCATCCCAACTACAGCATGAATAGGAGGATCATGGTTCAGTCCTATTCAGGCTTAAATGCAGATCCTCTTATTCAAAAATAACTAAAGCAAACGTAGGGGCATGACTCAAATGGAAGCATATAGAGCCTGGCAAACATAAGGTGCTGAGTTCAAACCCTAGTATTGCCAAAAATAAAAATAAAATTTTCTTACAAGTTAGAGGAATTCTTCCTTCATGCCAATTGTTTATGACGATACTGAGTTGTACTCAGTGATCCTGAGAATAGTGAAATTGTTAATGTTCCATTTTTGAAGGTGAGGGCTGATTATAGAGTAGGCTATTGCCCTTTAATTCCAAAACAGGAACTTCACAGAGTAGCTCAGGAGACTCCAATCCTATTAGCCTGTCAGACATTCTCCGCATTCATCATGATGGGGAACTGAAGAAAAGCAGTTATCTGAGTATTTCCAGGTAGAGAAAAGAAACAAGCCACAAACACAAATCATAGAAACAGACAAGTCAGTGTTGAAAGCAGCATATGAAGCCCTTGTTGGGGAAGACAGAGTCTAGGCTGTTTGGACAGCAGTGGGGTTGGGAGCTCTGACTTGGGCAGCCCTTGGTGGTGGAAGGAATGGGCAAAGCTGGGTGTTTAAGGTCAGAAGCAGTATGCATCTGAGCAGTGCTGGAGGAGCAGTCTTGGTGGGTGAGGGGGTCTTCCCAGAGTCTGGTGAGTGATGACTGTGTTTTATCTTCCAGGATTGGCAGTGTTTAATTGCTCTGGGCATGTCCTTCCTGAACTGTGGGCACACAGTAAGCATCTCTAACTCCTGCTGATCGAAGACGCCAATGGCTGTATTAAGTAAACACTGGATCAGTCCATGCTCTACAGGAAGCCTTCAGAGCCAGTGTATTTCTATGGTTTACTGTGTGAACAAAGTCACAAGTATGTGCTGTTGCACACACTGCATTTAGGACTCAACTGCTGGTTGAGAAAGACTTTGTTTCATGTGTGCTTGAAAGAAGATTATTTTTTTAATTCCTGACCTCCTAAGCCTGAGAAAGCTGACATTGCTGCTACCATTCCAACATTACATTCCTTTTTTTTTTTTTTCAGTACTGGGGTTTGAACTCAGGGCCTACACCTTGATCCATTCCACCAGTCCTTTTTTGTGATTTTTTTTTTCAAGACAGGGCCTCAAAAACTTATTTGCCCATATTGGCTTTGAACCACAGTCCTCCATCTCTGCCTCCTGAGTTGCTAGGATTTGGGCATGAGCCATCAGCACCCAGCTCAAGATTCTTTATTCTGCACTATAAATTTCTCTATGGAAGTTAAGAGTGGTGTGCAAACATAATGAAGGTAAAAAAATGGACAAATAGCAAAACCCACCTGTCCAGAGTTGTTACTATTCACCTTCTAAAGACTCCTCAGAGAATGAAAGCTTATTGGGATTTTCTTCAGAGTCCTTGGAAGTCCTGAAGTTTCTTCCCTATTAAATTGTATTTTATACTACTATATAGTATTTCACAGTGTCAGAAATAGTCCCATATTCCATTTGGTGCTAACTTAAAGAAAATTTACTTCAACCTGTACTGTGGATGTGATAGACAATTTATATAAATTAGGGGCTCCAATGCCAGCATATACAGTGCATTTTGGCAGTATGTTTGTGTGTAATGTTTAAAGATAACAGTTGTACTCTTTGTAAATTGGTCCATGTTCTCCTTAAATGTTATATAAAATAATTGTACTGCAATAGTGTACTGGGAATTAACAGGGGGATAGAGAAGAGCTTCAGACCTAGTATATGTTGGTGCAGTGCTTTCCTGATGATATTTACACTTGAGCACATATAGTTATAAATACTTCACCCTCTCCTCCAAGAGGGTAGTAGTAGCAAAAGATGATGTCATTTATGAACTGAGGTTCTTGGGAGACTTTGGAGGAAGACTCAAAAGGGACTGAAGAGCCATCTTATTTCTTATTCCCAAAAGCCACTTCTCACCAGAATAAACTTTTCTTCTTTGCTTCCTTCCTTCCTTCCTCCCTCCCTCCCTCCCTCCCTCTCTTCCTTCCTTCCTTCCTGCCTCTCTCCCTGTTCTTTTTGTGGTACTGGTGATTAAACTCAGGGTCTCCTGCTTGCTAGGCAAGCACTCTACCACTTGAGCCATGCCCCCAGTCCTTTTGGTTTTGGTTGTTTTATTTTTGACATAGGGTCCCCCAACTTTTGCCTAGGTTGACATTAAACTCAACCTGTCTCTGCCTTCTAGTAGCTGAAATTACAGCCATGTACCATCACACCTAGCTTCAGAATTATGTTTTCCTAATACACCAGTCTTCTTCGTACCCAAGATGACTTACAAGGCAATCTCAGGAACGGTGGACATGAACCTTCTTTTACCAGTCCTTCCTCCTCATCCCCTCAGCAGGTCAGTAGACATCACTGTGGTTTCAGTGTCTTCTCAGCAAGGTGGGACTAGGCTACCTCTCTCCAGCTGTTCCCTCAGAGGGAAAACTGTGAGACCAGAAGGTGGAGCTCTGGAGTAGAGGAAATGGGTCTTCAGCAGGGAGCTGCTGCTCTTATTTCAGCCACTTCTGACATTTTTACAAGGGAAGCCTGAAACTGGGATTCTCTCACGTCATTCACACTTGTCTGGTGGGCATGAATGAGCAAGCGCTATATAGCCATCACCTTGGTGAGAATGAGAATGGAGTGAAGGACTTCTCTTCTTTGGAGCTTTCCTTCTGGAGTGCTGTGTGATTGATGTTCTCTGTTCATCTGCACCCCAAATGCATTATTACTGATACTTTGCACATAGTCAAAAGACAACCTGGGTGGATTGATTGTCTTTTATAAGACATTAAGAATAAACTACTATGTTTCATTTACTGTGTATTTTCTCAGTGCCTCAAGTAATACAGCACAGAATCACAAATGACAGTTCCCCTACCAGTTCCTCCTCATACCTGCCCTCCTCCCCTATCACCAGTGTTCCTGGATTTGGCATAAAGCTACTCTAAAGATATCTGAGTCTGACATCTTCAGCTTTTACCTGGCAGGAAGGTGAAGGTCAAATTGACCATAAAAAAAGTTTCTCAGACAGAGGGTATAAGATTGTATAGCAACAGTTGCCTTTGCACTAGGTCTGATTGCCTTCAGTCAGTCTCATATTGTCAAACATTGAGCCCAGGCAAAAGCTGCTACTGTTCTTCTAACAGTTATATTTATGACTTACAGTGACAGAAAGGCAGCTAATGGCATGCTATATTTCTATCAGTGTAGCATTTTACAATGTCAGAAGCATTCCCCTATTCCATTTGGTCCACAACAGACAGAAAGAGTACTTCAACCTCTAGTCTGGGAGCAGTAAACAATATGTCAAAACTTAAATCCTCCCAAGTCGGCATGTGCAGTTTTGGCAGTGTTTGTGTGACATGTTTAAGGATATACAATTGTGCTTTTTGTAAATTGGTCCTTGTTCTCCTTAAACGTGACATGAGATCATTGTACTGCTATTGTGTATTAAGAATTAACAGGGAATGGGGAAGAGCCTCAATTGGCTCCCGTGAGGTTCAACTAGGGTTGTCAGTTTATAGTAGGGCTTTTAGTGAATGTTTAACAATATGTAAACTTGATTTGTAATTAAATAAAATTCTTTCTCCAATTTTGTTTCCGAGTTACTGTTTTAACCTTGAAACTACTTTATTAATAGGGTCTCACTTTTGATACAGTATCAAATTCCATCCTGAATGACAAATACTGATAGTACTTCTCTCCTGGAAGGGATAGCAACATAAAGGGGGTTAGTCCTCACAAGATTTGGGCTCATTTTAGACACCAAGACACTAATTTCTGTTTACCCACTTAGTTTTGCAATAGCTAAAAGTCAGACATCATTACCATGTTTAAACTGGAAATTTTATTCTACATTTCTCTACTGTAAACTGAATACTTTTTTCATTTCTATTTTTCACGGTGTTGTCATTGAACCCAGGGCTTTGAACCAGTATATCCAGCCCATCTGAATATCTGTAGTCTTGTTAATCATTCAAGTAGAATTTTATAATCTATGTCTGACTATAAGAATTAGTATTGGGCTGGTGACTCAAGTGGTAGAGCGACTGCCTAGCAAGCGTGTGGCCTTAAATTTAAGCCCCAGGACCGCCAAAAAAAATAATAATAATTAGTGAATATTTGAACAGAGAAATTGAAGTTGCTTGACTTAAAAGCAGTGAACATTTTGGCAGACCTGATGTATGCATGGACATATTGGCTCCTGTCAGAGGTGAGGCTCAGGCACAATGAACTGTTGACACATGGGAAAACCTAAGTCAGCACTTTTTTGCCCCAGGAGTAACACCAGAGCTTCGTTTTCCTTTTGTGTTGCAAGCTTTCCTTCACAGGAGCTGAGCACTATAACAAACCCCACAGAGGTCCTGCATATTGGCCTTCTTCATTTAGCTCTCCTTAATTTAGGTTTAATTTCAGAACTGAAATAGGATGCAAAACAACTTGAAAATCCTTGAGACATTTCATCTAACTGCCCTTTGAAATGCCTTCTCCTCTTTCATTGGGAGGACCAATGACTAATTGTTTTAGCTTTTCCCATTGCCTTAGCTTATACAAGTAAAAATGGCAAAGTCATTACTATGTGCTAGCCCTGGTCTAAGCACTTGTGCTGTCTCAGTCCTTGTAATAAGATCAGTCTCTATATAGATGAAACGACTGAAAGGCCTAAAGTAACCTGACTATATCACATTGCTAATAAATGTGATCTTTTATTACACATTTATTACTTGAGTTCAAGTAGCTTAATGCCAGACGCCCATGTGCATTTCCAAACTGCCATGTAAAATATATAGTATACCCCTGTTCTGTATCAAGTCACCAAACTCTGTTGTTCAACAGTACCAGTAACACCGACAGAGCAAAGCATTTGCTTGATATTCTGAATAGTGCTAGAGAATGTTTAGCTCAGAAGTTGTCAGTCGATAGATTTTGTTTTATCTGTGCTACATTTTAAAAAGTATTTTTGGATGCTTTGGCAGGCTTAGAAAATGGACATGGTCTCATATGGTCCTACGCTGGCAAGCTGAGAATAAGAGGTTTCTTCCTTTTTATTACCTGTCTGCCCCTGAAAGTATCTTACCTATTCCTGTGCCACTTAGCCACATTTCTCAATGTCTCAGAACCAAATTACAGACTTTTCCCATGGAGTTCTTTCTATGAAATGGTCTTAGTGATACACTGTGTGGACATCACAGAAAGAGAAGTGCAACCCTGTTTACTTCATAATGAGGAAGCCCACCATCTTTGCCCACTAGGGAAAGGTTTCAGTGAATTAGTAAGTTTGACAATGTCACTAAAGGCTATGATTTAAATCCTGACGTGAAGAACCAAGCTGATCTGAAGAACTCTTCCTGCCTTAAAGTTAGTATCACTCAGCATCTTCGTAGCCCATTAGTTGGAAATGGTTTGGTTCTGAGTACCATCTGGTCTATGTCATCCTCACATAGGCATCACAACACTCCTGTGAAGTTATATAGGACAATTTGTTATGTGTTAAAAATACATACTTTTTGACATCTAATGAGACAGTCTATTAGTGTACTTGGATTTGCAAATGTAGCAATTCTTCCCATTTTGCACACAAGGAGATTAAGTTTCCAAAAGGACACATGGGAAGGAATAGAGTTGGGGCTTGACCCAACTCCACTGCCCTTTCCATTGCATTATAATAGGGATGGCTGCTTCTTACAGATTTATGTCTATGTTGTACATTAATATACAGGCTGTTAGTGGCAAAGGGTAATAATGTTCCTAACACCCTAAGTAATAACAGAGGAAATGAAATAAGAGTCAGTTGTATTCAGGGGAAAGAAAAACAAAATACAACCTACAGATCTACACAAACCATCTGAATTCAGTTTTCAAGGAATGAAGTATGGTGATACACTTTGAGCAATTTTGTTTTGTTTTCAGTGCTGAGAATCAACCTAGGGCCTACAGGATCTGGCCAAGTTCTCCCTTCCAAGTACTAACCAGGCTGGCCCTGCCTAGCTTCTGAGATCAGATGAGATTAGGTACATTTAGGATAGTAGGGCCATGGACGTATCTAGGCTGCCACTGAGCTATATCCTCAGTCATGGTAATGTGTTTTTGTTGTTTGGTTGCTTTTTGGCAATATGGGGCTTGAACACAGGGCCTGACACTAGTCCTTGAGTCATACTCCTACTTTGTAATTCATTTTAAAAGCAGCTTAGGTTATCCTGATTCAGTTTGGCAAATGTTTGGGATCCACAGTTCATCTCACTTTCAGCATTTTTCATTATCGTTGTTTGTGGACTAGGAGCACTTTACCACTTGAGTCATGCCCCCAGACATTTTTGGCTTTTTGTTTTTTTTCAAATAGTACTTGCATTTTTGTCCAGATGAGCTTCACACTATGATCCTCTTACCTAAGCTTCTTGGGTAGCTGGGATCACAGACATGCACCAGCATGCCTGGCTTATTGACTGAGATAGGATCTTGCTTTTTGCCTGAGCTGGCCTTGAACTGTGATACTGCTTTCCAAGTATCAGGGATTACAGGTGTGAGCAAGCATACCTGTCCATCCTTTAGTTATTTAATGAAAGGCTTTGTGTTTTTCTGCACAGATAACACAAGGATAAAGAGGCCAGAATTATAGGACTCAAGATTTAGACCATTTGAAATCTGATTTCCAATACACTCAGTAGTAAAATACAAAAGTCCTCTGCATTTCTGCTCATCCTGATCTGAAACGCTGAGACTTAGAGGCAAAATAAGTCCTTCCTCTTTTAAGTTGTTTATGTCAGGTATTTTGTCATAGCACTGAAAAGCTTAATTCAGAAAACCTAGTACCAGAGAAGTGGGGTTATTGCTGTTATTGTTTCTCACTATGTGATTCAGAAGCTTTTGGAACTACTTTGTGGGAGGAATTTGGAAACATTTGGGAATGCAGGCTAGAAAAGTCCTAGAATGCGCTAAGCAGAGCTTACTGGGTGATTCTGGTGGAAACTCAGAAGACTATTTTGCTGATAGGGATGTGGAGAGTGAAAACCATGCTCCTGAGCTTTCAGATGGGAGTGAGGGTTCTATCGGGAACTGGACTAAAGGCCGCATGTGTTACATTCTGGCAAAGAACTTGTCCATGTTTTGTCCATGCCCTAAGACACTGTGTGAAGCTGAGTTTAAAGGTAATAGACTCAAGCTGGGTGCTGATGGCTCACACCTGTAATCCTAGCTACTCAGGTGGCAGAGATCAGGATGATTGCGGTTTGAGGCCAGCCCAGGCAAATAGTTCAAGACCCTATCTTGAAAATACCATCACAAAAAGGCTGGTGGAGTGACTCAAGGTGAAGGTCCTAAGTTCAAGCCCCAGTACCACAAAAAAAAAAAAAAAAAAAAAGGTAATGGACTCATTAACTGGTAAAGGTAGTTTCAAAGCACTCCAGCTTCATGTTGTTGCATGGGTACTGCTACTTTTAACAATATTTATACTGGGAATTGGCAGCAAGAAGCAGAGAGATAAGATTTTAAAATAACAGAAAAGTCTGGGATAAGAAAGGCTTGGTTTCTGAAAAGATTAACACTATTTTAAAAAGAACCAAAGCCAGGTGTGGTGGGACACACCTGTAATTCTAGCTCTTGGAAGACTGAGGCAGGAGGATCCAGAATATAAGGGCAGCCTGGGCTGGGTAATAAACCTATCTCCAAAAATCAAAAATTCAAACAACAACAACCAAAAAGAGATCGAGTATCTTATATTGGGACAATAATAAAAATGCCTTGAGGACATCTTGGGAATCAGCAAAATCCTACCAATTGTAGCAAGTGTGTAAAGGGGTAACTCACTTAAAAGACTTCCCCTTGAGAAAAGAGCACAGCTCAGACACATGGCTTGCACAGGGCTGCCTAGGAAGTTGTTTTGCCAGGATTCATTTCACCCTGCCCAGCTGCCCAGATACTCAGAGGCCATGGAAGCCATGGTTCAAGTGAATCTGGTTACTGTTTGCATTTGTAGCAGACGTTGGCATCAACCACATGAAGCTGGTCTTTCTGGCATGCAGAATCCAAGAATTTTGGATTCATGGGGTCTTCCATCCAAATTTCAAAGAAAAGTCTTACAGGCCAGGCCATTGCAAAGGGGGCTCATAATCCTTGCAGGGAGCCTCTGAGAGGACAATGCATGAAGCTATGAGAGGGAAGCCCAAAATGCAATGGAGGAAGTTAGAAAGGCAAGGAACATGGAATGTATCCTGAGAGAAGCCACAGGCATTCCTCAGCCCATGAGGGCCGGCCTAGGAGGGAGGCTTTGTGGTGTAGAGCCAACAAGGTTGCAGGGGTGAAGCTCTCTCTCTCTCTCTCTCTCTCTCTCTCTCTCTTTTGCAGTACTTGGGGCTGAACTTAGGTCTTTGCACTTACTAGGCAGGCATTTTAGTACTTGCGCTACACTGGCAGCCCTTTTTGTGTTAGTTATTTTTGAGACAGGGTCCCATTTTATGCCCAATAATCCTCCTATTGCACTTCCCCATGTAACTGGGGAATTATGGGCATGAAGCCACCATGCCATTGGTTGACATAGGGTCTTGCAAACTATGCTCCTCCTGATCTCAGTCTCCCAAGTAGCTAAGATTGCAGACTTGAGCCACCATGCCTCCCCTCCATAGCTCCTTTCTATATTCCCATTCCTCCCTTTTGTAATGGGAATGTTTATTCTGTGCCATTGTATCTTGGGAGTATGTAAATTGTTTTTTCATTTTACCAGGGCTCACAGCTAAAAGTTTGCATTAGTTTGCATTGAATCTCAGAGGACACTCTGAACTTGAACTTTTGAACAATTTCAGAAGTGCTAAGGCTTTGGAAACTCTTGAAGATGGACTTAAGGCATTTTGCATTATGAGATAGATGTGAGACTCTTAGGGGCCAGAGGCAGAATATTATGATTTGGATACAAAGTGTTTTCCCAGAAGACTCGTGTTGAATGCGTGGTCTCCAGCTGGTGGATTCAATTGTTAAGAGGTGATTGAATGCCGGGTGCCAGTGGCTTATGCTTGTAACCCTTGCTACTCAGGAGGCAGAGATCAGGAGGATCGAGGTTCAAAGTCAGCCTGGGCAAATAGTTCACAAGACCTCTGGAGACCATAGTGTCAGTTACGCAGGTGCAGCCTTGCGGGGAGAGGAGCACAGCCCCTGGAATGCTGTCTTGGAAACAGCACAGCCTCCAGAGGGCAACCATGGAAACGCTGTAACCATGAGAATGCTGTCTTAGGAAGGCAACCTTGAAAACACAGACATGAGAACCTGGCCTTGAGCCATCATGCTCTGGCTGGATGCCAAAGTACACTTACGTAACACTGTGTGTGTGTGTGTGTGTAACTTAAATGTTCATATTTAAGATTTTAAATTTTATCATAGCCAGGCATTGTGGCTCACATTTGCTTAGCTACTTGGAAAGCTAAAATCAGGAGGATCACGTCCAGCCTGGGCAAAAAAGTTCATGAGACTTCATCTCAACAGAAAAGGCTGGGTGCAGAAGTATACTGCTGTCGTCCAAGGTGTGGCAGGAAGTGTAAAAAGGAGGCTCATGGCCCAGGCCAGACTGGGAAAAAGTGAGACCCTCTCTCTCACACACAAAAGCAAGAAGTGTTGGAGATGTGGCTTAAGTAGTAGAGTTCCTGCCTAGCAAGCGAGAAGCCCTGAGTTCAAATCCAAATATAGCCAAAATAAAGTTTTATCATAATTATCTGGTGGAAGAGTCAAAAGATTTTCAACACTGGGCCTTTCTTTTATGGAACTATAATTGGTTGGAAATGAATCAAACCTATCCATTTTCTTTTTTTTTAATTTTTATTTTATTCATATGTGCATACAATGTTTGGGTCATTTCTCCTCCCTTCGCCCTGCCCCCCCCTTACCCCTCCCCCCTCCTTTTCCCTCTCCCCCCCACCCCCTCACTACCTGGAAGAAACTATTTTGCCCTTATTTCTAATTTTGTTGAAGAGAGAGTATAAGCAATAATAGAAAGGAAAAAGGGTTTTTGCTGGTTGAGATAAGGATAGCTATACAGGGAGTTGACTCACATTAATTTCCTGTGCGTGTGTGTTACCTTCTAAGTTAACCTTGATCTAACCTTTTCTCTGGTTCCTGGTTCCCTTCTCCTATTGGCCTCAGTTGCCCCAAAGTATCTGCTTTAGTTTCTCTGCGTTAAGGGCAACAAATGCTAGCTAATTTTTTAGGTGTCTTACCTATCCTCACCCCTCCCTAGTGTGCTTTCGCTTTTATCATGTGCTCAAAGTCCAATCCCATTGTTGTGTTTGCCCTTGATCTGATGTCCGCATATGAGGGAGAACATACAACTTTTGGTCTTTTGGGCCAGGCTAACCTCACTCAGAATGATGTTCTCCAATTCCATCCATTTACCAGCGAATGATAACATTTCGTTCTTCGTGGCTGCATAGAATTCCATTGTGTATAGATACCACATTTTCTTGATCCATTCGTCAGTGGTGGGGCATCTTGGCTGTTTCCATAACTTGGCTATTGTGAATAGTGCCGCAATAAACATGGGTGTGCAGGTGCCTCTGGAGTAACCTGTGTCACAGTCTTTTGGGTATATCCCCAAGAGTGGTATTGCTGCATCAAATGGTAGATCGATGTCCAGCTTTTTAAGTAGCCTCCAAATTTTTTTCCAGAGTGGTTGTACTAGTTTACATTCCCACCAACAGTGTAAGAGGGTTCCTTTTTCCCCACATCCTCGCCAACACCTGTTGGTGGTGGTGTTGCTGATGATGGCTATTCTAACAGGGGTGAGGTGGAATCTTAGTGTGGTTTTAATTTGCATTTCCTTTATTGCTAGAGATGGTGAGCATTTTTTCATGTGTTTTTTGGCCATTTGAATTTCTTCTCTTGAGAAAGTTCTGTTTAGTTCACTTGCCCATTTCTTTATTGGTTCATTAGTTTTGGGAGAATTTAGTTTTTTAAGTTCCCTATATATTCTGGTTATCAGTCCTTTGTCTGATGTGTAGCTGGCAAATATTTTCTCCCACTCTGAGGGTGGTTTCTTCAGTTTAAAGACCATTTCTTTTGTTGAGCAGAAGCTTTTTAGTTTTATGAAGTCCCATTTATCTATGCTATCTCTTAGTTGCTGTGCTGCTGGGGTTCCACTGAGAAAGTTCTTGCCTATACCTATTAATTCCAGAGTATTTCCTACTCTTTCCTGTATCAACTTTAGAGTTTGTGGTCTGATATTAAGATCCTTGATCCATTTTGAGTTAATATTGGCATAGGGTGATATACATGGATCTAGTTTCAGTTTTTTGCAGACTGCTAACCAGTTTTCCCAGCAGTTTTTGTTGAAGAGGCTGCTTTTTCTCCATAGTGTATTTTTAACACTTTTGTCAATGACAAGTTGGTTATAGTTGTGTGGCTTCATATCTGGGTCCTCTATTCTGTTCCACTGGTCTTCATGTCTGTTTTTGTGCCAGTACCATGCTGTTTTTATTGTTATTGCTTTGTAATATAGTTTGAAGTCAGGTATTGTGATACTTCCAGCATTGTTCTTTTGACTGAGTATTGCCTTGGCTATTCGTGGCCTCTTGTGTTTCCATATAAATTTAATGGTAGATTTTTCAATCTCTTTAATGAATGTCATTGGAATTTTGATGGGAATTGCATTAAACATGTAGATTACTTTTGGGAGTATAGACATTTTTACTATGTTGATTCTACCAATCCATGAACATGGGAGATCTCTCCACTTTCTATAGTCTTCCTCAATCTCTTTCTTCAGAAGTTTATAGTTTTCCTTGTAGAGGTCGTTCACATCTTTTGTTAGGTTTACACCTAGGTATTTGATTTTTTTTGAGGCTATTATAAATGGAATTGTTTGCATATATTCTTTTTCAGATTGTTCATTATTACTGTATAGAAATGCTAATGATTTTTCTATGTTGATTTTATATCCTGCTACCTTGCTATAGCTATTGATGATGTCTAGGAGCTTCTGAGTAGAGCTTTTTGGGTCTTTAAGGTATAGGATCATGTCATCTGCAAATAGGGATATTTTGACAGTTTCTTCACCTATTTGTATTCCTTTAATTCCTTCTTCTTGCCTAATTGCTCTGGCTAGGAATTCCAGTACTATGTTGAATAGGAGTGGAGATAGTGGGCATCCTTGTCTAGTTCCTGATTTTAGCAGGAATGGTTTCAGTTTTTCTCCATTAAGTATAATGTTGGCTGTAGGTTGGTCATATATATTTTTGTTTATTTTTTATTTTCATAGTGCTGTTCTGGGGGTACATTGTGACATTTACAAAGTTCTTACAATATATCATAGTTGAATTCACCCCCTCCATCATCCTCCTTTGTCCGTTCTCCCCCATTTTAGACTAGTTCAGTATGTCTTATTTTTCCATTTTCATACATGAGTACACAATATTTCCACTATATCATATTCACCCTCCTACACCCTTTCCTTATATCCCTCCCACACACACACTGGTACCAACCTCCAAACAGGAACTGTCTTACCTTCCTGTTCTCCATTTTTGAAAGAAGGCATTTTTGTTGTTTAAGATAGCTATACAGGAAGTCTAATGTGGCGTTTCCATGTATCTATGTATTACAAGCAGAAGTGATTCATCTCTATTTTCTCCTTTCTATGTTAGTCCCCTTCTTATGGTGATTTCAACAGGCTTAAAAATTCTATGTTCATTCTTATATAGAAAGTACATCAACCATATTCACTTCCTTAACTTCCTTCTTTTACCCTCTTTCTCCTGTTAGTGACTTCCCCTTAGCGTAACATGTTTTTTTATAATATTGCTTGTATTTGTGTTGTGTCTGTCTCCCACTTATGAGAGAAAACATGCAACCTTTGTCTTTTTGAGTCTGACTTACTTCACTTAACATGATGTCCTTCAATTACATCCATTTATCATCAAACCACATAGTTTCATTCATCCTTATGGCTGAATAAAACACCATTGTGTGTATGTGTCTATCTCATATTTTCTTAATCCATTCATCAGTTATAGGGCATCTGGGTTGTTTCCATAACTTGGCTATTGTGAACAGTACTGTAATAAACATCAGTGTGCAAGTGTCTATTGTATCCTGATTTACATTCCTTTGGGAATATCCCTAGGAATGGAATTGATGGATCATATGACAGTTCTAGTTTTAGTTTTTTGAGGAGCCTCCATATTGTTTTCCATAGTGGTTGTACTAATTTACATTCCCACCAACAGTGTATGAGGGTTCCTTTTTCCCCACATCCTCTCCAACATTTGTTGTTGTTTATGTTCTTGATGATAAAGCTATCTATTTTCAATGCCCTTAACATCTTCGTTTCCTCCTAAGTCTCCAAAGGTGTTGAGTGTGCAAACCCTGCTGCCTTTGTGTGACTTTGAACATCATTTTTCTCTTTCAGCATTAAAGTTCAGTGTCTCAGGAGGGGGCAGATTAAGATGTTGGTTAGAAGTAACTTTTGTTTTGACTCTGTAAATGAGAAGAGTCACAAAACAAAGGAGAGACTATATTTCAAAAAGAGAAAGAACACTGGGAAAGAAGTGGCAGAACAGCTGAGAATCACAGAGAAACAAATGAAAGAGAAAAGCTACTCAGTCTCAAGCTCCATCCCCAGCTCCCTGGGGTAGGGGACAGTGGAAGAAACAATCACTAGGTAAACCAGATGGCCCTAGAAAAAGACTGGCAATTCTAGGTACAGAATAATCATACATACTCTGCAAGCCCTTAAGCCCAATGTGGGACTTAGTGAGACTATGACTACTTCTGTATAGAAGGCTAGTCTTGGCAAAAAAAAAAAAAATTGTTACTCCCCTATCTCAAATTGCCATAGCAAGATACCATCCTGAGAGGGGGCACCTATTGAGACTGAGATACTCTGGAGGCATGAAAACAAGAAACAAGCAAGGCTCAGGGAATCTTGAGATATCCTGTCACTGTGTCTGGGTGAGAGACAGCCGTAAGAGGTGGTCGTGGAGAAGGAAAGGGTGTGTGTGGTCCTCTTGAGAAGGGATCTCAGGAAGTGAAGGGCACAGTGAGCAATGGTCTCACTGTCCCTGGCAAAGAGTGAGTTCTATTGCCTGAGGGTCACAGTAGAAACCAAGTACTGAGCCTGTGGCAATTGTAATACTGCCTCTGAGACCTGCTTCCTGGCTACTTGTGTTGGATTCCAGGTGGCCCTAAAAGCTCCAAGCATAGGTCTTCCAAATCATGTGATTCCCACAGCCTCCTTCTTTCCCCTCCCCCAAAGGGGTCTAAAAGTACTGAGACACACCTCTAGGAGCTGCATCCTGGTATGTGTTTGCTGTCAGGGTGGACTGAAAGCCTCAAGCTCAGGCCTTCCAAATCATGTGATTTCCATAGCCTTCTGCCCTCACAGGGTTCCGAGGCCTGAGCTCAATGTTCTCAGTCCTATCCAGCAGCAAACCTTCACTGGCATGTAGTTCCCAGGGATGTGTCTCAGTGCTCTCAGACACCACACAGCAGTTCCCCTCCCTGGGAGAGGATCCTACACACAGAAGAGGAAGAACATGAAAGTACAAGAAAGAACAAATCTAATTAGATAAATAGGTAAGTAAATGATGAACAGAACATAGGGATATTCTCATTTCTATGGAATAGAAATGAGGAATAGTGTTTGATAGAGTCAAACGCTACAAAAACAAAGAAAATGGCAGGAATTATGTATCTTTTGAAAATAATTCTAAATGTTAATGGTTTCAATTCTCTAATAAAAAGACATAGACTAAAACATTAGATGTGAAAAAAAAAAACCAACCATTTGTTGCCTATAAAAACTGCATCTCACTGGCAAAGACAAATATAGGGTTAAAATGAAAGAATGGAATAAGATTTTCCAAGCAAATGGAGCCTGAAAGCAAACAGAAGTAGCTATGCTCATATCTGACAAAGCAGACTTCAAACCAAAATTAGTCAGAAGAGACAAAGAAGGTCATTTCATTGTGATAAAGGGAACAATCTACCAAGAGAATATAACAATTGTAAACATATGTGCACCAAGAATCAGCATCTGCAGTATAATACTGAATTCTGTGCATACTGAGCATTAGTGATTTTTCCTCAGAGCAGTCTCTTTCACATATCCTTAGAGATTAAGGGTCTATAAAAATAATAAAAAATAAAGCTCTCCCAAAAAAGAAAAGCCCAGTCATATTCATTGCTGAATTGTACCAGACCTTTAAAGAACTAATACCAATGCTCCTCAGACTATTCCATTAAATAAAAAGGGAAGTAATGCTACCAAACTAAATTTGTTAAACTAAACTGGATAAGGACACAATAAAAAAAGAAAATTTAAACCAATTTCCCAGATAAACAGAGATGCAAAAATTCTCAGTAAAATACTTGCAAACCAAAGTCAACAATACATTTAAAAGATCATGCATGTAAGGATGGTTCAACATATGCAAATCAATAAACATATATAGCACATAAACATAATAAACATGATCTCAGTAGAGGCAGAAAACCCAACATTGCTTTTTGATAAAAGCTCTGAAGAAATTCGGCCTAGAAGAAACATGCCTCAATAAAATAAAGGTTATATATAACAAATCTATAGTCAACATTGTACGAAACAGGGAAACACTGAAACCCTTTCTTTTAAAGTTAAGAATAAGACAAGGGTGTCTTTTAAAGTCAAGAATAAGACAAGGGTGTCTTTTCTCTCCACTCTTATTTGATATAGTACTTAATTATAAGCCAGAATAAAAAAGATAAGAGAAAGAAATAAAAGGAATATAAATAGGCAAGGAAGAAGTCAAATTATCTCTATTTGCTGATATGATCAAATAATTAAAAGACCCTGAAGATGCCACCAAAAAAACAAAACAAAACAAACAAACAAAAAAACCTCTTATAACTGATGAATGCTTTTGGTAAAATAAGCAGAAAACAAAATCAACATATAAAAATCAGTAGCATCTAGGTGCCAGTGGCTCACGCCTGTTATCCTAGCTACTCAGGAGGCAGAGATCAGGAGGATGGAGGTTCAAAGCCAGTCCTGGGCAAATAGTTTGTGAAACCCTACCTTGAAAAAAACCACAACCAAAAAGGCTCAAGGTGTAGGCCCTGAGTTCAAACCCAGTACCACAAACACACACAAAAAAGTAGCTTTCTATTCACCAATAATGAAGAGGATGAGAAAGAAATCAGTAAACAATTCAGAATAAACTTAAATAAGGAGAACTTGTCAATGAAAACTATAAAACTTTGTAGAAAGAAGTTGTGGAAGACACTAAAAGATGGAACGATTTCCTATGTACATGGATTGGCAATATTACTATTATGAAATGGATTGGGGCTGGAGGTGTGGCTCAAGTGATAGAGTACCTGCCTAGCAAGTTCAAGGCCCTAACTTCAAACCATAGTAACACACACACACACACACACACACACGGCTATACTACTGAAAACAGTCTACCAATTCAATGCAACCTGTATCAATATCTTAGTGTCATTCTTCACAAAAGTTTTTAAAAATCCTAAAATTGATATGGAAGCACAAAAGACCCCAAATAGCAGAAGCAATCCTGAGCCAAAAGAGCAATGCTGGAGGGATCACAATACCTGACTTAAATACAGAGCCATAGTAACACAAACAATAAGGTACTGGCATAAAAGCAGACATATAGACCAATGTAATAAAATGTAAGACCCAGAAGGAAGATCACATAGCTTTAGCCATCTGATTTTCAACAATGGAGTAAAAAACTTACATTAGAAAAAGGTGCCTCTTGCACACCCATGTTTATTGCGGCACTATTCACAATAGCCAAGTTATGGAAACAGCCAAGATGCCCTACCACTGACAAATGGATTAAGAAAATGTGGTATCTATACACAATGGAATTCTATGCAGCCATGAAGAAGAACGAAATGTTATCATTCGCTGGTAAATGGATGGAATTGGAGAACATCATTCTGAGTGAGGTTAGCCTGGCCCAAAAGACCAAAAATCGTATGTTCTCCCTCATATGTGGACATTAGATCAAGGGCAAACACAACAAGGGGATTGGACTTTGAGCACATGATAAAAGCGAGAGCACACAAGGGAGGGGTGAGGATAGGTAAGACACCTAAAAAATTAGCTAGCATTTGTTGCCCTCAATGCAGAGAAACTAAAGCAGATACCTTAAAAGCAACTGAGGCCAATAGGAAAAGGGGAACAGGTACTAGAGAAAAGGTTAGTTCAAGAAGAATTAACCCAGAAGGTAACACCCACGCACAGGAAATCAATGTGAGTCAATGCCATGTATAGCTATCCTTAGCTCAACCAGCAAAAACCCTTGTCCCTTCCTGTTATTGCTTATACTCTCTCTACAACAAAATTAGAAATAAGGGCAAAATAGTTTCTGCTGGGTATTGGGGGGGGGAGAGGGAGGGGGCGGAGTGGGTGGTAAGGGAGGGGGTGGGGGCAGGGGGGAGAAATGAACCAAGCCTTGTATGCACATATGAATAATAAAAGAAAAAGGAAAAAAAAAAAAGAAAAAGGTGCCTCTTCAACAAATGATGTAGAGAAAACTGGATATTCACATGTAGAACACTGAAACTAGACCTCTGTCAATCTGTACAAAAATCAATTCAAAAATGAATCAAAGATATTAATGTAAGATCTGAAACTTTTAAACTACTACAGGAAAAATAGTGAAAACACTTGAAAATATAGGCATGGGCAACAACTTTCTGAATAGGACTTCAATTGCTCAGGAAATAAGAAAAAAATTAAAAAATGGGATTGGGATTGCATCAAATTTAAAAGCTTCTGCATATCAGAGGAAACAATTACCAGAAAGAAGAGACAACCCACAGAATGGGAAAATAAGTTTGCCAACTATTCACTAAACAAAGGATTAATATAAAGAATACATTAAAAGCTCAAAAAAGTAAATTCCAAAGAACAAACAATCCAATTCATGAATGGGCAAATGAATTAAACAGTTTTCAAAAGAAGTACAATGGCCAATAAATACATGATGAAGTGTTCAATGTCCTTAGCCCGAAAAAAAAACAATAAAGCTCCAAGAATCCTTCAAAATCAGTATCAATCTGAATTTATGCTGTAACTACACCATCTTAAAGTTTGAATTTTAAAATAATTGGTGAAATTCCAGAAGAGTGGGCAAATTTGACCAGATATTAAGATTAAGAATAATAGGCATCTCAATTTAGCAAATATTTGTTTGATCTTCACTTTGCTCAATATCCTGAGGAAAACAAAGATGAATTAATCTAATTCTTGCTTCTAGGGATCTATAATCTTGTGGGTGAACTAGCTGCGAGTTTAGGCAGATGGTATGTGTGGCTTCCACAAACAAGGTCACTCACAAAGGGAAGCAGACTGGTGAAGCAGATTGAGGTAAAGGGGAAGTCATTTCCATGAATTCCTGGGACATCAGCAAATCTTCACACCCAAAAGCAAGTTGGAGCCAAAGATTTAAGCTAGAATTCATGCCTTCTTTTCCATCCCCACTCCATCTTAGTTACCAAACATCAGATACCTGTTGTCTAAACACAAACTTTAATTTTCCCTCTGCTTTCTTTCTGAGGTTTTTCATTACTGTCTTCTTGGAGTGCACAAAGGATAGAGTCAGTAAGTTGTTCTTGTGTCTCCACATGACAGCAAATTGAGGCCAAAGTCTGCACAATCTTCTGATGAACTAGTACTGTAACTAGAATTGATGTCTAAAATTTCAGCCAAGTTTTTAAAAACTTAAATCACTGTAGTATGTACAGAAATAGCATTCTTATATTCAGAAGGAATTATAAGACTCATTTCCCTGTCCTTTGGCTATTAGACACAGATACTTCTTGCTTCTTTTCTACCTCCTGCCTCCAACATTAGCATAAGTAGACATTGAAATAACTGGTTGCTAAATTGAGAAGCCTATTCTTTCTAATACTAGTCTTGGCATTTTCTGAAGTTCTGATCTCAACTCTTTCCTGTCCTCATTCACACCTGTTGCTTCACTGACAAGTCAGTTAGATCTCTAAGTTAGATTTCCTTCTGAGTGAGAAGCCCATATATTCTTTATTATACATATGACATTTCCACATTCCAAAGGTGGGTAATCTCTAAGTGTTTCAATATATTAAACATGTCCTTAATGTGCTTGTATAAATGTATTGTGGTCAGTCTGTACGTTAGTAAAGATTTTTATTTTTTAAATTTCTTTTTATTTATTTAGTTTTGTGCCAGGGCATTGCTATGATGCCCATGGTGGTCCTGAATTCACGGGTTTAAGATATCCTCCTCCTCCAGCTTCTAGAGTAGCTGCAACTATTGCTACTGCACCTTGCTATCTTTTTTATTTTTAAATGGATCTCCTTATATTTGGAGGCATATTCAACAGGAATCTCAATCTCAGACATTAAGAGTGTGGGTCTGGAAGAGATGGCCCATGTGATTACAGACAAAAAAGCTTTTCCTCTCTAAGCCTCACTTTTCTAATCCATAAAATGGGATAACAGCATGTATCTCAGAGGTTGGCTTTGGTGTATTGTAAAGATTTTGTGTGGCCTTGCTCTGGGAACCTGGTATGGAGCTTCTAAAATGCTTGGCATTTTCAGAGTAATAATGTCTGATATTCAGAAGCTTTGTGATCATGCCAGAGCTCATGCTGATAAGAATGCGTGCGGCTGGCACCTGAGGCAAGGGCAGTGCTGTGGGCACCATGCTCTTACCTCTGAGGACCTGATCCTTGCAGCTGCAGGTGCTTAGTGTCAGAATTGCATTACAGTCCAGTACACCGGGTGGCATCTCACTAGCTACTTACTAAGATTAAAGAGTTCAAGAGTACTTGTTGAATGTTAGCTATTGTGTTTTGTCTACAAAGTACGCATCCTCCTAACAAACCTGCCCTTTGCTCTTCATTCTCTGTATTAGTGAAACCTTCCATCTGGACCAACCAGATACCTCTTCCTCAACTTTTACTAACCACTTGGTTACCAAGTCCTCAATATTCATTGAATCCATTGCTTCTCTATTTCCAATGTCAGTGCCTTAATTCAGTCAAATTCAACATTTAATTGATTTCTCTATCTTTATTTTTCTTCTTTGTAAATCATTTCTTTTTCCTTTTACATTTTTTGTTTGATTTTTGGAGATTGTCTCTCTGAGTAATCCAAGCTGGCCACAAACTCTCAATCTTGCCTCAATCTTCCAAGTGCTGGGCTTACAGCAGGCACCACCAAGCCTGGTTATATTCATGTAATTGGTTTCAAGTTGTAGTTATTTCCTACATTCTGCTCCCTAAACTTTGTTTTCAAAAGTCATCTGTGTAAATCAAGTTCATTTAGTTCAAGTATAGTTTCTGTGTTTTGTTCCAACGCATAAATACTCCCTAATTTGTATTCAGGTGATCCATTTGTCTAATAGTATCAAATGCATTACTTCGAGTGTTTTGTTATTACAAGCTCTATATCACACCATGTGCACCACTGGCATCTGGCTTCAGAGGTTTTTGTTCTTGTTGCTGCTGCTGTTGTGGTGCTGTTGGTGGTTTTGTCTAGTATTTTTTATTTTATCATTTTTACATTTACTCACATGTGTATACATTGTTTGCCCCCCCTCCCCCCCACCCCCCGCTTCCAGGCAGAACCTGTTCAGCCCTCATGATCTCTGATTTTGTTGAAGAGAAAACATAGAAGATAATAAGAAAGACATAGTGTTTTTGCTAGTTTGAGAAAAAAATAGCTATACAGAGAGATTCCTAGCATTGCTAGGAATTCCTAGCATTGCTTCCATGCACTTGTGTATTAAAACCCACATTGGTTCGTAACCAGACCTCTTCTCTACTTCCTAGTCCCCTTCCCATGGTGGCCTCTGACAGTTTAAGATTACTATATTCATTCCTGTACAGTGGGCACATCAACTACATTCAGGTTTTAGTTTTCCTTCCTTTTCCCTATTCCTCCCGTGTGCGTTCTCCCCTTAGTGTGTGACCCACGTCCAATAATATTACTGCATTTATGTTGGGTCTATAATCCTCATATGAGAGAGCGAAATATGTGATTTTTGGCCTTCCAATCCTAACTTCACTTAAGATGATGTTCTCCAGTTCCATCCATTTACTTGCAAATGACAAAATTTCATTCTTCTTTGTAGCTGAATAAAATTCCATTATATATAAATACCATATTTTCTTAATCCATTCGTCGGTAGTGGGGCATCTTGGCTGTTTCCTTAGCTTGGCTATTGTGAGTAGTGCTGCAATAAACATGGGTGGGTGTGCAGGTGCCTTTGGAATAACCTGAGTCGCATTCCTTTGGGTATTTCCCCAGGAGTGGGATTGCTGGATCATATGGCAGATCTATGTAGAGTTTTTTAAGAAGCCTCCATATTGTTTTCCAAAGTGGTTGTGTAGCAGGGAGGAGGACCAGAAGAGAAACAGACAGGCCTGTGTTCTGATAAAGTAGGAGGGGGGAAGGGATGACATAGCAGAGTGATAAAACCTAAAGAATCTGAACATGAAGAGGGTCACATAGCACTAGGGGTAGAAGGGCACTTAGCACTAGGGTGAAGTAGCCTATAGAATTGCGTGTAACCATACACAGGTTAAACCTTGTTTTTCTTGCCTTTGTAACCTACTTGTAAAGGTACATAAGGTGAGACCCCTTTGTTCTCGGGGCTCAGCCTTTGGACACGAGTCCGCTGAGTCTGTGCTGGCACAATGAAACGTTGCTTCCTTGCCTTAGTGTCCCATGTCTGTGTTCGAGTAACAGTTGTACTAGCTTACATTCCCACCAGCAGTGCATGAGGGTTCCTTTTTCCTGCATCCTCACCAACATTTGTTATTGGTGTTCTTGGTGATGGCTATTCTGACAGGGGTGAGATGGAATCTTAGTGTGGTTTTGATTTGCATTTCCTTTACAGCTGGGAATGGTAAGCATTTTTTCATGTGTTTTGGTCATTTAGATTTCTTCCTTTGAAAAAGTTCTGTTTAGTTCAGTTGCCTACTTTATTGGTTCATTGATTTTTTGGGGAGTTTAGTTTTTTGAGCTCCCTGTATATTTTGGTTATCAGTCCGTTGTCTGATGTATAGCTAGCATCCACTCCAAGGGTGGTCTCTTCAATTTAGAAACCATTTCTTTTGTTACACAGAAGCTTTTAATTTCATGTACTCCCATTTGTCCATCCTTTCTCTTAGTTCCTGGGCTACTGGAATTCTACTGAGGAAGTCCTTGGCTATACCTATTGCTTCCAGTGTATTCCCTGCTCTTTCTGTACTAACTGCAATGTTTAGGGTCTGATATTAAGGTCCTTAATCCACTATGAGTTGATACTAGTACAGGGTGACAGGCATGGATCTAGTTTCAGTTTCTGCAGGCAGATAACAACTTTTCCCAGCAACATTTGTTGAAGAGGTTGCTTATCTCCATCGTATGTTTTTAGCGCCTTTGTCAAAAATAAGGTGGACATAGCTGTATGGATTCATATCTGGGTCCTCTATTCTCTTCCACTGGTCTTCAAGTCTGTTTTTGTGCCAGTACCATGCTGTTTTTATTGCTATGGCTCTGTAGTATCGTTTAAAGTCGGGTATTGTGATACCTCCAGCATTGCTCTTTTTGTTCACTATTGCCTTGGCTATTTGTGGTCTTTTGTGTTTCCAAATGAACTCTAGGGTAGATTTTTCAATCTCTGTGATGACTGTCATTGGAATTTTGATGAATTGTGTTGAGCTTGTAGATTGCTTTTGGTAGTATAGCATTTTTACTATGTTGATTCTACCAATCCATGAGCATGGGACATCTTTCCACCTTCTACAGAAGGAAGAGTCTCCTCGATCTCTTTCTCCAGTGGTTTGTAGTTCTCCTTGTAGAGGTCATTCACATCTTTGTTAAGTTTATTCCTAGATATTTGATTTTTTTTTTGAAGCTATTGTAAATAGGATTGTTTTTCCTATATTCTTTCTCAATTTGTTCATTGTTAGTGTATAGAAAGGCTACTACTAATTTTTGTAAGTTGGTTTTGTATCCTGCTACATTGCTACATTACTCAGGAGGCAAGAGATCTGGAGGATTACAGTTCAAAGCCAGCCTGAGCAAATAGTTTGAGAGACCCTAGCTTAAAAAAATACCCTTCACAAAAAAGGACTGGTGGAGTGGCTCAAAGTGTAGGCCCTGAGTTCAAGCCCCAGTATCACACACAAAAAAAAAAAAAGAAAGAAAGAAAGAAAGAAAAAAAAAGAAATACATTTTATATTAAGACCCAGTTTATATATGAAATAAAAGTTTAACAAAATGATAGCTACTCTTACTATATGGGCTCTATTTCCTACAACATTACATTCTATTCCATTTCCTTTTTGTAAAATACTGGATAAGAGCCACAAAATTTATTTCATGACTCACTAATGGATTAAAAAACAATGCTCTAGGGTATATACCTAGAAGTAGAATTTCTGCTGTGTTTTCTTTTTTTGCCTGTGGTGCTTAGATTGAACCCTGAGCTTTGCAAATGCTAAACATAGCACTGAGGAAAGCCCAGTGATAGGTGCAGTGTTGCAGTGCCCAGGATTGAACCCAGGTCCTCATGCATGCTAGGCGAGCACTCTGTTATTCATCCAGGTAGGTGCACTTTCAACTTAAGTAGATATGGTCAAACTGGTTGTGTCAAGGATGTGGGTTTTTTTTGTTTGCTTGTTTTTTTGTTTGGTGTTGGTGGTACTGGGCCTCATGCTTGCTAGAGAAGCACTCTACTACTTGAACTATTCTCCCAGTCCTTTTGTTTGTATTTTGTTTATTTATTTATTTATTTATTTTTGCAATATCATGGTTTGAACTCAGGGCCTACACCTTCAGCCACTCCACCAGCCCTTTTTTGTGAAGGGTTTGTTTTTTTTTTAACTAGGGTCTCTCAAACTATTTGTCCAAGCTGGCTTCAAACCACAGTCCTCCTGATTTCTTGCCTCCTGAGTAGCTGGGATTATAGGCATGAGCTACTGGCACCCCACTTGTACTTTGTTTTCGAGGTAGAATCTTCCTAACTTTATCCAAGTTAGCCTTGAAGTCTTAATCCTCCTGTCTCTGTGTCTAAGAAGCTGGAATTAATAGCATGTGACATCATGCCTGGCTAATGTGCACTTTAAACTTGAGTAGATATGATTTAGTTGCTCTCTAAAACAGTTGCGTCTATTTTATAGCATATGAGAGTCCTAGTTTCTCCACAATGTTACCAATACTTAAAATGCTCAAGACTTTTAGGTGATTGATAATCTAATATGTGAAATTAGCTCCTTGTCAGTTTAATTTGCATATTCTTGGAGTGGCGAAGTGGATTTGTGAATGTATGTGTGTCTGTACCTATATTTGTATATATATTATTGGTCATTTAGATATTTTCTGGGATTTATCTGTATTATTTGTACTTTTTTTGTTTCTCTTTTTGTTGTTATTGATGTGATGATTAATCTTAATTGCCAGTTTGTTTAGATTGAGAAATGCCTAGATTAGTAAACCACACATATGGGTGTGTCTATGAATGCTCTGACCTAATGAATGGTTTAAATTCAATATTTGAATACACTATTGGGGCCTGGTTGGAGGAAGTAGGTCACTGGGGGCACATCCTTTGGGGCTGTATTTTGGTCTGGCCCATTCCTGTTAGTGGTCCACGGTGCTTCTGTTTGCTATGATGTAAGTTGCTCCTCATGCCCTCCCCACCATGATCAACTGAATCTGTGAGCAAAATAAATCTTTTCTCTAGTATGTTGTTTTGGTCAGCTATTTGGTCGTAGTAACTATAAAACTGAGTAACACAGAAAATTGTTATCAGGAGTAGGCTGTTGCTGTGACTGCCTGAAAATGTGGTTCAGGAGTCTTTAAAACTGGTTTGAGAGAGGATTTGCAAAGTTTGGAAAAGTAGGCTAGGAAAAGTTTAGAAGGGTGTAAGTGGAGCATAGTGGATGAGTCTCACGTGAGTTCAGAAGATCACAATGCCAACAGGAGGGGACGATGAAGATCAGTCTCATGAGATTTCTGATGCAAATGAGGATGCTAACAGGAATTGGGCTAGAGACAATTCGTGTTACATTGTGGCAAAGTATTTGTCTATGTTTTGTCTGTGCCCTAAAACTTTGAGGAAGGCTAAACTTACAAAGTAATGGACTAATTAATCTGGCAGAAGAAATTTCAAGGCAGTTCAGCGTTCAGTCTGTGGCATGGTTATTGCTGGCTGCTTTTAGCCAAGTTTATGGTGACAATTGTGAGCAAAAAAAATCAGAAGAGAAAAGTTTGAAAAACTTGCAGAATGCCAAGAAGTGTGTGTATAATTGAGGCCAAGGAAAGTGTGGCTGACCAAGAGATTACAGTCATTAAAAAGGAAGCCAAGTTCCTTGCATTGGGACAATAGAAAGGATACTGTGAGGGTATCTAAGGAAGTGCAGATCTACCTGTTGCAGTCACAGGGTATAAATGTGTAAATGCATTTGGAACTTTTCCTTAGAGAGAGCTACCAGTGTGCCCTGCTTGCACCGGGCTGCCCAAGGAAGTGTTTCCCTGTGTTCAGCCATCCAGCATTGAGCAGCCATTGTTGCCATGGTTCAAGGGGACCCAGTTGGAGCTCGCAGCAAACCTAGGTATCATCCATGTGCTTATGACTCTATAGGCATGCAAAAATGCAAGAGTTACGGGGTCATGGAGGCTTCTACCCAGATTTCAAAGGAAGACCTGGGAGGTTAGGTAATAAGTGGCAGGATCAGTTTCCCTGTGTGCTGCCTCTGAGGGGTGATATGTGAAGCTATGAGGATGAAGCTAAAGATGCAGTGGAGACCCCAGGAAGTTAAAGATGCCAGGAACATGGAAAATATGCCAATTAAAGCTGCAGGCAGTGAGCAGAGCCAGCCTAAGAGAGAGGCCATGTGGGTGGGCTTCAGCCACTAGGCCATAGGGATAGAACTGCCCAAGTTCTTAGAAGCTCACATCATGACACCAAGTGCACAGGATGCTGACAGTGAAGCCATAGGATTTAATGTTTTCTCTGCTGATTTTCCACCTTGCTTTGGTCCATAGCTCCACTTTTTAAATTTATTTATTTATTTATTTGTGTGATACTGGGGCTTGAACTCAGGGCCTACACCTTAAGCCTCTTCATCAGCCCATTTTTTGTGAAAGGTTTTTTTGAGATAGGGTCTCATGGAACTATTTGTCTGGGCTGGCTTTGAACCATGATCCTCCTGATCTCTGTCTCCTGAGTAGCTAGGATTACAGGCATGAACCACAGGCGCCTGGCCCATGGCTCCTTTTTATGCCACCAATCCTCCCTTGTAAAATGAGAATGTTTACTCTGTGTTGTAGTATTTTGAGAGTATGTAATTTTTTTTAATGGGGTCAGAGCTAAGAGATTGCCTTGAGTCTCAGTAGATACTTTGGACTTGGACTTTGGAGCAGTGTTGGAACTTTTAAGACTATGGGGACTTATGGAGAAGGACTTAATGCATTTTGCATTGTGAAATGGGCATGAGCATTTGGAGGGCTAGGTGTGCAATGTTGTGGTTTAAGGAGATATGTTTGGGTATCAAGTTGACAAGAAGTGGAACTGATGGTTAACTTTGATTGTCCATCTGATTGAATTCAGAAATGCCTAGGAGATTAGTAAAGCACACCTCTGAATGTGTCTGTGAGAGTGTTTCTAGGGATGAGGGCTTTGATCTAATGAATGGCTTGATCCTGGATTCAAAATTTGAATAGACGTTGAGAGGTGCAGAACTGCAGAAGGTGTGCCCTGGATGGAGGAAATAGGTCACTGAAGGTGTGACCTTGGGGGATATATTTTGTTCTAACCCCTTCCTGTTACTGTTCTACTCTGATTCCTATCCATCATGATGTGAGCAGCTCCACCATGCCCACCCCACCATGATGAACTAAAACTTCTGAAACCATGAGCAAAATAAATCTTTCCCCTCTTCAGTTGTTTCTGTCAGGTATTTGATCATACCCATGATAAAACTAATACATTGGTTTATAGGGATCCTTGACAGATAGTGGATAGCAATACTTTCCATATATACATGATGTATATCTTTTCTGCCTATCTCTTTGTTACTTGTACTTTGTTTAAGAAGTCTTTTAGGCCAGGCACTGGTGGATCACACCTGTATTCCTAGCTACTTGGGAGGCTGATTTTAGGAGGATTGTAGTTTGAGGCCAGCCCAGGCAAATAGTTCATGTAACTCCTTCTTTAAAATAACCAGAGCAAAATAAGCTGTAATCATAGTTCAAGTAGTAGAGTACCTACTTTGCAAGTGTGAAGCTGTAAGTTCAAACCCTAGTCCCATCAAAAAAAAAAAAAGAAGAAGAAGAAGAAGAAATAGTAGTTTATAATATTTGTTATTGTTGATTTTATCAACTTATCCAATTACATAAATTGATTTAAGTAATTTAAACTTGGTCTTGGGGCATGGCTCAAGTGGTTGGTAGCCTGCCTAGCAAGTATGAGGCCCTGAGTTCAAACCCCAATGTTGTTAAAAAAAAATGAAATTCAATTTTAAGATCATGGAGATACTCCTATCATGAATGATGCCATAGGATCTACCCACAAACCCCAAAGAAAAATAAAAGATATTAGAATTGGTGCTGTGGATGTAGCTCAATAAAAGAATACTTGCCTAGCATGTGCAAGGTCCTAGAATTAATACCCAAGCACCACAAAAATATTATATTTTTTTCAGATAATTTTGAAATTGGTTGGTTTTGTCTTGTTTTTATGCCTTTGGTTCTTTAATTAACTCAAATTTTTTTTGTCTGCTTAGTTGCTTTTGAAGTTTTTTTTTTTTTAAGTTTTAGCAGGATTTATTTTAGTATAACCAGATGAAGTATAGACAAGGAGGGGAAGAAAAAGAGAAATGGAAGCGAAGACTGTAGGGTTTTTTGTTTTATTTGTGTTTTTCTCCCATTCATTTTCTGTCTTCTGAAACTTCTTGAGCTCACCATGTGATTCTTCAACATCTTTGATACTCTAGGCATCTCATCTCCTCCCTCAAAGTCTTTCTATTGGAAAGAAAAGGAACACAAATGAGTCCCTAGGCTTAGAAACATAGCTCTTTGAAGATTTGTAAGGAAGAAACACATGGTAAAGATGAAGGAAGGGAGTCATCAAGAGGAATCTCTGCAGTCAGGCACCAGTGGCTCATGCCTGTAATCCTAGCTACTCAGGAGACAGAGATCAGGAGGACCATGGTTCAAAGCCAGCCCAGGCAAATAGTTCACGAGACCCTATCTTGAACAAACCCTTCACAAAAAAGGGCTGGTGGAGTGGCTCAAGGTGTAGACCCTGAGTTCAAGCTCCAGTACCTCCAAAATAAAGAAAAGAAAAAGAAGAATCTCTGCAAAAGATGACACCCAGTGATGGTTACTGATCCTTCATACCAAGATCTGAGGATACTGGAAGATGTTCTGTGCTTTAGGAGAGGAGAAAACAGAATCCCAGAGGCTGGCTCTGAAGGGAAGGAGGTGTAGATTTTTTACAGAACCCTTTTGTTCTTATTCTAAAGCCCTTTAACATCCACTGGCCTCTCTTCCCCACCTACCAGTTCAAAGTCTCCTCTAAGACTCAAGTCAAAATTTTTAGCTGTGAGCCCTGTAAATCAAAAGTAAATTACATACTTCTAATATATAGTGGTGGGACAGTACAAGGCAAATATTCCCATTCCAAAAGGGAGGAATGGGGGCTTAGAAAGGAGAGGTGGAACCAAAGCAAGACTGAAATCCAGCAGGGCAAACATTGACATTACATTCTGTTGCTCCATGTCTGGGATCCTGGTGATATGATGTAGCTCCAAACAGCTTAGCATCCCACCCTACAGCTTGCCAGCTGCAGCCCACACGGCTCTTTCCTAGGCTGGCTCTGCCCACTGTCAGTGGCTCTCCTCTGCAGATGTTCCATATTCCTGGCATCTCTAACTTCCTGGGGTCTCCATTGCATGCTCCAATTTACTCTCATAACTTCACACATTTCTCTCAGGGGCTGCCCACAGGGATTCCAACCCTCCTTAACATCGCATGGCTTCCTGGGGTTTCCTTTGTGGAAACTTCGATGGCTTCGTAACACCTGTATTCTTTATGCCTATAAAACCAGTATTATATGAATGATGCTACAGTTTGCCCTCAGCTCGAGCTGTTGTTGGCCCCACTTTCACCACGTCTGTAGTGGCCTCTGAGTAAGTACCTGGCTGAATCAGCATGGACAACTTTATAGGCAGTCCTATGTGAGCGGGTTGTCCCAGCCAGTGCTGTCTTCTCAGACAAAGCTTTTCAAATGTGTTGATACCTTTACACACTGAGCCTGTGACAGGTTGGGGTTTTGCTGAGTCCTAGATGCTCTCAATGCATCTTTCCCATTTCCAAGAAAGTACTTGGTTTCTTTTTGGCAAATTCTTTCTGTTTTGGGGGTTGGGGAGAACTGGGGTTTGAATTCAGGGCTTCTTGTTTGCAAAGCAGGCACTCTACCACTTGATTTATACTCCAGTCCTTGGTTTCTCTTTAAAGGTGCTAATCTCCTTAATGACCATAGGATTCCTGTCCACAACTTTCAACATGCTCATTTTCTGGCCAAAACTGCAAGTTTTTCAAATGTTTAGGCTCTGCTTTTTGTTCATTATTCTCCTTGTAATCTTGATTAAAAGCGGCCACCATTAATCATGCCACAGCCTGAATGCTGAACCGTCTTGAAATTTCCTCCACCATCCTTTCTCCATCACTTTTATTTTTTCATCACTGGGGTTTAAACTCAGGGCCTCACACTTGCTAGGCAAGTGCTCTTACTGCTTGCACCACTCCACTAGCCTCTCCATCACTTTCATTAATTTTTTTTTGCCCATATTGGGGTTTATGTAGATAGGTGCTCTATTGCTTGAGCTACACCTCCAGCCTCCTTTATCACCTTTAAACTCAATCTCCCACGAAGTATCAAGGTATGTGGACACATGTAAACAAATTCTTTGCCACAATGTAACACAAATGGCCTCTAGTCCAATTCCCAATATATCCTGTTCCCATCTAAAACTTCATAAGCACAACCCTTACTGTCTGCATTCCTATTGCCATTCTGATCACAGCACCCACCAGAATGACCCATTAAACTTTGTTTATGGTACTCTAGGCTTCCTCCAGCATGCTTCTCCAAATGATTCCAAACTCTTCCCTCAAACCAGTTCCAAAGGCTGAACAACTTCGTGAGGTCACAGCAATGACTTCACTCCTGGGACCAATTTTCTGTATTAATAAGTTTTTCATTGTTGTGACAAAGACCTGAAACAATTTAAAAGGAGGAAAAATTTATATGGGCTCATGGTTTCAGAGGTTTCAGTGCATGGTTAGCTGCTTTTTAAGTCCATTGCTTTTAAGTCCATAGCAAGGCAGAAATATCATAGTGAGGGAGGGCATACAGAGTAAAGCTGATCACTGAATAATAGCTAGAAAGTAGACAGGGAGACCAACAGGGGCCAGGGACAAGATATCCCTTTGAGCTGGCTCTGATGGCTTATGCCTGTAATTCTAGTTACTCAAGAGGTAACTGTGATCAGGAGGATCACAGTTCAAAGCCAGCCCAGGCAAATAGTTCAGTAGGGCCTTTCTTGAAAATACTCAACACATACAAAAAAAGGGCTGGTGGAGTGGCTCAAGTGATGAAGTGCCTGCCTAGCAATGAAGCCCTGAGTTCAAACCCCAGCGTCATAAAAAATAAAAAATGAAAAAAGATATGCCATTTAAACTATACAGTGATCCACTTCTTCTGACCAAGTCAAACTTTCTAGTTTCTACCACCTTCTAATAATGTCATCAGATTATGCATACATGAATGAATTAATCCTTTGGTAAGGTCAGAGCCCTCATGATCCAATCTTTTCTCAATTATTAGATCCACCAACTGTCCACTAAATTCAACATACTTCCTATCTGAACCACAACAACAGCAAAAAATTCAACATTCAGATGTCAGTAAAATTCAAGGATAAGGGTGAAGAGCAGTGTCTAGTAAGGGTTGGTTGCAGGGGTTCCAAGTTCAGGGAAACTCATTGATCAGTTAGGGAGTGTGGTTCTCTTACCTCCTGGTCTTCCACTCCCTTCTACTCTCCACAAATATGTGCCACCCCAAGCTTTTCTTCTTGCAGGCAATATAACCTTTGCTAAGGCTTGAGATCAGAGAAAATTTTACTTTGTGTTAGTCCTTGGCTCTAAATAAGGGGACCTTTACCCAGCATTAGCAGGAACCACCCTTGGGAGCCAGTTAGTGCTTCCTGGCACGTCCACAGCAATGAAAGCAAAAGGACAGAGTTCAGGAAACTCTTTGAGGGAAGTTCTCCTCACTTAATCTTACTCTTGTAAGGGAAGCAATGACAGAGGTGACTCCATTTTGGATGAGAGAGACACTTTAAAAGCAGACATCTAAAGAGGCATGGGAAACAATGGGCTTCTCAGAGAAATAACAAGCCTGTCATCAAAGTAACAAGATGCAGCTGCACAATGTGGGTAGTGGGCCCCAAGGCCAGGACAAGTTGGGTAGACTTCCAAGGTCAGGATGAACTGACCAGGCCCTCCTGGAATGTGCAGTTCCATAAGGAGAGGGACAAAAAGGTGGTCAGATTTAATGAGAAGTTGACGAGGCTCCAACCAATCACAAATACAGTTTCAAGGGAGAATAACTGGACCTAATCCAGTTAATGCCCTATATCATCTGCTGGACTTCAGCTATTCTTTGACTTAGCCCTTTCACTAAGTCCCACCCATCAGGGTGCTTTGCTATCCTTTCAATAAACTTTGTGCTTACTTTAACTCTTAACTCTTGGTCTGGCACCTTCAATCAGCAGATATGCCAGGACACAAACTCAGAAAACAACAATCTAGTATCACTTTGGTGCATTATACTGAACTGTACCTTGATTTAGTTTCTATAAGAGAAAGGAAGCTCCCACCTTGAAGTATTCTTAATTAGGTACCTTTGCACATTCAGCAAGATTCATAAGTGTCTTACCTAAGAGAATAAGTATCAGAAAGACCATTTGTCATGCTGATGATTGACTGCAGGGCCTGCACATGCCAAACATGAGCTCTGCCACTGGGCTATACCCCCAGCCAATAAAGCCCTCATTCATTTTGCAGCTCGTTATCACTGTCAGAAAAGTTGTTTCAACACAGGAAAATTAAGATTTAACATGTTCACATGCCATGCAAATATTGAATACTGAATGTACGTGTCTTGTTCCAGGGTGAAGTTATTAATCCTGTTTCAGACTCTGTTCTTGCTCTCTTCTTTAATTATAAGTTCATTCACAGATATTCACCTAACTTGTTCTTGTATTTCAGTCATATTTGTGCTTCGAAATCTGAAGCACTGAGTAAGAGCTTCCCTAAGCCACCCTTTTGAAAGGAGCTCTTGCTGCTCCTTATTGTATTTTAAACTTATTTTTAAATAGGAGTTATCAGTCCTTGATATATACTTATTGACTTATTTTTTATCTGTCTCACCACACAATGTAAGTTCTATGAGAGCAGAGACTTTCTATGTCTCTATCATTGCTATATCCCAATGCTTACAACATAACTGATCCTCAATAAATAATGTATTTGTTAAAGGAATGAAACAAAATGAAATGGGCATATGTATTTTCATGTCCTTGTTCTAATGGTGTTTGATGAAATTAAAAAGAGATAATAGTATAATGAGTAGTTTCCTAGCTCCAAAAATTCTTTCTAAACTAACCCTTTTCAGCATTAGCTATGTGGTCACTCTGAGTCTCTGTTTCTACTCCTTTTTGCATGAATTTGCGTGTCATCCTTGCTCAGGGGCCATGCTAACCTTCTCTGTATCGTTCCAGTTTTAGTATCTGTGCTACCGAAGCGAGCAGTTTCTACTCCTTGAGCAGTCTCTCTCACTAACCTCTGTTTCAGTCAAGGTGACTCAGGTAGGATTTACCCCTCCCTCTACTTTCAGGACTCAGCTTGTGTCCCAGGTACCCCTACCAATTGTTTGTGCTTTGAGATTTGACTTATGACCTAAGGGAGGTACTAGACAGAGTGCTCTCTGGGATTTTGGCTGACCTATAGGAAAATAGATGCACTTTACCTGCTCTGCAAAGATCAAGCCAGCCTAGAGCAGATAGTGGCCACTGCCTAGGGAGACCTGCTTGAGACTAAAAGCATGTTGATGCTAAAGCAGAGAGCAAAGGCTGAGAGAGAGTCAGAAAGAAAGAGACAGGTGGAGAGTGGTTCAGTGACATTATCTCGGGTCCCACATTCAGCCCTGCCCTCAGTTCACTGCATTCTTGGGTTTCCCAGTCATTTGAATGACTTCAATTCCTTTTGAGCACAACCAGTTTAAACGGATTGCTATCAGTGGCAATCAAAACACAAAACAACGTCTGTTGCTCATTTAGCCATATAAAATGTACTACATGAATTTTCACTTGTTTACTTAACATATTCAGGTTTTTGCCTAAAACTTATAAACACTGTTATAGTTCACAAAATAACCATATATATGCATTCCACTTAATTTTAACAGTTATATGTAGTAAGGTATGTATTATTATTTAGTTTAGTTTAGTTTTTGTTTTTTACTTTAGATTTTGAGGCAGGATCTTGCTTGGTAACCTAGGATGGCCCCTAATTCTCCAACTTCTGGGATTACAGGCATGTCTGACAATGCCCAACAGGTATGTTATTTTTTAAATTTATTAAACTGTAACTCATAGAAATAAAGCAATTTATCCAACATCAAACAGTTAATAAATGATAAAACAAGAATTGTAATGTGGGCCTTTTGACTTTAAATTCAAGGCCTACTCTACGGCTCCACAGTTGTTTTCTTAACTATTTGTACAGATTCCTCACTAATTTATTTTCTCTCTTAATGGAAGAGAAGCCCATTTAAGCTGGACCTTGCTGTTTGCTTTAGTTCCTAGGGGAACTTTCTGGAAGGAACAGGGATCAAAGAAGGGATTGGTTTCATTGGTGATGAGGGTGGACAGTTTGCCAGATCTTCTTCCTCTCACCAAGGAGCTTGTAATTACTAATGAAATAATGCATATGTGTTTTGTGATGTTTCCCAACTTTTTGACTGATTGGCACAATAAGAAATATATTTTAGGCTAGGTGCAATGTTTCAAGCCTGTTATCCTAGCTATGTGGGAGGCAGAGATCAGGAGGATGGTGATTTGAGATAAACCAGGGCTAAAAGATCATAAAACCCTATCTCAGCCAATAAAAGCCGGGTGTGTTGATGTGCGCTATCATCCCAGCTACATGGGGAAGGATAAATAAGAGAATTGTGGTCCAGGCTGGCATGGGCATAAAATGAGACCCTATCTCAAAAAATCTCCCCCTACCCAAGAGAAAAGGTATCACTGGCAGTATGGTTCCAAGGGAAGAGTCTAGCAAGCCTGCTTAGCAAGCTTGAAGCCCTGAGTTCAACCCCCAGGATGACCAGGAAAAAAAAAAATATATATATATATATATATATGTATATACACACACATACACATATATACACACATATATTTTTTACAACTCAGTTTACCTACATACATTATTAACATGAAGTTTCACAAAACAATACCTACTTAATACTTGTAACATTCTCTGACATTTTTTTCTTTTCTTTCTTTTTTTTTTTTTTTTTTTTGACAGAGAAGCAGGCCTTGATTTCCTGATCCTCCTGCCTCAGACTTCCAAGTGCTGGAATTACATGACATCTTCTATTCTACTTTTTCCCTTTCTTTTTTTCTGCAGTGCTAGATTAAACTCAGAGCCTTGTGAATGATTTCTACCACTGAGCAATAACCCCCGCTGTCACAAAATTAATTCCATAATCCAATAATGGGTTTGAAAATCACTGTTAAAGGTCAAGTATATGCACAGCCAAATCCAAGCTAAAGTTTATAATCACACAAACGTTGATGGAATTCAAATTATGTACTAAGCATATTGTTGCAAGGTTCAGGAGAATCAGAAACTTGAGGCCAGTCTGAGCTTATAGTGAAATCCTGCAGAGGCAGGACCTTTATTAGAAAGTGAGCTTGGATCAGTAGTGAGAGAAAGGAAGGAAGCAAAACTGGGCTGTGATGCAGAATTAAGTCTCAGCCATCCTTCAGAGCTATCTCCAGTTGGAGTGACAGGGAGGAATCTTTAGACTCCCACATAGATCAGTCACTGCATATGGGCTACTTGGGAAGAGAGTGTGATCTACAGTCCAGGGCCTCTGCCCACCTGTCAGCAGCACTCCTTCTCCAGCTAGAAAGGAGTCCTTCCTTCGCAAAATGAGCCTGGGCCCTTCATCCCAACGATAGCTTTTTCACAGTGATAGCTTGCAAGACTAGCAGAGTCAAGGGAGGAGTATTTTCAGCATAGATAAGACATAACTTTGGAAATAAGTACATAAATAGACGTATCCTAATTATCATTCTTTGTAGAAAAGTAATACATTTATGAGATATCCTCTATGTACCTGGCCTTTGCCAGAGCCAGGTATACAAAGATAAGATTATCTCCTCTACTGAGAGCTTACATTTTAGGGGGAGAAAAGAGCACACAACCAATAATCACTGCAAGGGGCTATGCTTATCTGGAGTGTGTGTGTGTGTGTGTGTGTGTGTGTATGTGTGTGTGTGTGTGTGTAGTATCCAGCCTGTGCTGGGTACATTTAGCTTCTCGGCAAATATATAGAAAATAAGTTAAAATGCTTGAGCAGAGTATAAAAAGTGCTTAGCTAGCAAGATGTAGGAGTAATTAACTTGCTTGAAGGAGTCGGGGAATGATCAAAAAGGAGTATTTTAAGGGAACCTTGAAGAATAAGCAGGAGTTTTTCAGGTAATGAAGGAGAAGAGCAGGAACAGCTAATCTCAGGCAGTTGTAGAGAAAACAAAAGGATGAAAAGGAATAATTGGAGAGTGGGTGGATGGAAAGTATGGCAGAAGAGCCTCTTCTTTAAATAAAAGTCAGATGATAAAGATACATGTTAACAGTGACACCTATACATATTGACATCTATGTAGATGAGTTGCTATTGCTGTCATATGAAATGTTTAGTGAATTTCCAGTCATAGGATTTTATAAAAGATAGTCTTTGAGCTAGATTTGAATGGAAGGGAACTGTTTGAGGTATACAAGATGGAATTGGTACTGAGTCATATTTGCGTGCTAACTGCTGGATCTAATGGATTTATATATTTTTTTATTTTTAAAATTTTTTATTCATTTATTCACATGTGCATACATTATTTGGACCATTTCTCCCCTGAATTTTCAGATTCATTTTGATGATTTGTTAAACTGCTACTCAGTGTGTAGAGAATTTTTAAGAATCTGAATCATGAGGGACATAGTTTCTAGTTTTCATTCTTGTTTTTATTTTTATTTTTGTATTGCCTTTGATTTTACTATCAGAGTAATACTTGTCTCATAAAATAAATGATAAATGTTCCCTCTAATGGATTTATATTTAAAGACTGACTTTACTGGTTAACTAGCTATGTGTCCTTAGGCAAATTACTTAACCAACCCCCCAAGCCTCTGATCCCTTGTTTGTAAAATGAAGATAACAGTAGTTCCTGATGGAGTTTATTGTGAGTCTTAATGCATGTTTATGGAGTGTTTGTCCCTAATAAGAATTCAATTAATGTTGTCAGTTATTAGAAGTGAGAATTGGGGGCTATCAAGACAAGATGTGTATGTGGGAAACAATGGCATATGGTAGAGCCTCATTGCAAAATCTATTCCTGTTTTTAATATTTTTGTGGTGCTGAGGATTGAACTCAGGACTTCGCACATGCTAGGTAAGTGCTGTGCCACTGGGCTATATCCCCAGTCCCATTCTTACTTTTCAAATTCATAAGCTCAAATAAGTCTTTTCCCTGCAAGATGTTATTTCATGGATGATTTTACAGATACTTCTATTTTTCCTTGAGGGGAAAAATGTTTCCCCAGCTCCTATTGCAGAAGCAAAGGAATTTGTCTGATATAGAACAAGGATAGGAGACAAATGGTGTGGTAATGATATGACTTTGAGTGCTTCAGAAACCCTCCCGGCAAAGACACTTTCAACTGCGATCCTGGATGGAAGAGCCACACTTTGTTGTACTGACGTGCCAGGGGTGTTCTGTTAGTAACCAGAGCCACTTGCGGAAAGCCAACTTGAGAATTTGAGTTGATTACTGCTCTTTTCCTATTTCCGTCTTCCATATTGTCATTTCCCAGTGGCAAAGTTTCCCCGTTCTTTCAGCTCCCTTCCTCCCAGATTGAGAAATCTTGGCTTGCCCTGGACTTCTTTTTCTTGCAATCTCAGTGGTTTTTTTCTTCTTTCTTTTCCATCAAGCACCAAGTCCTAGATTTGCCTCACTTTGTTGTCCAGCTGTGGGTCACTGATTGACTAGGCTAATGCCTGCGGCTTCTTAAGAACCCAAAGGGTAGACTAAGTGGCATTTTCACTTATACTTTGAGACACCTCATAATTGCATTAGTACTGCACGTACTATGTGGAAAATACATGTGGATTGTCAGGCTTTGGGTTAATTGGTTTCACCTCATGTCTCAGAGGGGCAGAGTTCTAGTGTGCAAGCAGCCCTGGTACAAGTTCCTGAAACAGCTTCACTCCAAGGGGAACGGCCTCAAGAAGGGAAGCATTTCCTCTTACTCCACCCCTTTCATCCACCCGCACCCATGGCCCGCCTAGCTCCAGCTCCTGCCAAGTGGCACAGAAATAAGATCTTAGAATTAAAGTTTTAACTCAATTAATTTTTATTAATAACTAGGAGTGGCAAAAATACAATGATTCCCTTCTCATGGCAGGTCAAAGATGAAATTGGATTACACTTTGGAGGGTGTGGTTTACCTCTTGAAATTCTCCCTCCGTCTTTACCAATGCTGTGTTGCCTAGAGCAGCCTGAAGTGTCCTTACTAACCAAGGGAGGTGCACTTGCCTGTGTATATAGAGGCAGTGCAGCCCTGAGCAAAGGCAAACTAGTTGTGCACCATGGGGAAGAAGCAGCTTAAGGAGGCAACTCCAAACTGTGAGCTAAGTAAGTAGCCAGCAGGTCTGCAACAGCTCTGCTGATCTGACCTTGGAGGGATGACAAGACAGCTCCAGCCCTTTCATCTTCTAGAGGCAGCTGAGCTTCCCAAAGGAAGGGTTCTGGTCTGGAAGGACTTCATCAAGCCTTTCTCAAACTCTACTGTACAGACATTCTCAGAACTAATGTGTGCATTTTCTGTTTTCTGTAGGAGAAAATCTGTATGGAAACCTGCCTATGCCAGGAAGCAGATGACATTTGCTCCTGCCCTCTCCCCCAGTTTATTTTTACTGTGTACTTCATTTGGATTTTTTTTTTTTTGTAATTCCCTCCCCTATCTTCATATCTTGGATTCTTACTAGTAAAATTTTGTCCTAGAGGTTTCCACGAGAAGAAAGAAGCTTGGTTCTGTCTGATGCTGTAATGGTGTGAGAGCCTAAGAATGTTTTTGGTAGCTGCAAATTGTAGAATATTAGTGTGACTTGTCAGGCCATTTACTCTCCCCTCTTCACCAGTCATCTCCGGAGAAAGACACTGGGAGGAGACTGAGGCTGGGGATGGAGCGGGATTGCTTTGGGGTTGGTAGGGATAAAGTGTGGGGAGAAGCTAGGCAGAGCTAGATGGCGGGTAGGAAAACAATTCACTGTGAGGCTTGGGAGTAGCACACCTGATGCAGTGGAACTGGCTGCACCGGCTGAGGTTCTGCGATTCCTCCCAGGCGTGGGTGCTCTTGGTGGGGCAGCAGATACTATGATACAGCTCTGGGAGCAAGAGTCATGGTCATGCTAGGTGGTTATGCTTTATTTATAGAGCGTAGCTGTATCTCTTGAAGTAACATCTCCAGAAGAAACAGGCTTATTGTCAGCGCCTAACTTGAGGCGGCGGAGAAGTACGGCAGGAACTTTTTCTCTCTTCAACCTACCGGGGAGCTGAGCATCGCGGGCCTGAGCTGCGTAAGCAGTGGCACCGCGAGACGCAGCTCCCGCTCGGGGTAGAGCTCCGCCTCCAGTCTGAGCGCCGAGTGGGCGGAGCCTCCGTACCCAGTCGGCACACCACGCAGGCCTACAGCTGCAGGGATCCAGCCAATAGGAATGTGGGGCTGCAGTCAGGTCGGCCAATCGTAGGTGGGCTGGGGGCTGGCCCCCTCGTCGCTGGCTCCGGGAATATGGAGCCGCCGGCGCGGGGACAGCGTGTCAGGTGGCGGCGAATCCCGTAAGGTGAGGGGCAAACGAGGTCAGGGGCCGTGGTGCTCTCTGCAGCGGGTGGACGCGGGGTGGCTAGGGCGGCTCCGAGCCAGTGAGGCGCGGTGCGGAGCTGCGAGGGGTGGGACGTCCCGCGAGGGCCTGAGGCGCCCGGTGCGGGATCCTGAGGGCCATGAAGTCGCGGTATGCCGGGAAGACCGGGAGGAGGGCCCCGGGGCCGTGCAGCGACTTCCGGAGGTCACGGGGCCCGACGCCTTTCCCGCCACGGCCTAGGACAAGTGGCGCAGCCCCCTCTGGACCTGCCCGCGCGGGGACCCTTGTCCCGGGCGCGCTGAGCCGCAGCGGCGCGGCGGGAGAGGACGCGGGCTCCGGCACGGTCTCCGTCGCCTGTTGTCGGGGAGCCCTGGGCCCCGCGCGCTCCCTCGGCCTCTGCCGCCCCGCTGCAGGCGACACTCCGTGGGGTCCGTGCGACACCCGTGCAGCAGCGTCTTCTGCGTGGAGGGCCTGGCTGGCCGCTCGGCGTCGTGTGCCGGTGACTGTAGGGCCGCTGTGCAGGTCCTGGTCCCTCTGCCCACCGGCTCCTTGCGGAGAGGGTCGTTCTTGTAGGACGAGGCGCGCACTGTCGGTTTCATGGGATCCGGCTTTTAAAGCTCCCTTACCTTTTGATGTTCCGAGTCTGTACTCCTCAGGCCCTTGCCTTCCCCGGATTCCCTACCTCACATATCACACTGTTTCTAAGTCTCATCCTTAGGGTAGAAATTGAGGGAACCACGTTTGAGTTTTCTCTCTGCAAAAATGGAACTATTCTCATATTGTCCATTGTTTTCTAAGGTTTATTGTTAAATCATTTGATATCTATTTGAATAGGAAGCAAAAGCAAACATATGGCATAGGTAGATGGGCGTCTAGGAACTTTTGCTGTCCATAAGTTTAGTGACTGTTGGTGAAAGCACGTGAAGTTATGTTTACCTTGATTTTTGTGTCATCTCAGCCTGACATCACTTCTTGACTGTGTTAACTGTTATGCAAGTTGGTTAGGTTCTTTGTTCTTTTGTCTTACATACTCAAAATGGGGATCGATGAAAACAATCTTACAAGGTTGTTGGTGAGTATTAAATTAGTTAATACACAAAAAATGCTTAGAGCAGTTCCCTGCAAGAAGTTCTTGGTTTTTGTTTTTGTTTTGTTTTACCTGCTCTGGGGCTTGAACTCAGGGCCTCACACTTGCTTGGCAGGTGTTCTATCACTTGAGCCACTCCACCAGCCTAGTTTTTGTTATTATTGCCTACTTTCTCCCTAAAGAGTCTAAAGAATTTTGACCTTTTTATTCAACCCTTTGCTCAGAATCCCTTGGCCTGTTGCCCTTGAGCCCTCAGAACCAGTACTTTCCATGCATGATTAACTTTGATCTCCGGGTACAGTGTAATTACATGTGAAGAGAGACTTTCTGCTGGGTGTTTTATTAAAAAGGCTAGAAACTATTGATATTCTAGATCGTTTCCAGTGGTAGCTGTGTTGATGAATGAAGCCTGAGATCCTCATTGGCTGTTTGCTTCCAGTAACATTTCATTCACAGTCTTGCTTGGTTTAGACAGTTTATTTTGGACACAGTACCAAAAAGGCCATGATTGCAGCATACTGGGTTTCTCATGTTTCCGGAATGTCTGTGGGACTCAGAAAGGGAATTTCTGAGGAGCACTTCTTGTTAAGAAATAGGAAGCTTGATATGAATCTAACCTTATTCTTCTGTTCAGAAAGCAGCAGTGGTCTGTTGGATTAATTTACAGAGATAGTAAGCAGCTTTGGTTCAGTTTTGACTCAGTGAAGAGAAGGTTAGGGAATGGTATCATTACATAGGGTCTTTTCTGATTAACATTCATCACTAAGAGCTTGGATGAGTGCTGTTTAATCAGACATCTTTATTTCCTGCCTCTTTATCAAGCACATATAAATGACTGGACAGACCTATGCCCTCTGTATGAGCTTAAAGATCTCTCAATTTCTCTGGTGCTATCTGGAAGACTCTAGTGGAAGACTGTTTCTAACTCTCCCCTTCCAAAAAAAAAAAAACCAGCTGTGTATTATACATGTAGCACTATTAGAAACTTAAACTTAAACTATTAGAAACTTAAACTTTGAGTTTATGAAAAAGAGCAGCATGCTGGCCAGTACAGAAGGTATGAGTTTAGTTTTTTAGTTTTGCACTATGACAGTTTACTACTTCTCTAGGTTTAAAATGTGTTTAAAACTCATGGAAAAGGCATGAGTTAATTATTAAAATTTTATCAGGTTACAAAGTGCAAAAGGAGTCATATATATGACTCCTGGAAAATCTTGTACTATGTGTCGTCTAACTCTTTCCATACACTTTTTTTTCTTTGTTTTAAGAGAAGAATGTTCAGGAAAATGTGTACTTAAAATTGTTAGAGTCAATCTACTTTTGAGCCAATATCTGTTATTAGAATAAATTGGAATAATTAGAATTATTAGAATAATTAGAATGTAGCATAATGATTAGCATTCTTCATATTTGCCAGAGAAAATATATTTAAGCAAGTATGAGGGTAAAACATTTTTACCCCTTCCCTCCGAGGCAAGAAGTAGGCAGATTGAACAGGGGATTTTCTTCTTTCAGTAGAGACTGTCTTTGAAGTTGTTCGCAGAGCTTGGGGTAGCAGTGTCAGCAGGCCAGGTTGGTTCCCTAAATGGAAACACACTGCTGTAAAGTTCTGGTTAGGAGGAAGTTTGCAGGAAGCAGACACTGTGGGAGGAACAAAGACCAAGGTAGAGGCAGTGGGAGTGTGACTTCTGTGGTCCTGATACTGAGCAGTCAGGGAGGTTTGCAAGCTGGCTGGGCCTCAAGAGCACTGAGCAGAGGAAATGAACAGTTGTCTTTAGTGGGTGCCAGGCCCTTCAATTCTGAAGGTCTCTGGTTGATGAATGATATTTTTGTCTAAAAGATTAGTACACTTGACAGTCTGGGCACATTATGCTCTATTCTTATCATCTTTGACACCCAGGCAGCCGGTTTGATTATCAAGTGTACTCTTCCTCCTCACATCTTACTCTCTTCTCTTCTTTTTTAAAAAAATATTTTTTTGAAACAGGGTCTTGTGTGCACGCTGGCCTTAAACTTGGGACCCTCCTGCCTTGGCTGCTGAGGGCTGGGGTAACAAGCATATGCTACCATGCACAACTTTTTCTCTTCTTGCCTGATAACATTTTCTCTTTTTCTTTCTTTATCTTTAGATGGTCTCAAGGTCAGGTTTTTCTTTCAACCTCAAAACAGACTGAAAAGTTGAACTCAGGTGAGAAATAGTAAAGTTGGTGTTGAGTTGAAATTGTAATTCTCTGGTAGGACAAGAAAGACGTCTCCAGTATGGAGATTATTACCGTGGCATGCAAAGTTAATAAACAGTCTAAACTAGTCTCTAAATGGTTGTTGTGACAGAGACACAAGACAGAGCCCTTATTCACATTAAGCACATTGTATAATAGCAGCACTGTTTGTTTTTAATGAATTGGGTGTGTTGAGTGGGTTTCGATTGAAGACCTCCCTACTTAGGCAGAATGGATTATAGTTTCCAGTACTTCTGAAGCTAATATTTATCAGAGAGAGTCAAAGAGAGGCTTTTCTCTTAGTTTCTTTTGTCATGGAATAGATTTAAATTGGCCTTCAACCTGATTTTTTTTTTTTTAGTCTTCCCCCCCCCCACCCGTGGTGCTGGGGTTTGAACTCAGGACCTCACACCCACTAGGCAGGTGTTCCACCACTTGAGCTACTCTGCCAGCCTTGTTCTGTGTTAGGTGTTTTTGAGAGAGGGTCTCAAGAAACACTTGCCTGAGCTGACTTCGAGCCATGATCCTCCTGATTTCTGCCTTCCAGATAGCTAGCATTACAGGTGTGAGCCACTGGTGCCTGGCTAGTCTTCTCATTTTATATCAGAGTCTTTTCTCTGTGTGTGTGGTGCTGGTGCTCATTGCCAGGGCCTTTTTACATGGTAGGCAAACAAGCACTTTAACACTGAACTATATACCAGCCCTGAATTCATCTTAATAAGGAAGTAGGATAAATTTAACCTAATTAAAGAAAATTAAAAGCTTTATATCCTCAAGAATAACTTGGAAATTTACCTTCATTTTTCAAACTGTTTTTCCCTCATTCCAATGGGTGCAGACTGATACTTAAAAATTATCCAGTGGATATCCTTGATGGAAAGACTCAGAAAATGATGTTTCTTCATTAATCTAGATGAAAAATAGAGGTAGTAATAATCCATCATTAAACAAAGAGAGACTGGGAAGTGGTAGAGCATGTGCCTAGCTTGCTCAAGACCCTGGGTTCAATCCCTAGCATTGCAAATAAATAAACAACACACACACACAAACACAGAGAGAGAGAGACTAGTAATCTCTTACATATACTGTATAGAGTTCATAAAACAATTAACTCTGAATCACTTGCATATTCATAAAAAGTTTAGTTGATTCCCTATCATTCAAACAGAAGGAGCTCACTTTTGTGAAAAACATGCAGCATAGGTGTTGGTTAATAGTGATAGTTTAGTAAGATTATGAAGGACTTTAGCCTGAAAGTAGACCTTTAGTGAAAAGAGAATTTGGGAAGGACTTGGAACTTTACACTCTCTTCAGGACAAATAGAATTTAAAAAAGAAACTACAGTTCCTTGTTATTCTCTAAGAAACACTTGAGTATCACTTTTTAAATCCTTGATCTTTGCATTTGGTAGTTTGTACTTTGTCACCAGGGAGTCTCTGGCGCTCAGTAGGGTCTGAGGAAGGCATCAAGAAGAGGAGGTAACTTTGCCATTTAACTTTAAATATTCCTGTTCATACTTATATAATCAATTACTTCATTACAAACACTTTTTTGTTCTTGTTGTTGTTGTCTATATGTAGTAATGCTGTCTTTGATTTTATTGTAATGAGGGAAGTGAGGAAAATGGGGGGGTTAGAGAAACTTATTCAAGCACATTCTTTAAAACTTCAATTAGTTTTAGAGAGACTGTTTTAGCTCTAAAATCAGTGAAATGGCTATAAGTGCCTCTGTAGAGAAATTTTATAAGAACACACATCATTTCAAACTCAAATTATCCTTTTTTTGGTGGTACTGAGTTTAAACTCAGGGCTTCACACTTGCTAGGGAGGTGCTGTACCACTTGACCCACACCTTTAGTCTCAAAATCAAATTACTTTGTGTGTGTGTGTGTGTGTGTGTGTGTGTGGTACTGGGACTTGAACTGCCTTACTCTTGCTAGGTAGGCATTCTACCACTTGAGCCACTCCACCAGCCCCTCAAACTTTTTAACCAAACTACTTTTTAACCATAGGGAAAAAAGTTTAAGTCATACATGTTTTAATATTCAGCATTTAAAACTTTATTGGGGTGAGGGGTAGTTTTTAAAACAGGTTTGGGCCATCCAAATTGTTCTTCCAGAGTTCTTGTAGATACTAAGAACACACAGAATTGTTTCTAGTTAGATAATAAAATGTATTATACCTAGTATGTGTTTTTAAACTAACTTAATTTTCCTAGAATTTCAAACCTGCAGAAAAGTTGTAAGAGTAGTATCAGGGAATAGATGTTTTCAAGACAGTACGGGAAGAGTAAGATAATGGTTAGCAGTGGGTACACTGGGGAACTTGGAGGAGGGACAATTAACACAGATTGGGGAGCCAGTAAATGCTTCTCTGAGAAGGGGGTTTCTATTCTTTGCATTCATGTGAAACTCCCAAATAATATTTGAGTAGCTCCTTAGGCATTGAGACAAACCAGTGGTAAGTTAAGCTTAAGGCAGTAGATGCCTGCCAGCCAGACAGCTGTAGCTCTCTGATTATCCTTTGCAGAAGCTTTATCTTAGAGTTCAACTGAACAGCCCCATTGTCCATATCTCTGAGATGCTGAGTGAATTTGTATGAACTTAAAAATTTCCAAAAGTAAATAGGGGCTAGGGATGTAGCTCAGTGTTATACCTGCGTTTGATCTCTCTTCAGTACCTCATAACATAAATAAATAAAATAAAACAGGTAACTGGTAAAGCTTTTGTTCTTAAAATGCAAAATAGGCAAACAATAAACGTTCAGTAAAAGAGCTTTCTTTCACTTGACCTTGTATTTAGTCCCCCAGTGCATTAGGAACATTTTTTAGTATATCTTTTGGAGATAGTCTGCAAGTGTACATGTGTGTTTGTGTGTTTTCTTGTCCCCGTCCCTTTTTTGTGGTGGTACTGAGGTTTGAACTCTGAGCTCAGGGCCTCACACTTGCTAGGCAGGCACCCTACCACTTGAGATATACCCCTAGCTTTATTTTTCATGTAGGGTCTCGAGTTTTTGCTCAGGGTGAGACTCAGACCGTGATCCTCCCACCTGTGGCCTCTGATGTAGTGGGACCACAGACAAGCCACCATATCCAATTTGTTTGCTGAGATGGACTCTTGCTAACTTTTTGCCCTGGCTGTCCTCAAACTGTGATCCTTCTGATCTCTGCTTCCCATGGAGCTGGGATTATAGAGATAACTCATTATACCCAGCCTTAAGTATAACTTTTGAAAGTATGTTTTAGATAGAAATCTTCCTCAAATATAATATGCACTTCTGTGCATTCTGTTTTTTCTGTGTTGGAAATCATACACAGGGACTTGCACATGGAAGGCAAGCACTCTCTATCACTGACCTACATTCCTAGTCTATGGTATTTTGAAACAGGGTCTTGTATAGTCCAGACTGGCTTTGAACTCATGATCCTTCTGCTTCAGCCTCCTAAGTTCCAGGATTACAGGTGTATGCTACAACACCCAGCTTCTCTGCATTCTTAAACAGGATATCAGCCATCCTTACAGAAGCAATCTGGTTTATCCAGTTCTAAGTGTTATTGTACTTGTAAGAATGTTACAAAAGAAGACCAAAACCAGAACAAACAAAAAAGAATGCTCTGAGAATGAATGAAAATATAAAGAAGGGTTCATTGTCTCCTATCAAATGACCCAAAGCTGATTGATGTGCTTCTTAAGACTTTCTGGTTCCTCAGTGTGCTAAGTTCCCCTCTTCCTATAAAAGCTATAATCCTGATTTGTGGTTTCTGTTTTATTGAGGGTTAGATAACCTGATAGCCAGGCTTGTTAGATTTACATATAAGACAGAAACAAAAGAGCTCTGGTACTGTCGTGGGGCTGTGCTGTGATTGCATTCTGAGCGGCAGATATATGAATCCCATTTAGGTGAGGGCCATTGTAACTGGCTGGAAGAGGGGTTGAAGTTGGCCAGTGTACATATATTGGGGTCTGTTGACAGGTGTTTAGTCACCTGGTGGCTTAAAACCTGACAGGAGAGACATGGCTAGTTGTCTGTTATAATACAGTGCTTGGCATTTGATGTTTATTGAGAGATAAGATGATGTTTTCCAAGTTAGCAGGTGGTGGTATGTTTTATATTCAAGAAGACAGATGAAATATAAAAAACCCTTGCAGGTCTGAATGCTGAAATTTTATAAGATAGGTATAGAATATGTTGGTTAATACAAAGGTTATTCTAAAAAGATATCAGAGCACTGTTCAAATAGGAGCAACATATGATACAAGAGTGCAAAAAGATTACTTCAGCAATGAAAGATAGCTAACCAGAAGAGGTTCCATATCTCTTAGGAAAGTTACAGTTGCATTTAAGGGAGGAGATAATCAGTAAATATTGCTTTGTCCTTCCCTTCTAAATTTGGAATCAACTGAGAATATATTCTACAATAAGTAGATTGAAAAATATAAATTCATCCTTTTTGGTGAGGCTAAGTAGAGAATGTGCTATGGAAATGTGGCCAGATAGGCTTGCTCCCCCACTCCCAATTTAACTTACCCCAACAGGATGCTGGGGCGCTGCCATACCCACCCCTGCAAGGCCCAGAGAAGTGCCAGCATCATATGGATTGGGTCTAGTCCTGCTGGTGCCTCAGCTCTCTTTCAGATCTTAAGGCCATGGGCGATTTGCTGCTTCTCCCAGGTGACAGAGGGTTGGAGAATGAGATTGGAATGTATAGTTGAAATCACTTCCCCGGGGAAATTTGAGGCTATGAAATACTGGCCTTCTGCTACCAGTGTTGGTTTAGTGATTTTTTTTCTATCCTTCCAAGAAGGTTGAGCCATGAGCTTAATTTGTTAGGGAGAACAGAGAGTTATACATCTTTGTCCTTACATAAGTTGTAAAGTTGGGGAAGATTAGTCTGGTTTCAGACATTTGGGGTGATCTGGAAGCAAAGGCTGAGTCTGGGTAATTTTTTAGAAGCCTGTCTGTGGATGCTTATTAAAAAGGGGTTGCCTGGAGACTTAGCTTAGTGGTAGAGTAGTAGCATCCATGAGACCCTGAACTCATCCCCAGCAACACACACACACACACACACACACACACACACACACACACACACAATTTGCTTCTATCAGTAAAATACCTTTTCTTTCAATTTGGTTTGATGTCTCATATCAAAATCTTTTTTTCTTTTTGCAGTACTAGGGATTGAACCCAGGGCCTCCTACATGCTAGGCAAGCAGCACTTGAGCCTCATGCCCAGGCCCTTTGTTTGTATTTTTGTTTTTGAGATAGGGTCTTGAATATGGTCTTGCTAACTGCCTCCTGTCTCTGCCTCCCAAGTAGCTGAGATTTACAGGCATGACCACACCTGGCTTGCTTTTTTTGGCTATATATATCAAGGCTTCTTGCCTGCTAGACTGGCGCTCTACCACTGAGCCATGCCCCACAGCCCTTTTTGCCAAGGCTGGCCTGGACTGCAATCCTCAATTTAGGCTTCCCTGCTGTAATTGAGATGACCATTGCCTGCTACCCAGCTTTTTCTGTGGAGATGGGGGTCTCCCGAACTTTTTTGCCCAGGCTGGCTTTGAACTATGATCTTCCTCCTATCTCAGCTTCCCAAATGGCTAGGATTGATTATAAGTGTGAGCCTCTGAGAGAAGGGGTGGAGGGGGTAAGGGAGGGAGTAGGAGAGGGGGGAAGAAATGACCCAAACATTGTATGCACATATGAATAAAAAAACAAACAACAACAACAAAAAAACCAAGTGTGAGCCACTGGTGTTTGGCCTCTTCTTGTTTTTTCCTCAAGACAGGGTCTCACTATCTAGTTAGCCTAACCAAACTCATGATCCTTTCTCCTTTGCCTCAGGAGGTCTGGGAATATAGACTTGCAAAACCATGCCTGGCTGAGACTTTTCTATTTTTGTTCAGTATCTCTTAATCATGTTCTGAAAGCTGTAATTATTTTCAAGGTTATCTAATTCAGTAGAAGAATAATTCTTTTCACATCATAAGGGTTCAGTCATACAGAGTAACAAAATACTGGCTCTGTACTTGTTTGTTCTTGCTAACTCTTTCCCTCCCTTTTTTTTTCCTTTCTAGAATCCTTTTCTAGGAACACAGGCACTCAGGTATCTACTATGGTGTTGGGTCCTGAACAGAAGATGCCAGATGGTAATTTACAGATTTGTGTTATTGTCTACTTTTTATTTGGAATTAAGCTTGTGTCAGTAGCAGAAGTGTACCATATTTTTCTTCTTGTGTGTTCTAGCAACTCCATTGAGAGGTCATTTCTGGTGACATAAACTATAATCACAGAGACCTACCTCATATCTTATTTTCAATTATAGTTGAGCCACAGTTAGCTTCAGATTTATTTTCTATAGCAGTAGTGCTTGCAGTTACAGAACTGTACCCAGACTTGGCATAATGACCTGCAGCATGCTTTGGCCGCTCATGATATTTCTGTTGTTTTGGATATGCATGGAGCAGTAAAATACATGGCAAGTCCCATATACTCTGTATTTTATTGAAGCCTCTAGAGCGCTTTGACTAATCCTAATTCAGAGTTTGCCTTGGGAATTTCCATTCCTTTTCTATAAATTTCCTCATCATTTCAAGGCCACTAAGTTAGGGTGATACAAACCAGCTGCCTTTAGAAACAAAACTCTTATTTTTGCACAGAGAATAGAGTTTTGTGGTTCACCCTAGCCATTTGATGCCTGCAGCAAGGTAGACTTTGTATATTTCTAATGGGTATGGCTTTCCCTCCAAGACTGTCTCCTCCTTGCATTTAAGATTAACTGTAAGATCTTTAAAGAAGAACTGATACCAACCCTCCTTAAACTGTTCCACGAAATAGAAACGGAAGGAAAACTGCCAAACACATTTTATGAAGCCAGTATTGCACTTATCCCAAAACCAGGCAAAGACACCTCCAAAAAGGAGAACTATAGGCCAATCTCCTTAATGAACATTGATGCAAAAATCCTCAACAAAATAATGGCAAACCGAATTCAACAACACATCAAAAAGATTATTCACCACGACCAAGTAGGCTTCATCCCAGGGATGCAGGGCTGGTTCAACATACGAAAATCAATAAACGTAATAAACCACATTAACAGAAACAAAGACAAAAACCACTTGATCATCTCAATAGATGCAGAAAAAGCCTTCGATAAGATCCAACATCATTTCATGATAAAAGCTCTAAGAAAACTAGGAATAGAAGGAAAGTTCCTCAACATTATAAAAGCTATATATGACAAACCTACAGCCAGCATTATACTTAATGGAGAAAAACTGAAACCATTCCCTCTAAAATCAGGAACCAGACAAGGATGCCCACTATCTCCACTCCTATTCAACATAGTACTGGAATTCCTAGCCAGAGCAATTAGGCAAGAAGAAGGAATAAAAGGAATACAAATAGGTAAAGAAACTGTCAAAATATCCCTATTTGCAGACGACATGATCCTATACCTTAAAGACCCAAAAAACTCTACTCAGAAGCTTCTAGACATCATCAATAGCTATAGCAAGGTAGCAGGATATAAAAACATAGAAAAATCATTAGCATTTCTATACACTAACAATGAGCAAACGGAAAAAGAATATATGAAAACAATTCCATTTACAATAGCCTCAAAAAAAATCAAATACCTAGGTGTAAACCTAACAAGATGTGAAAGACCTCTACAAGGAAAACTATACACTTCTGAAGAAAGAGATTGAGGAAGACTATAGAAAGTGGAGAGATCTCCCATGCTCATGGATTGGTAGAATCAACATAGTAAAAATGTCTATACTCCCAAAAGTAATCTACATGTTTAATGCAATTCCCATCAAAATTCCAATGACATTCATTAAAGAGATTGAAAAATCTGTTAAATTTATATGGAAACACAAGAGGCCACGAATAGCCAAGGCAATACTCAGTCAAAAGAACAATGCAGGAGGTATCACAATACCTGACTTCAAACTATATTACAAAACAGTAACAATAAAAACAGCATGGTACTGGCACAAAAACAGACATGAAGACCAGTGGAACAGAATAGAGGACCCAGATATGAAGCCACACAACTATAAGCAACTTATCTTTGACAAAGGAGCTAAAAATATACGATGGAGAAATAGCAGCCTCTTCAACAAAAACTGCTGGGAAAACTGGTTAGCAGTCTGCAAAAAACTGAAACTAGATCCATGTATATCACCCTATACCAAGATTAACTCAAAATGGATCAAGGATCTTAATATCAGACCCCAAACTCTAAAGTTGATACAGGAAAGAGTAGGAAATACTCTGGACTTAGTAGGTATAGGTAAGAACTTTCTCAATGAAACCCCAGCAGCACAGCAACTAAGAGATAGCATAGATAAATGGGACTTCATAAAACTAAAAAGCTTCTGTTCATCAAAAGAAATGGTCTCTAAACTGAAGAGAACACCCACAGAGTGGGAGAAAATATTTGCCAACTATACATCAGACAAAGGACTGATAACCAGAATATATAGGGAACTTAAAAAACTAAATTCTCCCAAAACTAATGAACCAATAAAGAAATGGGCAAGTGAACTAAACAGAACTTTCTCAAAAGAAGAAATTCAAATGGCCAGAAAACACATGAAAAAATGCTCACCATCTCTAGCAATAAAGGAAATGTAAATTAAAACCACACTAAGATTCCACCTCACCCCTGTTAGAATAGCCATCATCAGCAACACCACCAACAACAGGTGTTGGCAAGGATGCGGGGAAAAAGGAACCCTCTTACACTGTTGGTGGGAATGTAAACTAGTACAACCACTCTGGAAAAAAATTTGGAGGCTACTTAAAAAGCTAGACATGGATCTACCATTTGATCCAGTAATACCACTCTTGGGGATATACCCAAAAGACTGTGACACAGGTTACTCCAGAGGCACCTGCACACCCATGTTTATTGCGGCACTATTCACAATAGCCAAGTTATGGAAACAGCCAAGATGCCCCACCACTGACGAATGGATCAAGAAAATGTGGTATCTATACACAATGGAATTCTATGCAGCCATGAAGAAGAACGAAATATTATCATTCGCTGGTAAATGGATGGAATTGCAGAACATCATTCTGAGTGAGGTTAGCCTGGCCCAAAAGACCAAAAATCGTATGTTCTCCCTCATATGTGGACATTAGATCAAGGGCAAACACAACAATGGGATTGGACTGTGAGCACATGATAAAAGCGAGAGCACACAAGGAAGGGGTGAGGATAGGTAAGACACCTAAAAAACTAGCTAGCATTTGTTGCCCTTAACGCAGAGAAACTAAAGCAGATACCTTAAAGCAACTGAGGCCAATAGGAAAAGGGGACCAGGAACTAGAGAAAAGGTTAGATCAAAAAGAATTAACCTAGAAGGTAACACACAAGCACAGGAAATCAATGTGAGTCAATGCCCTGTATAGCTATCCTTATCTCAACCAGCAAAAACCCTTGTTCCTTCCTATTATTGCTTATACTCTCTCTACAACAAAATTAGAAATAAGGGCAAAATAGTTTCTGCTGGGTATTGAGGGGGTGGGGGGGAGAGGGAGGAGGCGGAGTGGGTGGTAAGGGAGGGGGTGGGGGCAGGGGGGAGAAATGAACCAAGCCTTGTATGCACATATGAATAATAAAAGAAAAATGAAAAAAAAAAGATTAACTGTAAAATCAAGGTCTGTGGCAAACACTGACATTAGATGAGTCCTGCTGTCATGAGGGTGCTGGCATCCATGATCAGAGGCCTTCACTGTGGGCCTTAGTACAGTGTTCCTGCTTGATGGGGTTCCCTGCAGCGTCACATTTTAACCTAAACTGTGGCAGGATTTCCCAATTTCTTCCTTTTTTGAGAAGCCTGATGAAGGTATAATGTCCAAGGATAATTCTTTGAATAAGTCCTACCAAACAATAATGTAGGGAGGATATTGCAGTAGTATGATGTATTTCTTTTCTTTTAAAAAATTTGGATTTTAGGTTACTTAGTGGACCAGTTCCACTAAGTAACCTAAAATATGATGTATTTTGAGCCTTAGATAGTTATCAGTTTGTTTTTTGTTTTTTTTCTTTTTTGGTGGTACTGCGGCTTAAACTCAGGGCGCTTGCTAGGCAGGTGCTCTTACTGCATGAGCCACTCCACCAGCCCTTTTCTGTGATTTTTTTTTTTTTTTTTGAGATAGGGTCTCATGAACCGAGATCCTCCTGATCTCTGCCTCCTTAGTAGCTAGGATTATAGGTGTGAGCCACCAAAGCCTAGCTGAATGTCATTGTTTTGAGAGGAAAATAAAATTATTACAAAAATTACTCAGTGGGAATAGAAATGTAGAATAGGAAAACCATTGTGTAGTTAATGTTAAAACTGACTCAGGGCTGAGTGATTGGGGGATATTGGGGAGAGGAGAAAGGAAGCTCCTACCTGGCAAATTCTTTTGTACATCAATTTTGGGTTTTTGAGACAGGATCTTGCTCTGTAGCTCAGATTGGCCTTAAGCCAAGCACCTCCTGCCTCAGCAACCCCCCTCCAGTGCTGGGACTATAGATATATGCCACCATGCTGGGCTTGTACTTTAATTTTTAACCATGTGCATATATTACCTAGTCAAAAAATTTATTTTAGCTGATCATGGTGGCTCATGCCTGTACAGAGTCCCAGCTACTCAGGAGGGCAGACCGAGATCAGGAAGATCTTAGTTTGAGGCCAGCATGGGCAAAAAGTTAGCAAGACTGCATCTCAACAAATAAACTGGCATCGTGGTGACTGCCTATATTCCCAGCTACACGAAAGGCATAGGTAGGAGGGTCAAGGTCTGTGACCAGCTCTTGGCAAAAGCATAAGACCCTAACTGAAAAATAATTAAAGCAAAAAGGATTGGTTGTATGGCTCAAGTAGTAGAATGCCTGCCTAGCAAAGTATGAGGGCCTGAGTTCAAACCCTGGTACTGCCAAAAAAAACCCTTTTTTAAAATATAGATAAAAATAAACTATTAAAAAACATGTTGAGTTAGAGTCAGGCTAGTCTTTTGTGCATTTAAGTATAAGATGATTGAGTTTTAGGTGCTAAGGATGGAGCACAATGATAGAGCACTTGGCTAGCATGTGCAAAGCCCTGGGTCCCATCTCCAGCACTGAAAAAAAGGAAAAAAAAATTAATTTCAATATTATTCTGGGTGAGTTGTTGGCATATTTTGTTCACTTTGATTCATTTTTTCTCAAATATGTTAATTCAGATGATGCCTCTGGAGACCATGGGGACTCTGCCAGTATTGGTGCCATCAACCCGGCCTATAGTAGCTCCTCACTCTCACAGTCCCTTGAGAACTCTGAGGAGCCCTTTGCCACCTACTTTGATGAGAAGATCGCCATTCCTGAGGAGGAGGTAAGTGACAGGTCCTCAGAGAGGACCCTGTGGCTTGAGAAGAGCCTATGAGGAAAGATCTACTAGATAGCTTGCTCAACAGCTTCAGGTCTAATTTCTACAGCTAGTTTCTAAGGGCTGGAGTTTTATAATCAGAAATGATAAACTACAAAGGAAAATGACAGACTGATTGAACACAGTTGCTAGGTGGTAGTAGTGAGCATTTTTGATCAAGAAAGTATGAATTTCTTTTCTTTATTCAAACTTGGCTTTTGTCCTGTTTGGGTAATGGTTGTCCACAGAGGTACTGAGGGTGTTCCTCTGGTTTTAGGATGAAGTAATGATGGGAAGAGCAGGTAGGAAGGGCTCTCACATAGAGAAGTAGCCAGCTTGTTATAAAAAGTGGGCAAGATGGAGGTGAAACATGGACACATGTAATATCCAACCCTGATTCCTTGCTTTTGTGAAGCTGATACTGTTCCTTCACATGTGATAAAATAACAGAAATTAGGTCAGTAATTTGGAGGTGACACTGTTTGATCTTTGTTTCTCTCTTTGTAGTACTCTTGTTTTAGCTTTCGTAAACTCTGGGCATTCACGGGCCCAGGCTTTCTTATGAGCATTGCCTATCTGGATCCAGGAAACATTGAATCTGATTTGCAGTCTGGAGCAGTGGCTGGATTTAAGGTGAACATCTAGTTTTTCCCTTGTCTTTTTAAACACACACAATCCATCTTCACATCCTTTTCTCCAGCCTGCCTATTGGGTAGCAGCCTCAGGGGTACAGGCAGATAGCAGTTGACCTTTGAACAACATGGGTTTGAATTGCATGGATCAATTATAGTAGGTTCTTTTGTAGAAATTTTTAACAACTTGAATAAATTTGGAAAATGGACTGCATAGCCTAGAAATACCAAAAAAATTAACATAAAATTAGGTATGAACTATTAGTAGATAATAACTATTTTATTATTTCTGCTCTAAATATACACAGATCTTACAAAAAGTTAAAATTTATCTGATCATACATGCATACATACTCCATACATGCAGCTGGTCATAGGTTGGAAAAATGTATGCAAACATGAAGATGTGGTATTAAATCATAGCTGTATTAAATTAACTGTAGTTCCTGCTGTACTTCTGGAATAATTTTGTAGCTACCTCCTGTTTCTTTTGTGGTAAGTGTTGTGATATCCACTTAAAATGCCAAATACTTATATGTAAGCAGTTCATTTATCTCTTCAGTAAAATGTATACTGAAGTAAAGAAAAGAAAAATGGTTTCTCGCAGTTCCCACATATTTTTCACCATATAAAATATTTATGCAAAGCATATATTAAGTGTTTATCAGTAAGGCTTCTGATAAACACCAGGCTACTAGTAGTTAAGTTTTGGAGGAGTCAAAGTTATATGCAGATTTTTGACTGTACAGAGGAGTGATGGTCCTAGCCCTGCTATACTTTTCCAGGATGCACTGCACTTCATTGGCAGTGATACTTAGGTGAAAAGTATTTGCCACTTGATCTTTTATTTTTTTTATTCACATAGTTCCCAGGAAAAAAGGTGAAACTGCAGATGGGAGAGACAGACTCAGAAAGGTCCAAGGTACCTAGTAGGTCCTGTGTACAATCTGATACAGAGCTCAGGCCATTTGATTCCTAACATGGGCTTTTTCCTAAATGTACTGTTGCCCATTTACATTGCCAAACAACAAAATGACTAAACAAACAAACCCAGTTGTCTGATGAGTATTCTGGGTCTTTTGTTCTTAGTTGCTCTGGGTCCTTCTGTTGGCCACCATTGTGGGACTGCTGCTCCAGCGTCTTGCAGCTAGACTAGGAGTGGTCACTGGGCTGCATCTTGCTGAAGTATGTCACCGTCAGTACCCCAAGGTGAGCAGTGTGCTATCATATTCGTCGCTGACCTATGTAGATATCTATGTCTGGCAATGTGTGCTGGCCTCATTCTATACTGATGCAGTGGAAGACTTGGGGTTAGTGGCCCTGAAGACTGGAAATACCATGGGAAATCCTGCTGTCCCTCTTGCTGTCTCGCCATGTTTTCCCCTTATTCAAAATCTAACTTTGGATTTACTTTTTTCCTTAGAATAAGCACTTGCCATTCACTCTACCTTTTGGCATCTAGCTGCCCAGCCAAACACTTTCATGCATATATCCACGGTACTCTATCAGTTTATGTTATAGATATGTAAATGTCTTGTTATGTATATATCCATGGTACTCTACATGTGGTAGGTGTTTGGATTTTGCAGTTGTTTTCTAATTGTCTTCATTTTTGGAAGTAACACTGTCCTTACACTTTCCCTCTGGATATTCAGGCCTCTGTTAACTGCAACTAAGGCAGACATGAACTTTATGTCTGGAACACTTCTCAATGGTCTTGGGATTGGCTATATCCTCTAGCCCTACAAGACCTTTTTAAATGAGCTTCATCTTTAGATAAGATACTGACATACCTCTGCTGTGTCCTTACGTGTTTAATCTCATTCCTGGCTATGAATGAGCATAAAACATTTGTTTTTAAGGTAGGGTCTCACTATGTAGCTCAGCCTGGCCTGAAATTTGCTATGTAGCCCAGCTTGGCCTTGAACTCAGGATCTTCCTGCTTCCATGTTTCAAGTGTTGGGATTATAGGCATGCACCACTACTACCAGAAAACAAAAAGTATTCTTATCTTTAAAAAAAAAAAAGAAATCTAGATATTTTATTAATTCTTTTGGCATCTCATTCTTCATGTGTGTTAAGAAATGTCCATGAGGCCGGGCACCTGTGGCTCATGCCTATGATCCTAGCTACTCAGGAGGCAGAGATGAGGAGGATCACAGTTCAAAACCATCCCAAGCAAATAGTTTATGAGACCCTGTCTTAAAAAAAAAACCCTATCACAAAAATATTGGGCTGGTGGAGTGGCTCAAAGTAAAGGCCCTGAGTTTAAGCCCCCAGTACCACCCCCCCCACCAAAAAAAAAGAAAAGAAAAGAAAAGAAATGTCTGTGAGAAGAAATTTTTTAGATAGTAGGTATCTGGAGATATTTTTCCTGGCTTCTTTGAGGAAGCATTAACTAAATTTGTCTTTCAGCTAGTTTGTCCAGGTTAATTTCCTACTTTGCTATAGGTGCCACCCATTTCCTACTAGTTTACTTTGAATCCTTTTATATATATGTCTTTTTTCACTTGTCTGCATATTATTATTACATTAGAGATGACCCCAGGCTTTTTGTGTTGTTTTGTAAAGTTAGCTATGGTCAGGATAGATGATTTTTTTCTCAAATCATTTTCTATTCTCTTGTGACTGCTATTTTGACCATATTAGTATATTTATTCTAAAACTTTTTAGATTGTTTTTAGGCAAGAGATTAAGTGAAAATTTGTGACTGGAAATTCCATTTCTCTCCCTTTTTTTTTTAATCTTTTGTTTGTGATTTGAAGTTAGGGACTCACGCTTGTTAGGGCCTCACACTTGTTAGGCAGGCACTGTACTACTTGAGCCACTCTGCCAGCCCTCCATTCCGAATCTCTTGAGTGGGAAGGAAGGAGAAAAAAATAAAATCAGTTGGCACCCTTATCGTGGTTCATACATCCAACCACAGGAAGCACACTTTACTTCTCCATCTGAGCCATAGTACAATGATGCACTCTGTGGGATCAAGTTCTGGTACTTCAGTCTGTAGGCTTATAAAAGACTCTGTGGGTCTTTGCCAACATGTGAATTCCAAACAAAGGAGGATGTTCATAGAAATGAATAATCACTACTACATCTTTTTACTCTTTTGTTTTGTAGATCCCACGAATCATTCTGTGGCTGATGGTGGAGTTGGCTATCATTGGCTCAGATATGCAGGAAGTCATTGGCTCAGCCATTGCCATCAACCTCCTGTCAGCAGGAAGGTGAGGGGGGTTTTCCTCTAGAAGAGTTATCAGTATTGTGCTGGGTTTCAAAGCCAAGGTAAAAATGAAAACCCAGCTCATTTTCAATTTTCAGAATTCAGCTCAAGTGTTGTCTTCTGTGAAGCTTTTCTGGAAGCAACTTCATGTAGTCTCTACATCTCCATTCCCATAGTGGGTTATACATACTGCTAGTATAAAGCGTGTAGCATTTTGTATTACAATTATTTATTTGTATGTCAGTTTATCCCACTAGGTAGTTAGCTCCTGGAGGGTAAGACCTATTGTTTTTCAGGTGTATGTCCTACATTGTCTGACATAGTAGACTCTCAATCAAAGCTTCAATGAATGAACTTCCCTCCTCTTCCCTCCCTTCTCCCCTTCTTCCCCCTCCTTCCTGTATATTAATTGTACAAAGGGCTTTCATTACGATATAGCCTACATGCATATAATGTACTTTGTTACTCTTTCTTGTCCCCCATCCCCCTTTTTAAACAATTTTTATGGGTTTCATTATTCTATTTGCATACATGTATATGAAATACTTTGATCATATTTGCCCCTCCTTTCACCCTCACCTTCTGGTTCCCCCTTTAACAGGACCCACCATGTCATTCCATTTTTTTTTTATGTGTAGATTTCACATATGAGAGAGATCATGTGACATTTGTCTTTCTCAGTCCACGTTACTTCATTTAGCATGACGATTTCTAGTTCCATCCATTTTCCTGCAAATGACGTAATTTCATTCTTCTTTGTTGCTGATCAATGTTTCTTTCTTTAATCTTCATTTCTTATCTCTAATCTAGGGTTCCCCTGTGGGGTGGAGTTCTTATCACCATCGCAGATACTTTTGTATTTCTGTTTTTGGACAAATATGGTAAGGCGAATGGGAATGATGGGATCAAAAACCACTTTCAATCACATGTTTGCTGGAGAAGTCCGCCTTCTGTGAGCTCACTGCTGTGTTTCCTCTTTAGGCTTGCGGAAGCTGGAAGCATTCTTTGGCTTTCTCATTACTATTATGGCCCTCACATTTGGATATGAGGCAAGTGTACAGACTATGCATTAGCTTTTTAAAACAAGATTTTGCTTTGTTTTCTTTTTCTTTGTAAAAGACAGTAATATTAGGATGGTTTAATTGTATTTTGTGATTTTGTTCATCAATAAGAAAACAGTGCAGTTCTGGGCTATTTTTGAAAGAATATAATTTATATCAGGAAGGTCTCTAGAGATTCCTAGGTCAAAAAATGACTAAACTCTGTAAGACTTTCTAGATTAAACTCCCTGTTCCTAAGTTGTCCATCCTGATAACAGCATTGGAAGAGGTAGAAGGGTTATTCTTGGCTGCTAACTTAAAATGGTTCTGTTTTTGCTTATCCTGGTTTAAATTAATTATAGCCTGAACTTTCCCTGTATTAAAACTTGAATTATAGGTCATTAGTGGTTATATCTTGGTTCATGCTCCAACCCAGACACTCCTAAAAATCAGTATCATTATTTTCAGTAATAACATCTTCCTGTGTCCAGTTGTTATAGACATGAATCTTCTAACTGGTATGGCTAAACATTAAAAACTATATCTAATCTCTGAATAGATCATGTGGGTTATCCCAAGGTTTCCAAAGAGAAATGCTGAACCAGAGAAAAGCATGAATGAGGAGTATTTATGAATGAGTCTCTCACTGTACATTAGGGGCCAAATACATAATTTTTAGATAAACATAGGTGAACAACTGCATACTAAGTGTGGATATTCAAAAATTAATCTATATACCTGGATCTGTCTCTCCAGAGTTACAGTGAAGCTAAAAATAATAACACTATTAGCAGCCGTTTTATTTCTTTAAAATAGTAATTGTATTCTGTACACATCCATTCTATATAATCATAAGAGTGTTATTAAATATTTAGATTATCTAGTCCTGAATTCTCTGACCCTTGGCAGTAAGCTCCTGTATTAATTACTTTTGCATACTTCTTGCATTTCCCAGAATACCTGAGAGAAACAATTAAAAGAGGAAAGATTTATTTAGTTCATAGTTTCAGAGGGTTTAGTCCATGAATGCTTGACCTTATGGACGTGGCAGAATATCATAGCAGCAGGAACATGTGGTAGAATAGGTTCCTCATCTCATGACAGATAGAAAGCAAAGAGAGACAGGAAGGGGGCAGGGTAATATATGCCCTTCAGTGACATGAAGCCAGTGACCTACTTCTTCTAGCTAGTTCTACCTCCCCACCATCTCCCAAAATAGCACCACCAGCTGGGGATCTAGTGTTCAGCACGTGAACCTATGAGGAACATTTCATATTTTAACCATAACACTCTCTTATGTTGCTTGTTTGTTTTTGTTTTGTTTTGTTGTTGCTAGGGATCAAACCCAGGGCCTTGCATACACTATACAAGTGCTCTACAGCTAAGCTACATCTCAGGTTTTTTTGTTGTTTTTACTCAAGCTGACCTCAAACTTCTGGGCCAAAGCAATACTCCTACTCACCCTCTCAAGTATCTGGGTCTATAGACATGTGCTACTGCATACAGCTCTTGCTTGTTTTTCGTTGATTTTTTTCTAAACTTTTTTTTTTTTTTTTTTGGCAGTACTGGGGTTTGAGATCAGTGCTTCATGCTCGCTAGGCAGGTGCTCTAACACTTGAGCCACTCCTCCAGCCTTTGTCAATTTTTATATTCTTCATATCCTGGTTGGTTGTTGCAGAAGAAGGGGTTGTAAGGAGTAATGAATGACAGGTTTCCTTAGTACTGTGTTACTCCCAATATCTTGTTCCAGCAAAGGCTAATAGGTATTATGTTGGTTTTTAGTATATTACAGTGAAGCCCAGCCAGAGCCAGGTTCTCAGGGGCATGTTTGTGCCATCCTGTTCCAACTGTAGCACCCGACAGATTGAGCAGGCTGTGGGCATCGTGGGAGCTGTGATCATGCCACACAACATGTACCTGCACTCTGCCTTAGTGAAGGTGAGTAAGGCTGTTATCTCAGTGGCCTTCCATATAGCTCATGGGAAATTTCCCTTTAATTGCAAGGGACACAAATTTAGCTTAAAACTCTTAGAGCCCTGAGGGAGTAGGATATTTCCAAGACTAGATGGTCTTATTAAAGTCCACAGGCGTGGAGTATGTTTTTATCAAATTGAGCAGAGATTATTGACCCCACAAAGAAGCTGGGCTTACTTGCTTTATAAAAGTCTTAAAAGTACATCAGGCTTTTTGTTGTTCAATTTGTAAAACCTGAGTGGCCTTGTGAAGGTCAAGAGGAAAGAGCCCAGCTAAGATTTATATTACATATTTGATGACTGGGAGAGTTCAGAAACCTTTGTAATTAGGGTTATACAGCCTTAGGACTGAAATCAGCCTGCTTTTGTAGGTCAGTTGTCCTTCCAGCCACAATATCTGAGGGTTCATTAGTTACCTAGTCCCTGCTCTGTATTTGGGGAATGTACAGTGCTGTCAAGGGTATGGAGTTCTTAATCCCTTAATGAACTGGAATTTAGATGACTGTTATATCTCTTGTATTTCTTCTAGTAGTTATTTGCCCTCTTTATCTCTCAGCTGACTCTAAAATTCTGAGCTGTTACAAGGAAACTTGTTGCAACTGGTGAAAAATGATTGCTGCTGTTATCTCTGTAGTCCAGACAGGTAAACCGGGCCAATAAGCAGGAGGTTCGAGAAGCCAACAAGTACTTTTTCATTGAATCGTGCATTGCTCTCTTTGTTTCCTTCATCATCAACGTCTTTGTTGTTTCTGTCTTCGCTGAAGCATTTTTTGGGAGAACCAATGAGCAGGTGGTGAGTATGCCAGGGTCATGGGTGGGAGTGAATGTTAGGGTAAGATGAAGACTGGAATCGGGCAGGAATTTGCAACAATTACTTTGAGTCCTAGAAAATGAATGTACAGCCTCAGTCCTAGAGGAAAACTATACAACATTGGACTGGGCAATTTTAAAATTTTATTTATTTGTTTGTTTGCTTATTTATTTATTTATTTTTGGCTAATGGGAGTTGAACCCAGGACCTTAATTCTACCCCCTGTCACTCTATACCAGTCCAAGTCTATGGTCTGTGAGTTGACCAAGCCTACACCCATCTGCTGGGAAGAGACCTGGCCTCATACAATTGCCTTATGCAGTCACATAGGTGGCTTCACTGCTATTTGGCTCCTTGTCATCCACTTTTGTTTCCTGTGTATCAACTTCTGCCTACATACTGTTCTTGTTACTGGAGCTAAGGATAGGTTGGGAGGAGTCAGCAAACACACATTATGATGAGACAACCCGTGGATTGCAAGGAAATGTTTGTTTTGTCATTTTGAATCTGTGTCCTCTTGATTCCTGTTGCCTATTTTTATTTTTCTTTTTAAAGCAGTGCAGGGGATTAAACCTAGAGTTTTGACATGCTAGGCCTGAGCTCTACCACTCAGCTAAACTCCAGCCTTGATAGTTTTGATCACCATTTATTTCCCATTTATAGGATCTCTGACTCTGGCTCTACTTTGTCTGAGGCCTCCCTATTCATGGTGTCTTCTCATGTTTGAAGCCCTCTTAATGGCCTTTCTTGTCATCATTTAAAATTACTAAATGTATTTATATTTCCATATACATTCTGACTTAGCACAGAATTTTGATGACATGGGGATGTAAAAAGATTGTAGAGGAGAATCACAAACAATAGTGCTACCAGTATCTGTCCATGTCATATCCTATATCCAGATTTTCAGCGTACCCCTGATATAGGACTTCTGTTTGCTGTATAGGAGAACTATTTTTATCTGCTCCTTGCCTGTAAAATAAAAATTGCTTTTAAACTGTTTTGGGTTTTAGGTTAGTGTCTGTAAAAATAGCAGCAGTCCCCATGCTGACCTCTTTCCTGAGGATAACTCAACTCTGGCTGTGGACATCTACAAAGGGGTAAGTATTTTCAGGTTTGCGATCTTTGGTCTTGGATCAGTCTTCTTAACATATTATCTGATCTATGTGTGAGTTTGTTTCAAATCTGAGCATAGCTCCTCTGTAGTGTAATTTATTTTAGAGGTCGAGATGCTTGCCAGACAAGTATTTTTGGATTCTACAGAGCCTGGGGGGAATAGAATATCATTTGAAGAGATGGATTATATACCAGCATTTCTTTTTTTTTTTTTTTTTTTGATGGTACTGGGGTTTGAACTCAGGGATTTGCATTTGCAAGTGCTCTACTTCTTGAGTCTACTGCTTGAGCCACACCAGTTCTTAATATTGTGATAGTATACATTGTTCTACAGGATGTTAACTGGGGTAACTAAAAGAAAATGTTCTTCACAAGGGTCTCTCAGTCTCTTTATACTGGTTATATTGTGACCCTCCAAGAGGAGAATGTATGTTGCATTTCATTTCCCAAATTTATTTGACCTTTCCCTGCATTCCTCTTACCATTTTCCAGAACAGTGGCTACACAGTATAATTTGGGAATTTTGTATAGACTTCTGAGCTTTTTTGTTTGTTTTTTCTGTATTTAAGATGGAGGTTGAAAACGAAGGCGTTTGGAACTTAGAGAAGAGAAAGGACTGCATGAGGAATGAGGGAGCATCCAGTAAAGTTGAGATTAAGCCTCTAGAATCAGATTCTGATCTGAGTCTGGGGCACTGGTAGCATAGTACTTGGTGTGGATGACACTGAGCAAAGAAGAGGGAGGAATGCTGCAGAGAAATGCTGTTCTGGGTGCTGTGTAAGCACATGACTGACACAGCACATCTTTCTCCTTTGCCTCTCTCAGGGTGTTGTGCTGGGATGCTACTTCGGGCCTGCAGCACTCTACATCTGGGCAGTGGGGATCCTTGCTGCAGGACAGAGCTCCACCATGACAGGAACCTATTCTGGTCAGTTTGTTATGGAGGTATGTGCTGGTGCTGAATACTGGGAGATGACATAGCCATTTAGCATTCCTTTATCTCATGCTTCTAAGGTCTCTCCTTAACCTCCCCAACTCCTGTTCTTTTTCTTATTCCAGTCACTCATCCTGTTTCTGCCTTTTTTTCTAGGGATTCCTGAACCTAAAATGGTCACGTTTTGCCCGAGTGATTCTGACACGCTCTATTGCCATCATCCCCACTCTGCTTGTTGCTATCTTCCAAGATGTGGAACATCTAACAGGGATGAATGACTTCCTAAATGTTCTGCAGAGCTTACAAGTAAGCAGGGAGCTGTGGAACTCATATCTCATTTAGTCGGCATTAAGTCCAGTCCTTTGGTACCAAGTCTTGTCCTGGGTTCTGGGGAGGAAATTCAGAGGACAAAAGAGGCAAAGTATCTACATCTGCATTTATAATGCTTTTATGAGTGGTTTTGTTTTTCACGCTGGTTGAATGGAAGTTGTGACCTATACTTACATATAAAATACAAAATTATAGCTCACTAATCCAGCAAACATTAAATGGCTATAAGACACTATTCTAGGTCCTATGGAGGTTAAGAAGTTAGGTCAGATCCAATATTTTGTCTTTATGGACACAAAAGACACACATAATTGTCATTGGGGCTAGGGTAAGGACAGCTCAACAGATTTCACCATAATGCTTGAGCATTTCGGGATGATAGGAATAATTATTTTTCATGGAGTGGGTCATACAGGGTTTGTGATATCCTTGTACAAACTGCAGTTTTCTGCAGTGATACAGGGACCCCAGAATCTCAGTCTGACCTTTGTTTTCCAGCTTCCCTTTGCTCTCATACCCATCCTCACATTCACGAGTTTGCGGCCAGTAATGAATGAATTTTCCAATGCAATGTAAGTGTACTCATAGTTCTCCAAAGGGCTGGTGCTAAGTGGGAAGAGTATTTTTAGCCAACGCACTAATCAGAAATGAGTCAGACAGGGGAACTATATGCTTGAGAGGTGATTGTTATCTGCTTCCTCTTTGGCACAGAGAATGGAGAGTACGAATGTAGTAAAGGACCAGGAACACACTTTTTGTGTAGCTGTTTGGGCTTGTACTCTTCAGCTTCAGCCACTGAAGTATGAATTCTATGTTAAATGATCTTAAGGAGAAAGACAAGCTAATACATTTTGCATACACCTTGAAGGGATATAGGGAATTTGTATGGCACTGCATTTTAAGGGAATCTAATGAAATGGCTAACTAAATTTCTAAAGCTTTGTTACTTATCTAAGGTGTGAAACATTGGGATTTATTTGCTGTATTCCCTCCACCCCTTTCTTCCTAACTTTGGCTCTCTTTTTGCAGTGTCTCTAACCCCTGTAACATTAACACAATGAGATGTAGTTTTCTTTTCTGTCTGTGACCAGGTTAGACTATTTTGCCACTCACTATGTTGATTCTTTTACAGAGGATGGAGGATCGCAGGCGGGATCTTGGTCCTTATTGTCTGTTCCATCAATATGTATTTTGTAGTGATTTATGTCCAGGATCTAGGGCATTTGGTGTTGTATGTGGTGGCTGCAGTGATCAGCGTGGCTTATCTGGGCTTTGTGTTCTACTTGGTAAGTTCAGTCTGGAGGGAGCAGGGGCATAAGTGTCTGGGATGGTGCAGGTAGTGCTAACTGATACTCAGAAATGAACAGGTCCATAAGACTAGCTACTTGGGACACTGAGATCAGGAGAATTGGGGCTCAAGGTCAGCCTGGGCAAATAGTTTGTGAGACCCCCATCTCCAAAATAACCAAAGCAAAATGGATGAGAGGTGTGACTCAAGTGATAGAGTGCTTTGCAAGTGTGATACCCTGAGTTCAAACCCCAGTCCCACTAAGAAAAAAAAAATATTCTGGTTATAAAATATAGTTACATAGATAAAGGAGGCAAATTTTTGTTTGTTTTTTGAGGTAGGATCTTACTACATAGCCCAAACTGGCCTTGAACTTTTGATCCTCCTACTTCAGCCTCCCAATTGCTGGGATTTTAGGGAGGTGCCATCATGCCTTGTGCAAATTTTTTTGTACTTGGATTATCAGGGAAAGAAAATTTTTTTGAAGAAAGTAAATTATGCAAAAATGATAATAGTAGTCATTTTAGGAAAGTGGGATTATAGATATATTTTCCTCTGTTTTTCAAATGTTCTTTAACATTGCTAATACTGGTTAAAAAAAGAAAACAAAACAGCAATAGTGACAGGTTTACCTTTCTGTTGTATATGGTTTCTCTGAAAAAAAACACAAGGATTGAGGATTAGGAGCAACAGAATTTAAGCCATTTCTGCTGCAGAGTGGTTAAAGATGGAGATTAGAACCCTGCTGTTGATCTCCAGAACACTTACCTAGTTCCACATGCCAATCAATGTCTGCCACAGGTTAGGTACCTGATTCAGTGAATATTGATACACCTTGATTGGTGTATCCTTTCTCTTCCTCTTCCCAATAAATGTCAAGCATACAAAAACAATACTGACTCTAGGACCTAGGAAACTCAAGTACCTGCATACAGTAAGCATTCCTTAATCATAGGTTATTACATGCAGTTTTGACTAAGCGTGATCAAAAATATTAAGTTTTTTTTAAATGTCAAATTTCAAAAGCAAAAATTTTAAGTTTTAGCACACAAATTATGCAGAGGAGTCCTCAGTTGACCCCAACTTATTATCAGTTGTGTATAAATCTTTGTGTGATCTGAGTATTTCCCTATCCGTAATTTTGTGAAAATATGCCTCCCAAAAAGCAAATGGTACTTGCAAAAACCAAGATAAAAGTTAGTATCCCAGTCAGAAATAATGTGCCTAATTTAAGTGATAAAGTGAAAATTTTAGATTTGTCTTTACTAGAAATTGGGCAGCATTAGGAGAAAAATGAATCAACCATCTGCAGTATAATACTGAACTGCATATAATCTTACTGTTCATGGTTTTTCTTTGATGGCAGTCTCCTTGGAACCATATACCTGCAGATAACCAAGGGTCTACTGTATGTCCTGGACAGGAATTGTTTTGAAAATTCACTTAGGGGAATTCTTCCTTCATACCAGTTGCTTATGAAGGTGGTGAGATATCCTAAGTGATCCTGAGACTAGTGAGAGTGTTGAAGTCCCATTTTTGTAGGTGAAGGCCAATTTAAAGTTACCATTTAACTGTAAAACAGCAACTTCACAGAATAGCTCAGGAGACTCCATCAGGTGTATTAGTATGTCAGTCATTCTCCCCATTCCTCATGGTGAGGAGTAGGGGGGATACTGAAAAAACAGTCATCAGGGAATTTCCAGTTGAAGAAAAGAAATAAACCACAAACACAAAGTGGTAGGAATAGAGAGAAGTCAGTATTGAAAACAGAATGGGAAGCCCTTGTTGAAGAAGATGGACTTCAGGCTATTTGGATGGGGGTGTGGCTGGGGGCCCTGATTTGGGCAGCCCTTGGTGGTAGAAGAAGATAGGTGAAACTGGGTGTTTTTTTTTTTTCTTTTAAATATATCTTTTATTCATATGTGTATACAATGTTTGGGTCATTTCTCCCCCTTTTTCCCCACCCCCTCCATCTTCCCCCCACCCCCTCGCTTCCAGGCAGAGACTGTCATGCCCTTATCTCTAATTTTGTTGAGAGAGTATAAACAATAAGAAGGACAAACGGTTTTTGCTAGTTGAAATAAGGATAGCTATACAGGGAGATTCCTCACATTACTTTCATGTACATATTGTCACATTCTAAGTTGATTCTTCTTGAACTGACCTTTTCTCTAGTTCCTGGTCCCCTTCTCCTATTGGCCTCTGTCTCTTTAAAGTTTTTGCATTAGTTCCTTTGCATTGAGAACATCAAATGCTATCATATTCTTTTTGGGTATCTTACCTATCCTCATACCTCCCTTGTGTGCTCTCACCTTATCATGTGACGAAAGTCCAGTTCCCTTGCTATATTTGCCCTTGATCTAAAGTCCGCATATGAAGGAGAACATACGATTTTTGGTCTTCTGAGCCTCACTAACCTCACTCAGGATGATGTTCTCCAGTTCCATCCATTTACTTGCGAATGCTAAGATTTCATTCTTCTTCATGGCTGAGTAGAATTCCATGTGTATAATTACCACATTTTCTTAATCCATTCGTCAGTAGTGGGGCATCTTGGCTGTTTCCATAACTTGGCTATTGTGAACAGTGCTGCAATAAACATGGGTGTGCAAGTGCCTCTGGAGTAACCTGTGTCACATTCCTTTGGGTATTTCTCCAGGAGTGGGATTGCTGGATCATATAGCAGATCTATGTTTAGATTTTTAAGAAGCCTCCAAATTTTTTTCCAGAGTGGTTGTACTAGTTTGCATTCCCATCAGCAGTGTACAAGGGTTCCTTTTTCCCCACATCCTCGCCAACACCTGTTGGTGGTGGTGTAAAACTGGGTGTTTAAGGTCAGAAGCAGTGTGTATTGAGCAGTGCTGGAGGAGCAGTCTTGGTGGGTGGGGGTCTTCCCAGAGCCTGGTGAGTGATGACTATGTCTTATCTTCCAGGGTTGGCAGTGTTTGATTGCACTGGGCATGTCCTTCCTGGACTGTGGGCACACGGTAAGCATCTCTAAAGCCTTGCTGACTGAAGACACCAACGGTGGCCGTTCTAAGTAAACACTGGATCAGTCTGTCCTCTACAGGGAGCCATCAGAGCCAGTGTGTTTCTATGGTTTACTGTGTGAACAAAACCACAAGTATGTGCTGTTGCACACACTGCATTTAGGACTCAACTGCTGGTTGGGAAAGACTTTGTTTCATGCGTCTTTGAAAGAAGATTTTTTTTCTTCCTGACTTCCTAGCCTGAGTACTGGATTAGGTAGGATCTTTGAAAAGCAGACATTTGCTGCTATCATTCCAACACTAAATTCTTAAGAAACTGCATAAGGGCCAGCTAATTTTATCCTTTTAAGAGAAAATTCTCTGTGCATGATTCTTAACCAGACTATATGTTTTAAAAAATTGGAAAGTGCAATACATTTTTCATAATACAAACTACAGACATGGTAGTTACAGATAAGCAACTTTTGTTTATCAAAAGTTAATGGATGTAAAAAGATAAATGCTTTTATGTACACACTTTCAATTGTTTTAATTACAAAAAATCAAAGTGGTTTCTTTCATATGAAATATAAAATTAAGAGACATCAGACTGTACATATGGCTAAAGAGGTAGAGCACCTGCTTTGCAAGCGTAAAGCCTTGAGTTCAAACCTCAGCCAGACATGCACACACAAAAAATTAAGAGACATCAACTCTGGGTGCTGGGTGTGGTGGTGCATATCTATAATCTCAGCTACTCAGGAAGCAGAGGTAGGAAGATCATGTCTGAGGCCAGCCCAGGAAAAAGCTCCTGACTATCTGAAAACAAACTAATAAAATAAAAGGACTGGGGACATGGTTCAAATGGTAGAGCACCTGCCTACCAAGTGCAAGGCCCTGAGTGCAATCCCTAATAGAGAGAGAGAGAGAGAGAGAGAGATCAAGTTATATCAGGCTCAGGATTCTTATTTCCACTTTAACTTCTCAGTGGAAGTTTTAAGAAGCACGAGATAGCATAATGGAGGTAAAAATGGACAAATAGCAAAACTCACCTCAGGACTTTTTGGCAGTCCTGAGGTTAGTATTAATTACGTTACAGAGTTTTCCAGGTGATGTTTACTCCTTAGCACAAGTAGTTATAGACACTTCACCTACTTCCTCCAAGTGGGTGGTAAGAACTGATTTCTCTGGAGACCTTGTGGGTGGGCAGGAGGACTCAAAACGGAAAGAAGTGCCATCTGTGTTATTTCTGAAAGCCACCCCTCACTATGTATTTTTCTCATACACCACTTGGCTTTGTGTCCAAGATGTCTTGTATCTCAGGAGCAGTGGCCCTAACTGTTATCAAGTGTTCTTTCTCTCTCAGCAAGTCAGTAGGTGTCATTGTGGTTGCAAAGTCCTCTCTCAGCAAGGTGGGACTGGGCTACTCTTTCCAGCTGTTCCCTCAGAGGGAAAACTGTGAGACCAGAAGGTGGAGCTCTGGAGTAGAGGAAATGGTCAGCATGGAGCCTGCTGCTTTTATTTCAGCCACTTCTGACGTTTTTACAAGGGGAGTCTGAGACTGGGATTCTCTCACATCATTCACACTTGTCTGGTGGGCATGAATGAGCAAACTCTCTATAGCCATAGCCTTGGTGAGAATGGGAGTGGAGAGAAGGACTTCTCTTCTGTGGAGCTTTCCTTCTGAAGTTCTGGGTGATTGATGTTCTCTGTTCATCTGCACCCCAAATGCATTATTACTGATATTTTGCACATAGTCAAAAGACAGCCTGGATGGATTGTCTTTAAGGCATTACGGATAAACTACTATGTTTCACTCACTGTATTTTTCTCAGTGCCTCAATACAGCACAGAATCATAAATGACTGTTCCCCTTCCTATTCCTCTTCTTTCATGCACCTCTCCCCCTACCGCTCTCATTCACCAAACTGATCATAAAGGTGTTTTGAAGATCTTAGGCACTGATGTCTTAAGGTTTTGTCTGGCAACAGTAGGAAAGTCCAAATTCACACACACACACACACACACACACACACACACACACACACACACAATTTACCTTTGTCCTTGTGTGGGTGGGTCCAGTTTATCCAGGTTGAAAAACATTTAGGAGCCCAAACAAAAGCTACTGAATTTTTTTAATTTTTCTACTACAATGGAGGTCAAGTCCAGGGCCTGATGCATTCTAGACAAGTTTCTACCACTGAGCCCCAGCCCTTGAATTCTTTTTACAATTAAAATTATGGTCTACAAATGGATGGAATGTTTCTTCCCAGTTAAATGGCATGTTATAATTCTGAGTATAGTATTTTGCAGTGTTCTATTTGGTCCTTATAGGGAGAAAGTATACCTCAAACAGTTCTCTGTGTACAATAAATAATGTGTAGAAATGGATGATCCTGAATTCACAGTCAGCCTGAGATATATAGCAAGATTTGGTCTCATGGTTTTAAAAAATTTTTTTTGAAGAAAAAAAATTAAGTCCTCCAGTGGTAGCATATGCAGTACATTCTGGCATTATATTTGTGTGAAATGTTTAAGGATATACAATTGTGCTTTTTGTAAATTGGTCCTTGTTCTCCTTAAACGTAACATGAGATCATTGTACTGCTGCCTTGTACTGGGAATTAATAGAATGGGGAAGAGCCTCAGTTGGCTTCCGTGGGGTCTGGGCCAAGGATGCCAGGAGTGCTTACAGTGGGCTTTTAACAATATGTAAACTTGGTTTGTAATTAAAATTTTTTTCTTTTTCCAATTTGGTTTCCTGGTTATTTTTTTTATCCTTGAAAATGTTTTATTAATAGGGTCTCAACAACTTTGATATATAGATACCAAAAATGTCAGTTACTATCTAGAGATGCATACTAAGCTTACTTTGTTAATGCTTCTTTCCTTGAAGGGACAGAGAAGCAAATGGGTTTAGTCCTTACAGGGCTTGGGTTAATTTAAGACACTAATTTCTGTTTACACTTTTAGTCAATTAGTATTGCTATAGCTAAAGGTCACATTATTACCATGTTTCAATTTGAAATTTTATTCTACTTTTCTCTATTCTAAGCTGAGTATCTGTCTATCTGGAGTCTTGTTTCTCCATTCAGGTAGGCTTTTTCATTCTGTATTTGCTGCCAATAAAAATTAGTATTTAAAGAGAGAAGCCAAAATTGCTTACCTTAGAAACAAATGATTGGGTGAGGTGGCTCATGCCTATAATCCCAGCTACTTGGGAGGCACAGATTGGAAAGATCATGGTTTGAGGCCAGCCCAGGCAAAAACTTAGCAAGACCCATCTCAATCACTAAGCCGGGTATGGTGATGTATGCCTGTGTTTGCACCTACTTGAGAGGCACAAATATGAGTATCATGGCCCAGACCAACCCAGGAAAAAACATGAGACCCTATCTGAAAAACAGCTAAAGCACAAAGGGCTGTGTGATTCATTGGTAGAGCGCCTGCCTAGCAATTGTGAAGGCCCTGAGTTCAAACATCAGTATCACCAAAAAAAAACAAAAAAAAAACTGAGCATTTTGGCAGACCTGATACAAATGTATATGTTGGCACTGCTTATTAAAGAGATCTAAAGCCATATGCTGGTGGCTCATACCTGTAATCCTAGCTTCTCAGGAGGCAGAGATCAGGAGGATCACAGTTCTGAGCCAGCCCCAGGCAAATAGTTTGTGAAAATTTATCTTGAAAATACCCAACACAAAAAAGGGCTGGTGGAGTGGCTCAAGCTGATGGAATGCCTGCCTAGTGAGTTTGAAGCCCTGATTTCAAACCCCAGTACCACCACCAAAAAAAAAAGAGATGAAGTTCAAGTGCATTGTACTATCAGCCCTGTCACCAGACAGGTGATGGGAAAATCTAAGTCTGCACTTAATTTGCCCCAGGAGTGACACCAGAACTTCATTTTCCTTTTGTGTTGCAAGCTTTCCCACCTGTTTCATAGGAGCTGAATACTATAAAGAACCCCATGGAGGTTCTGCACATTGGCCTTCTTCATTTAGCTCTTAATTTAGATTTAATTTCAGAAGATGCAAAACAGCTTGAAGATCTTTGAGACATTTCATCTAACTGCCCTTTGGAATGTCTTCTCTTCCATTGGTAGGACCAATGGCTATAGGCATGCTAGCCTTTCCAGTCACCTAAGTTTATGTATATTAGAATGGCAAAGTCATTACTAGATGCTTCCCCTGATCTGAGCACTTGTGCTGTCTCATTACCCCTTATAACAAGAGAAATTAGTCTCTATCATGAGGCAGCTGAAAGACCAAATGTAACTTGCCCTCATCATATTGCTAATAAATGGACATTTGTCAGTTGAACTTGAGTAGCACAATGCTAGAGCCCACATAATTCATTTCCAAATATGTAATACATACCACGTTGGATTAAGGCACCAAGCTTGGTTCTTGAGCAGCATGCAGAATGCGAAGACATCTAAACATTAGAGCCAGGCATGGTGGCACATGCTTTATAATCCTAGCACTCAGGAAGCCAAGGCAAGAGGATTGCAAGTTCAGAGTCAACCTGGTCTATATGTAAGACCCTGTCTCAAAAAAGTCAAAATATTCTGAATAGTGCTAGAATATGTTTTAGCTCAGAAGTTGCCCACAGGTAGACTACTTGGTCTGTGCTAAATTTTAAAGGGCAAGTTTGTCAGGCTTAGAAAATGGACAGGGTCATTTAGAGTCCTACCTGGGCAAATAGCTAAGACCTAATAATGTGCATACTCATTTTTTGCACAACCTGTCTGCCCCAAAAGTATTTTAGCCTGTTCTTGTGCCACTTAACCACATTTCCCAATGTCTCAGAACCACATTACAGACTTCTCCAATAAACAGGTTCTACCTACAAAGTCATCTAAGTGACATCTAAGTGTGTGAGCATCACAGATCTAGTAATGCAAGCTTTGTTGCATAATGATGAAGTCCTTTATCTTTGCTCACTTGGGGAAAGTTTCATTGAATCATCAGTGAGTTTGACAATGACTACTAGTCACTTAGCCTGTGATATGAGACCCTAAAGTGAAGAAGCAAGCCAATCTGAAGAACCCAGAGTCACTCAGTTTCTTCCTAGCCCACTAGTTGGGGGAGATTTGGTCCTGAGCAGCATCTGGTCTATGTCATCTTCACACAATCATCACAAAAATCCCATGAGCTTACGCAGGGCAGTGTGTAATATATTAAAATATTTACTGAAGACTAACATGAGAGACTATACTAGTGTACTTGGATTTCCAAATGTAGCAATTATTCCCATTTTACACGTAAGTGGAATAAGGCTCCAACAGGATACATGACAAGATCAAGATCATGAGAAGGGACAGTGTTGTACCTTGAACCCAACTCAATACATTTTCCACTACATTATGAAAGGGATGCTTCCTTCTTACAGATTGGTAGTCTGCATTCTGCATTAATTTACAGGCTGTTGGTCTCAAAAGATAATAATGTTCCCAAAGTTCTAATTAATAACAGAAGGGCTAAAATGAGAGTTTGTGCCAAGTTGTATTCAGGGAATAGAAAAAGTAAAAAGAGATACAACTTCACAGATCCCAACAGAAACCATCTGGATTCAGTTCTCTAGGAGTGGGGTTTGGAAATGTTTTAAAAGTAGCTGAGGTGATCCTGATCAGCTCGGCAAACATTTGGGATCCATAGATTGTCTCCTTCTCACTACATTATCTTTTTGTTTTTCATTGAAAGGTTTTTAGCCTCTGCTCAGGTGCCAAATGATAATGGGATCAGAATTATAGGGCTTATGATTTAGGTCATTTGAAATCTGATTTCCAATACATGCAGTCCTAAAATGCAAAAGCATTCTGCATGTTGTGCTGTAATATCCTGATGTGAAGTCCCTTCCTGAGACTGTCAGAGGCTAATTTTAGTGAGGGAATTTGACACTATCCTGAACTACGTAAGTTGCTTTTTTTTTTGGTGGCAATGGGGTTTGATCTTAGGGCTTCCTGCAACTTCTGTTTATGTTAAACATTAGAAACAAGTCATGTATCCATAAACTATTTTTTTTCTGAAGAAAATTACAGCAGTATTGAAAAGAAGGCCTAAATTTATATGCTGATTATGAGAACTTAAGTGTCTGTTTCAAAATTTAACTCTCTTCTTTTTTGTCCTTAGTACCACCTGGGATTGACAGCTCAGCCTGAACTCTATCTTCTGAACACCATGGATGCTGACTCCTTTGTGTCTAGATGACTAACAGCCTGAGAGACTATACGTGAACATTTTCTCTAAGCCTTTTTGGGCCAAGTGTCTGTTAACATATCTCTGTTAATTCAGAGGTGAGTTTTGTTCAAGTGTTTTGAACAAAAGCAAAGATTTCCTCATGGGAACAGGGGTAAAAGCTGACAGCTATAAATGTAGGTCAGAGACCCACCCACCTCACAACACTCATACAATAGCCAGATTAAATGACTGGCTTGTGATGGCCACACACTCCTATGGGCTTGTGTCTTGACTACTGGAATTTTAAAAACATGTGTTTATATGTATTTATGTAAACCTGAACATATCAGTTTGAGAAGAATTTTAAGGTTATAGAAAACTAATAGGTCTTTTGTTAAAAAATATTGTTCAGATAAATTAGATAATTGTTGTCCAGATCACAAGCAAGAAAGGAAAGGAAATAATGCTCTTTTGACAGTGAACTTGTCAAACTGACTATCTTTTTAAATCACTTTACTCTGCTGGTTAAGTTTCACTTCACTGTCATCAACCAAAGAGCATCTACTATTAATCAGCACATCATTTCTAAAGAAAACCCTTCTACTATTTGATAATCATATTTAACCCTAGTCATCAGCCTGCTTTTTAATTACTATTGTCTTTGTTGTCACTTTCCTTGAATTTTTTCCTAATTATTAAACAAAGATATGATGGTATTTGCCAACCAGCTTAATGTGTAGTAAAACATCCACAAGTCATACTTTTAACCAATGATTGGTTTTCCATGCTGCAGTGTAACTCAGTTCATTCTGGCATTAGAGTTTTAAGTCGAAAAAAGAAACTAACATTTAATGGTGTTAAGTCCTCACACAAGATAATGGAGACATTAATTTTATTTTTCTGGTACTGGGTTTTGAACTCAGGGCCTCACACTTACTAGGAAGGCTCTCTATCACTTGAGCCACTCCACCAGCCCATGTGTTTTCTTACCACATTTCTTATTAACACAGCAAATCCCATTTCTTGGTCCTAATTATTTCTAAGAGTGGTTTGTATTTATATTTGTGACTCTCGTAGGGAGTGCCAAGCATTTCATTTTAAGATAATTGTGACAAGTAGCACGAAGTTAGTACTAGATTGGAACTTAGGAGACTAATCCACATACCACAAACTGCCTGCTTGCATGTAGTTTGTAGATTATTTTACCCCTGTTCCTAACTAGGAATTTTTTCCCTTAAATTTTTTTATAATAAAAAAGTTTATATTTAAAAATCAAAAGTTTTGTAGTCAGTAACTCAGTTGTAGAATGCTTGCCTAGCATGTGTAAAGTTCTGGGGTTGATCCCCAATAACTAAATAAAAAAAAAGAGTTCGATCAGAATTATCTGGTTGAAGTCAGAAGATTTGCAGCACTGGGACCACATTGCTGCCTGGAAGTGCGATTGGCCAGAACTGAATCACAGTTACTCGTTTTCAGTGTCCTCCAGGGTGGCAACACCCTGTTCCATCTACATTGCCTTTTGGCTCCCAGTGTGACTTTGAACATTACTTTCTTCTTTCACCATAAAAGGTAAATGACCTTTCTGCCCTACTTTAAGGCTTAATACCTTTTAGAATTACATGTATATAAATGTTAATTAATACGTTAATCCAGACATTTGCCTAGCTTCATTTATTTTGGTTTGGCTCTCTAAGTGGTGGGGAATTTTCTACACTGACACCTTAAAATTCCATTTCCACTTGAGAGGCTCTTGAGACTTCAGATAAGAGCAGCAACCCTGTAATCTAGGATGGAGTCCTTTTGATACTAAAATTGAAATGGAATTAACATCCAGAATGAGTTTTCACTTGACAAATTGAAGTTGCAGTGTTTTTTTCATACACCAGCAGTAATTCTTTTTTTTTTTTTCTTTTTTCTTTTTCTTTTATTATTCATATGTGCATACAAGGCTTGGGTCATTTCTCCCCCCTGCCCCCACCCCCTCCCTTACCACCCACTCCGCCCCCTCCCTCTCCCCCCCCCAATACCCAGCAGAAACTATTTTGCCCTTATTTCTAATTTTGTTGTAGAGAGAGTATAAGCAATAACAGGAAGGAACAAGGGTTTTTGCTGGTTGAGATAAGGATAGCTATACAGGGCATTGACTCACATTGATTTCCTGTGCGTGGGTGTTACCTTCTAGGTTAATTCTTTTTGATCTAAACTTTTCTCTAGTACCTGTTCCCCTTTTCCTATTGGCCTCAATTGCTTTTAAGGTATCTGCTTTAGTTTCTCACCAGCAGTAATTCTTGATGAGCCAGTTTGTTGGATTTCCCTCTACTCCTTGACAATTCCTTTTTTTTTTTTGTGGTACTGGGGCTTGAACTTAGGGCCTACACCTTGAGCCACCTCACCAGCCAGGTGTAATTCCATTTCTTAGTAGTTTCATTACCAAAAAATGGTGGGGAAAGAAGGTAAAAAAAAAAAAATAAGAACGTATTATTTTGCATTTCCTAAAAAGATAAGGTGGTTGGCTGAGCTTAAGTACTCTTTTGGGATTTCAGTAGCTCTTGTCCATTTTTTAAGCATGTTACTAGGTACACAGTTGTACTTCTGCAAGTTTACAAGTATTACTCTGAGGTCACACAACTACTGGAATCAGAAGATTTGCTAGTAAAGTAAACTGGATCATGATACATACAGTAGAGGACGTTGATGTCTAAGAAGTGAGTCTTGAGCCAGGCACCAGTGGCTCACGCCTATAATCCTAGCGATTCAGGAGGCAGAGATCAGGAGAATTGTGGTTCAAATACTTCTCGAGACCCTATCTTGAAAACATCCAACCCCCAAAAAGGGCTGGTGGAATGGCTCAAGTGGTAGAGCACCTGCCTAGCAAGCATGAAGCCCTGAGTTCACATACAAAAAAGTGACTCTTGGATAAGCTTTCTGGCAAAATTCAGAATGTTATTTAGGTATGGTGAGGCATGCCTTAATCCCAGCTAGTACTCAGTTGTTAGAGAACAGGAGGATCATGATTCAAGGCCAGTCCGGGTAAAATTCATCTGAATAAACAAGCTGGACATGGTGGTGTGTACCTGTGGTCCTAGCTATGCAAGAGGCACAAATGGGAGGACTGTAGTCCAGGCTGACCTGGACAAAGACATGAGACCCTACTCGAACAATAACTAAAGCAAAAGAGACTGGAGGTGTTGGTCAAGTGGTAGAGCACCTGCCTAGCAGTGTGAGCCCCTGAGTTCAAACCCAGTAACACCAAAAACAAAAACCCCCAAAACAAACAAACAAAACCCCAGAAAAACAACAGGAAAAAACATTTCATAAACTCAGATCCAGGTGTGGCCACACATACTTCTAATGCTAACACTCAGGAGGCTGAAGCAGAGGATCACAAATTTGATGCCAGCCTGGGCCACATAGTGAGATCCTGTCTCAAAAAAATAAAAAGCATTTAATCATTCTCTAATATATGAGTCACAGTTCTGGAATTCTATATGAAGTATGCTTATGCATGTATTAGTCTTTTTCCTGTTACTATAACAAAATACTTGAGGCTAGGTACTTTATTAGAAAAAGATTTTTATTAGCTCACAGTACTGGAGGTTCAGGTGCATGGTGCCAGATTTTCTCACCTCTGATGAGGGCTCACTCATCAAGGTGGGAGCACTGGTGAGAGGGAGAGATCGTATCGGGAGACAAGGAACCAAGGGTCAGGCTCTCTTTTATAGCAACCTGCTCTCATAAGTAACTCAACAAGAACCACTTTAATTCCAACATCAGAGCCCCCATTGACCTAACCATCTCCCAGTAGGCCCCACCTCTCAACTATGCACACCAAACATTCTAACACATGACCTTTGTGGGACATGTTCAAACCATAGCATGCAGATACTAATGTAATCCATCTGAGGATGACCTGGACACATTCACTGAATTCCTGGGATTCCCCACTATCGAGTCAGATTGTAACAGGATGCTCTGAAAATATATGCACAGAATGTCCAGAGATGGGGAATTGAATACTTGTTACTGAGCAGCTGCTGCTTTGTAACTCTGTCAACTGAATATAAAATGCAGGCAGAACACATCCGGGCTTATGATTTAGCTTACTTAGCAAGTGAGGCATCAGGTTTCAAAGCAGCCAATGAAAATAGCCTTCTTTACTTCAGACATTACAACATTAGGCCAGTAAAGCTTTCCCCCGGAAGTATTTTGCAAATTCAGATATTATAAAGTATCTGTTTATAGGGTCTGCTGCAGTGACCCTCCCCCTAAACCCAAGCTGAAGAGCACAAATGAACATCCTGAGTAATTCTCAACTTTTCTCCAAGTGTGAGTTTACAACCTAATTTAAACACAGTTTGTAAGTATAGCTACACTTAATAAATACTTGGCATTGCTTTTTTTTTAAAGCAACAAATACATTATTTTCATTCACTCAGTAACATTACAAAATTGGGGAACCTATTTGGTTTTGATATAAATGTCATCTTTTAGGCCAGATGTGGTGGCTCACACCAATAATCCCAGCTACTCAGGAGGCAGAGGTTGGGAGGATCATGGTTTGAGACCAGCTAGGGTAAAAAAAATTAGTGAGACTTCCCCATCTCAAACAATAAGACAGGCATGATGGTGCACGCTTGTGGTTCCAGCCATGTGGGAGGCCAGAAGACTGGTCTGAAGCTAGACGTAGGCAAAAATGTGAGACCCTGTCTCAGAAATAACTAAAGCAAAAGGGTTGGAGGAGTGGCTTAACTTTTAGAGCACCTGCCTAGTAAGCATGAGGCCCTGAGTTCAAACCCCAATACTGCCAACAAAAAAAAGCCTAGTCTACAAAGTGAAACCCCGTGGGCTTTTTTTTTTTTTTTCCTGTGGTACTGGGGTTTGAATTCAAGGCTTCCCACTTGCTAGATAAGCGCTAGACTACTTGAGCCACTCTACCAGCCCTATTTAAAAAAAAAAAAAGGCTGTTTTCTAATAAAGGATGTTTAATATATTTTATATGCTGATTTACACTGAAAGCAGAACAGATTCATGCCAGTAGCCTGGTTAGAAATATCTTTTCAGGGCTTGGGGTGTTGCTCAGTAGTAGAGCACTTACCTAGCTTGCACAAAGTTCTGGGTTCAATCCCCAGCACTGCAAAAAAAGGAAAAATTAGGTCAGAAAAAGGCATCAAGAGTAGGTATTTCTCAGTTGGCTGCTTGTGGATTTGGAAACCAATGTCTTAAAACATTTGGACTTAAGATACAAAGGCTATCATGATTCTGAGTGACACTTCTGTAGTATAGTTTGCTACACAGTGAAAACTCATTCTTCACAGGACATAGTTGTCAGAGGCTCTTGTCTTCTTGCTTCCAGAATATAGCTTCATTTTTTGGACACATTGAAGAATCGAGGTCTAATGTAATCCTTATACATAGAATAGAGAACACCTAGAAATAGATAGGTATGCATTAATAGAGTTTCCGTGGGAAGCAAAGACTG